>NW_027397067.1:11110276-11409823 GCF_003265705.2 Callorhinus ursinus
TAGCCTGGTGATGGGTATTAATGAGGGCACATACTGAATGCAGCACTGGGTGTTATACGCAAACAATGAATCATGGAACACTACATCAAAAACTAATGATGTAATGTATGGTGATTAACATAACATAAAAAAAGAATTAAATTTAAAAATCCATATGTAAAGATGCTTATGTAACACATTGCCTTATTGCTTAGCACACAGTAAAAAAATTCATAATGAATGAGGACCTCATTAACAATATTATGTTGTGACCATTAAAAAATGGATATGTCTTGATCCCTTTAGTAAATGAGATCCAATCTCTAAACCTTGAGTAACTATACCCTGTGTCTCCCTTGCCGTTAAGATCCAGGCTTGGGAAATTTGTGGTTCAGGATCAAGGCTTGTGGTCATTGTGATTCTGCTGGAAACTAACCCAAAGCATAGGAGTTAGCTGAATTTTATACAAGTCTGCGGCATTCTTTTTGGTATTCATATATGATGCTCTTAGGCTAGTTTTAAAATTTTTTATTTTGACTTTACTTTTCTCTTTTTAAATGACTTTATCCATGATTGTAGAACAGATTGAAACAATTTGGTTATCATAAAATCATCAGCGCTAAAAAGTCTATATCTTCTTCTGCATGATATGATTGCCCTTGGGGAGCTGAACTGACCTTAAATTTGGGGCTTACCTTTGCTTTTCCCATTCTGTGTCAACTTAATCATGAGAAACCCCACAAAACCTCCCTTATCTCAGATGCTAATTGTAAAGGTTTATTTTCTTTTAACCATGATCTAAGAGCATGGTTTTGCTACTTTATCATAGCTCTAATATTATAAGAAATGGAAAATTCATGCATGCAGATATTGTTTATGAATATGGGGCAGCTCTAGATGCATTTTTTATGAACATGGAACATTTGGCTTTGCATCTGGTAGCATGGAGAAAAACACATCCAGCTCTGCACCCTAGGAGACATCCAGATTACTTTATTAGTACAATGGTTTCAATAACTCTAGGCACTTTTCAGGCACCTGGATCTTCATAAATGGTTCAAACCTCACTGATGGCATTTTATTCACAGGACATTCAGAAGCTAGAGATCATTTGAGCTAGTTGGGTTTCTAAAAACATATGGGAAATAAATGCAAGGAAAATCTTAGAAAGCGAATTTGTACTTTATTTCACTGTTGCTACATTTTTAAGAGAGTCACATCTTGGGAGCTTGTTGGCCACCATGAAACCTGAGATTTCTCCTTGGAACACATCACTGGTGCCCTTTGTGTTGGTCTCACGTTGTCTTCTTGATTTGGGGGATGATAAATGTAACCCTTCTGTAGAATTTAATGTATGAATTGACTAATCCAAATGAGTCTTTCATGGTTTTCAAAGTAGCTCATAATTATATCTAACATTTATATTTTCTAAGTGTCTCTTAGAAATCGCCTCTCTGCTTTCAATCTTGCAGAGGCACTCTATTGTTTGAAAGGAACTGGACGGAAAAAGATGACTTGGCTTTTAGTACAAAAGCTATCAGAGAGCCTTTGGGCAGTTCATTTGTGCACTTGTATCTTTTGACACTCACTCAGTAGGTGAACGTACATGGAAGAGAGCCGTGTCTAATAGGACTGTCTGATTCTATTTATTTTTGTGATCATCTTGCAGGGCTCTTTTTGGCATGTGCTTATTTAAGTCACCAGTCTCCAAAAAGCTGGGCAATCCCGTGCAGGTCATTTCAAGTTTGCCTCGGACACTTAAACACTGACATTTTCTCCCCACTAATTTGGGTTTAAGCCTTTGAGAACAACCAGAGAGTTAAGGAGAGATGCCTCTCTTTTAGTAAGTAATTTAAATGCCTTTAGGTTTTATTTAGTTTTATTACTATTTATGCGATATTTACTCCTTTGCCAAAAAATGAGTTTTGCACATTTTATTTTAGGTCTTATTGTGTGTGTGTGTGTGTGTGTGTGTGTGTGTGTGCTTTATACAAGCCAAATGATAGTGATTTTATGTGTGTTTTTGGCTGAGAAGTTGGAGGCAGATACTGTCTAAGGATTCTAGACTCTGCTTTCTGGAACCCCAAAAGACTACCCTTAAAGCAGTTGTTTGGAAGATTTTGTTCTTAAAACTTTATTGATAAAATATTTAATCATCATCCCAATATATATTTACATACATATGATCCAATAGCTTGCAAGTTGGCTGAGAGATGCTGGAATGCTCTCCCCAGAATGTGCAAGGCTGCATGCTTTGGCCCCTCTTATGCTCTGACCTCCTTGTTGAGTGAGTGAATTTATATATGTGCCACTGTAATATTAGAGTTTTTGTGTTATAAATCACAGATAAGGGGCACCTGAGTGGCTCAGTCAGTTGAGTGTCCAACTCGTGATTTCGGCTCAGGGTCATGAGATCCAGCCCCAAGTCAGGCTCCATGCTCAGCGGGGAGTCTTCTGGAGAATCTCTCTCTCTCCCTCTCCTTCTGTCCCTCCCCCAGCTCCTATTCTCTCTCTCTCTATCTCATATAAATAAATAAATAAATCTTTAAAAAAAAAATCACAGACAAAATTTTAAAAAAGGTGGAGTGACCCCAGTGAGATACCATCTCATACCCATTAGGATGACTGCTATCAAAAACAAAACAAAACAAAACAAAAACCCAGAAAATAAAGCGAGGATGTAGATAAATTGGAACCTTTGTGCACTGTTGTGGGTAAAATTGTGCAGCTGCTGTGGAGAACAGTGTGGAGGTTCCTCAAAATTTTTAAATAGCATTACCATACAATCCAGCAATCTTACTTCTTGTCATATATTCAAAAGAACTGAAAGCAGGGACTCAGGGATTTGTACACCCATATTCATTGCAGAATTATTCATGATAGTCAAGAAGTAAAAGCAACCCAAGGGTCCATTAGTGGATTAATGAATAAACAGAGTATGATAGGTACATAGGATGGAATATTTTTCAGCCTTTAAAAGGAAGGAAATTCTGGTGCCTGGGTGGCTCAGTCAGTTAAGTGTCTGCCTTCAGTTCAGGTCATGATCCCAGGGTCCTGGGATCAAGCTCCATGTCGGGCTCCCTTGTTCAGTGGGGAGTCTGCTTCTGCCCCTCTCCCTGCACGCTCTCTCTCTCTCTTGCTCACTCTCTCTCAAATAAATAAATAAATAAATAAATAAATAAATAAATAAATAAAACCTTTAAAAAAAAGGAAGGAAATTCTAACACAGGCCACAACCTGGATGAACCTGGAAGACAGTAGGTTAAGTGAACTGAGTCAGTCACAAACAGACAAATATATGATTCCCAGGTATATGAGGTACCCAGAATAGTCAAATTCATAGAAACAGAAAGTAAAAGGGTGGTTGCCAGGAGATAGGAGAAGAGGAGAACGATGGGTTGTTTGATGGGTATAGAGTTTCAGTTTTCTAAGATAAAAATTTCTGGAGAGTGGTTGTACAATGATGTGAATATATGTAACACTACTGAACTGTACCATTAAAAATGCTTAAGATGATGTTATGTGCCTTTTACCATAATTAAAAAAAATGAGGTAAAAGATAAATGCGAGTCTATTATTTTCTTGCCTGCAGTGAATAACTTTGACTTACCTCATTCTGGAGACCATCGGTTTTAACGTTTGTCGACAGGCAGCACGTGATGGACTCCCAGCTCTCCCTTCAAGGAAGGAGGTGCTGCCGAGCTGTAGAGAGTGTGGTCAGCAAAAGATCCAACAGTCGGCTGCTCTGGGGCCTACCTAGCTGCAGAGAGCCACCGGGCTGAGGTGACATCCTTCCTGGGGCAGCCCGCATCCATGACTGAGCGTGATGGGGTGGGGGTGGGGGAATGAAAGCCTGGCCCTTTCAGCCTGACATGGGACAGTCTGATGGTCAGCCCTCCTTCTGGAGTTTCCCCTAGGGGTGGCTGAGGCTTTGTCAGGGCTGCATTGAGGTTCTACGTTCTCTGCCCAAACCTACCTCCACTCCCTTCCCTTTACAGTTGTGGATTCCTAATAAAATTTTTGCAGCCAGACTCCATCTCAGTATCTGATTCTGGAAAACGGAAATGGCGACGCAGCTCAAGGGACTATCAAAACAAATGTAACCAGGTTCTCTAATGTCTCAACAAGAATGAACTAAGAAGATGTGGTATATATACATAATGGAATATTCTGCAGCCATCAAAAGGAATGAGATCTTGCCATTTGTAACGACGTGGATGGAACTGGAGGGTGTTATGCTTAGTGAAATAAGTCAATCAGAGAAAGACATGTATCATATGACCTCACTGATATGAGGAATTCCTAATCTCAGGAACAAACTGAGGGTTGCTGGAGTGGTCGGGGGTGGGAGGGTTGGGGTGGCTGGGTGATAGACATTGGGGAGGGTATGTGCTACGGTGAGCGCTGTGAATTGTGCAAGACTGTTGAATCACAGATCTGTACTTCTGAAACAAATAACGCAACATATTTTAAGAAAAAAGAAAAAGAAGAAGATAGCAGGAGAGGAAGAATGAAGGGGAGTAAGTCAGAGGGGGAGACGAACCAGGAGAGATAATGGACTCTGAAAAACAAACTGAGGGTTCTAGAGGGGAGGAGGGTAGGGGGATGGGTTAGCCTGGTGATGGGTATTAAAGAGGGCACATTCTGCATGGAGCACTGGGTGTTATGAACAAACAATGAATCATGGAACACTACACCAAAACAAATGCTGTAATATATGGTGATTAACATAACAATAAAAAATTAAAAAAAAAAGAATGAACTAATGTTTAAATTACTTAGTGAAATGATGAAGGCCGTTACATTTGAAGAATAAAACAAGTTAGAGTTCCAAATAGGTAGATTAAGGCCTTTTGGGATTAAGAAACACACACACACATACACAAGAACCAAACTCACATTAAAAATTGTGCCACAAAACGAATAGAAAGTTTTGCTGTAAAAGTTGCAGTGTTTGTAATACAGGTAAACCTATTTCATATAAAGCAGGTATGATTTGTATGTTTGTATGCTTCCCCCAGGATCATCCTCTCATACTGTGAATGTACACAGAGATCTAAAAAGGCTTACAAGAAGAAAAATTATGCATAAATATCCTAAGACAATAAATGGGTTAATCCATCATCAGACCAGTCCATAGTTACACAGAAAGTGAGATAAAATGTGCTAACAGGCCAACATGGGAGCTTCCAGGTAACTGAATAGTTTACCTTTTAAATATAGATATTCTCCTTTGCGTAGTTATAGTTGTAACTGATTCTTCTGCCTGGCCCCATGAAAGTTTCTGGAATCTTTGAATTTCTCTGAAAAATTCTGCACATCTGAGGCATCTTTCCAAACATCACAGTCTCTGTTAATGTGTTTTGTGCTCATGTATTTTGAGGCCATGTTTACACTCAGAGGAGAATTAAGGAAATTATAATACAATTTAATTCCTACCTTATTTTGGCTTTAACTATATCTGGATACTATAGGAGCTTTCCCATGTAGAACATTCTTAAACATAAATATATTTAAAACCTTCAAAACAGGCAGAAGTCAGTTGTTTGTGATCATGGAAGGAAGGAGAGAAACGGAAATGTGAAATAATTTGTAACACCAAATTAATTATATTTCCATCTGGCTATTGAATAAGGTAAAAATAAATGAAATCTCCCAGGTTTTTCTAAACTGTGATGATGATAGTTAATAGTTACTGAACACATGCAATGTGCCATGTGTGCTTTACTAGGATTATCTCAGCATTTCCTCAAAACAACCTGTAAAGAAGGAATTATTAGAATACCCATTTTACGGGCGCCTGGGTGGCTCAGTTGGTTAAGTGACTGCCTTCGGTTCAGGTCATGATCTTGGAGTCCCGGGATCAAGTCCTGCATCGGGCTCCCTGCTCAGCAGTGAGTCTGCTTCTCCCTCGTTCCCTCCCCTGTCTCATGCTCTCTCTATCTCATTCTCTCTCTCTCAAATAAATAAATAAACAAATAAATCTTAAAAAAAAAAGAATACCCATTTTACAATGAGGAAATATACAGCATAGGGTAAATTTAGACCACTTGTCTAAAGTTCAAGGGGGAGGAAGAGAAAGAAATAGGAGGGACCCCAAGTGGCTTGCTCCAGGAGGAGAGCTCATAATGACCCTGCCTACCCCACAAGGATGTAACCAGTCAGTTCATCAATTAACTGTTTAACTGATGGTTTACATTGTAGGAACTGGTGGTTTAATTAAATGTTCTGAATCACGGAATTGTGTTACTTAGGACTGACAGACTTTAGTCAGAAAATGACAAGACACTTCAATCAAGTTTTAAGATTTTCTTCTATTAAAAATATATTTTGCAGCTTTATTTAAGGAAGAAAATATCCATACAAGTTATGATGAATGAATAGTTTGTTGGATGACTCACCTAAAGGGGACAATGGTGGGGCATCAAACTAAGCTATCTGATAATCTAATATCATTTACTAGGGAGATAATGGTTCTAATTTTCTGGACTTTGAAATTTACACAGCACAAGTCTCATTGCCAGAAACGTCATTGTGCCACACAGATATCGCAGATGCGTGCCATATGTCTTGCTTGTCATCCTTGCTCTGTCTGTGGCAGACAGTACTAATAGATCCCAGAACCCACAGAGCCCAGATGTGGTCAGGAATCCATTTCAGCAGGGTCCGCAGGCAGTCATTACCAGATGATTGGACTAAAACCTTTTAGTGGGAACAAAACTTTTTTTTAGTCTTTAGCACATCACTGGCTGGAGGAAGGGAGTTCAAAGTGCAGCTCTTTAGAACATTTATAATCAGTGAATTTTTTTTCAACTCCCTGAACAGTCCCAGTTTTCTTCTAAAATTTCTAGTTAGGGCTTGTGGCATTAAGGAAGAGAGGTTTTAGGACAAGAGCCATTATTCTCCCTTCTTCTCTTGAGTCCTTATTAAGTAACTGAACAGTTAAAATGATAATATAACCTCACTTAGATTGATAAGAGTTTAATATATTGGTCTTTGGGTGAATAAATGTGCAATATTAAAGAATCTTTTTTTCTCCATTCATATTTTATAAACATTAATGTACCAGACATGTGTTAGATGATTTCAGAATCACTCGGTCTTGGAAACACACTAAGTGCAATGTTGGTTACTTCATAGTGCTCAGCGGGCTAAAGGGGATAGTTATTTCAGGACAAACCTTTTGGCAAACCTCAGATAACAACTCATCAGATGTCCCTTTGCTTATAAGTAGGAATGAACTGTGGCTTACAACTAAATAGAAATAAATGTGCTCAGCAGGGAAGAGTCATTACCAATTTAATGAACCAGAGTTCTGTTTATAGCTCTATGAAGGATCATAATGTGTAAATTTAAATAAAACACCATGGCTTTGGTTTTAAGTGCTAATATACGAAATATTACTTTCTTCCTAATTTTAAAAAGTAGAATCTGTAAAAATCTGACCATGTCTATCAAGTTCATTGACAGGCAATACACAATGCAAACCCCAATACAAATGCAAACAGGACTCTAAGCAACAACATTGCAGGATCTCATGTCCACGTTGGTCAGTTATGGTGTCTATTACAGGGCTGGTGGCTTTAATCTGCAAATCACAGTTAAACATGTATTTATATGTACTTGAAAAAGACATGTCTTTTCTTTAAGTTGGAAACCAAAGCAATGAAAATGTCCTTTTCATTTCATTGGACATTTTCAATGTGGGGATAGCTGGAAATTTATTGAAAAGCCTCTTCTTGAAGTTCTTTCTCTAGGATTCTTTGGCCACATCAATCCTCTTATTTATGTCTCTGGCATTTTCCATTGACCATAAACTTCTTGCATGTGGGGACGTGTTGGCTTTGTTCACTGCTGTCTTCTGAGGGTTTGGTTCCATGCCTGGTCCATTCTTGATGCTCAAGGAGTATTTGTTAATGAATGAATGGCTTTTTGAAAGGTATCACAATTCAACAAAAGCTTGTGTTAGGACTTCTTTTCCCATAATTAATAAGTTTAAGTTCTTGAACAACTGATTTCTTTTTAATTTTTATTTATTTAAGTATGTATGTATGTATTTATTTTTAAAGATTTATTTATTTATTTATTTAACAGAGAGAGAGAGAGAGAGAGAGAGAGAGAGAGACAGCGAGGGGGGAACACAGGAGGATCAGAGGGAGAGGGAGAAGCAGGCTTCCCGCTGAGCAGGGAGCCCCATGCGGGGCTCAATCCCAGGACCCTGGGATCACGACCTGAGCCAAAGGCAGATGCTTAATGACTGAGCCATCCAGGCGCCCCTCAGTTTTTTTTAAATTAGTGAATTCTGTTGTCTGATCTCTGAGGCAGTTCTACTTTAGATGAACTGAGATAGTTGTTTTCATAATCGAATCCAAGAACTTCTGTGTATGGAAAAGATTTTCCAAGTGGTCCATAGACAAAAACACTTTAAGGGAATCAATATTTAGATCTTCAACTTCCACATATACTTTTTTCCTAAAACCAGTTTTCCTGAGAACACACATGCAAACCACCTTCACTATTGTTATGTATTCCTTCCACTTTATACAAGAAAGGCATGTTTTTCACTCAGTATAGATCTTACTATGGTGTGTTGCCTGGAGTAGAGAAATTCAGGTGACCATAAACTTATCATCCAAACAGGGGCATTTCTGAGAGTGAAAGTAGGTTCTGTAAACAATTAACTTGGGACAATATAATATTGACAAAGGTGTTTTGAAAATAACACTATTGTAATTCCTCTCCCCACTTCTGCATATACTGGGTTAAAAAAAAGTGCCTTTCTGGCACTTCCAGTGAACCAATAAGAGGTAAATTAATAATTGCTTGCTAAATGTTGGTAAAATTTTTAAGGTTCTTCCCAGGTATTGATAAAGTGAGTGAATCTGATAGTGATTTCCAAAACTTTGGTAAAATAAAAAAGAGGAGCTTATCGAATTGTCAGCTGGTGGATCAAAAGTGATGTACAAAAATGTTTAGAGCAGCATTATTCATAATAGCCCAAAGAGCAATTAACCCACATCTTCATCCACAGTAGAATGGATAAGTAAGTTGTGATATAGTCATACAGGGGAATTATACATATCAGTGAAAAAGAACAATCTATGTCTATATATAACAACATGACTGACTTTCCCAGACACAATTTAAGTGAGTACATACTCTATGATTTCTTTTTTATGAAGTTCATCAACAGACAAAACTGATTTATGGAGTTAAAGATTAAAATCATGCTGCCTTTGAGTGGGTTGTAGGCTGGGTCAGAGCATAAGGGAGACCTCAAGAGAGTTGAAAATATTCTGTATCTTGATCTGAGTAGTGTTTGCATGGGTCTATTTATATTTAAAATTTTCTTGAGGTGTACACTTGAGATTTGTAACCTTTAGTGAAATTATATATTAGTAAAAAAGAAAAATTGACTGGTTTAATCAGTAAAGGTCTGCTTATGTGCAATGCTAGATGCTGGTGATACAATAATGAACAAGATCTCAAGAAGCTTAGAGATAGGACAACCATATCCTAGTTAAGCCCTTGCTTTGCCATTATTATTAACATCTACGTGCCTTCTGCCAAATATCCTGGTTTTGGTGATAAATTATAGTATCGCCCTATGTTCAAGTTATCAATCACTATGTAACAAATCACTCTCAAACCTTGGTGGCTTGAAAGAACAGTAATTTTAACATAGTGCACAATATTGTGGGTAAGGAATTCATGTAGGCCTCTGCTGGGCAATTCTTCTACCTCTACTGGCCTTGAACATGGCCAGTTGGGTGGTACTCAGCTCCCAGGTGGGCTGTTCTGGGGGGCTCAAGACAGTTTTCTTCACAGACTCTGGGGCTTGGGTGAGGGTAGCTGGAAGACCCGGCTCTTCTGGGACTGTTGACAGGGGCACCCCCACGTGGCTTCTCCAGATGGTGGTCTCAAGGTAGTCGGACTGGTAGCACAGTGGCAGGCCATGGGAGCCGCGTGCCCTTTTATGACCTAGGCTTGGAATCACACAGCTTCTCTTCTGACTTACTCTGCTCAGGTTCAAGACAAGGAGACATAGACCCCATCTCCAGTGGGAGGAATGTTAAAGAATTTACAGCCACTTTTTTTAAAAACCATAAGAGCAGATCCAAAGAGACTTTTGCCAATTCAACATTTTCAGTATCTTCTGCATCCTTCTCTCCTCCCCGTCCTCATGTGACTTTGTTAGCTTGGATTCTCACAACCGCTCATCTGGACCATTAGATAATACTCTTAATTGATCTCTTGTTCCTAGTTTCTCTCTTCATTTTATCTTGCTGGTTGCTAACTAATGCCCAGCTCTGTGTCTGTCAAGCTTTTGCTTAAAAAAAGAAAAAGTAACAAAGTCCTCTTTATTTGCTAAAATCTAAACTCCTTTACCTGCCATTCAAAGCCCTTTATCACCTACCGCTAACATAACTTCCCAAGCTTATCTTCCATAGCCTCTTTCTTGTGCTTTAATGTTCAGCCAAGTACCTCTACTTTGTTTCCTTTCTGGGATCTACCGTTCACAGCCTCGGTGAGTGAACTCACAGAATTTCTTCTGTCTGAAATATATGTCCTCCCTGCTCTTCCCTGCCGCTCTTAACTCCCGACCCTGGCCCAAATCTAAGAGTTCTGTAAGGTCATCATGAAATGCTTTCTCCAGCATGTTCGTTCAACAACCATTTATGGTAGAGCCAATTGTCAAGCTCTGTTTTAGGCCCTGGAAACACAAGGCGGGACAGGGAGACAAGAGCCCCATCCTCAGAGAGCTCACAGGTATTTGGAAGTAACCTTGGCCCTTGATGTCTCGAGAAAATCCAGTGGTACTTTTCTTTCTTTAAAGATTTTTATTTATTTATTTGACACAGAGAGACACAGCAAGAGAGGGAACACAAGCAGGGGGAGTGGGAGAGGGAGAAGCAGAAGCAGGCTTCCGTCGGAGCAGGGAACCCGATGTGGGGCTCGATCCCAGGATGCTGCAACCATGACCTGAGCCAAAGGCAGATGCTTAACGACTGAGCCACCCAGGAGCCCCACAGTGGTCCTTTTCTTATGCTACTTTTAGAGTGAGTATAAGTAGAGTAGCTAAACACTAAGATCCTGAACCTGTGACCTTTAGAAAGTTTCTGATCTTCTTTGGGCAGAGATGTTTGAGTCCAGCTCTGTATCTCATTAACTGTTAGCCTTGGGCAGGTTACCTTTCTGTACCATATTTTTTCATTTAAATTCTGAATAATAATGCCTCACAGAATTGTCATAGCAATTTAATGAGGTAGTATTTGTAAATTGTCTAATGTCTGATATATAATATGTGCCCCCCAAATGTTGATATTGATAATGATGATGATGATAAGCATAATGATGGTGATAAAATTATAACTCTGACAATTCCTACAACCTCTCTTCTTTTTTTTTTAAGATTTTATTTATTTATTTGAGAGAGAGAGAGAGCGAGCACAAGCAGGGGGAGTGGAAGAGGGAGAAGCAGGGTCCCCACTGAGCAGGGAGCCCAATGGGGGACTTGATCCAGGGTCCTGGGATCATGGCCTGAGCCGAAGGCAGATGCTTTACCAGCTGAGCCACCCAGGTGCCCCTAGAACCATCTCTTCTTACTGTGGTACATAAGGAAGTAAATATCCTTTTGGACATTCTAATGCCTTTATAAATATCATTTGCTCTAATTTAAGATTATACTATGCTTAATTAATCTCCTTTTATCATTTACTGTAAATAGATGTCTTTAAATTTCAGCCTGTATAGTTTTGCCTCATCTTTTTAAATGATTACATAGCATTTCTTTATATATGTGTGCCATGATTTATTTAATCAGTTCCTTATAAATGAATATTCAAGTGTTTCCAATTTTCCCCATTAAACGCCACACTATAATCAAATGGAAATTATATATACACATTTACCCCCTATCTTATTATTTCTTTAAGAGAAATGATTTGAAGTAAAATTACTTGGATCAGAGAAATATACTTACAGATTTTATGCATACTGCTGGATTGCCCTCCTGGCTGGTTGTGCCTACCTTTACTCTTACCAATGGGCACCATTTCTGTTGACACATCTTTGCCAACACTAGACTTTGATCAAGACTTTACATCTTTCTCAAGATTTATTTTTTCATCTATCCTTTTAACCTATCAATATATCCCTAGTAACACAACCTTTTAAAAAAATGTATCTGTTTTTACTTCCTGTAGACTATGGACTTCTTGAAGGAAACAACCTTCATTCATTTTGGTAGTGTCCATTAGTCAGTGGTCCATTCTATTGGAATCTAGAGCAGACACATCTCTTTCCTTAGCAATTCTTTTTTTTTTTTTAAGATTTTATTTATTTATTTGACAGAGAGAGACACAGCAAGAGAGGGAACACAAGCAGGGGAGTGGGAGAGGGAGAAGCAAGCTTCCCGCCAAGCAGGGAGCCCGCATTGGGCTCGATCCCAGGACCCTGGGATCTTGACCTGAGCAGAAGGCAGACGCTTAGCCACTGAGCCAACCAGGCGCCCGTCCTTAGCAATTCTTGCTGCTTTAAAGTAGATCCAAGCTTTAAACAAAGTCATCTGTTTACTTGCTAACGAGTGGTTGGAGACAGAGATGGTTTCAAGTAGCTAGAAATGAAAATTTACATTTACAATTTCCTTTCCTTTCAACTGTAACTTTTTTTTTTTTTGTATTTCCTGTTGGCATTTCCAGAGTATGATATATTTAGAGCAGCAAACGCTGCACCCACAGCTAAAGAGGATAGAGGTGGGATGAGGAGGGGAGCATGAGAGGTTGCCAGCAAGCACGGAGGTGATTTCCAGAAAGCTGTCCCACTAGATCTCTCCCTATTGCACTTCACTGTCCCCCACAGCCAGAGAAGCCCTCTGCCCAGTCAGGGTGACACAAAAGACTTTGGCAGGAGTGAGGGGGCGGTTCCAAGTGAGAGACGCTGGCTGGCAGTTACTGCTGGAAGGTCTGGAGGTTCACATGGGAGAGACGGGGTGGAGGCATACATACTTTATTATGTGCTGCCCTTCAAATGACAGTGGTCTAACAGATGATGTAGAAGACAGTACAGGAATTAGAAAGTTTCCATATGAAAAGAATGAAAAGTTAAAAAAAAAACCTCACTGTATTCTAAAGCAATCATATGCCACTTTAAAGGAGTTCAGATCTCATTATCCCAAAGAATGGCATCTTAACTAATAATAATGGTGCTTAACATTTATATACACTGCAGAGTTGCAACCCGGAGGCCCCCAAGCTACATTCAGCCTCCAGATATGCATGTTTGGGTCATGCAGCATTGGCCAGAGAGTGTCCATAAAAATTTTTAGTGGTTTACCCAGATTTAAAATCACAGACAGGCTGGCGATTCAGCAAATGACTTCTGCTCCTTCCTGGGCACACAGCTTGATTCATTTCTCGGGCTACATTGCAGTAATGTATGTCCATGTCACCAAGTTTTTTTTTTTAATTTTTTTGAAGATTTTATTTATTCATTTGACAGATTGAGAGAAAGAGAGCACAAGCAAGGGGAGCGGCATGCAGAGGGAGAGGGAGAAGCAGGCCCCCCGCTGAGCAGAGAGCCTGACATGGGGTTCGGTCCCAGGACCCTGGGATCATGACCCGAGCCGAAGGCAGATGTTTAACCGACTGAGCCACCCAGGTGCCCCATGTCATTGAGTTTTAGTCAATGAGATATGAACGAAAGTTATGGGCACTTCCTCTAAGTCTGGCCCATAAAAACCAACCATGAATGAGCAACCCTCCCAGCTCTTTGCTCTTCCCTTGGTTGTATGTAAATACCCAAGGCAAAGCTGTTAAAGATAATAGCAACCTGGTTGTCTGTTTCCCTGAATGACAGTGTGGAGCAGACCTCCTTACCCACCCTTCCCTCTTCCCACACCCCTAAGCCAATGTGGAACAAGATTCTGTGAGCAAGAAACAATCTCTGTTATGTTTGATCCAGTCAGTGGGTATGTTGAGGTCTATCTGGTACAAGAGTTAGCTGACTCTAATTAATGTGTTCTGTAATAAGGATCACAAAATCTCTAGTGTAGCATGATCCACTCCATATTAATTCTTACAGTCCTAAGGTGTCACCCATTTATGTTTTCTGCTAGGCTCCCCTAGGCACCTACAATTTACAATTCTTTGTATGGTGCTGTATAGTTTACTGGGTATGCCCACGTTCATCATCTCTTGAATCTTTCAACAACTCTCTGAGTTGTTGGCAAACTAGATAGCATCATCCCTTCTTCAGTAAGATCAGTTTCGTTTGAGTAAACAGTTGTTGAGTGCCTACCACAAACCAGGCACTGTGCTGGGCCCAGGTGATACAAAGACGAGATACAAAAGCTTTCTAAAACTTAGAAAGTTTTACTTACATAATCATACCCTTGCTGCATCACAAGCTGTGGAAAGAAATGGTGGAGGTGATTATGGAAGTACCAGGAATCATCTTGATCTGGAATATTGCCAGAAAAGAAGACATGGACCAAAGTTTGGATTTTTGAAAGGAAAATAAGGTGTCTTCTTGAAACTGCAAGCCAGTATATATTTAATGTTTAATGTTGATACCATGAAAAACTCTAGAAATCGTTATTTAATTGATGTTTTACAAGCACTTAGATAAGAGGGTTTGTTCCTGGAAGTCAGAGTCAGTTCATGAAAAGAAGATCTTGCTGAACCTAATTTGCTCCCTTTCTGAATAGGGTTGTTATTCTGTGAGCTATGGAGAATGTTACAGAGGTGGCCATCTTAGTTGGCTTGGGCTGCCATAACAAAATATCATGGACTGGGTGGAGTAAGCAACAGAAATTTATTTTCTTACAGTTCTGGACACTAGAGGTACACAACCAAGGTGTGAGTCACTTCAGTTCCTTGTGAGAACTCCCTTCCTGCCTTGCAGATGGCTGCCTCCTGACTGTATCCTCACATGGCCTCTCTTTGGTTTATGCATGTGGAGAGTGAGCCATCTCTCTCTTCCTTTTCTTATGAGGCCACCAATACCACTGGATTAGGAAACCATCCTCAGAACCTCATTTAATCTTAATTACCCCCTAAAAACTCTACTCCCAAATACAATCACATTGGGCATTAGGGCTTCAACATATGAATTTGGGAGTTCATAATTCAGTCCATAGCAGTGGTGAAATTGATTTTAACAAGATATCTGACAAAAATATCTTTATGCTATCACTATAGGCCAACTAAAGACATACTCTAGAAAATGGTAAATTTAGGTAGATGCAGTTGTTTTGGAATCAAAATATATGGATTAATGGATAATTGTCAAACTCAAGAGAGGCCACTGGAGGCAAGCTCTAGGTTCTGGACATTAACATCTGTATCAAGACCATGGTTATAAACATAGAATATATGCCCATTGAATATGCAGCTCATGTATTGGACGATAAAATCGAGATTCAAAATGATCTCAAGAGGCTAGATTTATAGGCTTAACCATGAAACATCACCCAGCAGAATAAATGTACTGTACTTTAAGGAAGATAAAGAAATTATGTAAGAAAGGATGAAGGTTTGAAAAGAATTCTGGGAAAAAAAGTCACTACAACCTAGGCTATTTTCCTCAAAGTTTAGTGTTCAAGTCAAGGTGACAGTCGTGGACCCTTGGTGCTAATCAGACCATGTTGGATCCAGTTCTGGGAACCATATTTAAGGAGAACAGCCGCTGATAAACTGGAAAGGATCCAGGAGGATGACCAGAATGGCTTGGTATTTATTTCAACTCAATTGTTACCATTCTATATGATATTGGCTCAGGGCCTGGGGAGAGTGAACTCAGAGATATGAAGACCTGGGGGAGAATAAGAACAGTCTTTAACCATAAGGAAAGTTGCCATAAAATAGTAGTGTTTAGGTGGTGGGATTATATAATTTTTCATTTTCTTCTTTCTTCTTTTTATTTAAAATATCCAACTTATTGAGACTGCTTACAGTGCCACTAGGCACTGTGTCAAACACCTCACAAATATCACTTGTTTTATTCCTTAGAAAAATCTGGTGAGACAATAGTCTCGTTCCCATATTATTGATGGGGAAACTGAGGGCCAGTAATGGTAAGTGGCTTTTCCAATTTCACACAGCTAGTAGGGGAAAGAACTGAGGTTCGAACCCAGCTCTGTGAGATGTTAGAGCCTACAATCTTGGCCATTACACTTTATTGCCTTCTACCCCCATTCTTTCCAAATGTTCTTTAGTAAACAAAAACATGGTATGTATATCTAAGGAAAACATATTTTTAAAAGGAAACCAATGAGTAGAAGGGCAAAGAGGCAGAGTGAGGACTATGGATGGATTTGAGGCAGTTAGATTTAGGTCAGTATCTGGAAGAACCACAGTGATACATTTTCATGGGTGGAATGGACTGGGTTGGATTGATGGTTCTAGATGGTGATTTGTCAAGTCAATTGAGAAGAAAGAGAACATTAAATTCTCTAGTCTCTGGAGATGTTCTATACTCTGTCTTAAGAAATTCATTCATTCTTTCACCCAGCACATAATCATTGAGAACCCACTATGTTGTAAGACACTGATCTAGGCTCCAGAGACACAGTGAACAAGTCTCCACTGTCATGGAGTTTATATGCTAATGTGGGGAGATAAGCAAATGAGAATATATATATCCAATATACCAGGTGATGATAAGTACCATGAAGAAGGAGCAAGCAGGGTAAAGGGATGGAGAATGATGTTGGAGAGAGGGAAGGTGGTATTTTATATAAACGGTTAGTAAGAACACATAGATAATTCTCTTAAAGTAGAAATCATACCAAGTTGTTTCTTAGTATGACCCTCAGCGGCTTGAAATATTAAAATACCCTCAGTGGCTTCTCATTTCACTCAGAGTAAAACCCAAAGTCCTTATAATCCTTATCATTTCCTACATAATTGGCTCCTACTACCACCATGACCTCTTTACTGCTCCTCCCACATCTACTTGGCCCAAGTCACAGTGGTCTCCCGAGCAGTTCCTGCCACAGGGCCTTTGCATTTGTTCTTTTCACTGTCTGGAACCCTTTTACCCCAGGTACCTGCATGGCTCAGTCTCCCTTCTTTGGACTCTGCTCCAGTGTCATCTTATCAGAGAAGCCCTCACAGACAACACTAAATAAACCAGAGCTCCTTCCTCCATTGCTTTCTTTCTCCTGACCCAAGGACCAATTACATACTTTGTGGAGCCTAGTGTAAAATGAAAATGTGGGATCCCTCCTTCAAAAAACCTGGGGGAAAATGTAATGTCAAAGGTACTAAAGTAGGAAGCTTTTCCCTTTCTTTCATGACCTCTCTGTCAACCAGTCACGTTGTTTGTTTGCTATTTAATGTTATGCTCCCTAAGTCATGGGGATGCTTGTAGACTGAGGGCACATCCTCAGAAGTAGGTGGTGTTGCCTATCCACAGTGTGGTGGGCTTGTAGCAAGGTGACATGTCTGGCTCGACTTCTCTTGCCTCATCTGGGCACAGAATGACAGCCAGGCAGCAGTGGGAGGGGGAGTCTGGCAGCCCGTGAGCTGCACTCAGGCACCGGAGTGGGGATTACAAGTTCAGTGCCATGATGCACTACACACCTGGGTTGGGGCAGGAGAGAGGCTCAACCCTCAATGAGTCACCCACCCAATGACCATGGTACTCCAAATCCAGTGATGGGGACAACCATTGTCATGTCCTGCCCTAAGACGCCACAGGGCACACATGCCCAGACTTGACCTTTGCCATGCCTGTGTCCAGGGCCCCATTGGGGCCACAGGGTGGCTGTGGTCATGGTGTGGTGGCATAGATGGGAAGTCCAGGTGGGGCCTGGAGTGTCAGAGGTAAGGAGAGGCAGCTGAGAGCTTGTCTTGGCGAGGGCAGGAGGTAGGATCTGGCTGAAGCTTCAAGCCTTCTCTGCATGCTTCATTGTCCCATTAGACTTTGCTTGTTAAACCAAAAGTCAAAAATATGATTATTAAGAATTTCAAGCCAGTGACCACAGGGCATTATAATCACCAAGTGTGAGGTAATTATGGGCATGGGCATGTGTATAGTTTGCACAGGTTTGTAAGCCTGTAGTTGGCCTTTCCCGACTGTTATTCTGCCCAGCTTTGTCCCCACCATATATTTATTTGACTGTTTGTTAATTATTTGTCTTCCTTCACCAGAAGTAAGCTCCACTGGAGCAGGTGCTTTGTTTCCTTCCTTTGGTGTCTTCCAGTGTCTCAGGATAAACATGGTAGTCTTCAACATCCCAAGAGGGATGGATCTGATAAATAGGGTTTTTTTCAATAAACCCAGAAGGTCAATATACAAAACTTGAGAAACACTGCTTTATATCTAATGGAAGGGTACATGCCTTCACAAAGTGAGTCTTGGGATGTGGATGGAATACCCATATGAGGGTAGGAAAATTTAAAAGTCCAAGGAGGGTTGAGGTAATTGTAGGGAGGACAATGTCCATGTAACTCAGAAATTTTTTTTTTTTAAGATTTTATTTATTTGACAGAGACCTCTGAAACAAATAAGGCAATATATGTTAAGAAAAAAAAAAAGAAGATAGCAGGAGGGGAAGAATGAAGGGGGGAAATCGGAGGGGGAGACGAACCATGAGAGATGATGGACTCTGAAAAACAAACTGAGGGTTCTAGCGGGAAGGGGGTGGGGGGATGGGTTAGCCTGGTGATGGGTATTAAAGAGGGCACATTCTGCGTAGAGTACTGGGTATTATGCACAAACAATGCATCATGGAAAACAAATGATGTAATGTATGGTGATTAACATAACAATAAAAATTTAAAGATAAAAACAAGATTTTATTTATTTGACAGAGAGATAGAGAGAGCACAAGTAGGCAGAGCAGCAGAGAAAGAGAGAGGGAAAAGCAGGCTCCCTGCCGAGCAAGGAGCCAGATGCAGGACTCAATCTCAGGACCCTAGGATCATGACCTGAGCTGAAGGCAGACGTTTAGCCGACTGAGTTACCCAGGCACCCAACTCAGAAATTTTTAAACAAAGTAGAGATGTTTGAGGTCTTAAACACCAGACTTTCAAAATAAACTGCCAACAGTCTCAAAAGCTCCAGGGGCCACTGCCAGAAGCATCATCCTCGGTGGGTGACCACAAATGGTCAAGAGTGGTTTTCTTTTATCATCTTTTTCTTGTGCTTTATTTCAGTGTATGGCTTTGCACCCTGGGCCAGGTGCTCTGAGAATGTACAACAGAAATATAAAATATGAATCCATCCACAGGTAACCTTTAATCAATCTCTGAGGAGATGAGCTAATACAGAAGTCATTTCTTACTGAAATATCCAAAGGTAGCTTTGTAGAGGACCTGAAGCAGGGCCAGAGTTGCAGAATTAATGCTGTGTCCCAGAAGAAAGAGAGTAAAGCATTCAGTGACAAGCAGGGCAGTGGTCCCAATGCGAACAGACAGGAGACACCTATTCAAGCATCCCCGGAGGAAGGAAAAGGGCAGGCGTCCCTGCCATATTATCTAGCCCTTGATTTGGTGAGTGAGTCCGAGATTGCAGCAGTGAAAATATTCAAAACCTTATTGAGTGTGGGTATGAAATGAAATCAGTTCCTAATATTGACTTTTAGTTGGTGTCTCAGTTTCTAAAAGTCCCCAGATGTCATGGAAGAATTAAAACAATATATTAAGATGGAAGCAAAGACAAATGATTTTCCCTCTTTCAATAATTTGCTTCAGTGTTAGAGTAAATTTTAAAAGGGAAGGGAAAAATCCCCAGGCATCTTTCTCCTATAAAATCCTAGATGTTTCAGCTGTAAGAAGATTTATATATCTATCTTAAATGTTCTCCGGTCTTAATATATATATTGAGAACCTATTATGCACCAGACATTGTACCAAGCTTAAAAACAAAGGAAGTGCCAGACATTAAGAAAAGTACTAAGACCGAATAGGGAAATTTTATAGAAAACAATGAGAAATTGTTCCTTACAACAGAATGTGAAACAAATGTGAGTTTGACAATACTACCAAAAAAAAAAAAAGGGCTTTAATAAACCAACATATCTGAAAAATTAATTTAGACATAAAATCAAATTTCCTACTTTAGTCTCATTATAATCTTGTGGTTTCTCCAGGGAGATCTTAAAATTCCTCTGGATAATCACTCACAAAGTGTTCGGTATAATTGGTGGAGCATAAAAACCAGGTGAGGGACCAATGAGCCAAAAAATATATTGGTTCTATGGATAATCTTCTTTGGTTTCAGGAGGCCTTGGATTTGTGTTTTTAAGCAGTGTATTAGTCATCGTTCTCCAAAGAAACAGAACCAATAGGATGTATGTGGTGTCTGTGTATGTATATATCTATCATAAATATAAATAAATATGTATTTATATATAATATATAAATGAATCTCTATTAATCTATCTACTATCTATCATCATCATCTATCTATAGATATCTCTATCTATCTAGATATTTCTAGCTCTATCTATGTATCTATGTGTCTATCATCTATCAAAATTTATTTTAAGGAATCGGCTCATTTATTTCAAGGAATTGGCCAGTTCAAAATCTACAGGGCTAGCCAGCAGGCTGGAGACCCAAGGGAAAGTTGATGTTGCAGGTTGAGTCTGAAGGCCGTCTAGAGGCAGAATTTCTCTTTCCTCTGAGGACCTCAGTCCTTTTCTCTTAAAGCCTTCAGCTGATTGGATGAGGCCAACCCACATTATGAAGGGTAATCTGCTTTACTCAAAGTGTACTGATCTAAATGTTAATCACATCTAACATGTACCCTCACCACCATGTTCAGACTGGTGTTTGACCAAACAATGGGTACCATGGCCTAGCCAAGTTGACACTTGAAATTAACTGCCACAAGAAGTGTAAATTTCCTTTAAGCAAATCTGTTACTGAACCAAAGGGAAGAGGAGCTGGTGCTTTTAGGGTTCATCTCGGTAAGAATATAACAAGCACCCTGTTATGGGAGAGCATTAGTGGCTTTGAGGAGGATTTGGCCAGGGGGAACACCTAGGCTGCTTCCTGTCCTGAGCCTGGACACCTGTCTAGTTTTTCTCCCTGTGGGTACTGTTTTGGGGAGCAGAGAGATTAAAGCCAGCCAAGAAACAGCAGGGCATAAAAAGAGGATAGAAGTGGAGAGGAGAGCAGGGCGTGGGAGGAAGCACATTTCATTAAGTGTTTTACACCCTCAGAAGAAAAAGCAAGAGATGCCCTACAATTGTCCCAACAATTGAGAAGTCTTTTCTTCATGCTTCCTGTACTTCTGAATGTCTTGGGCCTGGAAACTTCTCCCTGGGGAGTGGGCCACCAGTCAATATCACCGAGTTGAAGGGTTCTATAACTGAAAGGACTTCTGGACCAGCGAGTTCAACTCTCTGTGTAAGAGGGCAAGAAAGTGAGCTCCACGGTCCTAGTGGCCCAGCACCGCCCTGGCTTGTAGTCTTGGCCTCCTCATTCCATGGCAATGCTCTGTCTGTCCTGTGGGGTGATTTCTACTCACACGGTAGAGTTAGAGAAGTGGATCTGTTCTGAGGTTAGGAAACTGGGCCTTGTTCCTCCCTACACCCAACACCATAGGTTACTAGGATATTAAGATTGGAGGATTTTTCATGCTCCTTGTTAGGGCTGTTTCCCTTATTTCTGAGAACACACTTAGACCCATTATTATTCTATAAATGTAAATTGAATCTTCCATCTGTATTAATTTCTAACCTTCATCATGGCTAATCAAAAACATTAATAAAATATTACATAAATGTGTATATTTCACATAAATACTTGCCTCTTCAAATTACTATTGCCAAAGAGTTATATATAACATTCATGTCTATTGACGTCTACTGTCTTAACACTTAGCAAAATAAATGTCATGTCACATGAAGGACCCAGAGAAATAAGAGGGTATCTATGTAGGTATCTTTTTGCCAGTAAAGAAACCTTTCTAAGAAATTGCTGCTGCCCCCAGCGGATCTTCCTTGGCCAGGATTAGATCACATGTTTCTAACCCAGTCACCGGTAGTGGGAGGGGAGATGCATGGCCACATGGAGGAGCAATGAGTTTCTCCCAGACTGGGGCTCTGATGGACAGGAGGAAGCTGCAGGCAATGAATGTTATGTAGGTGGCCAATAATGCCTGTTACACCTTTGATTGGACAGCTTAAGAGAAACAGAGTCAGGATGTGAGTGGAAGGGAGTTCTTGTAGGGAATTATTTTTTTTTTCATGGCTCTGTAGAACATGAATTATGATATCAGAATTCAAGTATAATGCTCTGGGGCAAAGCTGAGGACACTGAGCATCCAGGAAGAGAAGAACGGTCATTTGAAGTGAACATGCAGGGACCTCATCCCTGCACTAAATCAGCCCTGCTGAGAGCTATATGGCCAGGGCCAGGCACAATTTATGGTGAGTCAAAGGAAGGATCGGTGATGTTCTTTAATCTTTAAGCTGTGGAGTTAAGGAGAAGCAGTTGCTTTTAAATGCACGCACTCACACATATACATACACACACAATAAAATATTAGAGCTTTTGGTAAATCGTGTTCTCTCTATCAGGGGAAACAACTAAATTGTGAGATAATCCCAATCTTTTCAGATCCTAATGTTTTCCCTTTTAAGGCCAAGGCCTGAACACAATGCCGAAACTAAACAAACTGCCCATGACAAGGCTATGAATTGAGTGATGAGTGAATGTGATTCTTGCCTGCTCTAACCCCAAGAAGACAAATACAGTAGCTGATGAAAGATCAGCTATTAAAAAAAAGATCAACCATTGAAAGAGTCAAACCTATCCTTCCAGGAGAAGAATTCCCACTTGCTTCTGCCTCCCCGGCATCTCCAAAGGGGAGCATAATGCTGGCTTTCCCTCCTCCAGGACAAGCAGTTTGCTCACATTTGGACTCAAGACTCTAATAAAATCTCTCCCACCTTATCAGGTGAGACCACAGCAGTGGGATTTACATTGTAGAATAAGTTACCGTTCTAGGAGTTGTGAGATCACAGTGAATTGCCATCAATGGTCCCCTAAACAGAAACAGGAAACAGAGGTGACCTGTACTTTGTGTCTATCTGAATTCTTTTAGGTCTACACTGATAGATTTGATTCTGATGTACACAGTCTTTATTTATTTTCATGGTTATTATGGTCTTGAAATCTCTTTAAGCCTTTGATTTATTGGCTCCTCATAAATGACAAAAAGATAATCATTTCATTCAATCTAGAATATGTATAAAAATATAGGTATTCACTGGACCATGGAAGACTAAAAACATACCTCCTGGCTGGAGAAATGCCTCTGGGAACAGAGGGACACATCAGAAAAGTAGCATTTCAGGGATGGTTGCCTCAGCCTGATGGTAATGATGGTTACATCTGAGACTATGTTTTCAGGCCAAGGTCCCAATATACCATCTAGGGAAAGGATGCAGGGGAGAAAAGGAAAGAATGGAAGTAGGAATCACTAAAATGTCAAATATTACAAGAATAAGAGAAAGAATAGGCATCCCCAGAGGATCTGGTTAAAGCATAGTCCAGAGAGGTAGGGGGAGATAAGAAGAGAATAGTGCTTTGCAAAACAGTGCTTAGAAAATTCTAGAAGGACCCGTAGTCGACTGTGCTGAATGCTATAGAACTCAGAGGAAGTTGAAAATCAGCATTTACTTAGCCATTGCTTTATGAGAGCATATTATTTGTGGGGCACAGAGCTAGATGCTAGTAGTACAAAGAACATCCACAAAATAATTCACCTTCACATAACTTACGATACAGTGTGTGAGAGACATGGAAAAATAGCTCAAATGCAATGAAGTTTAAATGGCATGTTAAAATCATGTGCTGTGGTAGAAGAGGATCGTGTGAGTTTAATCTGCAGGGAGTAGGGTGCCATTGAAAGATTTTTTTAAAAGGAATTTGAATGGTTAGGAAAGACCTCTTAAGTAACACAAAAGGATGGGTCAGAATGAAGGGACAGCTAGCATGAAGATCCTTTGTCTACCGCAAGGGTCTCAGTGAGAAAGAATGACAACTAGAACTAGGCAGTGACAGTGGGAATGGAGAGAAAAGATAAATCACAAAAGTCTTTCGAAAGCTACAGCTGGTTTTAGTGACCATTTAATTATAGGAGATGAAAGAGATAAGGGGGAAATGTGGATGAGTTCCATGTTTTGGTTTGGGATCAATGAAAGGGAATGAAGATGATTGGTGGTGGGTCATTAATTGATTTGTGGGCTATGGGAAAACCAGTAGGTTTAGGAAGGATGGACATGTTGCATTCATGGCGTATATTAATGAAAATATTACCATTGCATTTATTATTGATTGGGAAATCCACCAGTGATGAGAGAGAGAGAGACAAAGATGGAGAGATGGAAAGAGTCTGAGAAAAGCAGAGAAGCACCGAGAGAGGAATATAAGAATGTACAGGGCACCCCAGGAGGGAAAGGATGATCTTTTTCTAGTTTACTGTGTATTTCTGGCACTTAGATAGTCTTTTCCTCATTGTATGTGCATCCAGTAAATCTTGAACTGAGAAAGAGGAAGGGTTAAAACTTAATGAGGAAGTGGGCTCAATCCTCCCAGAAATACTCACCAAAAATTTTATACAACTTAAAAAAAAATCCATGGAGTCACTGTGGTATAATCTTTCAAGAATGAGTCTAAGGAAATAAGATCACATAAATGGAATTTGGAGATTTAAAAGAATGAGCATCTGGCCCTTATTTTAGCCCCGTGCTACTATTAGGAAACACAGTGAATAATTTTGTTGTTTAATAAGGGAAGGGTTGATAGATTCATGGTCTGACAGCCCACGACAGGCCACTTGTGAATGACTTTGTCTTTGAATTGATAAGTGCTCAGAATTTGGCCTTCATTTTAATGTAGAAATAACTCAATTCTCCCAGACTCAGTCATACTTGTAATTGGTCCGGAATAAAAAAAAATAATAAACAACAAAAAAACCCTCTACAGGATTCTAGGATTGAGAAAAAAAAAAAAAAGAAAAACTCTATGAGGAGCAGATGTTCTAATGAAAGATTTTTGTGTCCTTACAAAACTACCACTTTCCTCCATAGTAGGGGTTTTATCTGAGGGAGAGTATGAATGCAGAACGACTTGAAACTCAGGCCAAAAAACCCAGAAGTACCCATATCAACTGAGTTATATCTACATAATAGAAACCCTAGAGAAGGTAGGCATATAAAACCTCATCTGCTAGAGGGGAGTTCATAGACTTTTTTTGATGGAAATTTCTTTAGGGTTCTCTATGATGATTTTGCCTCCATTAATCTCAGCAGATATGATCCCATTCAGATGTGGCTACTTGATTCTTTCACAAGAAAATAAATGAATGTAGCGAATATTTTTATTATGTTGGGTTAACTGAAGAGTTTCCGGGTAAGTATCTGAAATGAGGTGCACCGTGTGTAGGTGGAAAGACCTGGACTTAGAAGGCGAGACAAATGTCATTTGGGTTCAAATAGCAAAAGACAACAGGAAGCAGGAGTTAGGAGCCTTTCTCCCTGCTCTGTCACTAGGGATTCGCGGTGCATCTCTTGGGCAAGGGATTCCTACCGAGTCTGCAGGATAACAGGAAAAACTAGAGAAGTCTACACTGTTACCTTTGTGTGTCTCCAGTTGGAATGTAAGCCCAGTGAGGGCGGAATTATGCCTTCAGTTTGAATCTCCAGTGGTCAGTACAGCAAAGAAATGAAAGCAGAATACTAAGGGAGAAGAAGTTTCTGGAAGGAGTGTCCATGCAAAATGAATAATTAAAAAAAATTTTTTTTAAAGATTTTATTTATTTATTTGAGAGAGAGAGAGAAAGAGAGAGAGAGAGAGAGAGCACGAGAGGGAAGAGGGTCAGAGGGAGAAGCAGACTCCCCGCTGAGCAGGGAGCCCGATGTGGGACTCGATCCCGAGACTCCAGGATCATGACCTGAGCCGAAGGCAGACGCATAACCGACTGAGCCACCCAGGCGCCCCTAAAAAAAATTTTTTTTTAAAAAGAAAGAAAAAGAGTTTTATTCTAGCCCAAGTTAGGGTACACAACATTCACAAAGAAGAGAGTGTTCCAGGGAAGGGACATTTGGGGCAGGGTTATACATGATTTTTACACAAAAGGTTGCAAACCATCATGACGAAGGACATTCCAGAAAGTTACAGACTTTATGTTTTTAGTGTGTGCAAGGCCGTATGACTTTAATCTTACGGGAACCAGGGAGGTTTCTGTTTTGTTTTGTTTCTCTTGTCTTCGTGTTTGGAATGCATCTTTTGGATTATTATTACTATTTTAACGAAGCAAACGTAAGATGTGTGCTCTGGGTAGAAATAGAGCCCACGCTTTGAGGTTTTGCAGAGTCATTTTGACCTTGGTAAGAGTTAAAGGGTAGCTTCCCTAGGAACCCAGGAGCAGGGCCCACAAATGTCAGAAGTTGAACATTTTCAGTTATCAGGGACAAATGGTTTACAACTTTATCTTGCCTGCATTTGGGTAGAGCAATTTGCTAGAATTGGGATGACTGAGTGGATGTACCTATCAAGTACTCATTCTATACTGGGGACTTGTAGATTCATTTGGGGAGAAACTCCCAGTGGGCAACAGGAACAAGAAAACAGACTTAATTTTCTTTTCTTGAACTCTTGCCTGATTCAAACTGCCATTAAAAAAAAAAAAAATGCCAGGCAATTCTTTCAAATTCCAAAGTCCATCCTTCTGTGTTTGTCCTCCTTATCAAAGAAGCTAATCAAATTGGTTGAAAAGTGGCAGGCCATGAGTCAAATGACTAATCAGCACTCTGAATTGGCTTCGTAGTGGTTCGGGTATTTCTTTGATGTTGGACATAAGGCAGGGCATGTGGTGGGTAGACAAACACTTCTGGGTGATAAGAACCTACAGTTAAGCCCATGAGTGATCGTGAACAGATGTTTCCCTCAGCAGCTGCTCTTGCCCAGAACGCTGCTGGATCTGCCTCTCTCCAGGCATGGTATGCTGTCACCTTGGCAGCACCTTGCCATAAACAGTTACATGTGACCTACCTGCCCCCACAGAAATCCCATCTGGCACCTTCTAGTCTTTCTTTTGGTGGCTTAGTCTGCTGCTGTTGTAGTCCTTTTTTCAAAACAAACCACCTCCTGAACACCTGCCGACAGCCTTGGAGAGAAGATCCTGGCACATTCTTCCTTCTCACTGATACTCTTACAGTCCTTTTCATTCCTGAGTCAGGCACACCTTTGACTCTTTCCACTATTCAAATCCCCACCTTTTTTTTTTTTTTTTTTTATGCATGAGAAATGGTTGAAGCCACAGATTCCCTCCTAGTGGTAGTCTTTGTAGATTACCGTGTTTGCCCCTGGGGTCCTGTTGCTTGGCCAGTCAAAGGATACGTTAGCCTTCCCTTTCCGGGCACATTTTAGGAGATACGTATTTTGTGTGATCCCATAGAGCTGAACAGCACTTGAGCTTTCATCATGAGGACACAAAACTACCTCCTTCTGGGATTTTCCTTTTCCCACCTCTAATTTCCAGCCATACATTTTAGGCAGCTCTGAGACAGTGGTGATCTGTGGAGCAACCAGAATCTTGTTGCACTCAACCTACTGAGAGTCATATAGACAGTTCCTCATCAGCTTCAGAAACCTATCATTTTCCCTGGTTTATGAAGGACAGGGAAAGGCAGAGAAGCTTTGGTTTATCCCTGTTCCCGAAATGACATGCTCAGGTTCCCTAAGGAATATCAACTCTCATATTTTCCTCTCTGACTCCCTCCGTGATGACAGGTTATGACTTAGGATGGGGCTTCTTCCCATATCCCGTGATTACCTACCACAGCTTCTGTGATTTGTATCAGAATCCTGAGGTGCACAGCTCCCGTCTGGCATAGTAAATATGCTATGCATAAAGAAACTGTCTCCCCTTGTTCTCATTTCTTCTTTCCTCTCTTTCTTTCTATTTGTAAAGCTAAAATTGTGAGTGTGTGGGGATCAAAATATCACCTTGACTCTAAGTCATATGGTAAAATAAAAGATAAATTAGAAGTTACTTGTAAGCTGCATAATTTATGATGATCAGAGATTGCAAAAAAAAAAAAAAAACAAAACCAAATAAACAAAAAACAGTCCTTTTCAGAATATGGGATGGAGCCCCTCTAATGTGATCAGTCAGCATGGTTGAAAGTCTGGCTGCTGAAGGTAATAACATCGTACAAAGACTACCCTCCAAAATAGAGCTTCCATGCCTTTCAAATCCCTCTTCCATCAGCTTTGTTTTCCTTGATGGCACCGACTTTTTTACTTCACCTTTTCAAAGAGATCAGCACTGGTTATATTATGAAGCCACAGCCCATCTTTTATGAGCTACTCTCTGGGCCTCGTGGCACAATGGATTGAGAAACTCTGACTTGAACGCAAAGCCAATGTGAACAAATCTTTAGGTATTTCCTTTCTGGACTTTGTAAAATGGTGTCCACTTGTCAAGTGACTAAAAAAAAAAAAATCAGTTCTGTTTGCAATGGGATGCTTCCCAAGTTCACAGAAGGTCAGGAGAGTGACCAGGAGAAATTCCCAAGATTCTTTAAAAATTTTTGTTTCGTAACTCCCTCTAACCTCTCCATTTTTCTTTATCTTTGAGACCAGGGTTTAAATGAAAGGCAAACAGCGAGATGAAAGGGATGGCCAACAAAACTCTAGAGACTTTCAACCAGAACCCTGACAATGCTTCAAAGTAGGAGCAAAATCTGGCCTATAACGTTAAAAAGACATCCGAAAATGAGCTGCCTGTACCTAGACATTGCTGGGAGATGGAGTAGTGTTGATCTGTTAGGTGACATCATGGTCAGGCACTGTGGTCTGGCTGTTTAGTGGCCATAAGCTTCCCAAGGTCACCAGGGACCCTTCCTCGACTGTGCACAGAAGGGTATTTTGGCTTATGCTCATTGTCATGGTGCTGTTTGTCTTACAGTGAAATGGAATCATACATGGGAATGCTCTGAAAAAGTTCAAATTATTATGGAAATAGAAAACTTTATGATAAACAAAGACAGATAAGAATGTAAACCCATTTTCCTTTGACTGGTATTCTAGGAATTGTCCCATCCCAGACTGGAAGGGGTGCACCTGGTTGCTGCTGTATTGACCCCTCTGAATGGAACATTCTCCCTGTTTCCATTGGCTTGTGAGGCCAGGTGGAACCTGATTATAACTTTCTATTCCTGATGGGCAACCCAAGAATCCACCTGATTTCTGATGATAGAACCCTGTTTGAGGATGGGTCCCCTTGACTCAGGGTGGGTAGGAAGCAAAGTCCAGCAGCTCTAATGGCTGAGACTACTCAAGAGCTTCTGGGCCATTTTGTTGAATCTGTTTCTCAAAAACTATGTGTCCCTTTGACTATCTTTCCAATAGTTTGGGACTCAAGATCCCCATCTGTGGTGTGAGAAAATTTGGGAAGCAGGATGTGTATAGGGAGCAAGAAGGCCACACACAAAGTAGAGCCTTGCTGTGAGTGGCCATTTTGATTTCTCCACTCAGATTTCTTTGGCACCTCACTTCTAAGAGCCGTTCCCGAACACTTCTCTAAATTATGAATTCCATCAGGTACATAAAAGCAATGGATTTGGGGAGATGTTATACCATGCAGGGGAGAGGCCTCCATTTTGCTTCTCTTAGAGGTTAGTTTGTGTTTATGCCACTAATCGAATAAAAGATCAAGTACCGGAGGAGCAAATTACTTCAATTCCTTACCTATTCCTGGAGGGTAGCTAGAAGTTGTGAGCCAGGCTGAAGAGCTAGGGAGAGGATAAAGTGGTCCCCCCTGGAATGCATGTGATTTGGCAGCTTATTGCTGAGTTTCACGGTCTGTGAGTGTGAGGGAGGGTTTGACATCTGCCCACGACAAGATCATGGGGACGATGCTAACGCCTCACCTGTTTAGCTCTTGTTCATAGTCCCTTCAGGTATTCAAGATAGACCAGAATCCTGTGTAGCAAATCGTACATAATTTCTGGTTCCTTGCATTTCATTCACCTAGTTTCAATTTCACCACTAATGTATTATGGTTCATAATTTAAAGGAAGGATTTATGTGCGTATAGCAATTTCAAAAGTGGACTCAGGATCTATTATTCCTTAGTGTCTCTCTGCCCTTGAGCTCACAGGGCTTTGCAGATGATAAAAAACTCCGTCTTGAAGGGCACTTTTTGACTTGTCCAGGGGCCCACCTTTCTGACTGATTAGCTTTAGAGAATTCCCATTGTCAAACTGTAAAACTTTTGTCCCATCAGGAGCCTGAGGGAAAGCCTTCCAGCCAGATTTTTTACACGGATCTGGGCAGAAAGACGCAAGGTCAAATATGAGAGGGATTTTCCTTCCCAACAGTACTCAGCCAAAGAAATGAGCCAGCAGGAAACTCTTCAGTGGAGAGGTGCATCGGGAATTAGATTCTAGGAATACAGAATTGTCCTCTGATCTTTGCCTTACCAAAATACACTGGAATCTTCCTATTCGCCTATTAGACTTCCAGAGAGGGACCTTGCCTTCTTGGAACTATCTGCAGGTCAGATAGGTTTCCCCCAGTGAGCAAGTGGATGATAACTGGGTAGGGTGTTCCCAGACTTGATTAATGCCAGGTCAGACAATTAGATTGATAGGCATTTTTTTTTAAGAATATGGTCATATATACACACACACACACATTTTATATATATATATATATATATATATAAACACACACATATATACTTACATATAAGTATATATATAAAGTATTTTATATAAATATAATATATAAAAATGGGATTTTATGTAAATATATAAAATTTTATTTTGTATAAATTTATATATATATGTATATATATGTGTGTAAAACCAGGTTTTAAAGATATCTTCATTAAAAGAACAGCTACCTGACTCAGTGCTTGTGGTAGGCTAAAGCCCTTCAGATACAAGCCCTAACCTAGTGGGCTGGTTGTCCCTGTGTCTTCTCTGGGCCTCGCCTGGCTGAAGATTGGTGGCAATGTCTCTCTCTCACCAGCTCACTCCTGAGACATTTGCAGGTCTCAGGGAATACCTTTAGCAGCTTCTTTTTATCTATTAGTTCTTCCTCTTTCTTTCAAGAAACCAAAAAGAGGAACAGTGCCTTGTCTTAGGTTGGGTTTCCTAGGAAACAGCCCCCAGGAGCAGAGCTCTGTGGGCAAGAAAATGGTTGGGGAGTGCTGGGGGGCGGGGGTAGTCAACACCTGCAGAGGATGAAGGAAGGAGGGTGGGCCGAGGAAGGACTGAGGCACAGTCACCCGAAAGGCTGCCTCTCGTCCTGACTGTGTGGGAGCTCTGGGGCTGGAACGGTCCTTCAGCGTCATCCTGGCTTGAGGCAACTACGTGTGCCAACCACTGGATGCGTGTGGCCCCCGGAGAGGGGCCCTGACCTTGGGCAAGGCAGCGTTCTTGGGTTGAGAGCAATTCCCAAAGAGGACCTCGGCTGACAGTCCAGTAGCTCACACTCTCCATAGCTAGAGAATGAGTGCCTCCGTGGTGAGGGGAGAGATGAGGGTGAGGGTAGCATGCCATAGCATCTGCATGGTGCATCTTTCCCTTGAGACTGTTTCCTATTGACGTATTTGCTTAGTTCTGGGGTTAGAGTTCCTCTGGGTAGGGTGTATATATATTTTATATATATAATACACTTATAAATAGTATATTATATAGTGTATATGTATGTATATACCCATCCTATATCTATGTTTATTGCTATATTACATGATATCTCTCTCCCTCCCTCTCTCTCTCTATATATATATATATATCTAAACTAGGTATAACCTAATCTAAATATATATATATATGTATATATATACATATATACATACATATAACCTGGCGTGCTATGCTGGTATGCTCAGGATTTTATGAGTCTTTCTGGGTGTAAAAGGCAGATAAAGGCTGGAGAGGCGAAGTGTTTTGAGAATGAGCTTTTAAAAAATGTGTCTAATTTAAAGATTTTTTTAAATTGATTTCAGAGAGAAAGTGAGAGAGAGTGAGAGAGAGAGAGAAAGAGGGAGCGAGCACAGCAGGCGGAGCAGAGGGAGAAGCAGGCTTCCTGCTGAGCGGGTAACCCGATGCGGGGCTCCATCCCAGGACCCCGGGGTCATGACCTGAGCCAAAGGCAGACGCTTAACCAACTGAGCCACCCAGGTGCCCCAAAGTGTGTCTGGTTTAAACTCTGCTGCCAGGTCAGGGTGTGGCCTTAAGGACCACAGAACTCTGACCCTCCTGCTGCCTGAGTGTTTGTAGCCATAGGATGACAAAAAAAAAGCATTTTTCATCTAAGAGTAGTTTGTGACCACTCTGTAGAGCTTGGACAGGGAAATGCATTCTTAGACCAGAGAAACACACTCCTCACTGAGGAGTCTTGGCTCTGAGGCATTGGCCACGGAGGACTGCCAAGTTCTAGAGGGCTGTGGTGTTGTTCTGGGAGGTAAAAACTGGAGGTCTGCAAACTGCTCCAGTGTTGGCTATATCCTGCTGTTGAGTGACACATTTCCAAATATAGGCACATGCAGTGCCTTCCGTCTGGGTAGTGCTTGCTATCAAGCCTGGAGATGCTGGAATTCTTTTAACCTGATCTTCTGGACGAGGAAACAGAGGCTCTATGGGGAGCACTGACTGGCCCAAGGTGTGTGTGGCTTAGAGGCAGGGTGCTCATGTGTACCAGTGTTATCAACATGGCCCTGCTTACTTCATTGTTCCACCATAATTGTTAGTAGTACCTCCCTTTTGTTCATGCAAGTTTCTTAATTCAGATGACAGGTCATCTGGCTTTTGAGTCCAGCTCGCTTGACACCAAGTCTCATGGGCTTAGGAAGCTATAGCTTGTCAAATTCATGGGGCCTATACAATCTGGAGCAGCCCCTTCTGCACTGAGCAGTGTCCTTGGCTCTGCTGGTGGTCTTCCATCTTCCTCCACGACACGGCCGCTACTCCATTTTTCAGTAAGAATTTTTTCTCAAACACATAGGATCACAAAAATCAGACCCTAAAGGAGCAGTGATGTCAGGTGGAGAGATGTAACTTTTTACTAGGTTGATGACGCCCTCTCGCGTTCTTTTTCAAACTCAGGCCCTTTGGGCCTGTGCTGATTTTTATAACTGAGCTAGACTGTCTCAGTACTTTAGGTTCTGAAAGTTATCTTCAACCCTGTGCCCAATGAGATACTTGGTATTTTCTCAGGAAATGGCACCTTGAATACAGCTCCCAGTGAGAAGGACCCATATTACACTTCCGGTACAAAGCTGTTGCCACTCTCCTGATGGTGGCTCAGGTGTGAGGCTTGCATTTGGAGAGTGTCTGAATAGTGAGAAATGCGTTAGCATCAGCTGCAGCCTGCACTGGGCTGCCCCAGGGAAAGATAGATCATAACACTACAAGCCAGAGATAAACATCTCAAAAATTCCCCACCCTCACATAACCCCAAGTATTATCAAACCTCTTTGATTTGATAGTTATAAGACCAATAATGGAGAATGCCTTCAGAAAAAGAAATTCTGTAATATTTGTTTAATATGACTCATATTTTGAAACAACTAACTGATTGGCTCAACATCCAGAAATCTATTCATAGTAAGAATTTTGACACCTTCCCTTAGACATCATCTAAAAGAGATTAAGCTCATTTTAGCAGTAAGCATCGATTTCTGTTTTTATTAAAGATGGCATTCCCCCATCTCCCATTAATGGTATAAACAAGACACTTTCTGGTTAGAATTTAGTTTGAAATAATTTGAGCGGTCTTCAAGTGACATTAATTTAAAAAAAAATCCTAAAATCATGCTTTTCAATAGTTTCTTCATTACATGGTTGACAGAGAAAAAGACAGATTTATTTTTCTAAGTGATTTTTACCTACTGGAGTGAGAAAGGCAAAGAGAGAGAGAGAAATCGGTGTCTCTTTTATGCGTGTGAGAGCAACAAAGTCTCTTTTGAGCATTCACTTTTTATTAACAACACTAAATTAGAGAATTAGAAAACTCCCAATTTAAAAACTAACCAATACACCAAAAGTAAAAGGCACAAGCCGGGAAGACACTCCCCAAATGCAGGCTAGGAACTCTCTGTCAGAAATGAACAGAAATGTCACTCTTCCATAAAAACAATTGATATCATTTGGGTTTCCAAGTAACATTTTCCTGTAGTGCTGTAGAAGACAGAATTGTCAATTAAATAGATGACTCACTTAAGAATCAAAAGCATTGAAAAAGGAAGAAAGGAAGAAAGAAAGAAAGGAAGGAAGAAAGAAAAAGAAAGAAGAAAGAAAGAAGAAAGAAAGGGGGAGGGAGGGAAGAAGGAAGGAAGGAAAGAAGGAAGGAAGGAAGGAAGGAAAGAAAGAAAAAAAATCAATTAACTGTTGCTATTCATCCACCGAATTACTCACTGGGCAGAGACTGAAGAGCCTCAGGTTAAGGCTGAGGTAGAGACAGAAAAGTATCTCTGGGAGATTTCTTGTTGGAATTACTCAGGCCTGTGACCATGTGAAATATTTCAGTCACCGCTCAATCCAGTTGTTACCATATTCTGTGTTCACTGATTCATTCAGGACTTTCTCCCCCACTCCCTCTTCTTCCTCCCCCACTATCTTTCCTGGCTTCCAGAAAATGTGAGTACTCTTCATTCTGATGTGGCCTTTGGTTGCATCCAGTTTCATGAGTCCATTTTGAGGAGAGACATTTTGATAGGGCTTAAAATCAAACCATAAAGCCTCTCGTTCCTAACAAATTACTAGATAATGTCTCAGATGGACCCTGTCACCTTATGCATGTATGTCACTTCATTCTGCCACCATCCTGTTCTCTGGCCTCATCCTTGGCTTTGGATAAGACTCAGGAATGAGGAATGTCTAGAGGGCACCTTGGTTGGTATCAAAGGCTTGACTTTACACTCGCTTGTGTTGATATGACTGCTTCAGATTATCTTTCTTAAAATGCTAGAGTCAGAGCACAACCTTTTTGGAGATAGAAAAGAATAATCTGGAAAATTTCCCATCATTTTCTTCTTCAGTCCAGCCACAATATATAAGGAGGGAAATGCAATATTGTAATGAAATAAACAGAGAGAAAAAAGGAAGCTCTGATTACTAAAGCCATATTTAGATGTTTGCCCAAAGATTTGAGGACTCTCTCTTTATTGTTAATGACATTACTGTCAACAGCACATGTGTGTATACTGTCTGAAGCTTACTTGTTCTGAAGACCTGGTCAGATCTGCTCAACGCCCCCTTCCCATGTCCTGTGGAAATCCAAAGCTCCTTCCGTGTTTCTGAGGATTCTTGGGCAGTGGAAGGAAGGGTGGGGTTCACACCTCATGTGTGCTTCAGACTGCAGGCTCCTACATTGGCTGCATTTGGGAAGATTTTTGGTTATCTTGTCACTTTATGCAAGTTGTCACTCTTTCCCATTGTGCTGACCCAGATGGGGGACCCATCTCCTTTCTATGATATCCACAAAAATTATGCTTATGAATTCCTGTGTGTATAGAAGATTTTCATGAAATTGTGGGGGGACATTCGTGGGGGTAGGGAATTGGGGGAGAGCAAAGTGTTTAATCTTGAAATGCAGGTTATTTTAGACTTAATGTTTCTGGATTTAAATTACTGAGTATTGGGATTAAAAAGGAGAAAATTCAAATTTTGCAATATTTAAAATATAAGGCAGAAGTAGCTAATAATATAATAGTGTTATTAATTAATAATAATTATTACATAAGAATATAATCTTGTTCCTTCCTCTCTGCCGGTAGACAGCTGCTCTCATTAACTGTTATTCTCATGTCTAGTTTTATACTTCTTTTACTTATGTATGTGGCCATAATCAGTATAGTTTTCTGTATGACATGTTTTTAACTGTACATAATTGATATCAAACTGTATGCGACATTCTTTAACTTGCTTTTCTTTTATTCAGCATCGATGCATGTAGTGCCTGCTCATTCCTTAGTAGCTGTATAGTATTTTGTTATATGAATAGTCCACAATTTATCCATTTTCTTACTAGTAAACATTTAGCTTGTTTTCGGTCGTAGCTGTCACACACGATGCCGTGTGAGAGTTTCCTTAGGGGACATACCTAAAAGTCACCACTGGCCACTTCATCTCTCCCAGAGCCCCTAGGCTCATGTTACTTGCTTCAATATTTCTTCCTTTTTAATTCCTCACCCTCACTCCTTTTTGTATAAAATATTCTCAGTCACTCGAAATTATCTGCATTCTGTTTTTGGTTGAGCAATTCAGTTCTTTGTAACCTCTGCACCTAAACTCAGTTCCTGGTTCATTTTTGGCATTCCATCATGGTACCCTTCTGGACAAACTCAACCAAACAAACCCCTCTTTCAAGAGGACCTGGACTCTTTAGAAGGTGATCATGATTGTAAAAGGAATTTGATTTCTTCATTGGTTTTGAGAAAAGACTACTATGGGATGGTGATTTGCTCTATCTCTTGGCCTAGGGAATCATCATGTGCTCGTGAGATTTGGTCTTTGAAGGCATGACTCCTTTTTGTCTTTCCTCTTTGCCCTTCCTTCCTTTTCCTTCCTACAGTGCTGAACGAGGCAATAAGGCTGAGGATGAATGCCTGCATGCGGGATGATGGGCGAGATGGCCTTGTTGAGCATTATACAGCCCAGGTTGAGGGGCGCCTAGATTTCTTGTTGTGCAAGACTGTTTAAGAGATTTAATCAGATAATTTAGATAGATCTTAGTTGAGTGTGTTTTCCTTATCAGAAGTTCATTCTTTAAGTCAGTGTTCATCCTAAGCACTGGTAGCAGAGAATCTCGAAGTCTTCAAAGGTGATGGCAAGATTGACTTGACCTCCCTTTGAATGGTTAGTTTGTGGACACTTGCATCAAATCTTGAGATAGCCATAAAAATACAGATACAAGAGCACCACTCCAGACTAACTAAATCAGGTCATCTGGGAATGGAACCTGGGAATCTACTTTTAATACCCTAAGGTTTGAGAAATACAGATTTAATTTATGGTTCCTCTATATCACTTTTAGATTCATGCAGGTAGACATGTAGTCTACAACTATAGACTGCCAGTGAAAGTGGCTTCAGGTCCATTACATTGGGCGTGGATGGTTATGCTTATATCTAAATGGGTTAAAGAAACAATTAAGAGCTACTTGAAAACCTAGTGGTCAAGAAAACCAGGCCTGGATGCTGACGTGTTCTGGCTTGATCCTATAAAACATCAATATTTGGTGCCGTTGAAGTCTCTGAAGGAATGGGAGGCCTTGAGGGTTTCTGAATAACAGAAGGGTAAATAATAAGAGGAGGGAATGTTTTCATATCCATGGCCATTGAGCCCACAGGCACACGTGATCCCTCTGAGAAAAAGAGAAATATTCCCAAAGAGGTAAGGGAGTGGGGGGAGGGGAGGGAAGTTGGAGCTGGAAACCAAGTTGGTTAGTTTACAACAGCTATGTTATGAGAAATTAGTCTAGTTTTCACACCACTGTATAATTCTAGTTATGAGTCATTAGAGTAGATTATTATATATAATCTATATATACTAGAGTGGATTATTATATATATAAAACCTACATATACCACAGTAGATTATATATAATAATCCATTTATACTAGATTAGTGTAGATATACATAAAGAAACTATATATACTAGATTATTATTTTTATAATCTATATATACTAGAGAAGAATTATTATGTATATAATTCATATATATATTAGAGTAGGTTATTTTATATGCATAATCTATATTAGAATAGATTATATTTATATAATCAGTATATACCAGAGTAGATTATTATATATATAAATCTATAATACTTTTAAGACAAGAATTCAAACAAACTGTCTGCTATTATTTAAGGATTAAAATGGCAGATTGAGGGGCGCCTGGGTGGCGGCTCAGTCAGTTAAGCATCTGCCTTCGGCTCGGGTCATGATCTCAAGGTCCTGGGATCGAGTCCTGAATTGGGCTCCCTGCTCGGCAGGGAATCTGCTTCTCCCTCTCCCTCTGCCCCTCTCTCTGCTCATGCTCTCTCTCTGTCTCTCAAATAAATAAATAAAATCTTTAAAGAAAAAATGAAATGAAATAAAATGGCAGATGATATATATTTATATATAATGTCATATATCACATATCATGCATTACATATTACATTATATATATGTTTCCACCTGCCATTTTATTTTTTTATCTTATTTTAAAGATTTATTTATTTATTTATTTGAGAGAGAGAGCATGCAAGTGCAGTGGGAAGGGGCAGAGGGAGAGGGAGAGAGAGAATCTCAAGCAGACTCCCCGCTGAGCCTGGAGCCTGACGCAGGTCTCAATCTCAGGACCCTGAGATCATGACCTGAGCCAAAATCAAGAGTCACACGCTTACCTGACTGAGCCACCCGGATGCCTCCCTCCACCTGCCATTTTAATCCTAAAGTAACAACAGACAATTTTTAAATTCTTGTCTGAGCCCAGGAACTGAACATAGGTAACACCCATCAAGCAGCTTACATCTTTCTGTGCAACAACCAAAAGTGGGTTAACTTTTGAACTTGTGTATTTAAAGGTCCTCTCTTTGAGTATGTATTCTGAAGAGGGTTTTGGTTTTTTTCTTTTTTTTTTGGTATGGTGTGTCATCCACATGAAAATAGTTTACAGAATAATGCCATTGAGATACAACCAGGATAGAGAGCTGGCATCCCCGTGTTAAGCAGACATATACAGTACCTGTGCTCCAATGGAAATGATCACAAGTAACCTCGTGGAAAAAAGCAAACATTCAATGGTTGTGAGACAAGATCAAATTTGTAAATGCACTGTAACACCACATTTAAAACAGTAAATTGCCTCTTGGAGGACTCCTCAACTCCTTTCCATAAGCTGGGGGGTGGGGGTGGGGTGGGGCAGGAAAGTTGATGATTGAAGTCGGAGATGTCAGCCAAACTCCTTTACATCTACAAAAAACGGGGAAACAAATCTTGGGCAAAATGCTAAAAATATGCTCATTTTGGTGAAATGAAGCTGTTTGAATAAATGAAACTAATAGTTTTTATCTAAACCATCTGTGGTGTGAAATGGGAAGTCATATAGAGAAGTCCTCAGAGACTTCTGATTGCTCTGCATTAGAGGGAAGAAGGGGAGGAGAGAAAATGGAGTCGTTCTCCATTTATCTGAGAATTAACAAAGTGATCAGCAAAGTGACAATGCAGGCAATCTGGCTCCCCCAGCTGTCCATGTGCTGAAGGTGAATGTTCTGGGAACGCAAGGCTAGAATTGTTTTCAAGAAACTGATCAGTTATATAAAGTAGCAAATTCTTTCCCTGTAAGAAGAGAGAGAACAGAGAGAAGGGGAGAGAGAAAGAGAGAAGAAACCCCAACCTAGAGCTACCCCAGGGGACCTTAGTATTGTGAAGGACTGTCACTTCTGTTATGCTGGTCTGCTGAAACCACATCTTGAAACCAGGTGTTAAAAGTGACCCAACTCAACAGCTAGAATGGTTTTGGAGATATGCGTATTTTGTAATAATACCCGGAAATTGCAGTTTCATTTAGATATAGCATTCTTTTTTTCTTCTTGTATGAAACTCTAACCAAGACCAGATTTAGGTTTCTGTGGGTCTACCGTGATAAAAAAACACAAACAAAACAAGATACAAAATACTCCCCAGAATTGGTTATGACTTCTGGACAGATGAATTTTGGCCCGTTTCCTTAGACTTGGGAAACTGGATAGAAATAGATCAAAGATAGACCCGACGGTGAGTAATGGGACACACTACTTTCATACAGTATGATTTCTGTGTGTCTGAAACTCACACCAATAATGTGAAGTTTCTGGAAGGACTTTTATCCACTAACCACATGCCATGGGGCTAGCTTCCTTCCTCTCATTGTTCTCTTTGGTGCTTGTGTCATCACGGTGAGTCCTGAAAACGGTTTATTCCTTCCCCTCCTCTACTCAGTTTACTCCTGTGAATAATCAAAGAATTACAGGCCAGTGGGAGGCAGCCAGACCTATAAAGCTCTGAAGAAAAAGCTTGCCAGATGCTCTCCTGCAAAACATGGTAAGAATCCACCAAAGTGATTCTCCCCGCTCTACCCTGGCCTTTCTTGAATTCTATTAAAAATAATATTAATATATATTTTTTTAATAGATGGTTGCCACTGTATGTTCTGAATTTAACTGAATTAGCAACAGGCGTGCTTTGACTCGAGTGACGGAGCTGCTCCTTTTGAGTAAGATCTACCACCCAATCAAGTTGAGAGGGTGCATTTCTGCACAATCTGACCTTCGGCCTAATTTCTCAGAGTGGGCAGCCTCCTCCAGCCATAGCTCTTGCCCTAGAAAATGACCACATGTGTCTAGGGCTATTTTAGGATTTAGAACACTCCGTGACTTACGGTCACAGAGTAATTTTTAAGTAAATTCTGCACTCTGGATTTTCCTTTGTCCATAGCCCGGGCATCGACAGGACCAGGAATGAAAGCTCTCAGCCATGAGCCCTGCTCATGGGGTTCAGTGGAGCTCAGTGAAACACATATCTTGCCTTTTGCTCTCAATAGTGAGTTACTTCATTTGTCTGATTGGTAGTGCTGAACTAGTATTACGTCTCATCTACTTTTCACCCAACATCATGGTGTGTGGAAAAAATCAGGAACAGAATTCTTGGTTGCCTGTGGGGGAATGGCCTGCTGTCAGGGCTGAGCAGTAGGGCTCATTTGTCTATGCCTTCGAATTCCACCGGTTGTGATCCCAATCCGAATGTCAAGCATCAGCCTGCATCCATAGCCTGGACTTCCAAATAATATTATTTGGAGGTTATACATGGACAAACACCTGCTTCGAATGCCCATCCAGAAAGCTTGGCCCCTCGGCCAATTTGCTCCCCTCCCCGCTACTGCCCACAGAGTAACAGAAAGTGCCAGCAAGGGTTATGAGATGACACTGTTCTTTTGCATCTGCTCTGCCAACTTATTCCAGGCTGATGCAACTCAAACAGGCTGAGATTTATGCTCGGAAAAGCAGTTCAGTTGGAAGACTAATGTGACTTTCCCCTTAACACTGAGGCCTTTATAGCCTGATGTTTTAACTCCATTGGAATGCCATTCTTTCCATTGCCTTTATGACCACACTTGGATTTGAAACTACTAGGTCTTACTCCAGTACCAAACTCCATCTGTCCTTTCTCCCAGAGACTTCAAAACATCCAGACCTGTCTTATTCTACAGGTTTCCACTGAATCGAAATGCAAGGTGCATGATTTACTGAGTGACTTCTCCTCTTTCTGAGTGCTAGGGAGAAACCTCAGTCCCTATGAACAAGATGAATGGCCGCTTCTGAACTTGTCTTCAGCATCCCACCGGGGGCTCTCTTCCCAGTGCTACGGTCCGTAGGGCAAGTGCTGGTCTGAGGACACAAAACAGTTTTGGAAATCTGATGGCTTCAAACCTTTGATCGCCACTTTCTAACTGTCTTTAAAACCTTTTGCCTTGTAACAGTTGCAAACTGTGGTTTTGTTGTCTGTGTGAGGGGACTAACAGCACTACCACTCTGTATGTGGGGAATGTATTCATCTAGCACCCAAACCACCTACTGACTTCCGGCACCTCTTATCAGCTAAGCCATCGGCCACGAGCTGACATTTCAGCATTCAGAAGCTCCCCACCCCCACCTCAAAAAAAAAAAGTGACAGGAGGAGAAAAGGGCTAATTTGGCAATAGTTTGCTCTTGCTGTTTGGCCTGGAGAAAGACATTCAAAGTGGTAGAAGATTGTTTAGTAACAGTTGGCGAGCACCAGGGTGTGAGGCTGATTTTCTGATATGACAGGCACTTACGGGGATGCTGCCAGATACAGCTGTTTAAAAGCCTTAATAAACAGCAAGTCAATACTAATCTTTGCCAAATTAATCTTTTCCCTGACAGCCCATCAGAGCAATTATGCTTAGGCTTATTGTAAACACACAATTGTCAAACAGGGACGTTGCAGCCTTTAAAATACTGTAGTTTGGTTTGTAGTCTCTCTTTAGAAGGGTTTGTTTTTTCTTCTGTAGAATGATGTCTTTCCATTTTATTTTTCGGTCACTATTCCTTTTTTTTCTGGCCTCAGGTCCATGTGAATGAAATTTCATTTTCAAATGTCTTTGCTAGCAAGCTGTTAATACAATGTGAAATCCTGACAGTCACAGGATTCGTGCTGGTGGGCTCCTTTAATGAGGCTCAACTGTGACCAGGGCGGAAATGTAACATGACATTGTCTTCTGTTGTCTCCAGGTCCCAGAACAAGAACTTCATCTTTACGCTTACCTTGGCGGTGTAATCTGGTTCTGGGTACACACGACAAGATATTAACTAAGAAATGAGAAAGCCAAGTCTAATGTCCCTGTATGCACATGTATTGCAAGGTATGCATGTGTTGGTTTGGAGGTCTCCCTCCCTCCTGGCCCTACCTCCCTTGTGACTGGTGACGTCAGGAACCACCCCGCCTCCCCCCCCCCCCCCCCCCCCCCCCCCCCCCCGGCAGCCCCATGCCCTTTCTCCAAGCAATAGTCTTTTGTACGGATTTGGAAACTTCTCTGTCAGGTAAGGCTTTTCCATGATGGCACCTGGTTCCAAATCTCCTTTTGGGAGTCTTAGAAGCTAGGACCATTTCTTCTTAGCCTGGCATAATTTAGGCAGGGTCCAGGAAGTATGATCTTTTATTTCATCAAGTCATACTAGCACTTGGCAATCAGAAAAAAAATCAGCATACTGTTCATCGATGTTTTAATTTAGCATTCCGTACACTTGTCTCCTGAAATTTCTCTCCTGCACTCAACACTCCTACTTGTCTAGCACCTTTTTTCTCCTTTGCTTCTTGTTTTCTTGACATGACTAGTGTGTATTCTATCTTTTACTTTTGCAACTAGAAACTCTTGTTCAGTAACATAGACCAAAAAAACAAAAGGCACAACTCATTTTGAAATTGTTATCTTTTTGTAAACTTAGATTTCTTAATGGAAATTTTGCATTCTTCATCACTCCTAATGCTTGTCTGCAGTATCTAATTCCCTTCTATATTTAAAGAGCTTTTAAATCATCAAGTAAACATCACACAATTCTTGCTGAGGATAATCTGTGATGTTTCACTTATCTTTCTAAATATCATTGCATTTATTGTGCAGCTACTATGTGCTATGCCACTCTGGAAGTTAAGAGATTATTCTATTTAAGGAAAACAAAGAGAAATTTGTACTGTGGGGTGACCGACTCATGAATTCACCCATCAGGTGACTCAGTGCAATAGCATTTGGGGGTTAAACTTATGTGAATTCGGTATCTTGCCTTGCCACTATTTCAGTGCTCAGTCATCAGCAAAAGAGATGAATTTCTGTTTTTCTACTGTTACCTTAAAATGAGAGTTATGAATGAAACGAGAAAGTGACGCTCAAATCCCCTCTCAACAAATAAACATTAAGAGAACATCTGTGTGTAACAAAAACACTAGGATGTTTATTTGGGATTTACTGGAATCTGGTAATTCAAAATATTCTTAATTTAATGTAGCTATCTGTGACTGGTTTGAAGTGAGGTACCTTGCAAACCAACAAAACTGATTACTTCTTTGAGTATTTCCCCCTAGGACTTTGTAAGGAACTTCTAATTCTATGTGAAATTGTATCTGATGTTATAGCCCAAACCCCATCATCTCTGGTTCCGAAACACATTGGGTGGAACCGTACAAAATTGCCATTTTTTGTAGGTAAATGGGTCAAATATTGGCAATTTCCTATGACTCTGTCAATTTGCCTTTCGAACGAGTAGGGCAACTCTCTTGCAAAAGGCAAGAAGAGGTCCATGGAAAAAGGAAACTGAGTGTTGATGTGCTTATTTTTTTTTTTTAATTTTGAATTTATGAATGAAAGAAAATGTCTTAGTGATGAATCCAAGCCAGGACACATTGTTCCCTGGAGGCCATGTTTGTCTGTGGACCACTCCTGCCCCATTTCCGGCTGGTTCTGTTCCTTTAAGGCAACAGGTGAAAACAGTCACAGAGACCAACTTTCTCGTTCTTAGCTACATTCACTAATCTGATTACGGAAGTCATTACTTGACCAATTTTCCATCGTCCACTCTTTCACATTTGACTGGGAATTGGGATTTTGTACTATTCTTTCTCGTGTAGGTTACAGACACAACCCTCCTCTAACCACTGGGACACTTCTTTTTTTTCTTTTCTAATTGATTCTAAGTTTGACTTTGGTATGTTGGTAAAGATACTATATGTTCAGCGTTATTGCTGAATTTCCTGGAATGACTTTTTCTGAGATCCGGGAATCCTGCAGAGTGCCACAGCGGGGAACTCAGTGTCCACCATCACTGTTCCTTCGAAGTCACAAGCTCCAAGCTGCTGTGGCCCAGGCCAGATGCCGGCTTCCTCAGAGGGGGGATTTTCTCAAACAACACCTCACAGTCCTAGAGCTCAGGTTGATGAGAGGGCATTCTCGGTGCTTCCAGAAAGAACATCTGTGGCCGTGGTGGGAGTGAATCCCTACTGTGCCTCATCACTCCTGCCATGAAATTCATTTGGGATTTGTCATCTGATTGGGTCTGTCCTTTAGAGACTGATGGACATCCAAATAGAATACGGTCACGCATGGTAATAATTTTTATTTACGATGTATTTTCTTTTATTTACATTTGTTTTTTTACCCCCCCCTTTTTTTTTTTTGGTATCGAGTTTTAACACTCTCTCTACCCTGGTTGCACACCTGCTCTAGAAAAGCTGTAAACAACATTCTACTTCCCTGTACAAACTGCCTGTCAAAGTCAAAGCTGGTCGTTCTCATCCCGGTAATTACCGCCTCAGTTTAGACTTAATGCAAGTGAAAATTTTACTTTATCATAATATAATAAATAAAAGACATTAGGTAATTAGTAGTGCTGGTATATTTCTAAAATACTAAACAGACAAACAATAAACTGTGAACTTAATCACATGAGTTCTTATACAGTTTCAAGACAGGAAAATTAGAGCTCTCAGCTACAGTCATTTTAATAATCACATTGGATCTGCATTATTTATTAGTTATTACATGCTCAAGTGATTCAAGGTTGTACAATGCCTAAAATCATTCCAAAGCAAGCATACCTTTTGTCTTTTTAATTCTGACTGGATTACACAATGCATTTATTTGTATTTAGTTAAATTGCTAAGTTTATTTCACACATTCCATGAAAGAGACATCAGCCATCCTCTTGATTTCCAACCAGACTAGCTTTCTTTATGCAATCCCCTGTAAGGGAGTAATTTGCTAGCTCTTTTTGATAAAAAGCTATGCAAACCTTCAGCCAGATTCTCAATACTTTTGGTTCCCTAGCAAATCTCTAATACCCTCAGAATTCTCTTGGAAGACTTCAGAATTCTGGAAAGAGAAGTGGCTTGTAGAGACACAAAAGACAGCAAGAATCTCAGTTTCTATCAATAGCTTTCAAATTTGGAATGCTTTCCTTTTTTTTTTTTTCTTTTGCTGTCTGGTTACTCACCTTTCATTTGGAGACATATTCTTGACAGTACGCTTTCCCGTCCTAACCCACTCCTGCCTTAATTCCTAAATGTTTTCTGGATTTTGTGAAAAGCATGCAGCTTGAAGAATTTTAGTTGATTCGACTTCGATGGTTTTTTGTTTTCTTTTTTTTTTTTTTTTTTGGAGGAGGGGAGTTTACAGGGTTGACTAAAACCAGCTGAGAACCAAGAAGCAACACTTTTCAGATAGAGAACCCATCTGTTTAGTCTTGGAGCTTGTGTGACTTTTTAGGGCAATTCTCTTATATTGTACGAAGAAAGAAAGTTCTTAAGTATCAGGTTTTTGTTTGCATCCACCAAAGAAATGTAGAAATAAAGGATTGGTTACTTTAATTTGCTGCTAAATGAAAAGTAGGTTTGGCTTTATTCATGTCACTGTAAAAACTAAATAATAAAGTATTCACACCAAGCGTGAATTTTTTTTTTTTGCCAGCAAAAGTTAAAACATCAAAGAAACCTCTTTTGAATACTAACAAATTTACTTACAAACACCTATATTTATTATTTCATAAATAGGCGCAACAGGTTCCATAAAAAAAGATTAAATACAGACACAGTATGAAGAAACAATAATACAGAGCCATTATGTAAAGGTTATAATTTAGCTGTTTCCAATCTGTTTCTGCATCTAATAAAATATCAGGTAAGCATTTGGCAGTTTTATACATAAAAGGACTTAAATGACATTTACTAACCATTACACAAAAAGTGATACAAAAAAGCAATTTTTCTGCAGTACAAAATAAATGTGTTTGCGCTTCCCTTAACACTCGTTTCTTTTTGTCTGGTCAATGAGACAAAGCCAATTTTGTTTTTAAATTAAAATCATTTGGGAATACATTTTTTTTCTCAAATATTTTGAAAATATAGAACTATTAGTTGTTTTAAAAATGAAGTAAAAATATGAATGTTTGCCAATTTAACCCCTATTGTGAAATCAATAAACTGGAATGAGCCAGTTTCAAATTACAATTTAGCTACAAAAACATTCACATTTTATACTCTAGGAGAGTGTGACATAGATGCTATTTACAAACCTTGCTATGATTGCTACATCAAGCCATTTAAAAAGTCTTTAGTAGTTTCATATAAACACCCATTATGAAAACCAATGGAAAATCCAGGACTTTTATCCGAGACATCTACAGTTGCTAAGGCAGTTACTATCGCGCAGCACTTCACAGCAAAAAACCAACATAAAATCTGAATGGTCCAAATTTCCTTCAGGGAAGAAGAAAAACAATGTCCATAAGGGATTAAAAAAATAATAAAGAAGCATGACTATTTCTTCCAGAGTGGGTGACCCACAAGCTCAAATGGTCCTAAGTGCTTAGCAACTTGTATTTTTCTAATAAAATGGAGAACTGCCTTGGCTGTACAAAGCAATCCGGTGAAAAAGACTTCCCTGAATTCCTCAGTGGAAAGAAGAGGTGTTCCGACTTTCAGGTAAGGTACAGAGCTTTGTCCCTCTGCATGCCCCTGTGTGAAGAGAAAACAGACAAACAACGCCTTGTTACAAGACTGGTGCTACAGGTCACCGCGGGGAGAGTGTCTATTTGTTCTAGCTTCAGGGATGGAGCGGTGCACAGGGAAAGGGCCCAGGTACATCGAACAGGGATCGAAAAACATTTGTTTATTCTTGGAACGACTAGAACTGCTTAAAAATTTCTGGATTGGTGTCTTCTGCTTTCCCGAACATGGAACCCTTCCAGATGATCTTTTAGAAAGCAGGATAGAAAAGACGGGATCTTTCCACCACCTAGGGAGCCGGACACGCCACGCATGCTATGAGATCTGTCCACCACCAGGTGGCGATGACCCGCCGCTTACCCACTACTACAGTAGTCGTTATTCCAGTCCACCGGCTGGGCGGGAGGGTTTCTGCACCCAGAACGCACATACTCCATTGCTTGGGTTACCACTTGTGCAGCTGTGGATGTAGGATTGATTATAGTCTGATAGTCGGGTTGAAGAGTAAAACCCTGAAAGGGAAAGCAAATCCACAAATAAGGATCGAAGTGCTTTTTTTTTTTTTTTTTTTTTTTTTAAGGAAGAAAAGCCCCTAAATATTTATCCATTGTTTGCAAACACACTCCTGCCTTCTCTCTTGTGCCTTTGTTAGGGCAAATGTATCCCAAGGGCCCAGAAAACTTAAAACAAAGGTAGAAAAGACGTGCCCACGACCCTATTTTTCTTACCTTTCCTTCATTGAACATGTGTGAGAAAACCTTTAATTATATATCCTTGAGCAGATAAACTGAATTGAGGAACAACTTAAAATATGGAGAAGCCAACTCAGTCAGAACAAAGGGAAAAGGACCTAACCCCTCAGTTTATGTTTTCTATCAAACCTAAGGATACATTAATAGTTAATCCCCAGAATATGCAACAGAATCTTTTTTGAAGGATTCAGGCAGCAGGTGGCTGAGTGTTTTATTAGACTACACCTATTCACATATTGTTCTCGAAACCCGTTTTCTTCATTCAATCACAAAGGGACCATCTGCTCCTTCTTTTATTTGTACTTCTTTCTCAGCTAAAAAATTTCAACCAAAGCTTTTTAACAGTTGTTGGACTAATATAAGGAAAGAGAGTCAAAGCAACTTCCCACCAGAAAACACAGAGAAGGAAAAGTGTAAGACAGAGCAAATATTTTTTAATTGAAAAGTCTATTAACTGGCAAATAATAATCAGACTTCGGGAAGATTCCTCTAATACACTGGTATGGTGAAGTGTTGACTTTTAATCCTTGCAAAGCTATTAAAAATTCAAGGACAGAATCTCTGAAGTATATAGCTGTATCTGGTAAACAAAAAGCATTATACACTAAGATTTATTTTTAGCTTATCGGGTGAATTCAAGAGCAGCATAAGCAAACTTTGCTGGAATTGACCAAAAAAGCAACTTAATTAATCTCGTGGTTGTCTCTTTCTGCTGTGGATTTCATACATGGTTTTTAACCACAGAAAAATCAAGAAATTTAAAAATGAACCATTCCCTATTTACTTGCGGGGAGCTTTGGAAGGCATAATATTGAGTTTTTACTGTTTTTGCTTCTGTTTTTTGTTTTAACTCAGCAGAATGATCAGAAGATTGATTTTTAACTAAGGATATTTCCTTAGACTTTGATTCGTGTTTCAGGATCCCTTGGGTAAACACCCAAAGATACCTATTATCAAATGTCTTCAATTCTCCATTTTGGCTTTAAGATATTAACTTATTTTCCATTCCAGTGATAAAGACTGCAAACCAACGTCCACACTAATTCCCACCAAAACTGTGGATGAAAGACAAACCTTTGAATGATTAGAAACACATCACTGAAACGTAGAAAATGCAGCCAGCCTGGCTATTTGACTTCACACAGACTAAAAGGAATAGAATATTTCCTCATTTTACAACTGGTTTGTGGAAAATAAGTATGTTTGTGTAGACAACACCTGCAGCTCAAGCTATAAACATTTTCCAAAAGAGCAAAGTGAAAAGTAAGAGGTACAACTGGATGTTTGATTCTCTAGTCCTTTCCAGGCTGATTTCCTGTCTTTGTCAAGACCATGCTATATCTCTGTCACGCAAGGAGTCCCACTGGCTTTGATGAAATGTATTCATTCCATTATGGTCTTATAATATTATCTTTTCTTTTTTTTTTCCTTAAGTGGGCTCCATACCCAGTGCAGAGCCCAATGTAGGGTTCGAATTCATGACTCTGAGATCAAGACCCCAGCCGAGATCACGAGTTGGAAGCTCAACTGATGAGCCATCTTATAGTATTGTCTTTATGGGCCTTTTCAATCAGCTTGCTTGACTTCTTTCCTTAGTGTCTAGGGTGATACTGGACAAACAGCAGGACAAAGCTCCCAGAGAGAGGAGCCTTATGTTGACTTCCATTTCGCTCCTGTCATAAGGGCTCTGGCCACAGGGACTGGAGACCAGAGAGTGTTGCATTGCTTACTGGATATTCTCAGGGCCTAATCTGTAGTAGTGGCTCAATAAATCATCTCTTCCAGTGAATAAAGCTTAACACAGACTCCTGTTGGGAAGGCATGGGGCTGTATAAATATGTAAATGTCAGGGGCTTTCCTATCGTTTTAATGTGAAGTTCTCCATATTGAATTTTTGCCCAATGGACAAAACATAACCTAAAAGTAAACAAGTGTCAAAAAATGAGTAGTTGGAAATATCTTGAGTTAGTTGAAGGCATGACAACATACAAGGGAGCAAAAAACAAATAAAAACAAACCAACTCCCTTCCACCCAACCCTACACAATCAACAACAGAAACCACCATTGCTTTTTTTCCCATGCAATTAAAATGGTTCCTGAAGGGCGGGTGAGAGACTGTCAGAACACTAACCTTTGAGCTATTAGTTTAAGATTAAATGGGTAACTTCAGTGTATAAAACCAAAATGATCTGTCATCGACAAAGTTCAAAGATTTAAAATTCATCTAACCTCACTGCCTAAATTTAAGAAGGTCAGTAACATCCAAGCAACCAAGGATCAAGAAAAATAGAAGTAAAGCCTGAAATAACATTATTTTACTTGCTCTCGATTTGGAAAATGCAATATTCTTCTAACACTAGTAAAGAGGTGCTGAGGTTGAACCTAGAGCTAAGTACATTTTTATTATTGATGTAAATATGAAACAACAATGGTGATATACATTTTTGGAACATGTTTGCTCAGCGGTCTAATTAAACAAGGCTGAATATTTTGCATTTTAATGCTCAAGAGAAAAATCACCAACTGTTTTGTAGCATGCCTGGAATTTTAAATTTCATTTTCTGGTGCCAGATTGAAATAAAAATAGAAAACGTGATAAAGATTGATTTGATGTCAGAAGGGACATTTGCTCTTTAATTAGATTTCTGTAGCCCTAACATTTTTGTTGGGCCACATAGCAAGCCCTAAAAAGCCTGTAGCACAACCAAACAGTGATCCTCATATCCACACTTTACTGGGAACTAATTTCATTTCCTGCCTGTCTGGAGAGGTATTTTCAACAGGCATCAGTGTTTTTGTCTTCACAACTGATTTATTCATCAATCTCAATGTGATTTTTTTTAAACCTTTAAATTACACCCAAATCCTAAAGCAGCTGTTTATTACACAAGGAAATTGAAAATCTGTCTGTGTGATATCATACAAAGATTTTTTCTTAAGGTTATAAAGGAAGTTGACAGATATTAATGATTTTTTTTCTCGTGACCTCATTCGACAATATAGTGAGCAAAAAAAAGGGGAAAAAAAACTGGACTAAAAAAAAAAAGTAGCTCCATGGGTTTGGTGTATAAAATATTATTCTAGAAAAAAATGAAACTATTATTCCTGGTGGACTATACAATCGTTTTTGTAGGATATATTCATTTTTTCAGAAGGATAATAAAATAGCTAACATAATACTGAAACAGGAGATTATTTTAAAAATACGGTAGCCAGTAACTTGCTTTCTCTTTTTCTCATTTTCTTTTTTTCATGTTTGAGTATGTGACTATGGCCCCCACACCCAGGAAGCAAACATCTTCAGGGTAAAGGTGGTTTGGATGGTGCATCAGATAGGTTGAATTTCACCCACAACCTGGTTCTACAGCCATGGGCTAAAGACCAACTTTGAGAACTTGAACTTTGTCCCGGACAGACTGTTGAGATTTTAATAAATTGAGTGACATCATGGCTGACGGACTTTTTGATCCTGATTTTAGGATTATCAACTTGTTGGGGCTGCCAGTCCCCTTAACCTGAGGATCCTACTCCACTGACCTGCCCATGACCCTGACCTCACTCCCCATGGCTCTCCCCTGATTCACCGTACGTCCCACTGGCCTCCTTCTCAGGTCCCCGACCAGCCACGCTCCTCCCCAAATGGGTCCTGCCGGCCTTGAGCCTCTTTTCCCTATTCTGGCCTCTGCTGGTTTTCCCCACCTACTCTGCCCACCTCCTTTTTTTTTTTTTTAAATAAGAATTTTATTTATTTTATTTTATTTATTTATTTGAGAGAGAGAGAGAGAAAGCAGAAGCAGGAAGAAGGAGAGGGAGAAGCAGGTCCCCGCTGAACAGCAAACCTGATGTGGGGCTTGATCCCAGGGCCTTGGGATCATGACCTGAGCCGAAAGCAGACGCTTAACCAACTGAACCACCCAGGAGCCCCTATCATTTAATTTCCAGAGCCTAGACAGTGTCTGGCACACATTTGGGGTTCAATTAATCTTTTTTGAATAAATACAATTTTAAAAAAACTTCCAAAGAATTGAGATTCTACAAACTAACCTATAATTTCTTCTAATATTTAAACACTCTCGTTACTCATTTTTAGTTGCTCGTTTGTTCATTTGTCCATTCCACAATTACTTAACTTCACCCACCATGATCCAGGCATTGTTAAAAGTGATGTTAGTCACTGTAGCCTTTTAGCTATTTGCTCTCCATTTGGGGTTCATGCCATTTTGTCTTCTATTATTAATGTAAGCTGAAATCAGGTCCTACCATCTCAGTAAGAACACTTTTTGAGATACACTAATAGAACTGACTTAAAGATTGATGAATCCAGTGTAATCTGTTCTATTTTTTCCTATTCAGTTCCGATTCTCTATAGAAAGACAAATCTCTTGAGTTTTCACATGTGGCCTTATGTAATTCTGAAATGTTTGAAAACTCCTCAGGATCACAGCTAGCTCATCCAACGTCTTTGTATAAGTAGAAAAAGGAACCATCTCTGAGCAGATAAGTTAGAAAAGAGTGTCCTCTCTAGACAGAGCTCTAGCCCTCAACTTGGTGGAGGGGACTGTGCCTTCTCTATTCTCTTGTCTGGGAAGAAACAGACCCGAGCTAGAGCATCGTGAGCAGAACACAGGCCCTCAGCCGGGCAGCACCTTAGGCTGGAGTCAATCCAACAACGCAAGGTTGTGTTCCTCAAACTCTTCGTTCTTTACACAAACACAGATGGTTCATTCACATGCAAGGACACCCAAGAGTGTCCCTTTTATTGTGAGTGATGTCTGATAGAAAGAACAGAAATTTGACCCTATGAATGTCACTTGCTAGTCACAGACACTGCTGTGGACAGGGTATGGTGGTAGAAGTTGACTTTTCCCCAGTTTTCTTCCCTAGTGAATCAACAGCTAGTCTGGATAATAAGACATCAGAGCTTTATCAAAATCTTCAGCTTAGGGACCAGGGAAGGATTCAGTAAAGAGACTTTGGTCCATTTGCTCTCTATAATCATTTTAATCTTAGAACTAACTAGGATTTAAAGACCCTCCAAATTCTTGGGACACACAGGTTTTCTAATATAAAACTGGTAATAGTCTATAAGAATGATTAAGTGTGAGAGGCCCAGGGCTAGCATTTAAGAATCCAGGCTCTGATTTCTGAACAGAACTGGGTTTTGAATTCTAGCACCAACCTTATGGGCATATGACTTAGCTCTGCCAAGCTTGAGTTCTTTGCTCGTAAAATGAAGATAATACTAGTTACTGCACTACAAATTTTCTGAAATTAAACACAAGGTAAAGTAATATATTAAGGTTTGCTATTGTCAGCTCTCAGAAATCTTGTCTACAATTATAATAATAAAAACAAATGTGGTGGGCACTTGGGTGGCTCAGTTGGTTAAGCGACCGACTCTTGATTTAGGCTCAGGTCATGATCTCATGGGTTTTGAGATCAAGCCCCACACTGGGCTCCACACTCAGCAGGGAGTCTGCTTGAGATTCTCCCTCTTTCTCTGCTTCTCCCTCCAACCCCCTACTCACACACTCTCTCGCTCAAAATAAATAAATAAAGCCTTAAAAAAAATAAATTTTTGGGGTAGTATATTAGATTCTTTTTTCTGCCTCCTCTCCATCCCACCCTGGTCCAACTATAGACTCAAATTCCAGAGGGCTAGATATCAACTCAATCGGAAGCCCAAGTTTGCATATTTAATCATAGCTCTGGGAAGAATAGAGTAATTGGATTATAAGTGATAGATGAATTTGACACGATTTGTAGTTTTTAGCTTGATGTATGTTTTTAAAACAAGTTTTCAGGATTCTTGACTGTTTTATGTTTAGTTTTATTTGCACCATTTGCTCCTCATTTTAAAATTTTAAAATAACACCAAATCCTAAAGGAAAACTTGACTTCAAAGGAAAGTTAAGCTAAGATTGCACACAAATCCTTTCAATAATTGGGGAGTGGGCAGAGAGGCTTCCAAAGTTCTTGTGTTTCCTGATTTGTGCAGAAGCCATATATCCATTTTTAAACAAAACGCCAGTTAACATTTTCATTTCTTAGTATTTTAAAAGTTGTACCAATCTGATACTTCTGAATATCAAAAAACAATGGGTCTGATTTCATTTTGTGGCATTTATTGGCCTCAACAGGCATACCGATCAAGGCTTTCCAAACAAAAATTTTTTTTTTTTTAAATGTAGAACCCTCAGTCCCAAAGAGGTCTTTAGCAGAAGTTGCCATCTCAACATTACAAATGTACTTTACTCAAGGAGCAGAAAACAAGGAAGGTGATTAGAAATGTGATTTCTATAAATGTGGCAAGGGGCCAGGGATCGATTAGGAAAAGAAGCAGCGATCCATTGTTGTGATCCTATAATGCTGCCCAAACTTACCACCTGTAAATTATTATTTTTCAAAAAGCAGATGTTTGTTGACTATCTTCCATTTTCTGTCCATTAAATAGCACAGAACACACATATCTCCCCCTCTCTTTTGCCAGATGGAGAGACCCCCCTTCCCCCATCACTCTCCCCTCCTCCCCTCACTCCCTGTCCCCCGTCCCCCCCCCACCCTGCCCCAGCACTTTGGAATCTGAGTCCAGAGCACAAGCACGTACCTGCTGCATGGGAGGTGAGTGTAAGGCAGACTGGACCTGCATGGGGAGCTGGTTCCCAAGGGGCTGCTGCATGGCAAGTGGCGGGTGCTGGTGCATGTTGAGATGCTGGTGAAGAGGTGGACTGATCTGGAGGGGAGGAGGGGGGGACACGGCCATGTTTGCTATAGAGACAGTCACTGGCATTTGGTTATTCGGCTTGGGGGCTATGCTCCTGGGGAGACTGGGATGCATGGCAGTTAGGTGAGGATTCATTCCTGGTTGTTGGTGGTAGTGGGAACTTAGGTACAGAGCTGAGTGGGCCTGGCTGGGCCCATGGAACACTGACGGCTTTGAGTTGATCAGCTGAGGAGGTTGAGATGTCTTCACATCAACAGGTTCACTGTAGCTCTGTGAGGAAACAGACAGGGGCAGAATTCAGACAGGGACACACAGGGTGTTGATTTATATCAGCAAGATGCTCGGGGAGTGTGCTAGGGAAATTCAGCAGGAATCAACACCTGTTACTCTTCTTGACTCTTGTCTAAGAACTCTTCCACCATGATTTGTAATGCAACTGAGGCAAGACTGAGCTTAATCTGCTTTTTGTGAAATCTAAAACAATCTCCAATGACATTTTCTCTTTCTTTGCCTCAATGCAAGCTCTAACTTGGTGACTTTTCTCATTGTGCAGACCACGAACAAGATGGTGGGCAGGAGGGAGGCGCGGATGTCATCAGTGCCCTGATAGGAAATACAAGTATGGCTCTCTTTGAAAGTAATTCAGTTCTGGAGTTCTTCTATTGATTGTTTCATTTTCTGTGTTTCCTTTTTTAGCCTTAGGGAGCCTTGGCCTAGATATTTGCACAAAGAAAACAAAGCTGGTTGATGGAAATGAATATGGGAAAAGGAGTTCTAAAATACCTTTCTGAAGTCGTATAAAACCACATTAATATAGTTCCGAAGTAACCACAGAACTCATCTTGATTTTTTAAAGAAGTTGGTGATGAATTGTCCCCCATAATGAACTGGATAAAAATAATCTTAGAAATTTTTGACTCCATCATAAATTAATATAATTTTGCCCTAATTTTTTTATACCTTCATAAGGCCATTTCCTAATAATCTTTTCATTGACTTATAAACTAGACCTAACAGTCGTTGCTGAAAAGAATCAAGAATTAACCCCAAACCATTTCTTCCGGGGTAAGAACCCACCTCCTACTTTTGCTGAGAGAAAGAGGCTGATAAAACAAATGGGGAGAAGTGAAACTGGCTGGGGAACGAACATGCTACCATGTCCTTCTGGAGAAAAAAGTTGCTTTGTCAAAACAGTGTCTTGAGGATGCAAATATCCTTATTCTGCAACCTTGATATCATGCTTATTCTGTCTATGAGTCAAATGAGCTCTTGTTACTGTCAGTGTGGCCGGGTCTTTCTGAAACCCACCCTAGACACACAGTGCCATCAATGGACCAGCACATTAGGGACACTGGTCATCACGTAAGATGACCTGAAACACATCATGGGAACTTCATTTCACAAGTCACCCTGTAACACTGCTAGCAATGCAACTCGTTTTTCCCCATTCATGTAGGAAAATGAAATGGAAACCACAATGAGAACCACGGTGCATCTATGTGCGGACTCAAGAAAGGTAGGCTGGGGTAAACGAACAACCAGCCCCACATTCTTTCTCCAGAGAAAGGACACAACCAGCATCTGTGAAAATACGCCAAACCATGGAAATCTGGGGTCCTGGGAGGCTGTGAATTCTCCAGGTCAAGTGTACATACAGTAAGGTGTACCCAGAGAATTGGAGCCCCTCCAAAGAATCCTCTCCTTATAATATTTATCTCTGTGTCCGTATTGATGGTGCCCTTATGAAATAGGAACTGACATTCAGACTCCCTGTCTCCTGTATGAATATCAAAAATGTCAGAAATTGTTCACACACATTTTCAAGGGATGGCTTTAGAAGAAAGAAGCTCGGTGAAATGCAGGACTTAAATGGTGCTTTTAACTGAAAAAAAGAAAAGAAACTTAAGTAGATTTTTTTTTGTTTTTTGCTTCTACTTAAAAATTCTTATTGTTGATGTGCAGAGTAGTGAACAATTCCAGGAAAAGGTCAAATGGGTTAATTCAGGCTGTGTAAACAGTGACTAGTCCTACATCAGAATAGCATGTACTCCAGTGATACGTTTCAAAAATCGTTCCATCTATGCCAAGAAGATTATGTGTTTATTGTGTGTCCGTGTAGTGAAGTCATCTGGGAAAGCAGTTTCATTGTGTTTACCGCCTCCTTCTTAGCCTGCCACAGAAAGGCTAATTTCATACTTAGTTACATATTGCATCAACTCCCTTTAGGAACAGAACTATTACACACGATGGGTATCTATAAAATTTAATCCATGTGAGTGCATCTTTATTTCTTGCTTTATAGATGTTTTTAATTTAAATAGGAGAAAAATCACTCCCATCACCCATACTATCAAAGCTCTGAAATATGTGGATGGGAAAATGTTTTCATTTTTATTTCTCGAGCCAATAATCACCTCGTCATCAAGTAACACTGTATCTCCAGAGTATAGGTAGGTGACCTGAACGTGTGTACGCATAAACAAAATGCACATAGGTGCATATGACATGTTGCTCAGACATAATCATACAATTGTCCCGGGAACTGCAGCCATGTAATTAAATAAATACATTTGTCCAACTGAACAACCTTTGAGAAATAGACTTAGGCCACACGTAGAAATAGAAATGCCAAATCCTGGTGAGTCCAGACGCTTGGCCAGCAGCGGGGCTGGCTCCGGGGGCCTGCAGCCAGTCCTGGCAAGCCTTTCTAGGGACAACACCCACTTCACCCCATGACACACGCAGTTCCAAATTGTACTGGGGGGGGATGTGTGGAAAAATAAATGTCTTATAAAAAACAAGGTTCCAGGATAAAATGTGTAGGGAAACAAACCAGTGCCTTCTCAGAGCCTTCAGTAGGCTAATGTGTGTTGTGAATCTCCAACTGAGAACCACAGAAACCTTCTCTCAATGGGTCATTTCATGAGAATCACCTTCAACGGAAAGCACTGGTTCAGAAGAACTAATAAATTACACATACATATTTAAAATGGCAAATAGAACTATACTTCAAGTTAAATAGTCATTTCTTGCCTGAAATAAGCTAATTTTTGTTGCTTTGAGATGCATACTTAAATTACACAATCCAGGTGTAATATGACACTAATCTATAGTTTCATGATTCTTGGAAAACTATCTGCATAGTGAATTTCATATTCTAAGCTAAGGACAGTGACACAATTTCTTGAAGGATTTAGGAAGCCGGTGGCTTCCCAATTTCAGCCTGGAAGAGCTAAGGCATGTACATGGTAATGGTTATTTTCAATGGTGAATTCAAAATAAACAATGAACCAAATTCTTTTGAATTCCACCTTTTGAATAATAGCATGCGGCCCACCGTATAGAGAGATGATAGAAAGATCATTTCACAGATGGAGATATAGAGACATAGGTTCATAAAAACAGATTCTAGCCTAATTTGAGATACTTCTTGCCAACCTCATGAAGACGATTTTCTCATGGTAATTACACAAAACATTTTGTCTATCCAGCCATTTGTTTGTCTTTTATCTCCTCCCCACTAAGGTATGTAAATATCAGTAATGCTAAACCTATTTTGAACTAGTACTTTTAATCCCTAGAAGGACTATTGGCAAACAAATTAAATAGATTTCCAAAAATGATGAGTTAGACAACACTCGAAACATAATTTTTAATATGAAGGGAGGAAGACTTTTGGGAAGTTACATGTTTTCCCTTTACTTTCTAAATTGTTGAATGTGACAAGATGAATAACGTGTCCAGTGTCTAGCTATGTGTCTATACATGATAGGCGCACCAATGGAGGCTCGCTCTCTGACGTCTCTCTTGATGACAATGTCCTGCATCATCAAGGAAAGGATCTCTGTTTTGGTAAGAAGTTGAATATCTGTGTCTCATGCATCTGGCATAGTGACAGGACATAGAGAACACAAACACATTTGTTGAATGACCAAATGACTGTTCCTGACCAAGACTCCATGCTGTCACTGTTTCCCTTACTGAGACTCCTGACAAGATATGCCATTCCTCTTCCCAAGGGGTGAGGAAAGATCTGAAATCTTTGAAAACCCACAGAATATCAGATTGGTCTTTTCCACTCTCTTCTCTGGTGTCAGCATGAACCATACCTTTCCAGAAGTGATGAGAAATTATAACCCTCTGTCCTTCGGTTAGGTACCCTGCCCTTTACTCCCCACTGGATCTGGGGTGGATGGCGGGCCGCAAGGAAGCTTACTGTGTTCCACCTGTATTTTAAGAATTTGTATCTTTATGTGAAGGTCCATTCATTTAGATGGCGAAAAAATCTGCTTCTAGCTTCACTTCTGGTTAATTCTTAAACAGACTAATACAACAAACTGCCTATTAATTACAGAGATATTTTATTTCTTTGGAAGATGGGTAGAATAAGTTATTTTCCATAGCAAAGTGCCACGAATTCATAGTCTGATTAAATGGGAATATGAAGAAATCATAAATTTAATCTACTCTGTCACTTTCTTCTAATTAAACTATGAAAGCAAGGCTACAATTTTGCAAATCAATTAGATTGTTTATGAAGATCTCTATACCTACCATTCATAAATTAAAACTGCTTTCTCATACAAACTAAGTCATTTAAATTTGCTTCTATTTTCAAATACACTAACCACTTTTCATTAGTGGTGTGTGCTTTGGGTAGGTCACCTGGCAAATGTGATTTTACCACTGTAAACACAACTGAAAATTTACCCCTGAATCTGACATTTTCATGGGCGGAATGTGTTTTTGCTATTAGTTTCTGAGTTCTATTTCCTATTTGCTTTTAGACCACTGATTCTGAAAGATGTTTTCCATCAGCAAAATGAGCGTGTGTGTGTGTGTGTGTGTGTGTGTGTGTGTGTGTGTGTGAACAGAGACCTTTTGGGTCTTCTCAATAGAATCTTCCACAAGAGACACAACTCTATAAACATTAAGATACTTCTTATTAACCATGTTGTTGATTATCTGAGATAGTTTCAATCCCATTTACTTTGTATAAAGCAGACAATACTGAATAGTGTATAAATGCCCCCATTCTGGGATGATGAGTGCTATAAAAATGAGAAACTGACAAAGCAATTGTTATTTAAAATAGCAAAGTATAAACATAAGACATAAAACTCAGTGGAAGCAAAAATATAGGAGTTGTTGAACCAAATCAGATTAATAGTCCATCTAATTTGATTCTTGTTTTCAGCACTGACCAATACTTAATGCACTGGAAATTAAACAAAATTTATGCACCAACTCAATTGTGCATTTTTACTTCTGAAAGGAAAATTCCTCCTGGTCCTTGCAGGTGATTAACTTACACCCTGAAGCATGAGATTTTATTATCTTTAAATCACGATCTGGGCTTATGGAGCTGCAAATTTTATGTTAACAGTCATAAAATAATCCATCCCATTTTCAAATTCAGACCCAGTATTTGTCTCAATAGCTCTCCATGACATGAATTCTATAAGTTATTTCAAACAAAAGAAATCATTTCTTTTGAGTTTATTGTCCTTCCATTGAACTAAATGTTGTGGTTCTTTACTATTGGTCATGGCAACAGAGAACTTTCCTAATTTGATTCAATATTGTCCTCCACTGTACATTTTTATAAAAAGCTTCCATTGTCCCCTGTACATTTTGGCACCCCCGCTCAAGGTAGAAATAGTTTCTTATCTGATGTGTGCCCTTAAAGTCACGACTCTGATTACCGTTATTTAACATACCAGAACATATTCACTCAATTGTTGCCTCCTTCCAGGTTGGCACTTTCTTATTTTTTTAAAAGATTTATTGATTTATTTTCAGAGGGGGGAGGGGCTGAGAGAGACTCTCTAGCAGACTCCCTGTTGAGTGTGGAGCCCGACTTGGGACTCAATCCCAAGATCATGACCTGAACCAAAGTCGGGAGTCGGATATTTAACTGACTGAGCCACCCAAGCACCCCCGCCCCACCCCGGTTGGCACTCCTAAGAAGCTGTATGCATATTTCAATATTTCAATAATGTTGCTTTTACTTGGAATATTTGGGAATTTCCCTTCTGGAATTCTCTTCAGAGCCTGTGGGACACTGTTTGACATATCCTCAGACAAGTCTTTGTCTTTTGATGGTGGATTTGATTTTGGGAAACAGCTAATCATCACTGGAAGCCAGGTCTGTGGGTTACATCTGGGTGATGTTTGGGGAAAAGAATGAGGTGTGAAAACAATGTAACAAGATTGATTTTCTAATGTGGCTTATAAACTTTTCCTGACTGCAGTTCTAAAAGAGGAGTTTCAAAAATCTTTTGAATTCTGGGAGCAATAATAAAATAAGTTTGTAGCCTCCCAAAGTGACTACTTTGAATGCAACACTCATTTTGGGAATATAAATTCTGGTCTATGTGGTAAAATGAAACGAGTTTAAAGTTATGCATTATTTTCAACATAATGATTTAGACCTAGGTCTAGGAATTCCTGAGTCTATGGAAAAACTATATATCCTTAAGCTTTACTTAATAGCCCAACCCAAAATGACCTTAAATATAGTGTTCAAGCCAGGGACCTCTAGCCTTCATAATGGTATATGTTTCTGGTCCTCAGACTACTCTTACTCTCCCCTGACTAATGGCTCATAAAGACCATTTCCATGAGGAAAGCTGTGTAGATGAATTTTTTAAATATCTAGATCAGTTTTCATCTTTCCAAAAGGATGTATCCATGAAGCAAGTTTTTCTTATTTTAATGTCACTTTTAAAATTCCTTTATATCAGAGCAGCCTTGCACACAAATTGAAAATATGAGCCAGTTAAATTTTCTATCACACACAAACTCTGCACACCTACCAACAACATGAAAAATAAAGTTGATGATAATTGTGGTAACAATAATAATAATGATAATAATAATAAATAGCTGGTATTTATTAAGTGCTTCCTGTGTTTGGGATCCTGAATCATGGAGTTTATACGGTGTTTTTTATTTTATCCTCATGGGAACTCTGCGATGTAGGTCCTATCATCTTCTTTGTTTAACAGATGAGTAAGTTGAGACTTCAAGCAGCTGAATAATTTGCATGAAGGAATTGACGTTAGGAAGAGGGAAACCTGGAATTTGAACCCAGATCCACCTGCTCCCAGGGCCTGTGGACTTTGCTGCCCTGAGAACTCTCTCACTGTGATGTTGGTAGCACTGTGGATGAGATCGGGGGCGTTCTTGTAGATGGGCCATGGACAATTAATTGTCGGTGGCACTTTAAAGGCCCTTTAATAGATTTTCCTTGATGCCCTATGCCTTAGAGATCTTCTCCAATTCTTATTTATAAACCTTTGCTTCCTGCTTTTAAATTTCTCTATGAAAAGAAGTTGTGTACCCAGCCAATTCAAGAGTTTAATAATGCCCTGTTCTGATCAAATTCCTCCAGTTTGAAATGGCGTCTTTTTCTGGTTCTGGAGTCAGAGAAAATGGGGCACAGGTAATCACAGTCCTGGGGCTAAAGCCTGTCATGGGCTTGAATGTGCCTGAGTCTTTGTTTTTCAGGCTTAGGAATTTCAATTTCTCTCTTCTCAGCTACTACCTTACTGCCTTTTACCTTTCAGTTACTTTTATGACTTTTTCTCCTGAAATTTCTTCAATTTCCCCCTTTAAATGATAGAGCCCAAAGTTGAATAAATTATTCCAGGGTCTGACCGGTGTCGTATTTGCAATACTCTGTGCTCCTATTCATGCATCCTTCAATTCCGGTGTGTCTGCACAACAGGTCGTCTCTGCTGGCTGGGTCTGTCACTGGCTCTGTGGAACCAGGTGACATGCCTGCACAGCTGGAAAAGCATGTGCTTCCCAAACACTCTGCAGGCTCCAGATTCCTCTGAGGGTCTCTGGTCAGCCCCTGGTAGTGGGGGGTAGGGAGTTGGGGCAGGGCGAGATTCAGAAGCCTCTACACCTCTACTCTGCCCCACTCCCCCTCCTCCCCACAATTAAGTCAGGGCAGCTTTACTCTTAGCTGTCTAATACGTAAGAGTTGGCATGCAATTTGTTGGGGGATAACTACAGTTTTATTGTAGTTTTAGAGATATAAATATTTGACAATCACTCAGGATAGAAAAAAGCCTATAAGCTTTTGAACAAGAGGGCAAAGAGTTTGAACCCTATTTGCTACTGCCAGCCTCTCATTTCTGTGGGTGAATCACTTAATCTCTCTGCCTAGAGACCATCTAGAAAATGGGCTAAACCTTATTTTGTAGGGTTGTTATGATGAGTAGGGATACGTGGAAAATGCCATGCAGTGTGTGACGCGCAAGCTACTCGATAGCAAGATACCATTTGTATTTGTTATTATTGGAAAAAAAGTCAGTATCTTGCTGAGAATCTGTCAATGTTGTCATTTGGAAGTATAAAGGTTAGAATAAATTTATTTACCATGACTGAGTGTTTTTATTTTTGGTAGACTTCAATTTTATTCGGACCTGGAGTCATGAGAATTAATATGCTGGATTTGATGGTATAGAGTACATTTAAGTGGGAATGTCGCTAATTGAGGGAAACATTGCTAATCCTATGACTCAGTCTCATAGGTGGAGACAATGTTCACTGGCTGTTTCTATTTTTGATTATGTTCCTAAGAAGCGGCTAATTTTAGACTAGAGTCTTCAAGCTTTTCAAGGGCCATGACACATTTTACTTTGATCTGTATTTGTCTTTGTGTTCTCAGCACCAAGACTTGTGCCTGACACAGAGCAGGTGTTGTGCAGCCCTGGGTGGGATGCAGAGCATGGCCTGGAGTGGAAGCAGCGAGAAGTTGCAGACTTGACATGGCTGCCGATTAGCAAGGGGGAGAGCTATTGGTCCAGGGAAGCAAAGCCCTATTTGGTGAAGTGAATGCGTTGCAGAGAAAATATCTACTGAAATATGTATGTAGCCCTGGAGGAGTAAATAAAATTTGCCCACACGAACTTAGGAAAAGAGACAAGGTGCTTTGGTTAATACAGTATTTCATTGACAACAATGACCTTTGAAGTGAGAATGTCAATGCTCTGCCCACACTTGTGGGGCGGGAGGTGTTTTAAGGAAGCAGGTCAAGCACACTGTTAGGACCTATGACAACAAGGCCCAGCACAGGGATGGAGGATGGTGTACGTCACCTCCGGGCTCGGGCACTTTTTACGTATGTGAAATACGTACGTATTTCTCCTCTTTAGCGGAATGTTTATAATCAAGTTCACTTTGAGGGATGAGGCGTGGGGATGGAGGGAACACAGTCACATAAATTAATCTTTTAAAACTATAAATCTAGGGCTCCTGGGTGACTCAGTCGGTTGAGCGTCCAACTCTTGGTTTCCGCTCAGCTCACTGTCTCAGGGTCTTGAGATCGAGCCCCTCATCAGGCTCTGTGCTCAGTGTAGGGTCTGCTTGTCCCTCTCCCCACCCCGCCCCTTCCCCCACTCTCTCTCTCTCAAATAAATAAATAAAATAAAACCAAAAAAAATAAAATAAAATAAAAATATAAAGCCGAGTATCCATCCTTTACTGAAACCCATTCAGTGGCTTCCCTCTGTACTGAGAATAAAATCCAGCTCCTTTCAATGTCCTGTAAGGTCTTGGTGATTTGGACCTTGCCCATCTTCCCAGCTTCACCTCAAACCATGCTCTCTCTCTTCACTCAGCTCTAGCCACGCTGACCTCTGACTTCAAGGAGACACTTCTGTCTCCAGAGGCTTCACACTTGCTGACTGTGGCCTGGTCGCCTCCCCCTTAGGCTCCCTCTGGGTCTTGCAAGCTCCTTGTCTTCCTTTGGCTCTCAGCTCTGAGGTCACCTCTTCAAAGAGGACTTTTGCAGACCATCCTATCAGATCCCTTCTTTTATTTCCTTCCGAATGCTTAGATTCTCAAAGCTCTTGGTCATTTATTAGTTTACATTTTCACTATTGGTCTCCCCGACAAAAGGGAAAGCTTCTTAAATTCCGGGACCATATCTGCCTATTCTCCACTGTGTCCTTTGAGCCTGGCACAGTGCTCAGCACAAACCACATGCTCAGGGAAACTTGCTAAATGAATACATGAATGAGTGAATGGGGGAAAACAGAGTTTGGCTGGTGCTCTGTGGTTACCTGGAATTTTAACTATTATTATCATGTCGCATTTTATGATTGTACCTTTAGATCTTCCAGAAGAGGGAAAAAAATTATAATGTACAAAAACCTACAACATTGAAAAAGTGTATGTGTGAATATGAATGGCTATTATTTTCCTTGACACTATTTACAGTGGAAAAGAAATGGATTTTTTACATAAGTGTCCGTGTACAATGGGAAGATAGGTTGGTAAATGTTCTGTACGGGCCTGCAAGGTTATGCTGCAAATATCCACTCGTGTACCACATCAGAGGGCCATTTTTCTAACCTGGAGAGGGTATTTGTAATTTTCCTTCAATCTGTATACACACAATAGATAGTTGTACATAAATAGACATTCAACAGTTCCAGCAAAATTCCTACTGCCAAAGAGGAAAAAAAAAGTCAGAGTAAGCTGTAAAAAAAGTGCTTGGTTTTTTAAATGTAGAAATGGCAGTTCACAGCATTTATATAAATTGCCGTATACTGAGGGTTGCAACTCTGAGAATGAACAGTAGGAAAAGTTGCAGTGAAGAGCAAATCTGAGGACACTTGTTTTGAAAGTAAAGGCTTAGTCAGTATTATAACATTCTGGCAATCTGCATAACATTAACCACAGTGCTTTGTATTGGGATTGAGACTTTATGTATTGATTTTCTCATATGGAAAACATTCTGACTAGACTTCTATTTAAAAAGCTCAAAAAGAAACTTATCTTAGATGAAATAAGGAGAATGCGTTTTTTAAAAAAATCCCTCTTACATTTGGGGCATATTAATCTAAATAATATCAACATGGCTATTTAACCCAATGGCTGGATGGATCTAGTAATTTGTAACTCTTTTTTTGTTTGTTTGTTTGCTATTGGATCTAATATTTTGTACCTCATTTTTTGGTTAAAATTTCACACACATTCTGTGAATTCTGTAAATATACAGAAATGGGAGATGGTATCAGCAGAAAATAAAAATATTTTCCAAAGGAGTGAGATAAACTAGAAAGTGAGATCCCTAGTGAGATAGTACAGGAGAGCTGGAAATTTTAAGGTTAAATAATAAATAGTAAATTTCCCCACCATGTCATACCTTAGAAGTGGAACATAAAGTTGCATTAGACCAAGAGTGAAATGAAATTTCTCATGCATTTGTATTTTGTGTTCTCTTTTGTTTTCTGCATCAATATATTCAGTGTATATTTTCCTTGATAGAAAACTCATTTATAGAATTACTTTAGGGTTGTTGGAAGGGGAATGGATATTTGTGGATGAAAGAGGAAACAGTTTTCGTGGGTAAATGGAATGAAGTCCAGAGCCCAAAGTCACTCTGAGCCAAGAATAGTCAAATTTGGACTTGAGAGGACATCCTGTCAAGTACTTACAGATTCAGCTCTGTCTCTCTGAGGTCACCTCCCTGAGCAATCTATAAAGGGAACTATATCTTTAATAATCTGAGACCAAAGAGAGTCAACTCTTGAGTATTTATCACAGAAAGGACTAGTGTTTAAGATATTCTAAAGCCTAAAATATTTTTAAGTGGTGTTTTCATTTCAAATGAAATGCTGTGGTTTTTTGAGGGGGGCAGGCTTACCTCCTAATGCTACTATAATGAGGCTCGAATTTCAGTCAGTTGGCTTCTCCTCAGCTAAAGGCCAACGGGATGGGGCGTGGGACAGGGGGCAGTTTAAGGAAGGATATGGAGAAATAGAATGTTGGCTCAGGATTAAGAATGTGCCAGTATTCTACAGGTGGACAATATTTCACAGAAGGCCCCAGAGGATGCCACTCTGGACTTCAGGTATGAACAAATATTTCCATAACATATAGCCTTGTTTAAGATTTACTTTTTCTTTTTCAACAAAGAAGATAGTGCAGAAACGCTAAAGTGATCTTTTATGCTTTTAAATGACCATTGTAGGCTCTAATAAGATGGCCACACTCCATCCTGGTACTGCACAGTTGCACGTTACCTTGGATACAAGGCTGGCTCTGTATGCGGCTAGTTGCTTCAGGTACTCCTTCTTTGCAGCCTCGGTTTTCTTTTTATAGACCTGTCACAACAAGAAAAAATCTTAAATTAGAAAGTGCATCTGGTTTTGTTTCCAGAGAAGTACAATGCAGAATGATAATTGCATGTGTGCGCACGCACACACACGCAATTATATCATATAATAATATATATCTCCCTAAATATTGTGTTTTCTTAATGAAACAGATTTCTAAGAGGTATAGCAATAGACTAGATAAGAAGAAGATTAACAATAGTAAAATTTTCCATTTACATTAAGCATATGAAAGGATTTATCTGGGTTACTTTGAGAGTGGTGGTAGTTGGCTTAGAAAGATACTATTGATGAAGGTTCCCAGGGAAACCACAAGCGGGTAAAGAAGCCATTCATATTTATATAATGGGCAGATAATTCTACAGGGCATTAAAATCTTGGTATACATGGTCCATGCTAAATATAAAAACAAGGACAGAATTCAAAGATGACCAATTACGTTCGAAAAGTAAATCAAAGGGAACAGTTACAAAGTTTGCAGGTTCATCACTATTTTAACCTTTTGAGCCTTGAAGTTCCGTTTTCAAAGACTCAGGAAACGGCTATGGCGGTCAAAGACGCATTTGGGGAGTGGAATGGGGATGCTGAGTGGCCAAGGACTGTAATGCACGCCATGCCGTGTAGCTTGCTCTGGTCATGCCCTTTCCAACGAAGACATTGGATGACATGGATCTGTGGACACCTCATTGTGAAGAGATACAAATGTTCTGAAATGAATTTCATTTTACAGAAGCTTTTCATCTTTCAGAGGGAATCATCTTGAAAATAAAAGTAAAATCATCCTAAATGGAGCAAAAGTACTGAAAAATGACTTGCTGGTATGCTAAAGGTCACATCGCTAGGTTAAACAGAAAGGAGTCATTAGAGTCGAAAATGAAAGATTAGCAAAGTGAACACACATGGTTGTCGGCTGCCATTAAGTTGATTCTTTCAAGGCTTTAGAGTCTGTTTTTGGCAATCTTTTGAAATCAGCCCTAAAGAATAAAATATTTTTCACCATTTACTGTGTAAATGGAAATGTATTTTCATCAATAGAACTATTTTTAAATTCCCCACATCTTGAATTTTATAGCAGGGAATGAGGCTTGGCTAATATTTTGTAATGCTGAGCTCAAAAACAGACACAGATCAGTATTGAAAAGTGGCTTTAGAATTAGTCAGGGTCGTTAAATATAAATTATGTCTAAAGACCAAATATCTGCCCAAGTCAGCAGCAGAGGTCAATTTATGGTTTCTAATGCCAAAGGTGGTTTGCTAAGCCCAGTCTCCAACTGCAAAATTCAAGATGTGAGAGATATTATTTACTCATGAATATATTAGTTAAAGCAGAACATTTCACTTAAGGTAAACAAATGACTAACCTTGTCAACAAAATTATAAAAGACCCTATAAAATGAATGTGTTAATTGTTTTCCTATTGGGAGGTCTTCAGCCTAGACTTCTACATTTTGGTAAAATAAAAGGCAATCACCATAAGACAATTAAGAATTCATGCAATATCATCATATAACCATTGTGTCATCTCTACTGAATATAAAACCAAAGAAACTTAAAACAAGTTTATTAGTAAAAAAGCCAGTAAATTCCTTGGTTCAAGTACAAGAGTATTCTGAATTCACTGAGCTACTTATTGGAAGTCAAATTCAGATTCTTTGTTCGGAAATGCACACATGAAAACAAACAAATGTCAGCCTCCAACAAATGCCTTTGAATAGTATGGTCTGTGTGTATAGTAGATGCCTTGATTCAGCCCCAGTCAGAAACACAGAGCTCTCCTGCTTTTTATTGCTTTTTTTTTTTTTCTTGAGAGACAGATTGCTGTTTATAGTTTTCCCTTCAACCTCTTCTCCAAGACATGATTTACAAGTAATGATCTTAAGCTGACAATGTTTACATTTACTTTTAATACCTTAAAACTGTTTTTGAGAGGGTTTTCTCCCCACACAGAGAGAGATGCTATTCAGGACTTTGCAGCAAATATTTAGTAAGTATATCTTCGATGGTAATATGCATTTGTATACTCGAAATATTTCCAACATGTTTTTATTCATACGCTACTCCAAGTGGCCCCCAGTCAGCTAAAGAGGGTTCATTTGACTTCCAAAGGCAAATATAACAGTCTTTGGCCTATAGCATTGACCAAAAGCATCGTTTTCTAAGTAACCATAAATAAGATGGTGTTGTCAGATGGCCTGATTAGAGCATCTGCCATCTTTCTTGCCTTTGGTTTCCACTGAAACAGCACCAGTGTTACTATAGGGCTGTGCCTTTGCTGGGCTCCCAGGAGTTAACATCACACAAAGTGTTAACTTTCCTGAAATTCGTTGATTAACAACCACTGGAGAAAGGTGGCTAACTCAATAGGTTTCGGGCTGGATATGTGCCCCCTTGTTTCACTCTGGGATCGATGTGGTTACAGGATACCTGACTAGCATTCAGACTGCCCTGTTTTCTAGAAATGGCTCCCTATTGCCTATTGATGATTGGCTATGTGGGATCATCACAAAAGTGCCTACATACCACTTTAGAAAAGAGTAAACTCATCATGTCATATTATGTGGATCGATGGGTCCGCTCTTTCCTGCATAGCTGCAGATGTTCAGAAGGAGGATTCAAAGGGTGGTCACTTCAGGAGGTATATTTCTGTAATTGCGGTTAAAGGGGAGTAGCCCAGAGTGAAATTAAAATCTGAGGTGGTTTCCCTGATGGTAATTTAGAACTTTCACCTTTGAGAACTACCTAATGGCTCCTGTATTATATACCCTGTATGTCTTTCTCATGCTACCTTCTAAGATTGCACATGGATGCTTTCTGAATTCTATAGTTGATGGATATGTCCAAAGAGGGCAAGAACTCAAATGTTTGAGAGAGTGATAAAACCATGTTAAGAATTCCACATACAGGTGAAGTGGGAAACCCTGACTTTAGAACAGCTATTTAAAAACCATCAGTAAAGAGTTCCTCAAAAATGTTTCAAAGCCTCAATTCACGGATGGAGAAGGTCTCCTACTTACAGAAACCGAAGATGACGCTGATGGTGTTTGGCTAGGAACAAGCTCAGCAATGATCAAACCTTCTAACCTAGAAGGATGGGTCTGATTTATGTCAAAGTTAAGTTTGGGAAAGAAACGGTCTCTCTCCCTCAGGGAAACACAAATATTTTAAAGATATGTGGTTCATACAGTAAATATTAGTACTCGGCCAAGCTACAAAATGGCTTCCAAATGGTCTACAGCTGTTTGAAATAAAGTGCAAAGTTGGCCAGATGAGGATTTAAAAATCATAATACATCATTTATCATTTTCCCCAGCTCATCCAAACACTTTTGAATTCATCCTGTCCTAACTTAGTTATATGCTGTGCTTTGTTATTCTAAGAAAGCTACCATATCCTATCTAAGGACTGCATCTTAGTGGTTAAACTAAAACATATATAATGGCTAATCAAAAACATATGTAGATCGACATCAAATAGCAATTCTAGAGAATCCAAATCCTGTTCATATAATCTAGTGATTCACTGAATCATTTTGGAAATGCACTAAATACCAGCATGGACACATGTTTTTCTAGGCTGTTAATCCCTAATTAAAATCAGCAGTTCAATATCAATGAATATGATAAACTCAAACAGAAAAAAAGGCTAATATAATCTGTCATTTTCCTTTTCTACTTTCTGCTTCTTCCCCAAACAAACAATCCATCTAACTCATACAAAAAAGGAAAATCTTATAAATACCATTTAATTCCTTCTTCCTTCCTTCTTTTCTGCTCTGGCTCTTAGTTAATCTCTATAGTTGTAGTTTATTTCAACCAAGTCTTTGCAGTAATAATAAGAAAAAAAAAACGTATAATTCTTCCAATTCTGTATTCTATTCAAACACTATAAAAAAAACCTAAAAGGCATTTTTCCTTTTGGTTGACTTCAAATGTAGGGTTTTTTTTTTTTTTGTCCCTACTACAAGTTCTTATTTATAGAAAATGCTTAGAAGTACAGTTATGTATAAGAAATAATAATTTAATCACAATTCCCTGCTATATCCTTTAGAAATTAACGTTTGCAGCTTCTTTCAATGCTGTTATTATTTAGGACAGCTAGAGCAAATGCATCTGTATTTTATATAGAACTTAGTACTTAAATGTGGTTAAATTTCCATCATGTGTAACTTGCTCAGCGTTTTCTTAAGCATTCCGCAGCTCAAAGACATTTATAAAGTGGTATTCAGAGGACTGAAAATATTATACGATGTGACAAAAATCTTGCTATCAATTCTTTTGCTGACCATCTGATCCCTCTAAATGGTCGACACAATAATGGTGCAACCTGCTTATGGAAGGGTAGGCAAGCTCTTTGTCTGAAAAAAAAAAAGGCTACAAAATATATGTGTTGATTTATTAAATGAGGGTGGCTGGAAGCATGATGTCATTCAATCACACTTAACAATATATTGGGTGCCCACTCTGAGCCTAATGTGATGGGAGAAACTGAAGTTACAGAATCAAAAAAGGCATTAAAAACATGCCTCTGTTGTGTGCCTTTTGTGTGTGTGGCAGGCTCTACCTCTATCTAAAGTTTTTAATTCTTTCAACAAGAAGGTTGCAATGGTATCAGTACTCTCATTTTACAGATAAGAAAACATAGACTAAAATGGATAGTTATTTTACCCAATATCCTGCAACACATAGAGCAAAACCATGTGGTGAACCATCCGGTATCCTAGATCCACCTTGGTTGACTCAATGGCTCCTCCTAGCTGCAGGAAAACTCCCCTTGATGAGTCTCTCTGACACCCACTAGCACCGTCTACAGATGAAGCCCAGCAAACAGGGCCATGCTTGGTACATAGTAGGTGCTCAGGAAATACGTGCGATTGAGTGTAGAGTCTCGAGGGCCAGATTTCTCCTTTTGTGAGTATAAGCATGGGCGCGCAGCGTGCACGATGAAGTTCTGAATTGCGTCTCCTACGTTAAAATGCACACCAGTGGAAATAGAGGATTGGGTATATAGATATACAACCCATCCGCTTCAAATATTTCCACCGATAATACATAAAGCACAACTGGCTTGAAGGAGTATTTTCTTCAAATTCTCTCTCCATCAGTGTCATGGAAACTTGCAAGTGAAATGTCTGCTTCCACTGTATATGAGCCTAAGATATTTCCACATGTGTCCTACACTGGTTTACGTCCGCATGCAATAATCCCATTACGTGCCAACAGTTCTATGGATACATCCATACCTGCATTTTGGAACTGAAAAATCCTCACCATTTCATCTAAAAAAATTATTAAAATTAATTCCTCAGTTGCACATTTTTAGGAATTAAACTTTTCTTATATTCTACAGTTTATACATGAACCATTGTTTCACATTTTTCACTCCCGGTTGGAAAAAAAAAAAAAAGGAAACACACATACTGTTCATAAGGAAATGGCTAAGACAAACACATGTGTGAATGTTACAGTGCAACAGGATTTTAGTTAACCTTAAGTATTGTTGACGTAAAATCCAAATTTTATCAGAAGATAAGAAGGGGGGATCCCTGGCCGCACTCCTCTAGTGGGTGTTTGAGCACCAATGAGGAGTAAATGATTTGATTCCATGGGCTCAGAGGATTTGTCAGCTGCCTCATAAGTATAATTCTGGCTCTTCATATCCCTGCTGCTTCTAATTTAGCAGGACAGGCTCATAATTGAAGCAAATTAACTATTTACACTTGCCACTTCTACCCAGGGAAGAGGACACAGCAGCAGGAAAGAATGAGTAGGAAATTACATTCTTGCCACTTGTGTCAGATCTGCCCTTATATAAACACATTAACAGTAATTTCATGAGGCGTCAAACATAGGAATAAATACTGAGGGATAAAATAATGAGGTGTTGCTATTGAGCTGAGCTGCTATGGCTAATATCCTTGGATATGAATTATGCATCCTGAAAGAAGGCATATGTTACAGTATTCAAACAGTTTCGCTGCAAGTGAGATCTGCTCATTAGGCTCTGGATCTGGAGGTAAATCTACTCTCCTCCTCCATGCACGACAGGATGAACGTTTACAAAAATATACTCCCCCGGCACCGTGGGCTGCCGTTTCTCCTGAATATACTCAAACTCCGAACAGGCCTTCCACTCCATTTTTAGCATAACAGCGTGTTTATTTAGCTCTTTGGCTGAAGCTTTAAAGCCATTTAATGTAATGTAAACAAGAACATTTTGTTTGTAATTTGCTAAATGTATTACAGCCCAACTGTGTCTCCACTTGGGAACTTAAGGTTCATTTAGTAATTTACATCTGGTTCTGATTTAAGGTGACTTTCCTTTTCCACTTAAGAGCTGCCTTTCCGTGGCTAAAAAGGACCCGAGAACCCTTTTATAGTTCCTTGGACCAATCCCTTCGGCTTCAAAGCTGGATGGACTCTTTAATTTAGTAGGGTTTGATTTGTTCGCTATTGTCACTGTGGACCCGGATCTTATACTTCAGTGACCAGAATCAGAGAATTCAGAAATAATGGGGATAGACAAGAAATTTAGCTGAAACCTCATAAAAAAGATGCTGAGGGTTGCTGAAACTCCAAGGAGCCTAATATAAAGGGCGTGATATTGTTAAGTTATTATTTTTCACTCTCTGTAGGTTCCAGTCAGTGCAAGATAAGTAGCAAAGACCAACATCACAGCAATACTTAAAGTTTTATTTCCCTTTCTCCATCTAGTGCCTTCTGAACGACTTAGTATGCTTCTGCAGTGGGCTCTCCATTGTCTTACGATTCATTAGCATTTAAAACCTCTGGTTGGAATCCCAAACACAATCCTCCTTCCCTTCCAGATTCAGCACCAACTTCCAAAGTATTAAAATGGGGAGATCTCTGATATGTGAAGTTTGTTCAGTGGCTTTGGTAGGAATGATTCCTAAGGGAGGTCTCGTGTTCCTGGAGGATTTTTATCGCTTCTTTCAGCTTCCTTTTAGTTCTTCTTCTTTGAGAGATTCTTCACAGAAACCAAAGTACATACAATTGCTCCCTCACCATGGACTGTGAAAATAAAGATCTGCCCTTCTGCAGTGGCTTCTCATTCCCGCCTACCCTCCACAATGAGGAAGCATGTGATATAAACACACAGCAGCTCTATTAGTCATGTGCCCTCTGGCTGTCAAGAAAGCATTCAATTGTAATCTCACTAATGGCTGTTTTTCCTTAAATATTGTAATTTTCAGAGCCCCTAATAAATCATCAATAATTTTGTCCATTTTCCCCCGGTTTGTGTTTATATTTGTAGCTGTTCATAATTGTGGGCTATTATGACAACAGGATTTTTGAAACAATTGTGGCACGTGAAATCCTAGCTTCTACCCGAACCAGCTGCCTACACAATGCCAATGACATCACGTGGGGGATCTCGGAACACGCCTAAATTTTGGAGTTTAATGGTCTGCCTCTAATCTGCTCCAGCAACATTCCTTTGAAAATACATGGCAGGTTGTGCGCTCCCAAATTTGAATATTAAATGAGGGGAAAATACAATTAATTTAAGTTCGAAACAGAGATCCTATATTATATTGGCACAATGAGTCAACATAAAGGGAAAGAACAGGTGGCAATACACCATCATAACACTTTGGGATATTTTGCTAAAATTCTCTTGATGCCCAAATGTGCATTCTAGGCAGGCATGTTCGCGATTGCTGGCAATTCTTGCAAACTGTGGGAGAAACACAGCCACCGAGCAGCTGAGCTGCGGCCCATCTGATGCAGTATGCTCCCCTTTGTAAGCACAGTGTCTGATTTCATTCATTTGACCCTCTCTCTGCTTGTCCCCGGTATGGGCCTGCATCCTCTGTGTGGAATGGACCATACTTTTTCGCATAATCTTCGGCCTCACTGTCTTTAGTAAGCAAGATCATCTTGTAAGAGGGAAGGATGAGCTAGGTTGAACCCCTGCTAAGTCAAAGGAGCATAAAGCATGGGGACAAGCCACTTTAGAGTGACTCACCCTGCTCCCAATACCTCGATTTGGTAATGGTGCTCCATTTTTAAAATATTAATTTTTTTTAATAAGAGAAAAAGATGGTTATGTTTATTAAGGTATTTTCCCATACAATCTTGGCATAACTTTTTAACACCTGGGTTCTGATCACGAAATTGCTTTGTAATATGCAATGAGTTCTACAGGCCAATTGTAAGAGAATTTCATCGTTCATTTGTAAAACAAATTCTTTCCCCAGACCCCAACTGTTTCTGTTAAGACAGAACCTAAAGGAAAAAAAAAAAAAAAAAAAGAGAACCTAAAGGTAGACTCATTACGAGTTACTTAGTAAATTGGAAATAAAATGCACAAGAGAAAGAGGAAAAACATTTGTCATCACACGTATACAATTAGAAATCCTTAAATGTTACATCATAACTATGATCCTCTCTGCATTAGAAAGACTCAGCCCCAATTTGAAAGGCGGTATGGGAGACTGGGGGTAATTTTCCTTTTTAACATGACAGTTGAGAACAGTGAATCTCATATTCTTTGGGTCTGTAAATACTTTATATGGTCACACAAAAAGAATGTGGAATATTATCTTAATGTTTCCCCTCTTGCTGTAATAAAAATAAACGGCCTTATTATAATAGAATTAGTGGGAACGACCTGCAGCTCTATATTTGCTGCCTTGAGGAACTACCTGATTTTCATCATATGAATATTATCCTTTCCACCAGAGACATGGGTGTAGACACTGACTTTTAACGTCGATAATGTGAAGGACCGATCCTGGGCTAAGGAAGGCCTTTGTACACCTCCCCCTTTTAAACCACTGGTCTTAAAACCACACCGGTTTCTCTAGTGAATGTGGGAAATCATTAGGAAAAGGTATCTGGGGTCAGGGAGATAGAGAAGAGCAGTCAGACGAGTGACAGCACAGGCTACTGATGTTTTGTGGAATAAAACTGTTGGAAAAGTGGAAGCTAAAGGAGCAACACATGAGCCTTGGAACACCACACCCAGCTTAGTTGCTGAGTCTTGGGTAGAGGGGAGGGCTGAGTCTTCAGAGGGGAATCACTATGTCCTCTGATGAACGAGACTTGCTGCACATAACCCCTAGGGAGAGAAATCACTTTCTGAATGTCTTCTCTGGGAAATTTTATCTCACCAAGCAAAAGAGTTTATAGCATTGAAGCCTTGTGCCTAACTAAGAATACACACAGTAGTGACTAAAGTAGAGAGAGGGGTATGTCCTGGTGTGTGGCATCAGGGGTGGAACCGGGAGGCATTATGGTTATGAAATCTGGAACAAGGATAAGGTTGAGATTCCTGGTCTATACGCAGCTAGTTTCTCATTCAGTAACGCTCTACTGAGTGGAAGAGTGAAGTTACTGTAGAATCCCACCATGAATGTCCAGCATCAACTGGGGACCACACCTCAGCTTTGGGAGTGTGAGAGCAAACTGATCTGTGGTAGGACAGAAATCGGCTCTGAAATCCTGAAACAACTATATTAGGTTTTCAACAGAAGCACAAAACACAATGTCAACTACCTTATTACTAGTGAGATGGATATTTTAATTGAGTGCATAGAGAATGTTTCAGTGGTGTGTCTTCTGTCCTGGAGGATGACTCTTGCAACATGGTGCTCTACATGGTAGGCCTGTGCTTTCCTATGAAACGGCAATCTTGAAAGGGACGTAAGAAAATGTGTAGAGATTTCAGACTGTCAAAGGTAGCTTTGGCTTACAGAAAAGAAGGCTTGGGGAGAACTGGGGTGGGGGTTTGGGTTCTATGTTTCTTATTAACTCGTTCTACCATTTCCACCGTAATTGATTTCACAGAGTGATAAATTCTAGTCACAGTAATTTCATGTAGCAGCCAAGTAATCTTAGACAAACCATTCAACAGAATGAGGGAATCTGTTTTGTTCTCTGCTAGATCTCTAGTGTCTAGAACAGTGCCTGGGGCACATAGAAAATGCTCAACAAACACTCGCTGAATGACATGAATAAAGCTAACTATCTGGCTCTATTGCAAAATCTAGAAAATTTAGATAAAAGTATCTACGAGTATTCAGCAGACCAAATGAGAGAAATCATGTGAAAGTGTTCTTAAAAGAGCAAGAAACTGTATACATTTAGATGTTGATCGATATTCACAATATAGAGGTCCTTCTAGATGTATATAGCTTTGAGACTTTGTTTCTTACATACTTCCCCGGACCTGATGAGGAAAGGTAAAGGTTTCTATCAAGAATCAGCTATGAGACTACTACATCATTTTACCATTTGGTATCCTGCAGCAGCTAAAGCTACATCTGTGTAATCATTTTTGACTGTAACTTAGTGATGATGCTTGTCTATTTTTTTTTCTTTTTGACAATGACATTCTAGATGGCGACAATGGCAATATGGTCCCCGGTTTAGAAATATGGATCAATATTGCTTCTTCGTTGAGGTGGGCTATATCTATGTACTGAAATCTTGGCTCTGTCTCCATGATTCCCATCCTCCTCAAGACGTTCTGGACTGCTTCTGCTGTGGCTGAGATGCAGAGTGCTCCACATGGCCCCCCTCAGCATGGTCCTCACATCATGGCACCAGAAGAAAATAACCAGGCATCTGGTCCCATTTAACACAGCCTAGAAATACGGTATATGTGGGATTGAATAACATGCTCTGGTGGTCTTTAGGGAACGGCTAAGGGTAGAAACCTTTAAATCTGAGGTTCATTTAACAAAGAGCAAAGAGGGTTTTGATGACCAAAGGGTAAATAGTAAGTGCTTAAAGAGAGGTGTGGACAGTTTTCAAAATACTTTCAGTATTTTTTTTTTTTTTTTTTTTTTTTTAGTCTTTATGATCACCTTGGCCACATTAAGGAATGATGTCATCCTGGCTGGGACATGTCAAAGTCCTTCCAAAAGTAACTACAGTATACAAAACTTGAAACAAAGGAAACTAACAGGCTATTTATGAAGGAGCAAGAAAGGAGTATAAAATTATGTGAAAGTTTCCTGAAGTCTGGTTCTGATGGGGCACATTCTCAGCCTTAGTTCTGGCATCAAAAAATTCACCCAAAGTCCTCCGAAGCCATTTTTTTTTTTTTGAGTGCCTACATGTTCTTAAAGTGTGTCAATTGCCACTCCTCTTGGCATTCTTTCTTACCTGTTTTTGCTCTTCTCCTAAACCATCCCACATCGAAGCCACAATTTTAGAGACTTCACCAAAAGTAGCATTTGGATTTTGGCCCTTGATGGCAGCCTGAGTATCACGAAAGAACAATGCGTAGGCAGACACAGGCTTCTGGGGCTCATTGGGGTCCTTCTTCTTCTTCTTTTTGGGGGTTTTTGGCTTTTTCCCCATGTCAGAGGCAGGTCGCTTCTCTCCACCATTGATCTGAAATAAAGATCAAATTAGAATTACCGAGGAACTGAGAAGATTTGGCAATGCATCATATGGCTCCCCTTTGAGGCTTACACAGATATGCTTGCCCACACTCATCACACAAACCCAGACTTTACTGGGGGGCACTTGATGTTTCGTCAGTGTTGTTTTTCAAGCAAAACTAACTTTATATTTCCTGTACTTTTCATATTGATCCTTCTTCTAGTCTAATTTACATAGCTTTAAAATAGTCTTATTGGTTCTTTTTATAATATTATTATACCGTTAAATATTATCCTTTGCCTGTCAACTTTTCAATTTTCTTGTTGGGGTTGCTGAATGACAAGCAGCATTGTAACTGTGACAGCAGCGGATTCCTTCTATTGTGTGAACATTCTAACTTGTTTTCTTCTGGGAAGTTTATCCTTTTCTTCCTAAGTATGATTTTAAAACCATGGTGGGTGACATGTCCAATAATAAAGTTGAGCAGCTTTTGATGTTGCATTTACGGTCTCTATAGAATGCTATTGGGAAAAGCTAGCAATGCTCATAACTTAGTGACTGGCATAATCTAGGCAGATCAGTGCTGCTCAGTGGAACTTTCTGCCATGAGGGTAAAGTTCTATAATCTCCATTATTCAAAATGGTAGCCACTTGCCACATGTAACTAATGAGCACTTGAAGTGTGGCTAGAATAAATAAGGAAGAAAATTTAAAGTTTTATTTCATTTTAATTGCTTGAAATTTAAATAGTTACAAGTGGCTAGTGGCCTTCATATTGGAAAGTGCATCTCTGGAAACGAGGTTCCAGATTCTAGATGTTTCTAGAACAGCTTTATACTCAGTTTAAAAATTGATTCCATTTTCTCCATCGTCCTCAAGTACGAATATTTGGATGCTTTTAATTGTTATTCTGATGCAAGTGGGAAAAGACACATTGAATGTCTTGAAAACATCTGCATTTGAACATTACCTTTGATATTAACTAATTATATGTGATGTCACTTCCCCTGTATAGAATGAGAGATTTTGGCTAAGATTTCTCTCTAGCTCTACAGTTCTATGAATCTACTTGAGTAGCAAAGAGTGTTGACTCTGTTGGGATCTTCTCTTCATGCTGCTCCCAACATAAATGCACATGTGCACGATCTCCTGATGACGCTGCCATTATCACGTGAGGTACTCTACCTTCACCTGTTGCTGTTGCGTTTTTGCTCTCTAAAAACATATGTACAAAAAATATGTATTTCATCCAGACAAAGTGCTAGACAGGGGAGTTCATGTAAAGCAGCTACAAGCAATGGAGAGCCAGCTTGATATCCAGTGGATATGCCACCAGAGGATCTAGACTCATGCCCTCCTTTACTATTCTTTGGCTGTGTCACCTTGGGTGAATGATACAATTTCTCTAGGCCTCCATTTTCTCTGCAAACTAGTTGCAGTGTCATTTTTGTGATTACTGAGATGGTATATATTTATAGTTGTTTAAAACTTTAAAATGATATTCCAGTGTTAATCTTGACGCAGTAGGAACTTAAAAACACAGACTGAAAGGAAAGAAATGACCTTAACATTAATTTGTGGAGCCATGTGGTCATAGTTTAAAAAATATGCTCCAAGAACCAAAGAGACACAGCAAAAAATCTAAGTGAATTTTTGGGCTTTGTTTTTAGTGAGAAAGATAATTAAAAGATTATCATTTTGAAATTGTCTACTGAAGGAGATCAAATACCCCCCGTGGGGACAAGGATGTTTTGAACCTGGCAAACTAAGGGAGATTAACACTAGAAGATAACTTCCCCAGGATAGATCTGAGAGGTGATCCTGTTAAATCGTTGGTCCCGATGTAAATCTGTGAGAGGTCTAGCATGTTGGGACTGAGTTGATACTGGGCAAACTGGTGTTCACTCTAAACTAAACATGTGGGCAAGTATGACCTAGAACAGCAGCTCTCAAATATGGCTGCCCGTTAGAATCACCTGGACGCTTCTAAATAATATCCGGAAGTCCAGGCTTTACACTAATTAAGCAGAATGCCTATGAATAGGCCATAGCCTCAACTCTAGGGTCCTGATTGGTATTTAAATACTTGAGAGACAAAGCAAACAAAAAAGTAAACTTTCTCTTTGCTCCTGTAGGCTACACATAGCCATATCTTTCTTTCTTCTCTTCACAACCAAACTCCTCCAGGTGGTTGCCTGTGCTCGCTGAATGCAGTCTCGGCAACTCGCCTCAGTGTGCCTTCCCCATCACTTTGCTCTCAATAAGGTCCCCCAGGGCCATTTTGCTAACCTCAGTGGACTTTTCCATCTTCCCCTTACTTGATTTCTCTCTGTGAATGCGCTCTCTTCCAAGGGTTCCCTGGCATCACAGTCTCTGGCTCTTATCCTCTCTTGCTGGCCTCTCTGTTTCCAGAATCATTTCTTGGCTCAGCCTCCTCCACCTGGCCATTCAACTGTAGCCTTCCTGATGTCTTTTGCTGTAAACTGCCTTCTCTTGTGAGTATGTACCTAGGTAATCTCATAAGTACACAGGGTTTCCATTATCTTTTGTGGGTGGATGACTGTCAAACTCATGTTGCCCCGCAATTTTGAACGCATTGAAACAACTGCTATTTGATGACTCTATTTGCAAGTCTTATTAAAGTATCTCAAACTCAGTCAAGTTTGTGTGATTCACTCGTATAGTTCTGTATATTTCTTGATAGAACATATCAGACTTGTAATTAATTATATAATAATTCATATGTTAGATCTTCTCCCAACCCAGAGTGTAAGCACTGTTAGGGCAGGTCCACATGTGATTTTGCTCACTAGTACTTCTCATGGTTCCTGACACATAGTAAGTGCTTAACATTTGTTATAATAGTAATGAAAATAATAAAAATAATATAAAGCATAGAAAACATAAAACAATAATATAACTTAATGAATGAATCAAAGCATAAATGGTTTCTGTTACAGAAAATTAAACCACATGAATTTCCTTGAAAACTTTAGGACAATACGCAAATATGTGGTAAGACAGAAAACAGAATTTTTCTAAAATTTTTTTAAAGCATTTGACATGTTAACAGTAATGTCTTTGGGTTACAGACTGAGTCTTTATGATTTTCTTCTTTGTATTTTTCATAAGATCCAAATTTTGTAAACATGACCATTGCTATATTCATAATAATAAATATTTATTAAAAAGAAAAATAGTAAGAAGTCAACAAAGTCTACAATGAATAATATTAAAAATAGAGGGAACATGATATTAGAGGTCATCAAGGATTGGAAATATTTAGAAATAGGGAACAAAGTGTAGGAAAATGAATGCTTCTCCATATGGAATATTACCTGGACTCATTTTAAATTTCAATTAAGAAATTAGCAAGCTGACATATCCAAATCTCTATGATTGCAGATTACATCAGTCTTTTTGGAAAATAATCAAATGTCAGTCACAGAACTAAATCTCCCATGAGGCAATGTAAATGTACTTATTAAAAGATTTCCCCAAATTATGTAAATAATTTCCCGTCTCCACCGTCCAAACCAGTCTTTGAATCACTGATCTCCATGCTGCTTTCTTTTTTAAACTGTTATGTGGACAGTAGGGTGCAGGTTTTAGATTTGCTGAATGTGTGATGTTGTGCTGTAACAGACAGGAGAATTGTCCTCTGGTATCTGACAACACGGCCCTACTTTCTAAGGATGACCCAAGGAAGCAGGATAACCTGTGAGTACCAGTAAGAAGTTCTATCCAGGGTATTAAAACCACGAATTATCATGTTGAAGCAATGCATGACAGCCCTGTTGGGAACTCTAAACAATTCTCAGCAACCAATCCATTTTGTGGTCTGGAAGGTTTCCCTCTTTCCCGGCTTGTCCTGTAGGGTTAGCCAGATGTAGTCTTGCTCAACCTCCATGTTTTGTTTAGTAGAAGCAAGCATTTCATGAATTCTTCCTCCCATTTTCAAGGCTCAGGAGACGCCATTTATGGATTATGGAGCGTAACTCGGGGGCTTCAACTATCTATCTGATTGAGTAGCTGAGAGGCCCTACACTGTGAAGGTGGGGTGTTATCCCCTCAGTCTACCAGCCAGTCTCATGGCATTTCATCTGCTTTGTCTTCACTAGGCCTCAAAGCAAGAGCATATCGATACGTCTTACTTTTATTTATTATTTTTTTTAAAGATTTTATTTATTTATTTGAGAGACAGAGAGAGCTAGAGAGCACAAATGGGGCAGAAGGAGAGGCAGGCTCCCCCAGAGCAGGGAACCTGATGCAGGGCTCGATCCCAGGACCCTGGGACCATGACCTGAGCCGAAGGCAGATGCTTAACTGACTGAGCCACCCAGGTACCTTCATAAGCTTTCCTTCTAAATACTCATGCTGACCTCCATTATCTGCCGCTCCAGAGGACCAAGCTAAAGGATACACACAAAATATTCATGTCTCAAGATTCCACACCTTTCCCTCAGTAATTAAAGGAGATCACTACTGATATATTCTTGGATCATGCATTTTGACCACTTATAGAATTGTCCCTATGGAACTGAACTGTAATTTAAACTAACACCCCGACTTTCACCACAGCTGACAGAGAGGAAAGAGCAAAACCAAAAACAATGTATGAAAGATCTCTATTTTTTTTTTAAATAAAATGTGCTTTGAAGGGAATCATTTATTATATTGCTCTGCATCCTTTGTATAAAGACTTAGTGGGTATGCACATCATCTTTGCTTTTAGGCTGCAATATAGGGGAATGAAAATTCCCTGTTGTGGTTTGTTATCTAATGCATCCGAGTAGCTGGGCAGTGCTATGTGAGGTTCAAGGGTGTCTGCCACATGAACCTCCTGATGTGTGGGAGTCTTATTTTTTATTTTGCATTTTTCTTGTGTTTCTGAGGGTATAGAAGTGAGCTGTTATTTTAGATTCCATGTAATGAACTTGGGGATTTGTAAGATCTGCTTTCTGGAGGTAGTTTCATCACATATTTAAAAAACACGTGATCACTGCTCATCTGCAAAGCCTCCTTGAAGAAAAAATGTTGTTATAATTTAGGTCCACTTACATGCCAGTAACAGATTGCATTTTGAAAGATACCTGGCTCTTCTGACCACCAGCTATTTGGGATGGACACAATGATGAATATGATTGTGGTGGAAAAATTAGCCAAATGGATTTGTAATAGGTCCCTGGACCTTAATTTTGAGGATTGTTTAGATCCTGAATTCCTATGTAGATGGATGAAAGCATATAATTCTACATCCTCATTTTCTAAGAGGCCCTGACTTCTAGAGTCTAGAGCAGCATTGTCTCATAGAAATTTCTGGAAAGATGGAAATATTCTCTGTGCTGTCTGAAAGGGGAGCCACTAGCCACATGTGGCTATAGAGCCACAACTGATAAAGTGTATTTTTTATTTATTTGATTTTAGTTTTGTTAAATTTAAATGTACACAGTCACACGCATGCCCAGTGGCAACTCTATTGGACAGAACATTACTGTGTACGGGGCATTGTTTAGAGTACAAGATTTCCTTTTTTTTTTTTAATTTTATTTATTTGACAGAGAGAGACAGCTAGAGCAGGAACACAAGCAGGGGGCAGTGGGAGAGGGAGAAGCAGGCTCTCCGCTGAACAGGGAGCCCGATGTGGGGCTCGATCCCAGGACCCTGGCATCATGACCTGAGCCAAAGGCAGATGCCTAATGACTGAGCCACCCAGGCGCCCCTAGAGTACAAGATTTCTGAAGTCACCAGGGTTCTAAGCCTGGAGAGTTCAACTGGATCCCAACATCACAGTCTTTAGAATAGAGAAGAAACCATCTAACGCCAAAAGAGAAACTCCCCATGATGACAAGTGCCTTGAAAGTGAGGACCAGGTGCCATTCAACTTTCCTTTCTCCCAGCCTCAGGGTGGGATCTCGCAGGCAGTGGATCACTACACATGCCCACTGCTGTGTCCCACAGCACTGGGCAAAGGTGCAGAGTTACAAGACAAAGGCCCTTTGACAAACACGTATAAAAGTTGGATGAAAATCCTAACAACCACAAACACGGCTGGGTTGAGGCCCTGACTGTCATCCTGATCACCTACAGATTTATTTCACATTCAATTAAAACACTAATGAATAAATAAAGACATACACAAATGCATAAATAAATATTACTCTCACAACAGCTTTACACAGATGCAGTGCCTCATGCAACTGACTCGGAGACATAGATTTATTTCTAAAATCCCTAGAGGTGTCCTTAGGCTTCTGGTAATCCACTCCTGTCATGTCGTATTGCTTAATTATAGTGATGTATTTAACTTATTTATCACAAGAAAACAATAATTTTTCACTTTAAAAAAGCATGTGGCAACAGTGTTGCTTAGATAATACTTCTTAAGAATACAGAGTACAGGAGTTAAGACTCTCAAGGAAAGAGAATCACTGATATTGAAATGTCCCTGGAGAAGTTAGAAATGTCTATAAGCATATTTAAAATAAACTGCCGCGGTCCCAAGCCTTTAAGGGAGCTGGGAGAGCTGTTTAATGCACACTATCTTGCAGTAATCGCTGTAGTTTAAAATAGATTTTAATCAAGCACCATCTGCATAATAGGCTGAACAAACAACACAGAACTCCACTTATAACTCTTATCATATAAAGTAAATATTATAAAATCTTCACCATAGAAACAGGGCACATCACAGCACTTTTTGTGATGGTACTGTTGCTGTAAGTAAAAAATTTTGCTACTTAAATTCATTCTCTCTTTCCTTTCTAAACTATGCCATCTAAAATCCCCTTGTGAGAATAAATTCAAATAAGCATGGAAAGTTAAGTCATCTAGTTACTGTGAAATCAGCAAGGCTGTAATACTTCTTTCATTTTGCAATCAGGTTTATTATTATCATTAATAATAACAGTACATTCAATGACTCAAAACATCAATTATAAAAAAACGCTTATGAAATGCCTTACTTTTGAAATGATTCACAAGCGTGAGTCTGTATCACAGTTTATAAGACAAATTCATTTTTAAGGATCCCTGATTCTGCCAAACATAGCTGAGTATTGTTTTAAGATGAGTTTAGCAAAGATACTCAGTGGCCTTATGTCAGGCTAGGAAATTTAGGCTACTGTCCAGAAAAAGTACTTTAAAGTGAGGGACAGAGTTGATTGTGGTCATATATACCTATTGGCTATATTTATTGATTTTGTTGAATTTGCTTGGTCGTTTCCAAATTTGCCCGTTAAGGGCAATATGTTTACTTCTTACTCTTTTGGATCGAGGGTTTCTCCTGCCGTAGATAGAATGCACAAGAATGCTGGCATAGGGTCTTGGGGAATAAAATGCCAGGTGCTTGTATTTAACCTCACTTTATTTTATTCCATGAATTAATGAAGTGTGCTCACTTATCTAGGGCATGAATCATCTAAGCACATATACACCTTGAAAATGCTTTATCCTAGTATAATTTAATTGCTTAAATGGATTTTAGGAGCAACTATTTAGAATTGGGTACTAACTGGTTGTTTGACTGAATTTTATTATTTTTCCCCAGAACTAGTTCGTCAGACTCAGCCTTAACCAATGGGATACCTTATTTTTGATAAACGAGGAGTATGTATTTTTTTAATTGCTGGGGTCTAAGGAAGTCTTTAAAAGTATCATATGTATTCTAGTATATCATGTGAAGTGTCGAACAATTGCATAATAAACACAACTCAATGTGGAAAATCCCAGACTTTGCAGTCCCAATTTGCTGTCCTGTTGCTAGATAATGTGACTTGACATTTGGTTTTAACATTGTTTGATTTCACTTAGTGTTTGTAGATACCTGTCTGCTTATCATTTTTACTTTATTCAGGAATCTTCTTGCCTTCAGAACAGTGGTAAATAAAAAAGCACTTTTCTAAAAGCTTATTTAATTGTTGCTTTAGTGACTTATCCTATTTGCTTTGAGAAAAAAAAACAAAAACAGAAACAACACCTCTTTCTGTCCAGCATGGCAAAGCACATGCATTGATGAACTAGCAGATTAGTAAGAAACTCTTAAAAGCAAAAAGTAAGCAAAAGCAGGAACTCAAAGGAGTAAGCAGACTACTGAAGGCAGCTTTCATCTTGAAGATAGTTGCTGAGCCTGGTAAAATTGAGTAAAAGGCACAGCAGATAGAAGACAAAGCCCATGGCTGACTGAAAGCAGGGTGCTTAACGGGGGTTCCTATCAAAGTCAGGACAGAAAAGAATTAGACTCTTAGGGCTATGCTGGGATAAAACAACTACCCCTGTATGCACCCACTCAGAACCTGCAAGGAAAATACTGAGTGTGGAGTGGAAAATATCTTTTGTGATAATTCACCAATGGAAACCAGCATTTGTTAAGGATTGATATCCTGAATACATACTACTTGAGTGACCTGAAAAACATCAAGCCAGGAGTGGTTCTAGATTGTAGTGGCCCAAGATGCTTGGTAGAAGCAAATGCAAATCATCCTTAGAAGAATCCCTTCCTTGGACCTCCCTTGGAGCACATCTAATAGAATCCTCATAAAGTTCTAATGAGCATCAGCTCTTATGCTAAAAGCCAAAAAGCAAAATGGAACATGGCATCAAAACCAAGAGCCAGCAGCAACTACAGACGATAGAAACAGACCTCAAAAGACTTAAATGTGTTGGAATTAGCAAACTTATCAAAGGAACAAAAGGATGAGATATATGGAGAAAGAGCAAGCAACTCAAAGGGCAGCCCAAACAGATTTGAGAAAGAAACAAATAAAACTTGAAATATAAAATAATTGCAATGAAAGCCTCGTGAGATCAGCTTTAATTTCTGATCACATCTAGCTGAAAAGAGAATTATGAAGTGAGAAATCGACATAAATAAATTAATCAGAAAATAAGATAAAGGGGCAAGAAAATATGAAAGAAAGTCTAGCATATGTCTTATCAGAATTACAGAATGACAAGGGAGCAAGGATGGGGTAGAGTCAATATCTGAAAAACACGAATGGCTGAAAATTTCCCGGGACTGATGTAGAATAGAAATATTAAATTCATAAATAAATTTAAAGACCCATACACAACACAAGGAAGCCGCAGGATACCAAAGGCAAGAGAAGACCTTGAAACTAGTCAGAGAATAAAGGCAGATTACTTTCTAAGAAACGACCGTGAGGCAGTAGAATTCTCAAAAGCAATAATGAAAATCAGGATATCATGGAACAATAGAATATCTTCACTAGGATAGAAGAGAATCATTATCAGTCTAAAATTCCATACACAGTAAGAGTACTTTTTAAGGCAATCATGTTCCCAATATATCCTCATGAAAGAAAAATTTGAAGGCATAGGGGAAAATGATGTCAGATGAAAGAAAATACTAAATATGTAAAAAAAAAAATCTGAAGGAGAAAAGGCTGTAAAAATAATCAAAATCATGTTTTACAGAGTTAATTAAATTACATAATTTAATTAAATTATGATTAAAACAACAGCAATAGGGGGCCTGGGTGGCTCAGTTGTTAAGCATCTGCCTTCGGCTCAGGTCATGATCCCCTGGGATCGAGCCCCGCATCGGGCTCCCTGCTGGGCGGGAAGCCTGCTTCTCCCTCTCCCACTCCCCCTGCTTGTGTTCCCTCTCTTGCTGTGTCTCTCTCCGTCAACAAATAAATACAATCTTAAAAAACAAAAAAGACAACAACAATAATCACTCCAGTACAAATTGGAAGGGAGGTGTTGGGAGTTAAATAATATAAGAAGAGTGAAGATATTGATCCTTGTTAGAATTTTAGGCATTTGTGTCAGAGGTAGCTACTAAATGAAGAGAAAGGATAAACTTTCCAATCTTACCATGGAAAATTATGGAATGAGAAAAACAAAAACAATCTTTAAAAAGGTAGAGAAAAAGAGAGGGTAAAGAGAAAAAGAAACATACAACATGTGGGACAAATAAAAAGCAACATACTTAAATGGAGAAATAAACCCAAATATTTTAGCGATTATATCAATATAAATAAAGCCAGTTTCATTTAAAAGTAAAGATTGTCTAACTCTATGCCATTTACAAGGGACCTATATAAAACTTAAGGATACTTGAAGCAGAAAAGTTGAAAATAAAATGATGGAAAAAGATAGACTGTGATTCTTAGCCCATAATTTTCCGAAAGGGAATGCTGTCCTAAAAATATTCTCCCAATGCCGGATACTTTGAGTGTCTTAGTGAGTCTGTTGTATTACAAGTCCGGGATTACAGGCTTAGAACCACAAGCTACCTAAGTTTATATTTCTTTGATATTTTACTGTATGTCTGGTTTATGACTTTAGGCTGTCAACAGAGCTCCATAGCAATCAGAACCATGGGTCATGTTTATAAGGTGATAATTTATTTTGCTGATGTATTGACATGATTTCTCTCTGTCAAAACAAACTTATTTTAATTGTTCAATTAGATAAATTGGATTTAATATGTAATTGCTTACAAAAGCTCAAAGTGTGAATAGGGACGTTTTAAAAGCTTTTTTTTTCCCAGTATGAGACTAAATATTCTTTTTTAGTTCTCTTGTTAGAAATGCTTTCAGTGATCTTTTTGACTTAATGCTCTTTCACATTTAACTGGAGCTGTGGTAATTCAACATTCCACATGTCCTGCTCACATATAAAGGGAAAAATTCCAGTTTAATCTTTTACTGTGATGAAGAATGCTTGGGCATTTTCACCAGGGTTGTTTTTTTTTTTTAGCCATTTAATAAATATAATTTGAATAAATGGTTAGGAAGAGCTTGGATCAGAGAGAAGGTGAAGAACAGTGTGCAGCGCTGGAGTGGGAAGATAGATTTCTTGAGATGGAAAATACGCTTACACTAAATATGAACTTGAGAATATCTGTATAGACAAAAAGCCATTTTAATGAGGACATTCTTGAGAAATCCATCCCTAAGGCTTCACACACTGCCAATTCAAGAATATAGCACTACAGAATATATACAGTGCTTGTACAATCATTAATGATGAGCTATAAATTATTTTATGATGTGGGTGTTGAGTGATTGGATAGGATATCTGCCGGCGAAGTTTCACACCAGCCTGGAACCTCCTAACATAACAAATTCATACTTCAGCAAAATTACAAGATATGGACCTTATGGGGCAATAGGAAATGGCAGAATCTGTGAATGTTAATTATGTGAATTTCTGGTTTCTACTCAGTCTTCTCGTCATATAAGTTGAAGAGTGTGGAAAATGCTATTGTAAGTAAGATAATCCTGCATAGAATTTACTGTCAGAGGATGCTAATTTTGCATTAATTTCCTGAAATGTCAGCAAAGAATACTGATAAAGATATAATCCAGATGCACAAATTGATCTTTACTATAGGCAGAACATGAATTTTTTTCCTTTGCAATAGAGTACATATCATTTATGTTTAGGAAATTAACCTGAATTATCCATGCAGAAACCAATATCAAAATCACCGGCCACAAACAAATTCTTGGTGTACACATTTAGGTCCTGGTACTCATCGACTGTTAATTCCATTAGAATAATACACATTTTCTTAAGAAAATTATCTTGCCCTCTAAATAATCAGCTAAAGGTCAGGCTGTCACTAGCCCAATTCATTATTTATGTAATATCAATTAGTCTCCTGCCTTTTTACCTTACTTCATGAGAGAGTGGTTCACTGAACAACAGGGAAAAGCTTGTTAAGGCGGAGAGGACCAGTATGGTCAATGATGTTTAGTTACACAGCTCTTCTAAAATGTAGTCAGGATCTGTTCTAATCAGGGATCGTTAAGATAGCAGATAAAGAAATAACTGTCATGAAGGAAGAAGTTTATATTATTTATTATATTATAATTATTATATATTATATTATTTATATACCTAGAAATGGAAGGCACAACATAGCATTCAAGATGGCTTAGGAGGCAGACACAGAGAAAGGGCAGGGCATGAAAGCACACCCCAGAGCTTTTATTGTTTTTTTTGTGGGAAGGAACGGTTCAGGCTGGGTAAGTATGCTGAGTAAGTCAAGGGTTGGCTATGGTTTGAACAATTTCCATGGGCTATGGGCTACAGAGGTGGTTCTTAGTTGTCTGGTACCGGGTCCTGGGGTGACTTAGGGCAGTGAGAATATATTGGCTTGCTGTGAGTTTGATAAAGGAGATGACAGGGTGTGGGCTCTGGATTGGTTGGTTTGTTTATCAAAAGTGTGCTCCCAGGGGAGTCATATTCTATGTCTCGGAATTAGCTAGCTCTGGAAAGAGTAGTTTTTTGTTTTTTTTTTTAGGATCAAGGCCCCAAATGTCAGAGCATTAAGAATACAGAAAATAAAAGATAGTCAATGCCGTAGCCTTGTCTTTATCATCAGGCTCAAGAAATAGTGGACTTATTGGAAAGGTAACCATATAGGTCAGATTCCCACTGTGTTGCTTTTGGTAGCACGTTGACAGAGTAATTTCCCCAAAACAAAATTCTTGCAAAAGTCAAAAGAAAACAAAGGGCTGACACAAGTGACGAGTCATTACTAAGATTAAAGGAACAAAGGGAAGGAATAGGAAATACGGAACTGTAGCTGTGAGTGTTTCTCATGGTAAATGGGCACAAGGGTCCTTTCTCACTGGGACAAATTTGGAAGATGCTTGACTGACAACCAAGGCAATGAAAAGATTATTTTTGTGTTTTTGAGTGAAAAGGCACTTGGTTTTGGTTAGTCATTTAAAAAAGCTGTCTGGGACATTTTATTTTATTTATTTTTTATTATGTTATATTAGTCACCATATAGTACATCGCCTGGGATATTTTAAAGAACTAAAACCCCCTACAGCTAATTTTCCAATCTAAGAACACTTCAGGCCTGTCTTCTTATACAGATAACTTAATGTGACACAGAGAGACAGACAGACAGCCATGTTGGCAAGGGGTCAACAAAAAGTAAGCAAGGAAACACCCAGGCTTTTGCTTATGGAAGGGAGTCATAGAATATCCCTGGTCCTTACCTTCCTCATGCTCAGTATGAAATGGTTGGGTCAGATTATCTCAAAGGTTTCATCTGACCATCACACACACACACACACACACACACACACACACACACACACACACACACACAGAGACACCACTGTATCCCTGAGAGAGGTTGCCTCTTTAAAACATAATTGTTCCATTGAAATAGATTTTTTTGAATGAGTGGTGAATTAAGCTTAATTTTGGATGTGGAGTCCTATACGACTTATTCTCCCTACTCACTATGCAGACCCTCCATTTTGTAGGTGACATCTACTTTCATGCTTAATACATCTATATTTAAAGGATTTACTAGGGACTTAAAAATGTAATTGGAAAAGCAAGCGATTTAATCTATTCAGTTTGTAACCTCACGCTTCATTAAAAAAAATATGTCCCTCACCAATGTTTGTCATTTGGATGATATAAACTTGCACCTCCTGCTGGTCAAGGAAGGTGCTAAAGGATACTCCTTTCAGGCAACAAGCATTTTCTATAGGTCCCAAAAATAACCTAGTCATACCTTAGCAGTATCATCGCCTTCATCTTCATGCACTGAACTAGATGGGGAAGGAGTTGCAGACTTGCTTCCGGGTGGAGACGGCGAGTTGTGGGGAACACTGCTTCCTCCCATATTCAAGCCAAGCTGAGCACTTAGCTGTGACTGGTTGATGGTGGTCAGCTGGCTGTGCTGCATCATTCCTGGTTGCTGCCTGATGTCTGCAGGCTGACCCCTTGGTCTCATGGCTGCCATCTGGGGATGGGAGCCATATTGAGTACCTTCTGGATTCCGTATATCTTGCATCTACCAAAAACAAAGGTAGGAATAGTTTTTCACAAACGTATTTCCGGAAAAACTTTTTTTAATTCCTTAGACTTCAAAAATTCTGTAGCATGTCCTGCTGAACTATACCTATTTCCACCTCAACCCCCAACATCCCCCTAGAATAGAATAACCCTAATGATATATATCACTCTAAAGGCACTGTTACTAAAAGAATAGAATGTGAGAATTCATTCAATATCACATTTCATTACTCAAGACCCAACTAATTATATTTACAGTCTTTCTTTACCAATGGAATGTAAACATATATCATTATTAGATATTTATGGCATAAGTTTCAAAACACTGATGCTTATTAGAGTGTCAAAATTATATAATTATTAGTGATTACAGCATTACAGCAATTCACAAAACCCTGTTTTTTTCATTCTGACCATTTAAGAAAAGTTTTGTGAGTTAAATGTACTATGATTCTTAGTTTAATTCTGTGTAGGCTAGTGTTGGCTAAAGTGATCTACTGACTTCCAGGGTCAGAACAGTACAGGCTGGTATTAACCAATTGATTAATTGACTATTGAAATGATTTGACTGCACCGTCAGATTTGAAAGTAAAGCTCCAAAGTTGCAAGGTCACCATATTAATCCATTATGCTATCTGGGTCACTGCTTTTTAGCCTTAATGAGACTCACTCTTGTAATTCAAGCAATGAATTTTGTCTCTGCAAGGATTAGAATTAAAAGCATTGGAGGATGAAGCTCTTAACGTATCTAGAGGTCAAATGTGTTGTATAAGAGGAGTATGGTGGATTTCACTTAATGTTTCTCTGGCATTTGCAAACTTAAACTAATGAGTATTTTGCGGTGCTTGTAGAAGTGCCTCAGTTCTTTCACTTTGAGGACTGTTGGGGAGTTCATACAGGTAGAGGATTATAAAACAAGAGAGAGAAAAAAAGAAAAAAATGGGGAAAAAAAGGGCAGTGAAGAGGTGTATGGTTAGTTAGGTTCCAGAACTGAAAAAAATTTAATAATGTTATCTTTCTCTGTTTCTATGAAAAAAAAATCCCACATGGTGTCAGAATGCCCCATAATTGCCTGTCTGCAAATGTTCCCACGACATAGAAATACTGTAAAGGTCAATTAAGTTACTTAGTCATAGGCTCTTTTTTCTTTTGGTAATAAAACCATTTTCTACCAATGCTGCCTAGTCATTTTACCAACCTAGTTAGATCTATCTGAAACTGAAGGTGGGGACGGTGGAGATGTCTGCCTGTGTTCTCTGTGTTCGGTTTACTGTCTCCACCATGAGGTCTGATTAGTCAATATCATCCTTTTGAACTTTCTGGCTCTTACTCCTGCTTCATCCTCAGACTTCTTTCTATGCATCATCCTAGACTCTAGCTCTTCTTGCTGAAGGCTTAGGCCAGCCCCATGGTTTTGTGCCTACTGCTTTCCTGGTGCAAATCAATATTTTCTCCCTAATTCAAACTGTATTCCTCCAATCGTCCAAAAGTAGTTCTGCAGTCTATGAAGTCCCTCATCAAGCAGTTATTACCATTCACTGATAACACAGTAGAGCTGCAAAGGCACTTAGAGATCCCTTCTTAGTCTATAGAAGAGGAACCTTAGGGGCAAGCACAAGCCTGTTGCCTGTCTGTTGAAGGAAGATAGAAATAATTATGAATGAATAAGTGAATGAATAAAGCCCACAGAGGTTAAATGACTTTCCCAAACCACAGAGTGGGAGTTGAAATCTACATTTCTCAATTCCACACTTTGATGCTTCCTACTATACTAGCAGTGAATTTGACATTCTACATGTCCTGTAGAGATTCATAATTAAAGATAATCAAAACCACCTTATCAAATGTTGTCCACCCAACCTGATTTTTATGTGGTCCATCCATGTGGTTTCCATTCACATTTACTAAAATAGTTTTTTTCCTTCTCAGATGTTCATATGACTTCTATAATCTGATCTTCCTTATGAAATAATACTAGCTCTACCAGATATCCTTAAAATTGTGCCAGTGAAAGTGAAAAGTCAGGGCCGACTTTTCAAAGTGCACCGAAGAGGCACTACTTTCTAATGTCCTGAAGTCTTGTGTTTTTCCTTAGACTCTCAGCATGTGGAACAGCTCTCTTATTGTGGGCGCAGAGTCATGGATGTTCATAATGGGCACTGCCTATATAGGGCCGTTCCCTCTCCCAACCCGGCACCAACCAGACCACTCACATTCATGTTCAAACACACGTGTCTGTAGGAAGACACATTTTTATAGCCTTGTCAATTTAAAATGTTTATTAGCAAAATCTTATCTCAACTAAATGATCTTTCCAAAAGTGTTTAACTAATTGATAACTTTTTTATTTTATTTTATTTATTTGAGAGGGAGAGAGTGGGGGGGTGGTGGGAGAGGGAGAAGCAGACTCCCTGCTGAGCAGGGAGCCCAACACAGGGCTCGATCCCAGGACCCCTGGATCATGACCTCAGCCAAAGGCAGGCACTCAACTGACTAAGCTACCCAGGTGCCTCACTAATCGATAACTTTATTTCTCCTTCATATAAATCCTGTTACAGAGCATGACAGTTTGTAACCTACTTGTTTAAAGCCCATTGCTTCTCACTCTTTCAGACATACGGTAGTTTTCACATGATATTGTGGAGTATGTTTTTTAAATTGACTTACATACAGAGTTTCCAGATTTATGACTACAACCAAGGGTCTTCAAAGGTCTACAATCTCATTTTATAGCACCTAGCTCCTCCACCATTTTGTCATCTTTCTACTTGTTTTCTCATGTTAATTAGTACTCTGAGTACTAAAATTTGTATTCTCACCTTTGTTTTACCAGTAGAAGAAGGTGGGCATCACCAAAGTGGGGTAAAGGATCAGTTTGGGTAAGGACAATGAAATACTCAACAGGGTACCTCTTTCTCAACAAACTCATCGTTAGTTCAAAAATATCATATCACCATGATATCAGGCCAGGCAGACAGCAGCTTTAACACTCAACTAAAGAATAATTTTCCAGTGTGGACGGTGACAAGCACATATTGGAGAGCATAGTCATCTCTTCAGCACTCAGATGCATTTAGGAATGTCAGATATTAACACCCATCCCCAAATTAGGAGTGTTTCCATTTTACCTTGCTTTCATAGAAGTCAGTTCAGTATTAGTCACTGCCTAATGTTTAATATGGCAAAAATTAAACTGGATGGAGTCTGATTACTGAAAAATAAGATTAATTAATTAGCTCATGAAGGTAAGCAAGTGTTTTGATTACCAGTTTCCTTCTAGAAAGATACTGACTACAGTCTTAATGCCAAATACAAAACTTCAACTTTCAAAATATTATTTCCTATTAATTTCCAGTATTTTTAACTTACTGCGAATAATTTACTCAAGGCATTCTTAATAACACCTGCTCTTCTCTTTGATTCTTCTCGAGTCCTTCATTGACTTCTCTTCTTCCTACAATTTTCCACCCCTAAATTATTTCCTAACATTCTGCTTGAGTCACCTTTCTTCCACCCCAAAGTTTCCTTTCTCAAACCTGTTTTGTCCAATTTCTGTTGATGACACCTTCATCCTCCCTATCACCTCTACTCTAAATGTTCTAGTAATTTTTAATTCTTTCCTTTCCTATCAAACTCTTGTGAGTTCCACTGAGTCTACTCTAAAATAACTCTTCCATCAGCCCTTCTTTTCATTTCCACACTCATTCATGTATTTCAAGCCTTCATTACCTCTTCACTTGCAATGGCTACTTAACTTTAAAGAATCTCTTCACATTCACCCTGAAGAGTACTGCAGAATTAATCTTCATAAGCCACAGGCTCAAAACCTTCCCAGTGATATCTGCCTACCAAATTAAATCCAAACTCTTCAGCATGCCATGAAAGGTTCCAAATAAGCCTCGGTCCCTAGGACTGTCCTTCACACATTTACTGCTCAGCCAAACCCAGTTAATTGCTACTCTTTGCCTATGTCTCTTTCCCCTGAACAAGTGTCTTTGGCCATGTTGTTCTTTCAGCATTTGCTGTTGGAAAAATTTTAAGAAGAGTTAAAAAAAAACAAACTTTGCTCAGTGATTTGTGGTTTGTTCAGTATTTTTATCTATTGAGTCTTATTATTCCCCTTTGAGGCATCCCTATAGAAATGGTTGTTTTGTACAAGTTCATTGAGGATGGGAGAGTTCAACTGATCTCAGATCTCTCCACTAACAAAGATCAAAGTTAAGATGAAATATGCTCTACATATTTGTGCCCTTTTCCCAATTCCATAATGCTATTACCATATTCATATATCTAAATCCTAAATATATTTTAACGTCAAGTTCAAAAGTCACCTCATCTACAAAGCTTCCAGAATCTTCTTACTCTGAACTGCCCAAGCATTTTGTCTGTACTTTCTTTATGGCCACCACTTGTAAATTTCTTAGTCTAATATGTCTGTACCTTCTAGAAAGTAATGACTAATGCATTTTTCAATCCCTCCTCAGATCTTTTAATTAAATAGGCATTCCAAGTATTCAAAACGTATTTGCTGAATCAGTATATAAGTGAAAAAATGAATACTACCAGTATAAACCCACTAACCAGTTTGATGAGTTTTCTTTTTTCCAGTGAAACTTCATCTAACATTAGTCACAAGACGAAAAGAAAATTTGAATAATGTCTGTCTCCCTTGTGGCAGAAACCTCAGGTCACACCCTCTGTACCCCCTGTACTGGAGGCCTGTTCCTCAAGACAAAAGTTTTGTCCTGAGGGACAGGCCTCCAGTATTTAGCTGTCTAGCCAAGAGGCTAGCCACCAAAGGGCATTTCTTAGCTTCCTTTGCAGCTCCATCCAGGCACCGTAACCATGTTTTGGCCACTGAAATGCAAGTGAAAGTGTTGTGTGGTACTTCCAAGAAATCCCCTTAAAGGGAAAGGCTTACTGTCCATTGTTTTATCCTGTTGGCAAAAATGTGGGTGTGGTCACTAGAGCTAGGGTGCGAGGGGGATGTCTTGAACCCAGAAACATTGCTTTTAGGACATTGGAGGCACAAGGCAAAAGTGCTTGAGTGTTTGATTATTATGAAGCTTCCAGACCCTGGGAATCTACTTACTGTGGGAGTCTTTAACGTGAAAGGAAAGTAAGTGTCTATCTTTTAAAGTCACTGTCATTTTGAGTTTTCTTTTATATGTAGTTAAACCCAATCTTAACTGATATACCCTAATAGATTATAAACTCAAAAAGGCAGGGATAGAATATCTCTTTTGTTTGCCAGTGTAGCCCTAGTATCTAGCACCGATCATGGCATATCATCTGTACTTGACATATATTTCTTGAGTTTCACTGAAGAGATGTTTAGGCCAGGTACAATGAAGATTCATGATGCTGGCTTCCCATAAACAGGATTATAAATCCTTGATCTTTTGGGAGCTACATTTACCAAATTCTCGGGACTCAAGTGTTTCAAAGGTACTTTCTAATGTGTTTATTTCTCATTTTGTTTATTTCAAACCCAGTGAACTTCATTTTTTCTTGGCTAAAAGTCCTTGGTGTTGTTGGAATTTTAGTTTTGAACAACTCTTATTTAGTATGCATCTTCCCACTGGGGAAGCTGACTCCATCAAAAATGGGTGCTAAATTTCGCTTTTTTGAACATCAGAATGGTTTCCTTAAGTTTTCCAATATGCTACTGATGATTGATACTGTTTTATAATCACAGGAGCCAAAAAAAAAAAATGTCAATGAAAGTCATGGAGGAAGATTATGAAGGTGAAGAGAAGATTTCCATTGCTTTCCCTCAAAACCTCTTTCCATTAATGGAAAGCAAAAGCTCGGTTAAAATCAATTAGGAAGGGGTGCCTGGGTGTCTCAGTCGTTAAGCGTCTGCTTCGGCTCAGGTATTGATCCCGGGGTCCTGGAATCGAACCCCGCATCGGGCTCCCCGCTCCATGGGTAGCCTGCTTCTCCCTCTCCCACTCCCCCTTGCTTGTGTTCCTGCTCTCGCTGTGTCTGTCTCTGTCAAATAAATAAATAAAATCTTAAAAAAAAATGAATTAGGAAACCAAAGCAGATATCATGTATTCTCCCTCCTGACCTGCCATGTAATCTATGGCTTGAGACCCATACCATGTTCCTTCCTCTCCTTGACCAATTACCTACAGCGTTAAGAGCTCCAGGGTGAGGCGAGAGCTCAAGTGAGAACCCTCATGTATACTATCTGATACACTTTCTAGCACATTCGCACTTTCTTCTTCTTGGCTTTTCTTTGAAAAGGAAAAGAAAAAGCAACGCAGGTAGCTCATTGAGGATTATTATTATTATTTTTTTATTTGACAGAGAGAGGGAACACAAGCAGGGGGAGTGGGAGAGAGAGAAGCAGACTTCCCGCTGAGCGGGGAACCCGACGCGGGGATCGATCCCAGGACCCTGGGATCACAACCTGAACCAAAAAGGCAGATGCCTAACGACTGAGCCACACGGGCAGCCCATCATTGCGGATTATTTTTAAAAATGAGTAACATTTTGGCTTAACTCAACTACCGAAACCCCCAACATCAGTACATGAGTGACAAAATGGTGTTCAAATGGCACACTCGAACGGCACCAGCAAAAATGAAGGCCCTCGTCTCGGTGTTTAAAACTGTGTGTGTTTCCCGATCCTTCCAGAGTCTGTTTTCTTCTTTCAAATGTCAGCGCCACTTCCCAGTCCAACAGGCGAGCCTTGAAAGCTATCATTATCTCTGCCTCTAGCAGACAATCCATATCAAAACAGTTGTACACATAAAACCCTAACGACGTCTTGGCTCTCTGCTCTGATCCAGCTGTTTGAGTGAACAGCAGTTGGTGAACAGAGCCTGGAACACGGGGAGCCCCGAGGCCTTATTTGCTAATGTGGCTCACAGCTGCTGCTTTCTGTGGTCTTGGCCGGCAAGGCCTGGATGTGAGCCAGGTGCGGCAGGAACAAGAGCACGCAAGGAATCTATGAAGCTCTTCCATTTACCCCTGTCTGTCAGCATTTGACACCCTTCGCTGCTGAGGGCTTTCCCCAGGGCTGTGAGGGGACCCTGCAGCCTTGGGCTGTGACAAGTGCTTACTCTCGGTCCCTTTTATATACACTATCAAACACATACCGTCCTTAGCATCCAAAGAGAAACTTCTGAGCCCTCTCTCGGTAGCCCATCCAGCCTTACATGATTAATCAGGCCAAGAAGAAGACTAGGCAGTTCTCATTTTTCTTAGGAATAATGCACTCCAAGAGTCTATGAGAGGAATGTAAATGTTGATATTATTTAAGTCCCCAATTTGATTACATATTTTTGCCAGGGATTCAATTAATATGTAAATGTATACACCAGAACGAATGCGTGGGTAAATTTAATAATCAAATTTCATTTATTATTTTCCTAAGTGCATTTCCAAGAGAGAGCTAAATTATTTGTTGTCCAAACAAATTAAATAAATCGTTTCTAGGTGATCTCCTCGTATGTTCTATTCATTAGTTAAAAACGGGTATTTTAAATGAATGTCAACATTTTTGCTATTAGACTTCTGACATTGAAGACTGATAATATCAAAGGAGGGGGAAATATGGAAAATATATCCATGCAAAGCACATGCTATAGTTTCAAAGATTAGAAAAAAGTGAGGTTCAAAAGAAAAATGACATTTTTATGAAAATATATTTTTATCCTCAATAAGGGGTGAGAATAACTTGATTGAACCTAGTTTCCTTCCAAAAGGCAATGTGAATAAATAAGGCTCAGATTTCTTCACAATACACTAAAATGGGATATTTGTCATTTAGTTAGGATAAATAGTAATTATAAAACTAACTATCACAGGAGAGCAAGAGCTCTGGGGTACAATTCATTAGATATTTGCCAAGTGGAGAGACATAGCACTCTCTAGAACCACCATCCTTGGGAAAGATTAAAACCACCTCAAAAAAAAAAATGCTCACAGGAGTTTCCATAATACCTCACCATCTTCCTCCCTCAAACTGGGGTCTCTCCCTCACTGTGGACCCTTCCATGAATGAGACCCTCATTATACAAGAGATTTGATGTGTTAAGGAAAACATCACTGAAAGTTTTAAAAGTCATGGCAAAAAATTATATTTTTAATTTAACTAATTAAGATTTTGTATGCTCTCCCAGGGATGAACCGAAGATCAGACAGTGACGAGCAAAAAGCCACAAAGGGAGGGAGGACCCCCAGCTTCTCAATGTCCTTGGTGTCTGTGCCAACTCCTGGCCCTCTTTAACTGAACTTGATTTCTATTTCTGTCACATCCCCTAGATGTAGAAGGCATCTGAATTGCCCTCCTGTGTGGGCATCTTGATTCACTTTTATAAAACAACCAAACAAGCAATTTTACACCATTTTTTAAAAATTTCTTTTTCCTTTTCTAGATGAGAGGTAGTGCGTTGTAGTGAAGGGAATTCTGCTCATGACATCATCAGACTGGTTCTGAATCTAATGAGTTGTCTTGCCTTTATTTGACCCTCATTTTCAATCTCTGAATTAGGGCTAACAATTTTTCAACAACAAATATTAATTGAGTGCCTACTTTGCACCAGGTACTGCTGTAGGTACCACATAAACAACAGTGAGCGAACACATTGAATGAAATCTCTGTCCTTACAAGCTCACTTTCAAGGGCAGGGAGGGGATAAACAATAGGATAAATATTAGATGTGGTTTGTTTGATAATGATACATTGTAGGGAGACAAAAATGAGAGAAGGGTACTGACCTTAAATGCTTGCTTAAGCATGGAGGAATCAAGATAAAGACTATGAAGATGTTCTGGCAAACGTAAAAGTTATTTTTGTGGTTTTTTGGTCACCTGGGTCACCTCTTGTGGAAGATGCAGATCTTTTATCTTTTGTTATCATCTGGAGTCACTTTCCTTGACTAGTTCTAGTTCTTGGTGAGCCTCTGACATAGCTGTGGCCAAACATTCTGGTAGCCAAAAGCTTGCATCTATGGAGACCTTTTCTGGGAGCAGCTGGGCAGCTTAAGTCATAGAGCACAGGGTTTCACTGTGAGAAAGGCAATAGCCCAGATAAAGGTTGAACTTATTACCCGGATGTTAATGGCTCCCTGATCACAGCTAATGGGCTAACTGGTAGATACAAAGTTCAAAAAAATTTAAATACATAAAAAGGTATTCTAGGTCATAGTATACTCTTCTCTCCCATCAACTCTGTACACATAACCCCTCCTTTGGATTGCAACAATGGCCAGAAGGTTATGGCGTATAGTGACACACAGTTGGAAAGATGTTCCACTCAAATTGAGGCATCCGTGTCTGATTGCTTCATGCCAACAAGATTTGTCTCCTACTGTTACTGTTAAACTATCAACGTCAGTATTATCAAGCTGACCTTGTGCTCCAATGTGCCCTTGAGGGGACTCCTCTGCTTGGCTCAAATAAAACAAACATGCAAATGTACAACAAGCAAGCTTGTCTCTTAACTGACAAAGAGCATCTCTCGTTAATTCCAATTAATGGCAGGATATGGAGACGGACTAAAAGCTCCGTCTTATCTGAAAGGGTTTGGGAGACCATCTGATCAACCCTCTGATTCCCAAAATACCTGAATTAGCAGTTCCTACAAAATTGTACACCTCTGTTAAGAGGAGTCTGTGAGTGGCTCCGGATCTACCTATGATTAGAGTCAATGAAGCCCTTGATTTGTATAAATTGTGCCTTTTGCATCTGCACTACAAAGCGTAGGCAGTGCTTTGTTCATGGGACTATAATCTTATATTAAAGTGTACTCAAACATGCTAATGTCTGTTCACATCTCTGCTTTGATGTGCCCAGAGAAGGGATTGAATAATGTGCCTTATTTTCAGAATACTTTCAAAGGATTGTGTGCATTGAAACAAAAAGAATAGGTTGGAAAGATAGGTGATAAGAAAATTGGGAAATGCTATGAGACATGCCCTATGGGAGTTGTGCTTTATCTATGGGAAGTAGCTCTGGATATTTATAGCATCAAAAGTCAGCTGAAATGGTTCTTTATACTATATTTAAACCTGAAAATTTAACTGAATTTCATACTTTCCACTGCAATGTTAATGGGATGCTAGTAAAAATGGAGATGTCAAGTGGAATAGTGACTTCTTAACATCAGTTCAGAAAGTGACATTTGAGTTCATTTAGAGGCTCTTAAATCATTAGATACACATGACATTCACTTAAAAGTACATCTCAAGAAGCAAAATTAAAACCTTGTATTCTGCTTGGGCCCGATAGCTTTCCTATGCAGAATATTTGTATGTTCCCAAGTTACTGGGGACTTCAAGAAAAGTACAATTTTAAATTAGCATTTTATTATGGAAATCTTTCAATAATCCTTTTAATAATGTATTATAAAACACTAAAATAGCATGAAACCAAGATAGGAAAAGGTTGGAAATCCTCTTCTATTGAGTATAATATTAATAATTTGGTAAAATCAGTCTAGGAAAATTACAATGTCTTCCAGTTCTTTTAAAGTGTTTGACTCTGTAAGTGACCTTAAGCTCCTTTAAAACAATTAAAAAATTCAAATATTTGTCTGCCAAAATTTTATAGCATGTTAGATAATGGGATGAATTTCGTTATATGCAGTCTCTATATTTCTGGGTATACCTAATTTAGTTAATATTAACATTACTCATTTATGCTTTTATACACTTTGAGTTATATAAGGTCAAAGTCTCAAAACCAATCATAAAAACTAGTGACTGTTATTCATGTTAATATAATAATGCTTTCTCTAAAACAACTGCCACTAAATTTCATTATAAAAAGTTATTAAAAGGGTTAAAAACCTATTAAGTGTCAAAGAATTTGCCTGACTCAAACTTCTAATAAAGAAAGAGAATAGGCTTTCTTTCTGAATTATTTAAATCTTTACTGACTGTGCAATGAACCATGAAATTAGAAAAGTGTTATTAGAAGTGTTCTCTGGTTTTTATAAAAGTTGGAGCCCAGAATGTATCAAGCCACAGTCTTTAACTAGACTAGTTAAAGCAGTAGGTTTTTAATCCCAAATACATGGCTTCTACTGATATAAAGGTCATAATTAAAACTCTACCCTGTAACTTGGTGATAATGAAATTACTATTGGAGAAGAAAACATGTTCATTTAGAACATATGGGCCACATGTTCTAATTTTAATTTGGACAAATATCTTCAATTTTTTTGATTTTTCAATGTCCACTAACATAGACCCACTCAACTAATAATTAGGTTTTAATAGTGACTAATTTTAAAGCACTAATGTTAACATTTTGAATTATCTGTCATTTACAGGTTTAACATCTATAAAATATATGTTGAAATTAGATAATTATAGCACAAAAAGTTAAAACGGATCATAATTCTGCATGATTATAACCCTGTGTGATAATGGCATAAATTTAGGTTTCAATAATAAAAAATAGCAAATATACCTTTCACATTTTAAATCTATTTCTCCAGGAAATTACATTTAGTACAACTGATTTGAATTGATCTATACCTGACAGGCAGGTAACTGTCCACACCACCAATCAGTCTCAACTGCTCAGTGCTAGCCTTTGGTAACTGTGGGTTGTTGTTGCTCTTTTATGTGAGCAGTCATCTGATTTATACAAAGATGTAACAAAATTTAAAATGATACAAAATATCAATTTCAAAACAACATCAAAAATTGAGTGTATTGGGGTGCCTGGGTGGCTCAGTTGGCTAAGCATCTGCCTTCAGCTCAGGTCATGATCCCAGGGTCCTGAGATTGAACCCCACGTCAGGCTCCCTGCTCAGCGGGGAGCCAGCTTCCCCTCTCCCTCTGCTGCTCTCCCTGCTTGTGCTCTCTCTCTCAAATAAATAAATAAAATCTTTTTTAAAAAAGTGAGTGTATTTACCCATACTCAGCTCATAACAGTGCAAATAGGTCATTGGACTGATGTATGCTATAGTATATTGCTATATGAACTGGCAACGGAAAAAGTTGGTGGAGGAAGGCAGAGGAACATAATCATCTGGCTCCACAATCATCTGACATCTGCTCAGTGTTGTATCTGTGGTTAGAAATGATGGGAACTCCGGGGATCTTCCCATTCTTTGTTTAAGGTCACGGTCAACTGTGCCCACAATGTAACACCTAGGCTTACTTACTCTCTGTACAAAATGGTCGTCTGCATAGGTTCCTTTGTGTGGCATGATAATAATTCAAATCTTGAATCCTTGGCAATCCTTAGAGCCACTTGATCCTTTTGCCCCTATTTCTCAATTTCAGCCATCACAGTCAGTTATAGAAGTTATACAAGATACACTTGGCATATGGAGTAGTCCCTCATTGACTGTACTAAGTCAAGTTTGACTTTAATGGAAAGGTTGATAAAGTAGGTATCAACCATGATGTGGTAAGGTGTGCCCAGCTGTGTGTGATATTGGAAGAATAAGCAGGAAAGATATTGGAAGACTTCTTTTTCCTTGAGTGCACTGGGATCTTGCTTTTCTTTCTTTTTAGGTTTCAATCTATCCTTCTCTTTAAGCCTCTGATCTCAGAGACTAAGCATTGGCTTCATGGTCAAATACTTCCTCACTTTCTTTTGCTTCCCCGTTCATGAAGCACTCTTCTTTCTGGTAATTGTGTTCTTAAGTTCTTTTATTAATTATATCTACGACTTACTGGTCCTCCTTGATATACTAAGCACAGAGCCCTGTTTAACCCTCACAATAACCAGGTGAGACCATCACACCCATGAAGGACCAAAGGCTCAGTGAGGGGGATCCTTCAGCTATTCAATAAGTGGACCAGCTGGAATTTGTCACAAGCCGCTTGACCTCCAAGCCTGTATCATTACCATGGCATCTCTGTTATTGATCCAGTATGTGAACTGATATTTTTAGATGTGCTTTTTAACAAAGGATGGTTGGAAGAGCTTGCTGGGGAAGACGCAGCTAGAACCTCAAACGACTGACTTTAAAGCGCTGATGCTTTGGGTAGGAAATTCAGCTGGAAATGTGTTACTGAACACTTGCTCTGTGCCTGGTACTATGATAGGTCGTAGGGGAAATAATGGCCGATAAGACCATCCCTATGATCGAAGAGCTCACGGGGTAGGGAGACATACTGTAATACAAGTCAGGGGGCATTAGCTGCCGTAACCAAAAACGCACTGCTATATAGACTTGCAGAGGACGAAGTGTGATTTCCGCCGGGACTGAAATGTGCAAATAATGTTGCAACAAGGAGTCTGTCTGCAATGATTGAAACTGCTGTGAGCGCCGTGGAGAACTAAGGATGCTTTTTAAACAAAACAAGCACACAAAAGCAGAAATAGACCAATAAAAACAGAGAACAAGCTGACGGTTGCCAGAGGTGGAGCAGATGGGCAAAATGGTGAACTCTGAATGGAGTGGCGGATACGGGCTTCCAGTTATGGAATGAGTAAGTCAGGGGGTGGGGGTTGGGGGGTGAAAAGCACAGCACAGGGAATACAGTCAATGGTACCGTTTTGGCGTTGTATGGTGACAGGTGGCAGCTAGCTTGTGGCGAGCCCAGCATAACGTATAGACTTGTCCAATCACTCTGCTGGACCCTGAAGCTAACGTGACATTGTGTGTCAACTATACTTCAATAACAAAATGCTTTTTAAATAGGAAGACATTTGAAAAGTGGGAATAAATGGGACTTGAGCTCTGAAGGCAATACGATGAACACTAAGATACATCATTTGATTATTGGACAGTCAACTCTACTTGCTATAGTTTCACAAAAGTGACGATTTGTCTAAGATACTGTGAAAAAATTGAACAAAACTAAAGTCATCGTGTGGCTTTTCCACTCAATTAACCTTAACCATTCAGTACACAATCAAATCATATTTTTAAAAAACTGTGACTGAGAGCAATCTGATAGTTTGGTTTCTGCTTGGGAATTAGCAATTTGAGTGTCCCGTGTTTTACCTTTAAGTTTTAGGATTGCTAGAGACTTTGTAGTTTCAAACCTATCTGTCAAAATATTCTGAAGTATCAAGTTGTTCTAACTGAAAGAAGCCCATGAAACACACTAACAGTTGATGCTACTTTATCAGAGAGACCATTTTATCAAACCCTAAATATGGGCCTATAGTTTCAAAAAGAAGTTGGGTTTTTACACTGGGTCCTGAAAAACATTTATGGGCACACCAACATAGTCATTTGGATTGGGATCTCTGCAACATTCCTTTCATTAGTTACCAATGTTGCCACATAAACTATGCTTTCCTTGAACCACTGACTCAAACACTTTGATCAAAACTTTTCTTAAAAAAAATAAAAAAAAAAAACAACTTTTCTTGATATTTGCCCCACTTGTCAATCAGTGCCATTCACCTGTTAGTGACGGATATTATGGAAGGAAAAAGAAAAATAAAACACTCTGCAAGGGAGGTGAGAAGGCACAAGTTTTCTGTGGTCTAGGCTGGGCTCCTGGATTAATTATGTGAATGCTTCACAACTCTCTGAGACAAAAAGGAAAAGTACAAGGAATATAAGACAGATGCGCTGTGGGGAATGAGTGCTGAGTGGACATCATTTGCCTAAAAATATATTTCCTTCCCCTCTCCTAGTAAAAGACTAAATGGATGCTTGATGGGTTTATGAGGGCTGGTATCAGGAACTTTTAACAGAAAAGAAGATCTTTCTGCACATTACATTCCATTTTTGATGAAGACAACTTTTTCCACCTGCTTAATCACTAAGTGGTGTCTCTCCTACTTGTTCTCCCTGAAGAATGGGTTGGCTGGGACTCTGGGGAGCCGTTGACCTTAAAGCACAGTAGGTGGTGCTTGCTAGGACATGGCCTACAAAGAATTCATCCACATGAGGGTGATGAATCCATGTTAGATTATAATAATTCTAATGTGGACCCTGCCCCGACAGGGAGGCTATCTTAGAATAAGAATTCAATTAAGTTAGCAGTAGATCTCAATATTCATGCCCATAATCTGGGTAACATCATTTCAGTAAAATGTCTAAAAATTCCCAGGAAAGTGGGTGTCCTTTTTAATTAAAGTTTAATTTAGTGTCTTGGCATTTTGTTTTGTTTTAATTCTTTCTGAAAACTGTTCTAGAGCGCCTTTGACTACTTTTCTGCCGCAGTTCAACACCTGATTTTAAATGAAATGGAATAAATATTCATTTTATCATGAATCTTGAAGGATTTCAAGAACATGAATTTTTCTCTCAATAATCCTTTTGCCATTTTGTAGCTGTGGAATATGGACTTATTGTTCGCTGATCTGTGGACATACCCTTTCTGGTGAATGCATTTTTTGGTAAAGATTTATTTATTTATTAGAGAGAGAGAGCATGAGTGGGAGGGGCAGAGGGAGAGGGAAAAAGAAACTGAAGCAGACTCCCTGCGGATTATGGAGCCTGAAATCATGACCTGAGTAGAAATCAAGAGTTGGAGGCTTAATATCGCTCAGGCACTCCTAGTGAATGCATTTCTGATCTTTAAAGTGCTATGTGCAAAAAGAAAAGTAAAATAAAATAAAGTAATAGTTAGCTGAGAAGTTTGGTTGGATTCTTGTTAATAAAGGTTTTAATCTGCCAGGGGGATTTTTTTTTTTAAAATTAGAAGTAATATTCAACTTGTTACTTTATTATTTTATTTCCTAAATTTTAGTAATAGCATTGACATATTTTAACAAGAAAAAAGGACTACCATCACCTCAGATAAAGCCTAAAAGTCTATTTTGAGGCTAAATCCATATACTAACAGAGCTATTTAAACAATAAAATCCTGTATCATAAAAGTTTTTACTTGCATATACTTACATAGAGATCGTTGTATGAGAAGCTACACTAACTGACATACTCATCAAGCTTTGGCTCAAAAGGAAACAGCAACAGGAACAAAGTTCTGGACATTGGAAAGGATGAATTTTTGTAGGATTAGCTTAATTGCTAAGCTGATGAACCCCAAACATTTCAATGCCACCAGAATAAAAATTATTTAGTATGAGAACTTACTGCAACAAAGTTACTGATAAGAACAGCTGTCCTATTAGAACTTACTTTTGGACACCTCAACTTTTATTCTTTCTATTCTTTTCTTATGCAATGCCAGGGAAGAAGCTTAACTTAGTGCATTTTTTTCCCAAATGATACCTTGCATCTGGAAGAAGTGTTGACTGGCAAAATGGCGGTTTTGAATATAATTAGAATCTTACTCACTGGTCAGTTATGTATATTGATACTTGCAACTCTGCTGTCCTTTATTCCCTGATAATAAAATAACCCAAATAGCAATGTTGAATCAAGGGGCTGTTAAGAATGTTAAATATAGGTGCCACTGCAAGGCAGGATATTTCTTGTAAGTTATGAAAAATGCACTTTGCTCATGGGTAAAATGTAGTTTAAGGATATGGAAATAAGTTCATGGTTTTTCTATACTGTATTTACAATTTTGTGTCTAAAACATAGTTAATATCTCTAGCATAATTATATGACCACAAGATGACAGCTCCAATAAATGGGAAAAAATCTCAATTATATTGATCGACTGAAGGAAAAGAGAAAAACTCGTATCATTGAAGTTTAGAGCCTATTACAAGGAAGCAAGAAGAATATCTACCCTGCAGTTTTTAAATTTAAAACAATCTGATCATTTTTCTGCATCTACATTTTATAGAAGCTAATAGAATTTTTCAGTTACAATTTATTTTCTAAAGAAAAAAAGTGTTCTCAGAAAAGACAGAAGTCAGAACCTTAAAAAAAAAAGTGTATTATATTTTATTTCCCCTTTCACAGGCCAGGGGTATTTTAGTTGAGGACTATAAATATTTGTATTTTAATGTTTTCCTTCTTAAATGAAACAGTTAGGGAGATAGCTTTTGGGGGACTTGTTTCTTGCATCCCCCCACCAGAACTTTCCTTGGATGCTCACTGCGTGTTACAGATGCAGCGGTGGCCTGGATTTGGTGGGGGAGGAGGGCGGGGGAGCAACAGAGGAGGGGGTGGGGGGCACTGGAGGAAGTAAAGGGACAGGGGTCCGGATGAACAAGGCTCTACCCTTCAGTCTCTCAAGGGCAACCTCCTCAGAGAGATTTGCCCTGATAAGCAGTTGAATACAGAACCATTTGGTAAAGCTCCAAGTTCTCCCAGAGAGTTCTGCCTATTGTTTGTGGATTCTCATGCTAGTTTTCATGCCAGGAAATTATGGTACAGAATTATCAACTGACAATGGGCCACTTTGACTGGCTTTTCTGTGGGTAGACTGATGAGAAAGTTATTTCTTGTAAGTCCCAGGTGATTATTAATTAATTAATAGAGGATCAAGAATGGAGGGGTCTTCATGCACCAAACATGACAGAAATTTTTGGGTAAGGTGAGACTAAAACCATGACTCCTAGTCTTCAAAAATTTTCAAATTCTAGGGTAAAATCCTTCTAAGATACTTAAAGATTAGTATTTAGAATTTCTCAACATACTAAAAACTTAAGAAAGAACTCAATGAAAATAAAAGTACAACAATAAAATTTGTGAAATGCAGCAAAAGCAGTGTGTTGATGGAAACTTATACCATTAAATACATGTATTAGACAAGAAGAAAGGTCTAAAATTAATAACCTAAGTGTTTTGTCTTAAATCAGAGAAGGGGGCGCCTGGGTGGCTCAGTCGTTAAGCGTCTGCCTTCAGCTCAGGTCATGATCCCAGAGTCCCACATCAGGCTCCCTGCTCTGCGGGAAGCCTGCTTCTCCCTCTCCCACTCCCCCTGCTTGTGTTCCTGCTCTCGCTATGTCTCTCTCTGTTAAATAAATAAATAAAAAATCTTAAAAAAAAAAAAAGAAATCAGAGAAGGAAAAGCAATTTGAGCCTAAACCTAGGAGAAGAAAAGAAATAATAAAAATTAAAGGTGAAATCAACGAAATTGACAACAAAAACAATAGAAAAAAAATCAACAAAGCCAAAAACTGGTTCTTTGAGAAATCAATAAAATTAATAAACCACTGGACAGGCTGACTAACAAAAAAAATTTGAGGACACTAATTACTATATCAGATATGGAAAAGGAGTCATCCCTACTGATGCCAAACACATTAAAAGGATGATAAAGTAATGATATGAAAACCTCTAGACTCGCACATTCAATAATTTAGATGAAATGGAACAACTCCTTGAGATTCAAAAACTACCAAAACTCATACAAAGAAAAATAGATAACCCAAATAAGCCTGTATCTATTAAATAAATTAACCAATAATTAACAATGTTCCAAAAAGAATCACCAGGTCCGTGTAGTTTCTAACAAATATTTGTGGAAGAAATCATACCAATTCTCCATAATATCTCCAGAAACAGAAGAAACACTTCCTAACCCATGTTACAAGACCTCAAATTTCCTAATATCACTATAGATTAAAAACCTGACAAGAAAACTACAGACCAATAACTCTCATAAAGATAAATGAAAAAATCTTCAATAAAATACTTACAAGTTGACTCTAATGATGTATAACAAGAATACATACCACAAACAAGTAGAATTTATTCTAAATATGCAAAGCTAGCTCAACATTACAAAATCTATCCGCGTAATCCAACACATCTCCAGGCTAAAGAAAGTGGGGGGGGGAATAAAAATTGATGTTAAAGGTACAAACTTGTATCAAGTAGTAAATAAGCCACAGTGATCGAATGCACAGGATAATGAATATCGGCAATATTGTACTATAATTATGTGATGTGATAAATATCACCACAATGGCAATCATATTGTAATATATAATGTATTAAAGTAACACATTTTGCACCTTAAATTTACACTATGTTATATGTCAAACATATTCAATGAAAAAATAGGCTAAAAAAATCATATGATCCTATTAATAGATGCAGAAAAGGCATGTGACAAAATCTAAACCCATTAATGATAAAAAACCTTTAGCAAAATAGGAATAGGAAGGAACTTAACTTCATTTTAAAAATCTACAAAGACCTTTCATCTAACATCATATTCAATGGTGAAAAACTGGATGTTTTCTCCTTAAAATTGGAAAGAAGGCAAAGATGTCCCTTTCACCACTCTTATTTAATGTTATACTTAAAGTCCTAGCTAATGCAATAGGACAATAAAAGGAAATAAAGGACTATACAGCTCAGAAAGAAAGAAAGAAAACCGTCTCAATTTGCAGGTGACATGATTGTCTATAAAGAAAATCCCAAAGATTCAACAACAACAACAACAATAACAACAAACCTCTTCAAAATAATAATCAAGTAAAGTAAGTATGGAGGATTTGATGCTTTGCTATATATGAGCAGTGAAAAATTGGAATTTGAAACTTAGAAAAAGTTACTTACATAGCATTCCAAGAATGAGATATTTAGGTATAAATGTAACAAAACATACACAGGATCTACATACAGAAAACTATGAACACTGAAGAAAGAAGAAAAAAATAAATGAGATCTAAATAACTGGACAGACATTCTGTGTTCAAGGATTGAAAGACTCAATATTGTTAAGATTTCAGTTCCTCTCAACTTGATCTATAGATCCAACATAATCCCAATCAAATCTCAGCAAGCCATTTTATAGACATAAGAACACTTCATAGATATAAGAAGTTTACATGGAAAACAAAGGACCTAGAAGAGCCAACAGAATACTGAAGAAGAACAAAGTTGGAAGACTCAGGCTACCTGATTTCAAGACTTACTATCAAGCTACAGTAATGAAGATAGAATGGTACTGGCAAAAGAATAGACACATGGATCAGTGGAACAGAATAGATAGGCCAGAAATAGATCCATACAAATATAGTCACTGATCCTTGGCAAAAGAGCAAAGGCAATTCAATGGAGAAATAACATCTTTTCAACAAATGATGCTGGAACTATTAGACATACATACGCAAAAGAAAAAATGTATGAGATGTTTCATTCAGTACTAGAGGGAATGGAAAATGGTACACTACTTTGGAAGACATTTTGACAGTTTCTTAGAAAATTAACATAGTGTTACCAAACAATTTAGTGATCACAATCCTAGGTAATTACCCAATTGATATGAAAACCTATGACCCCCCGAGAACATGCACACAAATATTTGTAGCAGATTTATTCATAATCACAAAAAAAAATCCTTTAGTAGGTGAATGGATAAATAAAATCTAGTATATCCATACAATGGAATATTTTTCAGTGATAAAAATAAATGAGCTATAGAGCCATGAAAAAACATGAGTGAATCTTAAATGTATATTGCTAAGTGAAAGAAGACAGTGTATTTTCAATTATATAACATTCTGGAAAAGGCAAAACTAGATAGACCGTAAACACAGATGGTCGGCTGTTCAGGAAGAAGAGGTGATTAAATAGATAAAACAAAGGGAATTTTTTTAGGGCAGTAAAACTATTCTGTATGATGTTGTAATGGTGGATATAGGACATTACGCATTTGCCAAAACCTATAGAACTTTACGGCACACAAAGTAAATCTTCATGTATGCAAATTAAAAAAATATTTAGGAGGTTGGGGAATCCCAGAATGGAATGAAGAATAGGACAAAAGAGTCTTTATGTATTGCAAATCTATGAAACAATCTCAGTAAGGAGATGGGTAAGAAGTTGCTGACCTAAGTAACTTTGGACATGAGTAGTCTATCAGACAAAAGGCAAAAGGAACTGTGTGTTAGCACTGTATCGTAGTTGATAAAGTTGTTTCCCACAGGAGTATGGGTTACTAATTCTGATACTGCTATAGATGGTACCTGGAATGGGACAATAAAGTAAATGAAGAGTGGACAGTGGGGCCAGGCTTCTCACTGTTGTTGTGGGAGGTTACAGATAAGCAAGGGCAGAAGGCTCTGTGGCAATGGATTAGAGTTAAAGACACCAGTATGAAGTACTATTTAGCTTATTATAGACACAGATGGCTACATATACAAACCTTTATAGATGTGTGTATAAATACAGGTTAATATTCATGCATATAGCCCCCTGCTCTGTCAGCTGAGAGAGGTCCTGGGAGCAGTGAAGCCCCAGTAGCAGTGAGCCTACTGAGTGCCCAGATGTGAGTTTCTGATACCATTCTCTAATAAAAGGAACCAGGGCTCCTTGGAGAAAAGGCTGGTTCTAGGGCAGGAACAGAAAATATTTAAGATGAACCTGCAGTATTTTGTAGTGACAGAAAATAAGAAAGTGTCCAAAATACAAACACACACACACACACACAGAGTCATGGGTGTTTGTTAGAGGGATACAGAAGCCAAATGGAAGAGCTCCCAATAGCCAAGCTGGAACAATTTGAAATGATAGATAGATACATACATACATACATACATAGATAAACAGATAAAATAGTATTAGATTATAACCCAAAGTATAAAAATAAATACCCATGAGTTCATAATGAAAAAAGTAAATGAATGGATAAATAAACAAATGGGAGAGAATAGACAAGTCTCCAATGCAGAAGAATTTCAAATAATTTATATAGATACTCACCTTCAAGGCTGGGGATCATAACTCCCCACTCCTTAAATGTGAGCTGCACAAAATAACTTTCTTGCAAAGGATGCAATATGATAAGGGAGAATTAAAAAAAAAAAACAACAACAGTATCTCTACAGTGCAGAGACCTGACAAACACTACTTCAGCCCCATGATCAAGGTTACCATCAACCATGATAAGTTATATTGATAATACGAACCCTTGGCATGATCTGATGAGAATGGTACTTTATGGTTTTCCTTCTGGAACCACATTACTCCAATGTAATCATGAAAAAAAACATCAGATGGATCCTGGTCAAGGGACATTCTACAAAATACCTGACAATACTTCTTAAACTGTCAAAGTTGTCAAAAACAAGGAAAATCTGAGAAATTCCCACAGCCCAAGAGGAGCCTAAGGAGATATGACAATGAAACATAATGTGCTATCCTGGATGGTATCCTGGGGACACAGAAAGGAGACATTAGGGAAAAGCTGAGGATATCTAAATAAAGTATGGACTTTAGATAAGAATCATGTATCAATATGAGTTCATTATATGTGACAAGTGTACCATACTCACATAAGATGTAAATAATAGGGGCAACTAGGTCTGGGGTATGTAGGGACCTTCTGTACTATCTTCACAATAATTTAGTAAATTAATAACTTCTCTAAAATAAAAATTTTTTGTTGTGTTGTTTAAACTGGTCTAGTTTTACTGCTAGTAGCTGAGCTATACGCTAACCAAGAATCAGATATATTAGTTCCCAAACCTGTTTGTGCCATCATACTTATTAATGCAATTGCAACATTTATTCAAATAACATACAAACTGATTAAATCTGCATGCATGCAAAGAGAATTGTTTCTGTATAAATCAAATTTAATGCTCTGGAAAGACTGAATAAAGATATGCTATTTAAAAACTTCCTGCCTAATTATGACAGAATGATACCGTTAAAGATTTTAAAAAATATTGCAAGCATGTATAAAGAATCTTCCTTCAGGTTGTCTCTTAAGAATCTTTAACTTCTTGCACTGTTTTAAAGAAATTGAAAGAGAAAATATGCATAGACAGAGTTTTATGGCTATGATTCATACTACAAATTGCACACAGGGCTGTGATCATAGGCCCAACACTGAGAGAACCTTGGTCCTCCCCCAAAATGACTCGATATTGACTTGCTCATCTGCTCTTGTGGCCAAGTAACTATTGTGTCCTGATCTTTCTACTACCTTCCAAAAATCTTAGTTGGATGTAGAAAGAAGTTCTCTGCAGATTACAATCTCACATGCATGAATCATGGTGAGGCTGAAAATGTTAGCCCTGGAATTTTGTCAGCCTCCCCTCCCACCAAGTGCTCACTGTGCTGGCATTGGTTGGGAGTGTTCAAAAATAAGGTGCTAAAACTTCTACTAAACATCTGTGGAAGATACTAGTAACATACTGCATACTAGTACAGATCTTCTTCGATAAACCACAAGTCAAAAATGCATTTAACCCCCAACCTACCAAATATCACAGCCTAGCCTAGCCTACCTTAAAAGTGCTCCAAACACTTAGAGTAGCCCACAGTTGAGCAAAATCATCTAACACAAAGCCTATTCTCTAATAAAGTGTTGAATACTTCATGCAATTTATTGAATACTGTACTGAAAGTGAAAAACAGAATGGTTGTATGGGTACAGAATGGTTGTAAGTGTATCAGTGGTTGACCGGCACGATCATGTGACTGTGGCCACTGCCCCTGCCCAGCATCTCGAGGGAGGATTGTACGACGTATCGCTAGCCTGGAAAATGATTCAAACTCAAAATTCCAAGTACAATTTCTATTGAACGTGTATTGCTTTTGTACCATCATATAGTCAAAAAATCCAATTTTACTTATTTGAGAGAGAGAGAGCAAGAGAGCGTGGTGAGGGGCAGAGGGAGAAGCAGACCCCTGCTGAGCAAGAAGCCCGATGCAGGGCTCGATGTGGGGCTTGATCCTGGGACCCAGGGATCATGACCTGAGCCGAAGGCAGAGGCTTAACCGACCGAGCCACCCAGGCACCCTAGTTGAAAAATCTTAAGTTGTACCATCGTAGGTTGGGAACTGTGTGTATACTAGTAGAATATCTGACTGTGTTTGTTCTTTGCTCTTTTTCTTTCTTAAGATTTTATTTATTTATTTGAGCGAGAGAGATACAAAGAGAGGGCACAAGTGGGAGAGGGGCAGAGGGAGAGGGAGAAACAGGCTCCCTGCTGAGCGGAGAACCCCATGTGGGGATCGATCCCAGGACCCTGGGATCATGACCTGAGCTGGAGGCTCAGTCCGTTAAGCTTAACGGACTAAGCCACCCAGGCACCTCTGTTCTTTGCTCTTGAGGGAGACTCTACTGAGCTGTCTAGCTGCTGAGAGTTTCCATGAATACTGGCTATTTCTCCTCCACAATCTGTTTAAGGGCAGAAACCAGAAATTTCTTGAGTGACTTGTCACTTCTGAAAAGAATACATAACATGAATGCCAGGAAGCTTTTCTCACCATGATAGATGAAGACCTATTATTGGCCAAGTGTTACAGGATGTGGACCCTATCATCAATCACATCGAAGACAAACAAATTTCGAGAGTGTTCTTTTTACCTGACTAGTGAGTCTACTGTGAGGGACTTCATCCGTCTATGACTGGCATACATTCTACGGGTTTTCTAAGTGCTGGAAGTGTATTAATGAGTCCATCCATGTTTTTGTTTTCCCTGGTTGATTTTTAAACTTTGCTATTAAAATTTTCTTAAGGGAAATTTTTTTCATATCCACAGAAATACAGGAGTGCCTTTTCAGAATGATGGAATTTTTATTTTGTTTTGGAGAAGGAAAAGTGTGAAGGGTGTTTTGAGTGTGTGTGGGTAGATGGTGGTAGGAATATATGTGTTCCCAAGAACATTTTGGCTTCCTAAACACTTTGTGAGCACTAAGGTAATGCTGGTTTCTGGAATCACCTACTTGAGATATTTCTGAGCCAAGATTCAAAAGCCAGAGCCAAGAATGAGAATCATGTACTATTTATTGAGAGAAGAAAGTCTATTTGTATTAGACCCAATCCCCAAAGAGGGATGTCTAAAAATGGCAAAAAATATTGCAAAATGTTGAAGGCAAAATTAATTTTTATTTACTTGTATTTACTACACAGATATGATGCCATTAAGAATGTTTAGGAGCAGAAAAGAAAGTTGCAAAGGATACAAAAGTATGCAGTGTGTCTAACCCTGGAAGGCTGGACTCTGTTATCTCTAAGACCTCTGTAGATTGTGTCTTTATCTTTTCCACTCTGAAGCTCTAAGCATTCAAGAGGAGGATTCCTGAATTTCATTCGTCCCAGGAGCCAATGAGCACATAGAAGGCCTTTTGAGTCCAAACACAGTTTATAGTCCCTTTCAATAGTACTTTTTAGTGTTTAGGACTAAGTACAAGACCTTTCTGGTGGTGATTTCTGTCACTGCTTCTGCATCACACACAGAAAGCCTACTAAGGAGACATTCTTTTATTTTTTTACTTATTTATTTATTTGTTTGTTTGTTTGTTTATTTATTTATTTATTTTAAGTAGAGATAATGTTTCCTAACATGGTGAGCAAGCAGACATGTTATAGATTCTGCAATCAAAAATGTATCTTCCTTAGAAACTCTTCTGAAGTCATTTGAAGACCTTGGGGATGAAGATATTATGTGGGTTGTCTACCAAGAGAGGAATGTACTAGCACAGAGTAACTCAATATTTTGTACCTTCTCTCTGACATAAAGTTTCTCAAAGATGATGTTCTGGGGTCAGTGATTTTTTTTTTCTTTTAAGGGCAGTCTCCGTGATAGTGTAGACTCAGAAAAGTGATTTTCTTTCAGAATAGTAAGACAGACAAAAAATAGAGCACTAATAAATTTAAAAGTCCACAACTTGGGCACGTGGGTGGCTCAGTTGGTTAAACGTCCAACTCTTGATTTTGGCTCAGGTCATGATCTCCTTGTGAGAGCGAGTCCCGTGCTGGGCTCCGTACTCAGTGTGGAGTCGGCTTGAGATTCTCTCTCTCCCTCTGCTCCTCCCCCCTGCACTCTTCCTCGTTCTCAAATAAATAAATAAATCTTAAAAAAAAATAAAGTCCGCAATTTATAATTTCATGGTTGTGCATTAGAATAATTTAAACCCAAATCGTCTGGTTAAATATCTTTAATATTTTTGGTGATATTCTTTGGCAGTTGGTTTTGTATCCAAAGGAGAGAAAAAGGCAAGAGCAGAGGGTGTAGCTCAATGCCCTGGTGAAACTTCGGGAAGGATCAGAAGTTCTGGATTCTGCTCTAAGTTAGCCACAGTTAGCAAACACAAGTCGTCCCTGAGCTTCAGTTTTTGTTCTTTAAAATATGGGGGCATGACTAGGTGATTCCTGAAGTTTTCCTATTTGGGTACTGAGGTTCAACATATGTATATTGCATGAATTGCAAAAGAATGAATGCACAGCTTTAAGTCAGCTTCATCGAAGTTGTCACTGGTGCTTAAGACAGGCAGAACTAGCTCTCAAATTCTCCCAGATTATTCTTTTCCCTGTATGCTTAACCCAAAATAGTTAATAAAGTTTCCAAGAATGCCTCATTTTTCTGTCAGGTCATAATATTTAATTAGTAAACTTGTTAAAGAGATAGATATTTCATACACTGAAACATTTCCACAAAACACACATGGTCATGTACAGTTTGTTTTTTATGTCTTTTTTTTTTTAAAGAAAAGATTCTGCTGCTGATGTATTAAGGGGACGCTAAGTACCCCCAAATGAAAATACAGATATTTATTTAACAATATATGATAGAAATTGTGTGTGTGTGTGTACATACATATCAGTCTGAGTTTCATCATGAGAACAAAGTTGTTAAATAGGCCAATATTGGGTATTGGTGAGCTGAACAGAAAGCGTTATGATTTGAGGTGGCCTATACAAGTTCCCCAGACTCAAAGTACCTTTGGTAAAAGGCATCTTTAAACAATCACTAATTTGTATTAGTATTTTCCTTTTTTCAAATGGGTGGGGGGTGGAAATGAGGCAACTGTAAATATATGAAGCCGGCCACAATCATTCATATCTCTGTTTGAATTACTTTAATCTGATTACTTTCCTCTTAAAGTTGATGGGATCAGTTTCACTGAGCAAATGCAATTTTGCTCAGGAGAGGAGGACAGGGGTCCTTTTCCGTGGGGCAAAAAAAGATACAGATGCCAGCCATGTGCGGCTAGCGGGTAGCATGAGGGGGGTCTAGGAGCAGAAAAGAAGGACACTTGAAAGGCCGGGATAAAAACTCAAGTTTGAGGGGCGCCTGGGTGGCTCAGTCGTTAAGCGTCTGCCTTTGGCTCGGGTCATGGTCCCAGGGTCCTGGGATCGAGCCCCGCATTGGGCTCCCTGCTCAGCGGGAAGCCTGCTTCTCCCTCTCCCACTCCCCCTGCTTGTGTTCCTGCTCTCGCTGTCTCTCTCTCTCTCTCTCTCTGTCAAATAAATAAATAAATAAAATCTTAAAAAAAAAAACAACTCAAGTTTGAGCATTTTCATTCTACAATGATTCATGCCCGACACTGCTGGGTGGAAGGAAATAGTTACAACTTGGCCTAGCCAGTTCTATTTTTCTCCTGGAAATGCAAATAAACATGAACAATATACTTTCAGACATGCAGAGAATGTTCTGAATTCCAATTAGTAAAGTCTCTTCAGTATATTACATTTTGAACTTTTAGGAAGAGGCACATTAATAATTTAGCTTTGAAGTGAACTAAAGTGAAATGATGTAGAATTAAAAACATCACAAATGCTGCTGAAATATTTATGGAGACTGTATTTTGACTACAGGATCACATTTATAGAATGATTTATGCCCCAGTTTCTGAGATCTCAGTTTACAAAAGAAGTCAAAGCTGAAACCAAATTTCACAACTGTGTTTCTCATTACAAGAAGATTTTCCATGTGTCTTCCTTTTCATTAATTATTACAATGATGCGTGTGGATGGTCCACATATAATGCTGTCCACGGCAGCATTATATACAATTTGCAAATAATTCCTCTGTAAACATATAAGAGATCTTGACGTGGTCTTTATACATTAAAAACTGCAACAGGGCAGGGGCATGCAGCTGAACATAATAAAACGCATCAAATGAGAGAAGAAAAGCACCAGTGTAGCTAGTTACGGCAGTGCTTAAGGGAATGTGTGGTCCACAACGGTCTCTAAACTTTATTAATTCTGCACCAGTACCCCCGGATTATAGTAAATATATTCACTTTCCCAATCTTGGGAAACAGAGACTCAACGAGTCTTTTTAATAACTCCAACTTTGCCTGCTGTTGGCACACACGGTTAGTGGAATCACAGCACTGCACATAATCCAATAAAGCTTCCACCACCAAAGATATATGTAATCAAGGATCTGAAAGAACATCCTCTAGGTTAGATTCCGTCTCTCTTAACTTGTACTTCACAAAACAAACAGTCTCTTCAGGCAGAAAGAAAACATATGTCTGTCATCCAGAGCAAATATGAAGTCGTGCAGTGTAGTAAAATGTGTAGGCCTAGCAAACACTTCTTAATCCCCGTTAACAGCCTCTGTTTCATTACAGAAAGACTACATGGGGAAAGACTACATGTTTAAAAAAAAAAAAAAGCTGCAAAACTCTCCAATTGATTTTGCCTGTTCTAGATATTTTGTTTTGATTGCTCAGCGTCGTGAGGGTAGCAAAGGTCCTACCTTAGGTTACCCTCACTCTATTTCCAAGGTGGTGGGGGGCGTGGGGTTAGTATTTGAGAGAATCAAGCATTGACATGTCAGGTGTCCGAAGGTTGCCAGCAACTTGTGCAGACAGACTCACTCTTAGATTTCAGAAGAATTCAGATTTGAAATTCACCACTAGCAGTGCAATCAATTTTCAGGTTTATACCATCTACACCAACAATGCTTTCCCCCTCTTTATAGGAAGGTGGAACCAGGCAATGACTTAAAGTCAGGTGGTTCTTAGAGGAAAAGAGAAAATCGAGAATTTCTTTTACCCTCCTTAGGTTCATACCATTGTCAGAAGAATGGGGAAAACCACAGATGGCCAAGGCCAAACATCGTTCTTCCGAGAAGATACTCTAACATCCTTTCTTAAAATCCCAAGTACAATCTTTTGCAAGTCAAAGAAATTTTTAGGGTTTAGGTCCATCATCTTTCTTCACAATCATACTTATCATTGGGGGGTTTACCCATATTTCTTTTAAAATTTGTTCTGAAAGAATGACTTAGTCCTTAGATGAATGTTGGGATACACTGTGTCATTTGAAAATAGAGAAATCATCAATCATATTCTTTTTCACAGCAGTGACACCAGAGCAATGTGTTCTTGGCCTGACACAGTCAGCTTGCTTTGTCTTTGATAAAAATTCTATTTTTCTGTCCGTTTTTTGAGTCTTGTAACATTCCCAGTGCCCTTCTACAGCTTCCAGGTTTCAAGGCTGAAAAGGAAATAAGCCTTTGTAAAGGCATTTGTTGAGAATATTATATTCTTTGCCAGTAGACAGATCCTCACATAGGAATTGTGTTTGGGTAAATGCAACAGAAGGAAAATGAATAAAATCTCATTTCCATTAAGAGCTACATTCATGTGCAAAGGCCTCCAATTAGAATTCTATAGAATCTATGATGCTTTGATATTTGGTACAGAAATCTTACTAGACTATTGGCATGATAACTAAGAATTTCTGTGTTTCTATGGTAATTTATTTTAGATACTTTTGCCATCATGGCTAAAATGAAATGTCAATTAGTGCATATAATTTAGAAATTGCACTCCAGTCTTCCAGAATTTTAAGTAAAAGTCAGATGTTCTCCCAACGGAATAAAAATTAATTTTCTCCAAACGAGCATTACCATATTTCAAGGAAACCTTTCTAATTTTCACTTAAGGACTAAAAGGAATTACCTAATTTTGTGAACTGGAGATTATGTGAAACAACATATTTTTAGTCATTGTTATTATCTCAAACAAATACACTTTACTACAAATGAAAAAAATATATGCCCCAAGAGTGATCAACCATGTAATCTAGCTGTCTAATAAATTCTTCATTGTGGTTGATTAGTCCTTCGGGAAATGCCACATTACGTTCCCTGCAAAAATCAAGGGACTGGCTTGCACCAAACAAAGCATTTCTTAAAAACAAAATAAAACAAAACCACACAAAACCGTAGGGTTGTAGCTGACCAAATCACAAAACAAATTAGGCTTTATTGGATCAACTTTTTATGACGAATCTCAGGATACACAGCTCAGTTGATTGCTAAGAGTTAAAAAAATATTTTCTCTGGTACCACCCACGTGGCATGTCATCTAGGCACTGGGGCAACCTATTTCTGACACCTCTCTCTCTCTAACTCTTTTTCTTGTAAGAAACAGCACTGAATAAATTTATGTTTTATTATCACCAGCGTCCTTTAAAACTGTTCAGATCTATCTTGGAACATTCAAAAAGAAAGATTGGTCCTTCAGGAAATTCACTTCTGAAGAGAACTAGAGCAGCTTACACGGCGACCGGTCTAGAATGAGATATTATTCTTGGGGCTGGAGGTGTGTAAAGGCAGGCACATGCTGCCCTGAAGAGAGCAGGAAAGACAAAATTGTGCCAGTTGCTTCTGTGTGCCCGGAAGTCAGAGTCTTGGGGGAGCAAGGTCAATGATGGTGTTGCAGAGGAAGGAAAGGACTGAGAGGAAAAGGTACAGGCAGGATCCTTAACATCTCCAAGCTTGAGGACCTCAAATGTAAAATGGCGGATAAGAAAACCCCACCTCACAGAGCTGTGAGAATTCAACAGTGTGTCAACAAAGGTAGGAGACTGTTATTACAACTATCAGCTGGAGAGAGTTTTAATACACTGAAGACTTTATTTTTGTATCTTGGGGGAATACTCATGAGAACAGACCAAAAGGGTGACAGATGAATATCTTCTTAGTGGATTTTGGGTGGGTTATTGTGATTATTTTTTTCTGGATGGGTTATTAAATAACAGGAAATGCAGGCATTCTCTCTCTCTGCTAGAATAAGACTCTAAAAGCGAGACACGCCAAAGCAAAATGAGAGAAACAAGGCTTGTGAGTGGGATGGTGAGAAAGCACATCGCAAACCGTGAGCTGAAAGTGTACTTGCATGTACCTAAGATCGGCCTTGAATCTTATTACAAATAAAACTTCCATGCTATTCGTCTAAGTTACTTATGCTCTGATGCAGCATTACTTGCCAAGAAGCAACTGGATCTATTGGGCATATTGAGAGCTACTTTTTACCAGTTCAGCTGCATATATTGAAAGTATCTGTGAGCAGCTACTCTAAAATGTGACTACTCCACCAGCTATCCTCTAAAGGAAAGGATAGCCAATTGATGAATTTATTCAATGAATAATTATTGTGGCCTCTTGCACAGAAGGCATTGTGCTAGCGCCTGGGGTTGGAGGGCGTTGAACTATAAAGCTGGAGAACACAGATCCCCAAACTTTAGGATGTCACCACCAACACAGTGTCTTCAAAGTGATGGAAATCACCAAGATTTATTAACTTTTAAAGCTTGCTTAATGAGTACATTGCAAATACAAATACTGTCTTGCTATCAGCCCTTCATAAAAGAAAGGACGTGTTAATGTTAATGAAATTAGAAGGATGTCTCTGAATAGAGAGTTTTCCTCTGAAGAGAATAAATTTTGCTTCATGAAAAACATTTCATAGGTTTTCCCTATTTTTGTGAGGAGCAGTGAGAACGCAAGGGCTCATGAGCACCCATCCTTGCATGGACACGTGAGAACCACTGACTCGGAAGCTAAGAGCTCACACACCAGTTCAGAAAAATGACAGGTAAGCCAAGCCATGACATCAAGACCAGCTAAGGGTCTGTGGTCAGTATCACCCAATTTGATTACACATCATTTCTATTTTAAACTGCTCTGTAAAGTGGATAGGGAAGGCATGATAGTCACTTTTCTTTCAGAGGTGGAAACCCATACTCAGAGAGGTGCAGTAATTGGCCTGAGGGTCACATAATTGAGAAACTGTGCCTAAAATTCAGCCGTCCCACTCCGGTAGCCACTTCGCAATGTGGTGAATATCCGGTGGACCGTGACAGGAAAGGAAAACCACTCCCATTCTCTAGCCTCACAATATCATTACTGCTGTCATTATGATGACATTACGTATGGAATATGAAAGTCTTAACTCACACCTTTTGTTTGAAATCTTAGTTCCCTGGACTTGCTACCCATTCTATGCCTTGCTTCACATTGCCTTCACCTTGTAGCTACCATCATACCGGACAAAAATAGGGAAATAAACAATTTCAAATGGTGTTTGAGAACAATCCCTTCATGGTCAAAATTGCCTTACCATCACTCTGATTTCACAGTAGCTCTAGCTTACTCCAGAGAACTTGATAGGATGTGTTCCACCGAGGCTGGCCCCTGCTTTGTTCTGCAACACTCTAGGTGTTTGAGGGCATCTATGTCTACACAATCAGACCGATTTCACTAGAAACTGACCCATTTCCTCTAAGAACACTCAGCCAATGTTGCTATATTTTTGAAAAAAATTTGAAAATGCTAGTTCTAACTCAACACAAAAAAGACCTTTTAACAACAGACTGTGTGGTATTGGGATGGACTGCCATGCAAAGAAATCAGCTTCCATCACTGAAAATGTTCAGGTACAAGCTTGACAAACGCAGGAAGGAGATGTAGAATATATTGTTGCAACAGGGAGAGGGTTAATTGGACAATGTCCCCATCAACTCTAAGATTCTTCAGTGTCCCATGCAAGCTTTATATAGTGACAGGATCTGGAATTCATGAGAGAGATATCCAAATTGGAGATTCTACCCTTTAAGGTCTACAAAAATCCATTTCTGAAAAAAGTCATCATAAAGGTAAACCTGAGGATAAAGGTAAAATGTTTAAATGAGAGACAAAGAAGCAGAGGAGGCTTTAAGGTCATATGTGGGAACCCACCTGGTCTGTTTTTCTTTTTTTTATTCTGTCTTCTCAGTAATCCTATGCTGAGCCAGGCACAGTGCTAGGCTCCAGAGTGACAAAAACCACAGAGATTATTAAAGTCCCCATCTAAAGTCCCCATAGGCTGGTTGACATGTACACCCGGTTCCAGGCTCCATGTCACCAGGGGGTCGTAATCTCCTGACAGGAAGTCATGCCTTAAATTCTCTGGCTTCCATTTTCTCACCAATAAAATAAAGCACTTCTATGATAGGATCTATGTGTTTCCTTTCAGATCAAACAATTACAAAAATTCTATCTTATTTCACTCTATCCTCTCTGTGTGGTCCATTAAACCTTAAAAATTTTTACATTAAAAATAATTTATTTCACTATTGTACTTTTTGTGTGGCCAATGTTTAAAGTATTTAGGAAGTTTTACTGTATGGAAACTTTGTGTTGCTTCTCTTCTTAAAACTGTTCTCTACTAACTGTACAAATAGTCAGCTTGCTTTCAAAATTTTCTCCACAGCTTTACTCCTATATGGAAATCAATCATTGTGACAACCTCATAGAATGAAAATTACCATTTTAAAACCCAATTTTAATCACTTATCAAAAAAAAAATTTGAAAACTTGCTTATCTGGTTAAGACAAAGTACGGAATGTTGGGATTTCCATGAAAATTGCTCGTTTGTATGTTACTTTTTGAAAAACTTCCAGTGAGGATATGGAAATTATAATAATGAGAAACAGGCCATAAATTGAAACCTCAAAGAAGACATCTGATTGACTTGAAAAATAATTGGTATCTTTCCACTTAATCTACATTAATGTAAACAATAAATCTTCTCTTAAACAAAGATTGTGTGAATCTTCATTTATCTTTTATGACAAGGGGAGCAAAGGTTGTAGTTTAATGAATGGAAAGAAGCAACAAGGTCAGCTTTAAAAGCCTCACAGGTCAAATGTCTGACATCACTGAACATTAAAAAAAAGGGGGGGCTCTAACATGGTAATTTCTATTTTAGTCAAACCACTGGGGTCCAGCTGAGGCTTCAAGCAGAAAGAAAGAAGACACCATAATTTAGTAACATAGAGACAAGCAACTGGAATGACAATGTCCTTTAAAGATGTATTCACCAGCACTTTAATGGGATTGAATTAGGTAGATTTTAAAATAATTTTGAAGCTTTAACCTAACAATCCCTGGCATTGATAAAGGGATTAGAAAAAGAACAGCATAAACTTTTATTTTCCATATGCATCGATTTTCTCCCCAAATGGAAGACCTCTGTCATCTAAAAAGGTTATTCATAGATCCAAAGAGCTGATCAGGGTCATTAATAACAATAGTAAACTGATCATCATTCCAATGGGACCTGACAAGTTTCTTTTCAAAGCGGATACTAATGTATTGATGCCTGTGAAGTTCATTACAGCAGTAATAAATCATTAGTCTCTGCAAAATGATTTATAAGTTGGTTGAAATGCATTACAATAGACTGTCAAAGAGCTTGGTAGGCATAAGAAGGCTCTCTGGTGCTTCCACCGAAATCATGATGGCTGAGAGTAATTAGACACCAACACCAACACCATAAAACCCACTCTAACTATGGCTGTTTCATGTTTGTTTAAAAACCAACTTTTAATTCTGTGGAGCCTTAGTCCTGCCTCGAATTACTATTGTCTTACAAAGGCTTAAAACATTTTTTTCTTCATTTATTCTACAAAGGTTCATTGCGACCCTTCCTAATTAAGTTTCTTTTAGATTTACCAAATAATGCTTAGAGCATCTCTAGTTGCAATGACTCCCTTAAGATTATTTGCCTGCATGCTAATATGCACAGTAAATACATTCTCAAACATTTAACATTATAAACTAACAAGGTAAGGAAGTGACTCAAAGTTGAACATGGGCTGAAATGTTTATTTCCAACCATGTGTAACAAGGTGTCTTTAATATTCCTATAATGATGTCAAAAGAGTTAGTTGTAATTGCGGAGACTCTTTGTCCTCCAGAGAAAAAGGAGGAAGAAACTCGAGTTAAAACACTATCAATCTTTTTTTCAGAAAATAGGATGGGCTTTCTGATAGGAAGAGTACTTCAACCTGAGAAATGGGTTCTGGATGATGTCTATTTGTTTAGCTTGGGTATAGACTTCATGAAATAAGTTATTATATCTTCTATCCTTCCTATGTTTATTGGGAAACAGCAAAAAGAGTAATTGCATGGCTATGACTATTCATTTTAAATGAGTCCCTTACCACATCATTTTCTTTGGTTACACTAGTCCTATTGGAACCTACCTGTTGCTACTTCTGGCTGAACAACCGACGTAAGTGTGTTTATTTCCAAAACAAACAAACTGTGAAATTCCGCCTCTTGCTGGATCACTTGTCTCTAGTGACAGTGGCTGTTGAACTTGTTCTCAGAAAATGAGGCTGTTCAGATGGGCATAACAATTTATTTGTCTATCTGAAGAGTTTTATTAAGTTAGTGAAAAAAAATGCCAGTAGGCCAGATATGACCCCCAAATGATTTTCAATTCAGATTCACTTATCACCTGTCCTTAGCCATTTCCGTGACTTCCTGGTGGAACTTCATGACGGAGACTGCTCAAGCCTATGGTCATCGAGAGCCATCCTGCCCTGGAGTACTGCAGGATAGGCTCGTGTATTTGCTGTGGGGATCTTCCGAAGTTAATTCCTATATTCAATCCCCAAAGTCTATGGTTCAGTGAGACCTTCTTATATTACAATTTGGCCACCCCTCCATTAATGCACATATATCTTAAAACTTCAATCAAAGTGATTATCTAGAGTAGGACATTTGTAAAAAATTTTTAGGGATATCAGATCATGACTTTATCTACAACATACTCTTGAGATGGAGATGTTAAATATAATCCCATTAGGAGGTTTCAGTGTTTTCACACACTGGTACATGGGTCACCATTTATTGCTGATGACTGTGCTAAAGTTCCTTCTACCGGTTATTTGCTATTGCCAAGGCTAAAACAGAGCAACCTTCTTGCTTGGGTATGCTTCCATCTAGATATTCTCAAATGGACTCCAACAGCCCTCACTGAACATGATGCTGGAATCCCTAGCCTGTCATCCACACACAGCTAATGTTCTTAACACTCTCACTCACAAAAACACCAGGTATAAAGGAAAGCTATAGCAGACACCAATGCCATTAGTTTAATTTAAAAGCACAACTAATTCGAGTTAATTTATCAAACTGTTTCCTAAATCTACTATATTCTGCTGTGAATGATAGTACTAGAAAATGTTGACACCACAGCCACAGTCAGGGGAAACGAGATGCCTTATTTGGTGAGATACAATCAGGGCTATACGTGGACTGTGCATATATGTGTCTGAAGTGGCTTTCTTCCTAAATGAAAAGTAGGAAGTCAAGATCAATGCCAAAGAGACCCCAGATTCCACCGGGGGTCAAATAAAGATCCACAAATTCGGCAGTTAAAAGTAATTACTTTTGATGCTCAACTGACAGGACAATAAAAACATTCTTCAGATAAATGTTAAGAGTGACAATTGCATATGAAAAGTATTTATTTATTTATATTACATTTGTATTTGAATCCTTCTATTGTTTGTAGTAGGTTTACAATAGATTTTCTTGGGTTTTCCAAGTCTATAACAAAATCATCTGCTAGTGAGGACACAAGTTTACCTAGTTTTTCCCCAATGTTTATGCCTTTAATACGCCTTTTGTTTTGTTATATTGGTTAGGACTTTCAAGATGTTAAAAGTAGTTGTCCTAGGGGGCAACGTTGTCGCATTTTTTTTACTGTAATGGAACTGATTCTAGTGTCTCCCCTATTAACATGAGCATGACTTTTATGCTGAGATACGTGCATACCATCCCATTAGGAAAGTATACTAAATCCTATTTTATCAAGTTGTAAAAATCAAGAATGGGTGTTGAATTTTGTAAAATGCTGCTATGAACTTAATGTAATTTATGTGAAATTAATGCATTTGCTAATATTGAGTCACTCTTGCATTCCTGGAATAAACCTCACTTGGTCAGATACATTCATAGTCCTGATTTCTTTAATATTTTAGTCAGTCTTTTATGTTGATATTCATTAGAGGTTGGTCTCTAATTTTTTTTTATGTGTATATGTGCAATTTCTTTTTTTTATTTTTAAATATTTTATTTATTTATTTGACAGAGAGACACAGTGAGAGAGGGAACACAAGCAGGGGGAGTGGGAGAGGGAGAAGCAGGCTCTCTGCAGAGCAGGGAGCCTGATGTGGGACTCGACCCCAGGACCCTGGGACCATGACCTGAGCTGAAGGCAGACGCTTAACGACTGAGCCACCCAAGCGCCCGTATGTGCAATTTCTGTCAAGTTTTGGTATGAATATTGTGATCACTGCTTGCAAAAAAATTTGCAATTGTCCTCTGTGTCCCCTGATGCTTTGGAATAGATTTTAATACTTTAAATATTTGTTAGAATTCTCCTCTAAAGTCATTTAGACATGTTGCTATTTTTATTGGGAAGGGGGGCAACTTTCTCATTTTCTTCTTTTGATATCAATCTGTTTTGATTTTCTATCTTTCTCTGTGATCAGTTTTTCATAAATTATATTTTTCTAGATGTTTCACTTATTTACAAAGAAATGAACAAAGCAGTGTCTTAGGATTCTCTCAGTCCTCTATAGGATTGTGTTTATTATATATTTTGTGCATTACTCTTTTCTTGAATCAATCTATTTTATTATCTTTTCAAAAACCTAGGTTTTTATTTTATTTCTCAGTTCTACTCTTTTTGTTTCCCAACTTGCTATTTTCTTCTCTTTATTAATACCTTTCTTTTGCTTCCCATACATTTATTTTGTTTTTCCTTTTCTAACTTACCTATATCTTAAATCTAGCTTATTTATTTCATTTTAATACATTTTATATACTTACTGACAGAAGTATTTACGGCTAGGAATTTTCCTATGAACACAGCATTAGCTATATTTCATAGGTTCTGATATTTTAATTTGTTTTAGAAAGTGTCCAATCTGATAGAAAGTATAATAGAAGAAAAATCCCACTACACTAGCAGCATTAAATATACCTAGTAACAGTAATAAATTAAGAAATGTGCAAGATATACAAGAATAAAATCTTAAAACACTACTGAGGGTCACAAAAAAAGACTTGAAGAAATGGAAATACATGCAATGTTTCTGAAGAAAAGGAGTCTATCACTTCTATTAAGTTAGTTTCCAAATATAGTGTGATACTAATAAAAGACTATTAGGAATTTTTTGTTTTATGGGGTTGGACAAGTTATCCTATAGTGCAAATAGAAAAATGAACAGAAATAGCCAGGAAGAGCAATGAAGGATTAACAGTAATAGATGCTAAAATATATTGAAACACTGGAAAAATCACAATAGAATATCAGTACAAAAAGAGAAATACTCTATAATGGAAACTCTGGAAATTGACTCAACTACCTACATGAATATACTGGGTAATTGAAGGGGCATCTCAAGTCACTGAATTAAAGATGGATTCTTCACTCAATACATGATATTGAGATAAATGGTAAGCCAAATGAAGAACACTAAATTGTATCCATACCTCCTAGCCCACATCAGGATAAATTCTAACAGACTGTAACTGAAAAATGGAAATACGAATGGCATTTAATTATAGGAAAAAATATGCTTTCATTTTTTTCATTTATCAGATTGACTGAAATACAAAATTTGACAAAGCAAGGGGAAGTAAACACTCCCGTATCTAGATAATGACAGTGTAAATTGGTACAACACGTATAGAGCACAGTTTGGCATATTTATGAAAAATCACACATGCATACCCAGTTTTTATCCAGAAATTCCACCGCACTTACATTTGTACAAAGTATTTGTGCAAGGCTCTTTCCTGCAGCATTGTTTGCAATTGCAAAACACTGAAACAAAATACCTTTCAATAGATTTGTTAATTGAATTAGAAGCATCTACACCGTGGAACACTATGCCAAGATACAAAAGAATGAAGCACTCATATGGGAGATCTCCAAGTGATAAGAGGGCAGAGTCATCTTCTGTAAAAAGAAAAAGACGGAGAGGGAAGAAGAATCTATAAACTCTGAAGAAGGCGAACAGAAGGAACAAAGTCGGTAGTGACCTGTTTCGGTGGTAGGGCAGAAATGGGAATCTGGGGCACAAGAAGGGGCTACTTCCTGGCGTTAAATCATGTGACTGTATTACTAATTCAAACAATTAGATTTAAAGAAAGTTAATAGCAATGAAAAGAGACAATTTATACTATGAACAAAATCCTTCAGCAACAGAAAATCTCTTGTAGATATTTTGAAATAGGATTTTACTTTTTAAGAGGGAGCTTATCTAATGGCAGTCATGGGTAAGAAATGAATTGCTGTATTCAGAAGAGCTGTCACAGCCGAATGTAAATGCCGGGATGTCTTATGTTCACTTTAATTAATATTGTTACACGTGTATTTCAAAATCAACCAAAGGTACTTATTAGTTGCCAAAAGTTCAAAATCCAAACCATGACTAAAATGATCTCTTAACAACATTAAAAAAAAAAGGCTTCCAATTTAAAAAGCTTGGAGGCTATATATGTTATGACATATGACTCACACTTTCCCAGACGGATATGTATTATTCACCGAAGGTTGGGTGTGAAAATAGAAAAATATTTTTAAAAAATTATGTTAGTAGAAAGTCAGAGAAGTGAGGTATAATCATCTTGTACATTTTATAAAACATTTTATACCCATAATTTTGATAATCATTTTGGGGGATTTTATTAAAAATAAGATATATCTGAAAATACACCAATTTGTTGAATAGTTATCATATACAAAGATGTGGGTTACAAAGTTTTTCTGTACAGAGTACAAAATCTGGTTGACGCTCTACACTGGGAGAAATTCAAAGAGGAATCTAGTCATATTCACAGAGCTCACACATAATAGTAGAGGTTCTAAGACACACATCAACAGTTAAAGGCAGAATGTGGTAGAAAGCCATTGGAGGGGTCCACTGTGTTATGAGACTATAGAAGTAGGAAAGAGATAACATTCACTTGAGAGCACTTTGAATTGAATTTTGAAGGGTGAATAGAATTTTAGAAAGCAGAGGTCGAGAGAGTTCAACATTCCAAGTAAAATTAATTTCAGATGGGCAGAAAAGTAAGGGAGTCATTCATAAAACAGCAGTGTTTGACTTTTTGGATATATAGGGAAAAAACTGAGAAATAATAGGAGGTGGGTAATAGTTGATATAAGACCATAGGGAAGACGGGGCCACCGTGGCACATAACTGTAGGGACGATAGGGCTACCATGCTGTAAGGAGTACGTACCACATAATGGCAGCTCTGCCCAAGGAGTGTGCCTTTTATTTAATGGCTGATGGGGAATCCATCAAAGATTTCTGAGCATTGAAATGGTACAATAAAACTATGTCATAAAAGAATTATTCTGTGAATTTGAGCATAAGGAATGGAAAGAGATGAACTACCTCAGGACCTTGAGAACATTACTCCAAACAAGAGACCGTCTCTCATTTTCTCTTGCTTGAAATAGTTCTGAGTCTCCTACCCTGGGGGTGTTGGTGTACGTGGAATGTACTGGAAGTAATAATGTGAGAGACACTGCAGAGATAGAAATAGGCTTTGGAGACCTGTGAGCGGAAAACGATGATAGCAAGGTTTCCTAACTCGGTCGCCAGGAGAACAGTGGTAGCATGGGTGAAGCTAGGAGGAGGGGCTCGGTATAGTGAGGAAATTGGTAAATTTGAGGTGCTAGCAGAAAACTCTGGAGGGGTGTTCACAAGGCATCTGAAGTCATGGAATTAGAGGTTGAAAATGAGAGTCGCGTGGGAGACACAGATGTGTCAGTCCCCTAAATAACGTTGTGTGGAAACTGTGGGGCTGATTGAGATCACAGGAATGCAGAGAGACAAGCAGAACCTTGGGGGGCCTTCACACTTCACACTGACTGGCAAGGGAGAAGGGACTGGCAACTCAGGGAGTCACAGAATCACATCCAAACAGGACAAGATCTAAGATCAATGTGTCCATTCTCTTGAACGAACCCTTCCTCTTTTCCCTTCCTTGCATTTTACAGGTGAGCAAACTGAGGTTATGACAGGAGGCAGATGAGATCGAAGGTCTTTAGTGGTTCACAGAAAGAGAAATATAGGCCCCCTTTGAGATATAGGGTGGTGAAGAACGGTTGGAGTGATGGGGCAGATACTTGAGTAAACAGCAATCTTTAGGAATAGTTGTTAATTGCCTTTTAAGAAAATGGGAGACATATTTGGAGGTAGAAGGAGGTCAGCTCTAAGTGAGAGACTCAATATTTATTTATCTGACAGAGAGAGACACAGCTAGAGAGGGAACACAAGCAGGGGGAGCGGGAGAGGGAGAAGCAGGCTTCCCGGGGAGCAGGGAGCCCAATGTGGGGCTCGATCCCAGGACCCTGGGATCATGACCTGAGCCAAAGGCAGACGCTTAAAGACTGAGCCACCCAGGTGCCCCGAGACTCAATATTTAAAAACAAAGAGGATTACTGGAGGGTTGAGCATCCATTTAGACATGCTGTCCCTCCACTGCAACCCCCCCCCGCTTTCATGAGATATAATTGACATATAGAAATGAAACTGACATTTAGAAGTTAATCTTAAAAAAAGTAAATAAATCAAGAGAGAGCGGCTTCTTCCTCAGAAACCAGACAGAAGAATAACAAGAGGAATAAGATGTTAGGCTGTGTGCTTTTTATATTCAGTCCTGAGTACTAGTAATTTTGAGAAAACCAAGGCAAGGGGAGCTGTGGAAACTTGCCGGCCTTGCACAGTGGTGGATGGTGAGGGGGTTCCCACCCAAGCAGTCTGCTACCCTCACTCCTGATCACTCCACCCTGTGCCCACGTAGGAAATAAAGTAGTAAAAACAGAGTCCCCAGGAGGTGGGGAAACACAGGAAAGAGGGAAGTCGAAAGAGTTTTTCCTAGATAGCTACAATTACTTTAAGCTTCATTGTTGAACTGAGAAGCTGGGACCTTCCAGAGACTCGAGAGTCTGAATTTGAACATGACTTTAAATACCGGAGCAGCTCTCCTTTTTGTATGTGAGACTTGCATGGTGCTCATCTGCTCTAGCCAACTTGGCCACAGGAAGGGTCTAGGCTCTGTGCTTCTGGCAAACAGCGCTCCACAGAGAGCTATGGCCTGGACCCATTCCAAAGCACTCAGAGTCACAGCGTGCCATAGATAGAACCAGACAAGGAGACTGATCCGGTTCGCGGAGGGAAAAAGAAGCACCATTCCTGGGTGGGCACCGTTTCTAAAGAGCTTACTCATCAAGCTTTTCAGAAATGCCCACAATTTACTGTTGTTATAATTGCTTTGCACCACTTTCTACAGATCAGAGATGCCCCTTGCTGAAAGCCATTATGTGGTCTAACATTTTGGAGCTCAGAGCTTCTACATTTTATGGAATGCCTTAGCGCAAAGTAAGGCATCTACACCATGATGGATTCAGTTTCAGGATGTATAAAGTTCTGAATGATGCAGATGTAAGGAGATTTGGCGGGGGGGGGGGGGGAATTAACAAGAGACATTCTTTTTCTCTGCTCTTACAACGGAACTGCTTTTCCTGGTGGCTTTAAGTCTGTTGCATTTTTCCAGTGGGCACTGAATAGTTAAAATGAACAAACATAAACTTGAACTGCCCTGATATTACATTGAAATCCACTTGGATTATAGTTGCATGAAGGATGTTACCTATACGGTATCTGAAACAGATGAAAAGGAATGCATACGGCTTTGGATTCCCTTAAAGGTGTCATGGCCACAGGAACTGCGCTTCGCAGGATTTAAAGTACTAAGTAAATAGATATGCAAAAGATGCCGATTAAATTTGATTCAGATGCAGCCTGCACATGTCAGTTCCTGCCTAAATGTATGGACTGTATTGCTCCCAAGAGGTGGTCTTGGGAGAAGTACTGTATGGGAATTAGCTTCTTGGTGTTTTCAGCTTCATTTCTGTATTAATTCTGTATGACCTTGGCAAGTCACCTCATCTCCCAGCCCCCTGATTTACGTAGCTATAAAATGGGGCTCCCTGTTGCTCAGGACAGTAGGAGCAATTGTGGGGACTAAGGATTACAATAGCAAAGATGGAATCAACAATAAAATAAAATGTCACAAAACTATGCAATTACCTAGTCTTAGGGGTAACTAGAAGCAGATGAATTTGTTGGTCCAACACCAAATGCTTCAGTCAAATAAAAGTATAAGTGAAATAAATTGTCTTTATATTACTCTACTATATTGCTTTATTTATTTTGCTCAGATTGCTACTTAACCCAGAAATCTAACTGCTTTGTGTCTATCATAATTTTGTAAAGTTATAATTTTACATGGGAATCATGACTTACCCTTCAAATTGCCCAAAATTAAACACACACACACACACACACACACACACACAGAGCTATAAATACTGGGAAAAACTGAGTTCTCAACAATTTCATTCTCATCTTGGCTGGTTAGAAGAAAATGTTTCTTTTTTCTCTCCAAAGGCATTATTTATTATTTTAAAGATTTTATTTATTTGAGAGAGTACAAGTGGGGTGGAGCAGAGGGAATGGGAGAGGGAGAAGCAGACTCCCTGCTGAGCCTGGCGTCGAACATGGGGCTCGAACCCAGGATCCTGGGATCATGACCTGAGCTGAAGGCAGATGCTTAATTGACTGAGCCAGAATGGGTGCCCTAAGGCATTATCTATCTTGATCTATTTTCTGAAATTAGTGCTCATTCCCAATATTGCCCATTCATGGTTGCAGTGGTACCTAAGTAACATGCATCATACTTCCTAGACATAGGCTTTGCAAAGTCTTTTCAAAACAGAAAATATAATTTTAAAATCTACCACATAACTATTTTTAGTGGATATTTATAAAAATTCTTTCTTTAATTTGCCACACATCCAATGCAATTATTATCTTCATAAGACAAAGTCTGTTTTACTTGGCAGAAAGTAACAAAAGCTTTCAAACACTTTTTTTTAAAAGATTTTATTTATTTATTTGAGAGAGAGAATGAGAGATAGCACGAGAGGGAAGAGGGTCAGAGGGAGAAGCAGACTCCCTGCTGAGCAGGGAGCCCGATGTGGGACTCCAGGATCATGACCTGAGCCGAAGGCAGTCGCTTAACCTACTGAGCCACCCAGGCACCCAAGCTTTCAAACACTTTAAGAGACAACTGAACATGGGGTTCTATCTTAAAATTGTTTAAAGTGCAAATGTAAAAGTTATAGGAATTTATACTTAAATTTTTTTTTAGTATAGATGCATGAAGCAGAGAATTCAAAATATGTCCTGCCTCTTAGTCAACAGGTAAAATTGAGAGCTATCCTAGTTAGCAGATGGGAAAACATTCACTTTCCCTTTACAAACTAGATGCACTATTTTTATGTAACATAAGACTAAAGATCACTTTTTAGCTGAATATAAATCATCTTTGCTAGAGTAAAATGGATTGCTCTTTTAGCTTTATTGAAAACTCAATTTGCCAGAATGCATCCTTTATTTTTAATTGTGTGAAAAACCTTACTAAATTGCATTCATGTGCTTTGAAATAGTAGTACGATGGTCATAATTCAAAGTTTCTTTGAAAAAATGAGAACTTTGCTATATCACAAGCCAATCAGTCACATTTGGATTCAGGGAACCTTCCTTGATTGCCAACCTCACTACATAGGACCACAGTGATCTGAGCAGGTTCTTTGGAAACATTGTGGCATTTAGTTCTCAAAATAGCTCAGAGGGAGGTTCTATCATTCCCACTTTTCAGATTAGTAAAGAAAGAGTCTGGGAAGCTAAGTATCATCTAAGGGGAGTTAAGAAGTTAAGTATCAGGGCGCCTGGGTGGCTCAGTTGGTTAAGCGACTGCCTTCGGCTCAGGTCATGATCCTGGAGTCCCGGGATCGAGTCCCGCATCGGGCTCCCTGCTCGGCAGGGAGTCTGCTTCTCCCTCTGACCCTCCCCCCTCTCATGCTTTCTCTCTCTCATTCTCTCTCTCAAATAAATAAATAAAATCTTTAAAAAAAAAAAAAGAAGTTAAGTATCAACTAAGGGGAGTTAAGCCGAGCTTTAAACAGGTGCTCCACTTCACATCTGGGGTGTATCCCTTTTTACTGATATTAATTCAAAGAGTAAAAGAATGACCTAAAATAACATCTGTTTTTATATAATGATGCATTCTTAAAAGAATAAGTCATATTGGCTTATTTACTAATCATTTAACTTTCATAATATGTGTATTATTCCCAATTTTGGTTATTTCAGGGCTCTGATTACTTGCAATCTTATTAGATTCTAGTTGATAAATCTTCCTTCTATTTTTAAAATATAACTGGTCTTTGGAAACTTGAAAAAAAAACTTGGAGAGTCTATCTCCATAAACAAAAAGATTATATAGTTATTTATGTGTATGTTTATTTATGCATAAATAAACATATAAGCATATAAAATATTACATTATCTATTTTTGTGTAAATATATTAAAAAGAATATAAAAATCAAACACACAAAAAGTTGTACAGCAGATTAGGGAAGAACCTGGCAGAGGGAGAAGTCCTATAGTACATTTGTGCACAATTCAGTGAGTCCATTCTTAGTGCTCAGCTCCTATCAAGACTGGTTATGGGGCGCCTGGGTGGCTCAGTCAGTTAAGCATCTGCTTTCGGTACAGGTTGTCACAGCAAGGTCCTCGGATTGAGCCCCGCATCGGGCTCCCTGCTCAGCGGGAAGCCTGCTTCTCCTTCTCCCCCTGTCTTCTTCCCTCTGCTCATGCTCCATCTCTCTCTCTCAAATAAATAAATAAAATCTTAAAAAAAAAAAAAAAAGACTGGGTATGCAGCCTCACAGTTAAAAGTGTTGGGTTCTTTGTATGTCTAAATCAAAACCTGATTTGACTGCATTTTGCCCGACTTAAAAATGATGAGAATCCACTTCAGTCTGTGGGCCACAGGCACAGGCTTGCATTTGGCAATCATTGGAGGTGGGAAGAGGTCACAATTTCACTTTTTCTTCATAACACAGCAAACTGTTATGGTTGGGACTGCTCTGGAAAGACCACTGGAGAGGCAGATGGGGGTCTCAATTTTTGCTCTGTTTCAGTCTGTTGAGCCTTAGTTTCTCTGTCTACAGAAATAAGGATTACAATACCTACCTCAAGATGGATGCTGTAAAGATTACATACCATAATGCATCTGTAACAGCTTCCAGTGCAGAACCCGACCATAGTAGATGACTTGTAAAGAGTGATTTGTTGGGGTCCCTGGGTGGCTCAGTCAGTTAAGCATCTGCCTTTGGCTCAGGTCATGATCCCAGGGTCCTCGGATCGAGCCCCACATCGGGCTCCCTGCTCAGTGGGAAGACTGCTTCTCCCTCTCCTGCTCCCCCTGCTTGTGTTCCCTCTCTCACTCACTCTCTCTCTCTGTCAAATAAATAAATAAAATCTTCAAAAAAAAAAGTGATTTATTTTATATCCAGACTATCCTCAAAAGGGATTTGAAGGAGCACTCAATAAATATTAGACTTTCTATTCCTTCTTTTTTATTCTCTTTTTTTTTGAGAGGGAAAATATTAGTGAGATTCTAAGAATTCTGAAATTTATGTAACTTTGATTCACTACATTTCTCTGCTTCCTGTGTTTGGCTATGTCAAATGTTGGGTAGAACCTGTCTGGCATGATACAGAAGGACAAGTCAGGCCTTGGCCTACTCACAAGGAGGCCAAGGGACAGAGCCCTGGGTCCACAAGCAACATGGCAAGAGATGTCACACCCAACCATGGGGTTGGTGGCTCTGTTGCTGAGCCTCTGGTAATGGGCATCGCATTCCTTGAGCTGGCCTTCAGAATATCATCTTATCCCAATATTTAAAAAAAAAAAATCCTTTTTAACCTTTACTACTGCCATTTCAGTACTTCTGTCTGGATAATAGGCTGGGCTTAGTCCTATTACCCAACATGGACCACATGATGGCTTGTGTAAGAATAGACAAGAAACCCATTATTTGCTTACTCACTCTTCTGCATCACACACAAAGAAATGCTGAGATTTATTAGTGCAATTCACACTCCTGAAGTACGAATGGGACTTGTATTGTCTCAAGTAGAGGAAAGGGAAATAAGATATTTGGTCTTTTATCAGATTGTTACATTTCCCTTCCTACGCTAGAAGTGAAATTTTGTAATTCTTATACCCCAGAGATATTTATAAAACCTCTTCCTAATAATTGTTAGCAGCCTTCTTGTATCACTGAGCGATTAAAAAATCAGGGCATTTATATCCAAGGTTATATCTTTCTGGAGACAGGAAGTTCTAGAAGCAAAATTCAACTACATGAAGTTGTCCTGCTTTTCCTAGATTATAATCACCATTTTCACTAATTATCACTTATATCACATTCTGTAGACCTGTTTATTTTATTTTAAATTAACATTCAACTTACTCTTGCTATGACTTTTCTATCTGGATGGCAGAATTCAGGAATTAGGTAGTAGAATTCCTGGACACTACAGAATTAATTAACATGTCAGAAAAAAATACTCTAATGTGGACAGTGGCTTTAGGAAACATTCAAGAGGGCATGAGCTATATATCATAAATGCATGTCACCAACAGGCATGATAAGAACCCATTGTATGGAAAATTTTATCGCTCGAAATCAAACTGTAACATCAACTAAAACTCAGTAATGTGTTCTCTGCTTCTTTTTGACCTTCTGTTGTTGCTTATTTGAAGATCTTGGCAACTGTCAGTGATGGAATATTCATGAGGCTATAGTCATTCCAAGACTAAAATGTTAGATTCTGCCACTTTTTCATAGATGGCTGTAGAAGTGGGATTTCATTTAAATAGAAGTCTTTTTTTTTTTTTTTAACACATCCTACATACATGAGTCAGTAACAATTGTGGCTGAACCATGAATGTAATTTTCATGAATGATAAGTCCTGTTTGCCCTCTTACCCTGGATATTTTTACAATTTTTTTTTTTTTTTTTTTTTTTTTTTACCAGTGGCTTGGCAATCTGTCAAAAGATTGGCTAGCTCCCGATTGCTTCTATGGAGAAAACATTTTTAAATTAAAGATTTTTATGTTCAAATATTTATTTTGAATTTAATATTGATTTCCCATACTCACAAGATAAACTAATATAGCATCCTAAACTATAGCAATATCACAGCATCTTAAGAATAAATTTGATGCAAACATAAAAATATTTTCAGGTACCTTTCTCCATTAAAAATCCCTTAGCTAGTAAACACATGGTAAACACATACAGAATGTACCTCATAATTCTATGTAAATATCAGAAAGAGTTTCAATTTGTCTCTCTCAATAACTACATAGGATTATTATGAATGTCATAGTTTGATGTGCAAGTCGGATTCTGCTGTACTAAACTCATTGTTAGTCAAATCAGTCAAGCTCTCTCTGGAGATTTTAATTTACACTTTTGCAAAATATTAGCAGTGATTAATATCTGATTTATTCATATGTTTGATTATTCATATACACCTTTTAGAAAAAAGGCTCTCACCTCCCAATGCTGTATTCTTTTATCTTCAGTTAGACGGAAAAACATATATTTTAGTCCCAATAAGTTATAATTAACTCTGGTAATGCAACAATTAATTCGTTAAAAATCAAAGCAAAATTTATTCCACAAAACTTCTGATTTTGGAAAGCAACTCATATATTATTTCTAAGTGTGAATTCTTTGTGATCCAGTGGCTGAGCATCGTGCCAGAAATTTTCAGGAGGTGCAAGCAGTGGTACATGGGAATAAAGGTTTGTTTTGGGCTCACTCCAGTGATGAAAAGAATCACGGGTGCTCACACCTTTGCTTGGGTCCAGGTTGTTCTTTACCCTCCCCGTCCAGCTTCTTCATGTGATTCTTTTATAATGGAAACCATAGGGGTGAAACCCCCCAGGACACCCAGCAAGGTTCAGAGGTTTTCAACCCCATCCCTGTCTGTAGTTGTTTGACCTTGGGAAGTCAGTTGCATCTTGTATGTTGCACATTGATTATTGAGATTCAGGTTCTATTCTCATTTATTTAGTATTTACTACCTGCTAGGTGCTTTCATACATTTAACTCTCTGAGGAAGGCAATATCACTCCCTTTCATGCAAATCAAGACTCTGATAGGTCCAGCGTCGTGGCTAACGAGACATAGTGAGGGGGCAGCCCTGACCTGAACACTGGTCTTGTCACTCTGGGCCTGGTTTGCAGTCAACTCTGCCTTTTCTAATATAGCTCCTGTCCTGCTTATATTACAGGGGCTGTGGGAGAATCTAATGAGATCATGTAAAGGAAAGTTCTTTGTGAGTGGTAAAGAGTTGTCAGGTACAGGCTAACACCATCATTTCTCACCTTTATTTTCCCACCTCCCACTACCTGGTTAACAAGAGTACAAGCTTCTCATTCTCAACCAGGGAAAACCAGCCCTCCCAGACAATCATTTTAGGAAAACCACTAATGATCAATGTAGGTAGACACTCTCATTTTTCATTTTTTGGTCAGAATCTGGGCCTTAGACACCAGTCTTTTAAAAAGATATAAATTCTATCTCTTTTGATAAGTGCTTTGAGACTTGCTCAAGTAGAATGGTACCTGAGTCTCACACACAATTGTGATAAGAGTGCCCAATGCAAACTTCTCCACCTTGAAAATGAGAAAACTGGGTCAATTATGGAATTCACAAAGAGGAAATACTACTATCCTAATTGTAGTGAAAAGAATAATAAAAGAAAAGCTAAACCCTCATACTGAAGTGAAGATCTCAGGCTATCAGTTGGAAAATTCAGGCTCCAGAGAGAACCTAGTCAGTGAGTGTTATTGACTGAAATCACAAACTCCTTTGCTTATGCTGATCGGTTTCAACAAATGCATTTCCAATGCTCTTTTTTAGCTGGACTGTAAAGATTGCACCAAGATGGTCATTTTAAGAGATGGTCCTTTTGTTGCTGTCTATATGGGTAATTCTTCTGTATAAAATTCTTTCCATTTACAGTGATCAATAACATTTCCATTTGACCCTCCCTCTGTAACTATCTTGCTCTGGGCCAGGCTTGAATTGAATAGATACTTTAGGACAAAGAAGTATCTCCTATTCACCCAGTGGAATAAACATTGGCTCAACATAACTCTTTTTTTCAACCAGAGATTATGTTATCATAAAAATGAATCATGTACTGAACAGTCAGAAGCAATATATTATACAAAATGGCTATTAAAAATGTAATGCTTGGCATTTAGTGATACAATTTCCATACATACATGAGTATATGAATACATGATACTATATTTTGCTCAGGAAGATAAATATGGTATATGCAATACTCTAGATCTATACATACTGATCGTACAGGAATGTAGAAAATGAGTAGCCAGAAGAAAATCAAAACTGAGTATATGAACTTTCATTTTAATATTTTTTGCTTTAAGCTTCTATAACTGATTTCTCAGTATTTCGTTGTTTATAGTTTCTACAAACCTAAGCAGAAGATCTGACTTACTTTAAATTGAAAAAATGCTCACACAATACAACAATTTTAAATATATACTTTCAGTAGGTGCCGACAACATCTATTCATGTCATCTGAGTGTATTTCTTGGGGCAAGAGATCTACAAGGCAAGGACTACGTAGACCATAATTTAATCATTACAAATAAGGAAAGCCAGCAATGACAGTGAAATATATGTATTTCTCCAAGAGGACAGCACACTCAGATGAAGATGTTCAAAACAGTAAAATTAGACAAATTTAATCGAAGATCATGTATAATGGGTAGAGTTTTGGGTAAATATTTAGGCCTTTGTCGAAATAAATTTTTACAAAAGAATAGCCAAGAGTAAGATTTAAAAAATCCATTCTTCTCTTGTATTTCACTGCCAACAGAATATTTCTACAGTTTGTACAACCAAGAAGAATCCACTATTTTAACCTTATACATTTTACAGCATCAGTGGAATTTTGAGTTCTACTAAGGCCATTCTTAATTAGAAACCGGTAATGGAATAGCTTATCAAATATTTTATTTTTCCCTTCAAAAATCCACATAGGATTGTTTGGTGACTTTGCTTTGAAGAAAGTGTCTTTTATTACTTATTTTAGTACAACACATTAAAATCAAATATCTCCTGTAGCAAAACGATTCAAGCCCCTGGAACTCAAATAATTTTCTAATAAAAAATGCATGAGACAAATAAATGCACTTTATGTTCCACAAGAAAAGGCAGTTTCAACAGGCTAATGCTCAGAGAAAATTCATTTTATCAACCAGCCATTTCATTCTTTGGTGCTGTTACAAGCTCCTTCCCGTTGCTAGGCAACCATAATTCATAGTACCTTTTAATGGATACTCTGCTACTGCTGAGAACATTAAGGTGAAGAGAATAAATGCCTTGGGTGAATCTTGAAATCTTTCATTATGCATGTCATTCTATTTCTGTAATGCTATAATGCTGAAATGTTTCTGTGGCAGGAAACTGAGTTGTAGTAATTGCATATTCCACTCATATATGTTTTGTAAGCAGAGCAGCACGTACTTGTCTAAAATGAGTTATTTCAAACATGATTGAAATTGGACTTTTCTACTTCTAAAGGTAGTAAATAAATCTAAAGGAAGAAAGAATAGGTTTAGAGTAAAATGTCTTGAAATTTCCAGTAAGAATGAAGAAATCTTACAGCACAAATCAAAAGTAATCAAGCTGGTTCAAGCTTGATCAGGACGGTTTATAAATAGGTGGGACAAACAAGTTGAAATGTAAAAATACAATAGATAGAATACACTGCAGGCTTTAAAACAATCCAGGCCACCTTCACAAACCGGTATACACATGCTAGCATTATTCATATGACCAAGGTTGACTGAACAGGATTGGGAGTATACCATGGACAATTTACACATCATCGTCAAATGGAAAAGGTATTATATATTAATGTCATTATATTTATTGTACAGCATGCTAGTTATTTTTTCTTCAGTACTGGTAACTCACCTCTATATTTTTATAATAGATTCATCTTATTGCATTTAAAAAATGGATCAGGACAATCATCATTAGAATGAGTCTTCTTTTATCCCTCTTTTCTCCTTCACATGAGGTATATATTCCTTTTGATGTAAAAATAACAGCCTTTTTTCTGACAGATAATCACTTCCAACTCTTCCTTGTTGCTTTTATTTACTGGTCACCAGCAATATCTGGATTGAAAAAGAACGACCATTCCTCTATCTTCATGCATGAGTGAAAAAAGAACAATTCAATCCATCCTCTACATGTGGATCCAAACCAGTGGTTCTTACAAGGTGGTAGCGGTAGGGCTTTTCCCTAAGAGAGTCAGTTGGCCCACCCAGACTTTCTGAATCAGAATCTCTGGAAAATGGGTGTTTGGTGGGAAAAGCACCTAGTTTGGGACTCAAGCCCAGGCCAAGAAGACAACGTCAAGTCTGGAGGCTTCCCCAAATCTAGAAGCTGGGTATCACTTTAGGTTTCCTTTTGCATCAGGAAACTTGTCTGGAAAGATAAGCTGGTTGATCATGTTTTTTTGTCGAAAAGGGGTTATAAATCTTTCTGTCCTCTGGTCAGTTGGAGTATTTAAATTCCTTTTTCTCTCAATAGCTGTGTGAATTACATCTACCCCTTCACGGTAAAATGTGGCTCTTTGTTTCTTCCTCATTCCGTCCTGATGCCCCCAGATCATGCGGAATATCCTTTGTTAGTGTTTGAAACCCCCACCATGTGGAATATCCTTTGTTAGTGTTTGAAACCCCCGCCATCTTTGCATGAACTCTACTCAGTGTGCTCTTGCTTCAAATAAGGCCAGGTCTCCCAGTTCTTGGAGTCACCCCTGTGACAAAGTTTTAAAACGACTTTGTACTACCCTCTGCTCTCACCAACTCCTGGCCGAAGGCCCAGCCTGAAGCACAGAAATAGAAGTAGCTGTCCTCAATTAAAAAAAAAAATACTGTTTACATTACGAAAAAAATACATCTTTGAAATGAAGCTTAACCTTTCCTGGAAAGCACAGACTGAGCAAATAGGATTCATATGGTCCATCCAGGCACTGATCACAGAAATTAAGAATTACAGAATTAAGTCACAGTGAGCCTAGAGGCCCCAGAGGGAAGACACGATTTTGTAAGCATCGGTGCTGTTGCGATGTAGTATTAAAACAATGTGCCCACATGGGTGGCAGGGAAATTTACTGTATTACAAAAGTGTAGTGGACTCTTATTTTAGATGGGGTGTTAAAATGGAGGGTCTTGATCATATGCCATCATTAAAGATCCCATGGTAAATGTACTTCTTGTAGAAGGAGGCGGGTTAGTCAAAAGCTCCTGGACAAATTCCAACTGCGTAATTACATCCTATCTAAATTCCCTATGTAGTTTCAACTGGATAAGGTATTTTTCACTTCTAATCCAAAATTCAGATATTGCTTTTCTCCACACTGCTAAACAGCTGCTGCATTTTTACCCCCAGTGGTATTTAGAATTGGACTCAGATGGGTTTTCCATCAATTCCAGGAATATTCATCTTTGCTTTCCAAGTTTAATAAGGGATCTTTTTGAATATTGGCTAATATTTACATTACTAAACTCTCACTAAATTGGGGTACATGGTAAATACAGAATTTTTGAACAGGAAGCGACCTCAGGGATCACCTACTCTTGCATCCTTCCTTCACGAGAGAAAATTGAATTGCTAATGAGTTAACATATATCCAGGGCCTAATGTGCATACTTGAGATATTTAATTAATGGGTGGCCCAAAGTCACACAAATGTATGATATCAGATCCATAACTCTTAACCCTGGTCTCTGGCCCAATTACCCAGGGCTCTTGTTCACTATGTTGTTGTGTTTTATATATATCTATATCTATATAAATCTATATATCTAACAAAATGGATTTTCTTATTCCTGCCTAGGGAGGATGGGTAGGCAAACAGTACAAAAAGGTACCATACAGGTAGTACCAAAACTTGATTTTAGCAATTAAGGAAGATTACATATTTAGGAAACAGTGCTCAGGTCATATTTTATAAAGGGATGAACGGTGTGTCCCAATGAGAAAAACATTTGAATGATTTTGCTCAGAAAAATGCTAAAATTCTGGATGCACAAAATTCTACACAATAACAACTTACAAACTGCTTTCACCTTGTCAAATGGGGGAATTTTTTGGTAGGCGTACTTCCTATCTGTCCTGTTAGATTGTAAACACCATGACTGTAGACTATAAATATACACAGATATATGTACACATATTTTGTTTACTGAAGTATGTGCTGCTAAAGCACAGAGCCCGGTTTCAAGGAGGGGGCACGATCAATATCTGAGGTGAGATTATTTAGGGGTTTTCCAGCACTTTTACCTTTATTACTTCACTCCATTTCCACAGCCTAGCGGGGATAGGAGAACGCTTTCCACTTGTAGTTGAGCTCTGGCAATCCCTGGAGAACATTTGCTGGTGTTCTAGTGAAACAAAAGGACCGGCTCTGCCACCAAGATTGCTGGCAGGCTCGTAGAGAATAGCTCCACTCCAACCATCACTTCCTTTTTCTTCAACTCTTAGGCAGTGGCAGTAGAGGCCTAACCATGGAAACAACGCTCCCAGTTACCTTTTCTGTCCCCACAATGTATTGGCAGACCATGACTTATAGTCAAAGTTTCCACAAGTTCATTAGGATTTCAACAGGCCTGCCACATGATAGGAGCTCAAGAGATATTTATCGAGGAGTGAAGAAAAATAAAATAGCCAAATCTAAATGACAGACAGAGCATCTTATTAGGGAAGAGAACATGGCTGAGAGTCAGCTTCTGGTCCTGATTCTTGGTTTTCTATGAATTAACTGTATAACCATGTAATACCCATCCCCCCACCCCTGCCCCGAGCTGGGCTTCCTCATCTGCACAAGGAAGGAGTTGACTGAACAGCCACTTCTCAGCTCGAAAAGAATGGACAGGTTGGACTTTCAGATCCTTCTCCCCCTGCTAAACGGTGCTTAGTGATAAGCAATAAGCCAATCAAGGGGCTAAAAGTCAGGCAGCAGATGAGAAATCAAATGTCTATATCACCCCCAAAGTGGATAATCGGTCATTGAGTAATTTGAAATTGTTTTATTTCACTCCCCCAGGGAACAATTATATTTATTAGTCAAAAGACTACTTGTCTGAAAAGTTTTCTCCTTGGAAGATCTCACTTACAGAGGCAATGTTTTCCATTGGAACTTTTCTAAGTTTGAAAGGTGTCCTTTGGAAGAACATTTTTAATTGCAGTTTCCTAGAGATGGTTTGCTTTTTTTTTTCTTTTTGGAAATGTGAAATACCTCCAATACTTAGGCTATCAGAGAGTGACCATGGTCATTAGCAGTAAACTTGGGTAAGATGACCAGGTGGGCGTTTTGCAGTCCACATTTGGCTGAGAAGGTCTCCCATGGGCTTCGCTGAATTTGCTTCTTGTTCTCTAAATCAACCCAAGTATTGCCCCTGCTTTGTATGGGGACAGATGTTCAGTGATTGCAAGGTACAAGTTCATGACGTGTCCCACAGCTTGCTTTATCCCTGTGTATGGTCAGAAGTCTGGAGTTACAGTTTGGATTCCCCTTTCCATGATTTTCCATTATCCTATCACCCGATTTTGATCCTTTGGCAATGTTTAGTCACATTTCTGAATGTTCTTTATGAAGGTTGGGCGATGTTTTGTCACAATCATGCCAAAGCCTCTGAGCAGGAACATTAAGGCATTCCCACAATTTTGCCCTGCCAGCATTTTGAGGCGATTTTCCTTTTAATTACTGTCAAATTCAATTTTATACCTTTTCATTCTTTGTTTAAGGATGTACTTTTCTAGAGAATATAAAATATTAACTGATATTTACACTTTGCAAAAGCTTCCTATTAATCTTTCCCTGAAACAAATTTAACTGTAAGTTCAATGTTAATTTGAAGTTGATGGGATGACTTTTATATAAACAGAGAAAATGAATTTCCTGACAAGTAAACATGCTTTTTCAAACCTTCTGTTTGGTCCACCACGTGTACTGTAAGGGGTCACAGCAATTCAAGAGGCACATGCAAAGCCAATACCTTTGTTTGTGCAAGAAGGAAAAGCAAGTGGCTGCTCAATATCATTTATCAAAGTATGAAGAAAACATAAAAAATAGCAACAGAGACCCATCCTGTGGAAGGTCACAGCCAATAACATTTCTGCAAATAGAAGAGGATGCTTAAGCATCAGATGTAAATTGCTGTTTGCCGGAGAATTTTAATGGAGTCCTACGTCACATTATAAAATGTTTAATTGTAACCCCATTTTAATAACATCATCTGATTAAATGAAAAGACGCCTTGCTGATCGCAATTACAATCTGTCAAACTGCATATTTATTTACAGTTTGGTTTTCTAAAACCATAAGATAAAAAAAGAAAACTCTATTCAGCTTGTCAGGAAACTATAATTATTGTGTATCCTTCTGTCAGTTTCTGCATAAAACTTTTGGTCCTAAAATGGATCTAATTATATCTACATCAACATTTTTATAAACGCTACATTTTTTTTTCTCCATCTCAGTGAAATCTTTGTCGTTAACTAGGAAAAACACACTCTCTCTTTTTAAAAGGCATTAGCCAGGCTTGTTTGCTTTCTTTCCTTCAAGATGTTATAAAATAAAACATCCCTTTCAAAATATAAAAATATTTGCTTATGTCCCTTTCTCTCCTGGCATGAGATTATAAAAAAAAAAAAAAAAAAAAACCCACAGTTTTTGGCTGTTCTGGCAACACTGTTTGTGACTATCTTAGATATGAAATTCCTTCAGTCTGCAGCAATGAAAATCAAAGTCTCTTTCCATAATCATAGTCTGATGCTCAAGGCCTATAGATCCTTTACAGACACAAGTAGGAATAAGTGGCTGGAACCCATGAGGGAAGAGACTGGTCAACTGGAATATCTTTCTTCTGATTTCTCCTCAGACCACCTTGCATCTCAGACAACCCCACCCCCCCATGCCTTATAACTCCCCTGCCCACCTGCTTCCTAGGAACTAAATGGCTTCATTCCTGCTGGGTCGCCCACTTTGCCATGTATCCCATGGAAATGTCCCAAACACTGAATATACATCAAATCATACATATTTTACTTCCTGATCTCCTAGGGCCCCCTCAGGTGAAGGACTTGCTAATTTGGTCTATACATTTATGCTGAGGTGTTCGTGGGTGATAATGCTTAATAGTCTACCCATTCTAGAATTCATAATTATGGGCTTCAACTAAAATCTCATAAAAGAGGCAGTGAATTCATTCAAGGAGGGTCGGGAATGTGGTTTTTAGGCACAAAGGCACCACAGAGGACAGTTAAAGACAAGAGGTCAAATTGGACCCTCCTCATATTCTACTCCCCACTCCTGCTTCGAAGATATTCTCGAATAGACCACCGGACTACTTCAGGTTAGTACAATCAATAACAACTTGGCTTGCATGTGGACTTCTAGACAAAAAAATTACTTTAACCTAAGCAGCCTCCTCAAGGCATAGACAGTTCTACTTTATACAAAGCACTCTTTTTTATATAAAGTTGAAAATTGCCTACAGCATTTTTCTCTTTTTTCATCATTTTGTCCTCTAGAGTTTCTCATTAATGGGATGTCATTGGGTATCTTCCCTTTTTAAGAACTTGCAGGTTTGGAGATTGTCAACTTTCAGGGAACACACAAACACTGTAGCTTTGTGGTTTTCAACCATGGCTGCCTGTTACAATCACCTGGGGAGTTTTGAAACATGGTCCTCTGGGCACCTCACCCAATGCATTTTGCTTGCCGAGCACTTTGGCTTGACAGCACGGTTCTTCTTGCTCCTAAAATTGTGGACTCTACATGAGTAGCATAGGTCTCACCTCTACAACTCCACTCCAGATGTGCTGAATTAGAACCTACATTTGAACAAGCTCTCAATGATTTGCATACACATTAAAGTTTGAGAAGCACTGACTGTCTCTTATTCTCTTCTGGATCTCAAGTCTACAATGTCCATCAGGGAGCAGATCCTGTTTCTGGAAGGTAATATGGTAGGGGATGTGGGAGAACGTGACCCCCAGCCTCAGAGACCATTTTGGCATCATGTTAAATCGCCTTCATTGACCCACACATGGAGGCAGTAAAACCCACATTTGAATTAGGGCCCTTTTGGAGTTTCTGCAATGGTCTAGAAGTCCACATGCAAACCATATAAATGTAAAGATGTAGTTGACAAATGTTTTCCAAGTCTAAGCAGATGCTCCTCAGATTCAGAAAACACATGTGAATGTAGCAGCATTACCAAATCCTTCGGATGTTATATGGTTTTCTCATCAATGAATCTTGAAAAGTCAACTATTATAAGGTTGGAGGAACTTGATAAATTTTGGAAATTAAAATGTAAAAAGTTTGGGAACTACTAGGGTTAACATTTTAAGGGCAATCTGTCAAAGAGGGGGTATACTGGACCTTGTGTGAACAGAAATGATATGAGATTTCAATGTCCAACTGGCTCTCTATGCAATGGATACTTTCCCATATCTAATAGATTGCCCACATTTTGCTGGAAGATGTGACAATATGAATTAGATTACTTGGGAACTTATCTCTTAATCCTGGAATACAATTCTGATATTATAAAGTCAGTTAATTGAAAAGCATGACTTGATTTATCAAAACGGAGTTTACAACCTTTTAAAGGGCCTGTTTCCTTAGGAGCATATCCTGTGAATTCTTTCCCAGGCACAAAGAAATAGGCCTTGTGGAGACTTATTTGTATTCCTCTGCTTTAGCGATATGTGTCCTCTACCCTGGGTCCTAGCTCCAGTCTGAAGCTATTGTTGGTGTTTATCAAGGAGATCCAAAGAATCATTGCAAATAACACAATCATGGTCAAATGATGCTAGAGATCTGAGGACCAGCAGAGCATGCATCTTGGACAACTAAAGATACTTCTTTTCCAAAAAATATTTCTATATTTAATTGCTTTGTAAAATATTTCCCAGTTCTCATTTTTTTTCTTCAGAGAAGCATTATTCCCTATAATGTATTTTGTAGTCTTTTTCCTTTTCACTGTCAAATTACACAACGTCTTGGATGTCTTCCAAATTCCCTTGGAAGTTTATTTCATGGTTTAATACAGGATGGCCCATTTTAAGCAGTTCCCTTTGAAAGTGTTGAACGGGGACTGTTTTAAGTGGGTCACTCTCAGTTTGGGACAAGGGTAGTTATTTAATTTAATATCTTGGACATGTAGCTGGAGGGATCATTAGAAATATCCAGACACTTCAATGGCAACACTTGAAACAGAATGGGAATAGATAAATAAAACCAGAAACAGCTAGTTCTCTCTAAATTTTATTTTAATTTTATACTGTTCCTCTTCCTTACTGTAGATATATATGTATATACATATATTTTGAGGATATGTGTCTTTCTTCTCACTAAATTTACTCTAGTTTAATAACTTAAGGGCTGAATTCATTAAATGCACAATTACATCAAGTATTACACCACAGACCAGCCTCCATTGGAAGGTATGTATTGTTCGGCACTGATTAAATGCTGACATGGCTGAGCCAAAGCTGATCATTCTGAACTGTGGTGGAAGATGATCAAGTCATCTTGGAGCAGAAAAAAAAAGGAGAATATATAATACTCAAGTTCAATTACTTTTCAGTTTAACTCCCTCGCTACCACTCCAGCTGAAGTCACAGGCTTCAGCTACAAGGATAATGGGATTTCGGTGTTCCAGACAGTATTTTTGAAATGGACTTTGGCTTTGTTATAATTCCTTCTGGTCATAAAACTTTATCCTGGTTGTCTCCACAGATCCTATCATAACTTTTCTCAAGTTTAATGAATTCCTATTTTGAAATAAAAGAAGTGCGATCTATTTTAATTTATTCCTTTTATGGATTTAAATAAGGTTTCCAACTAGACTGTTTTGTCCCCTCACAGGCTATGGAAGAGGGGAATTAATTCATTTGACTAGTTATCATTAGTTTGTATCTTAAACTAGGACTAATTTGAACTCTGCTGATAATTCCTTGTATATCTTTTTAAGGCAATGTTTCCCCCCAACCCTAAATTTTCTTTTTGTCCACCTAGGGAGAAAGAACAGTCTTTCTTTCTTTCAAATTAAGTTACTCTAGTTCTCAAACTTGAGTATGCAACAGAATCACCTCTAGGTCTTTTTAAAAGCCAGATAGCTACTTGGGCTCAGCAGCCAGGGTTTCAGAAGGTATGGAGTGGGGCCTAAGACTTTACCTTTTTAACAAGTTCCCAGGTGATGCTGATGTCGTCCATCTGGGAGCTGCACTTTGAGACAGACCACGGCTCAAGAATGAACTTCCCTTTCTAGACCCAGTGGGGCACATGATATGGGAACACATACTTTCTCTCTCTCTCTCTCTCTCTTTTTATCACCATGGTTCTCTTTGTATCAAATAAACATACCCTCTCCTTTCTCTGCATGAGTGTGATGCTTGTGCCCACCTTGAGCCTGCCCAGTGCACGTCAGTCATGCTTTAATGTTATGGCAGAACTCCCCATCCACAGCTGAAATCCACAGAGTGATGCAGGAGAAGAATGGCACACTGTATGTATGACTCCAATCACATCTGCTTTGGTTACAAATCCCCCATCTGTTCTCACAGACTAACAAATCAAGCCCAAATGCCTTGCTTCACATCCAAGGGTTTTCATGAACTGTCCCCAACCCAACATTCATTCTTTCATCTATATCCACTCAACTGACGTTAGCAAGATCTGAGTCTTTGCCAGAAATTGTCCAAGATACTCCCACCTTAGGTGCCATTTCCCCCCTTCCCCCATTTTATAATGGGATGACATTGAATAGTTCTGTTTGTTTGTCTTTGCTTTTCTTCATATGTGCCTTTGTTTGCAGAGTTCCCTCTATTATTTCTTATAAATGTAGGAACTAATGCCCATTTCCTATTACAGGACTACATTATAGTGTTTGCATAGCACCTAGCACGGGTGCCTTGTGTATAGTGTTCTCTTGATTAATGCTTGCTTTTAATTTTCTCCTCTCTTCTCCATGTTCCTAGTGCTCTACTGACAGCATCATGGTCAGGTAACCTTCTCACTATTGCTTTAGTTTGATTTATGTATGCATTGCCTCTTTAGTATGTGTCTCATTCATTTCCATATTTTTTTTACAAGGGTAGCATTCTGCATTGAAGCTAGTAGATGCTTAATAAAAGTGTTCACTGCTACTGTTATTATTACCAATACTTAAAATTATGAAGATGTTTTACAAAGATCTATTCAAAAGTGTGAACATACTTATCGTTGGCTTTCTAGAGGCTTGCCAAAGAGGGATAATTTGGATTTCATTAAGTATCACTGGATTTTGCTCAAAGTTGGTTTTCACTTGGCCATTTGTTGAGAAAAATATAAATCATGCCCTGGTTATTGGAATGACAAGAAATGGAGAGAGAGAGCTGAAAGTGTGCTCAGTGGGGTGGAGAGAATTATACATGACAGGCAGTCCACCTGGCCTCATTCTGCAGTTGACTAAATCATAGAAACTGGCATAAGTGGTGTTTGTCAAAATGGTTACCCAAGGAAAACGGTGAAGGTCATAGTTCTAAGCACCATGCTGTCAATATTAATACCTCCTTTTTCCAGAAGCAATGAAGTCTGATGGGAAGAACCCGAAGACAGAGTCAGAAGAGGTTGGTCTAGTCCTGCCTTTGGTTGCTGTATAAACATAGACAATCCTGAAAAATCTCCAAGAATTGACTATTGAGTTGTAAAATGAAGGCTCTTGCCTAGTGATACACAGAATTTCCAGCTCAAATCTCCAATTCTATGATTGTTCCTGAAGGAACAACATTGCAAATAGGTAGAATCCCCATTTGCTTCTGCAATATCTTATTAAGAGAGAGCCTGTACAAATCTCTAATCCCTGACCATTCCACATTTACAGAAGTTACCTAGTTACAGTGTCGTTCTCAGTCAGGAGCATTTTCCCCTCAGAAGATATCCGGTGATGTGTTGGAGATTTTTTATTTATCACAACTACAAGGTTCTACTGGCATCGAGTGAGTAGAGGTCAGGGTGGCCACTAACATTCTACAATGCAAAGGACAGTATTCCCCCTCCCCAACAAAGATTCACCCAGTTTGAAATGTCAACAGCACCAAAGTGAAGAAGCTCTGGTCTAGATAGTAAGCTAGATAATAACTCATCTATGAGAAGTTAATTCCTTGGCATTTATAACAGTTCTGGGCAAGGAACAAGACCTCAATATATGCTTGTTAGAACTAAAAATAGACATATATATTTTTAAAGTATTTGATATTCCCAACTCCTTAATCATCCCTTTGAGATAAGATTGTGAAGATCCCTCTAAAAATGCATCTATGACTCATGATGCATGACTAATGGGCTGATTTATTACATTAAGTGTCCAGTCATTTATTAGGACATCTCTAGCTTTGTGTGGCGACAAAGAGTCAAGAAAGAAAATAAGAACCATGAAGTGCCACTCTTAAGGTCATACTATGCAGAACGTTAAAAGAAATTCGGCTGGGGAGCTGATTTCCCACCATCTCTTTAAGATAGGCAAGCTATATTCAATTTCTAAATTGAATTAAGTGATACAAAATAGTTATTTCGGATATTTAATTTTACTAATCCATTGATACTAAGAATGAAATAAGAACAAAGTCACCAAAAAGTCCAGAAACAACTTCAAACAGGATAACTGCTTGATATTCCAACCTAGATAGGAATAGATAGGATCCAAATTTTATAAACAATTTTCTCTAAGATACAAATCCATACGACAATTTTCCAAATTGTTGCCTATGGTTGCAGAATGTTATAACCAAAAAGAACGTAAGAGTACATTTGGTGTTAAGCCCGGATAAGTTAAGTGATTTGCCAGACTCTTTCAGTTATACTCTCAGTTATCTCTAATTACTCCTAAATGAGGGCTAATTTCACTCCACAACAAGCCTTTCTTTCCTAACTGGATTTCTGGACGCAGAAATGGAAAAGAAAAAGAAAAGTTTCCAAACTCTCTTCTGACCTTCTCTATTCATTTTGTAACTACTTTATGCAAATTATTTGTCAGTCTACCAGATTCCATCAAAACTTGTTTTTTGACACGGGGCTTGAACTCACAACCCTGAGATCAAGATGAGCTGAGATCAAGAGTCGGATGCCTAACTGAGCCACCCAGGTGCCCCATTGCATCAAAACTTTTTAACCTGAAGTTTTTATAATTGGTTTAAAAAAATAGGTCATTTATTTCCTAAATACCTCTTGGACGATTTAAATCTCTGAAAGAAGTTACATTTTCGGTTTTCAAAGCCATTTTACTAGATATACTTTTATTTTAATGTTTATAACTTTAAAAGTATGTTTTAAGTCCATTCAACCTCATAGCTTTCATTATAATGATGTTATATTATCTACACACCCCCAGATTTTATCATTTTGGATGACTATAATCAGATATCTTGGGGTAGGAGGAATAATTCTTCTTTTAAAAAGAAAATGTTTTATTTATTTATTTTTGAGAGAGAGAGAGAGCATAAGCAGGGGAGAGGGGCAGAGGGAGAAGCAGACTCCCCCCTGAGCAGGGAGCCCTACGTGGGGCTTGATCCCAGGACTCTGGAATCATGACTTGAGCCAAAGGCAGATGCTTAACCAACTGAGCCACCCAGGAGCTCCCCCACCCCCTTTTTTTAGAAAAAGAGAGAGCTAGCAGGGGTTAGGGGCAGAGGGAGAGGGAGAGAGAGAGAATCTTAAGCAGGCTCCATGCCCAATGTGGAGTCCGACACAGGGTTTTATCTCATGACTCCGAGATCATGACCTGAGCTGAAAGCAAGAGATGGATGCTTAACTGACTAAGCCAGCCAGGTGCCTTGGGAAGAATAATTCTATGTCACTCTCTTAGTCCCTAATTTCTCCTATCTGCTGGATTAGAGCATGCTGTGGCCTGACACCATCTAAAGCATTTGAGCTGGGAATAATACATGTTCTTAGTTTAGGCTCCTCCTAAGTGAAGGAGCTACATAAGTGTAAATTAATAATAGGATAATTAATATAGCTTATACATCAGTGTCCCTGGTGTCTCAATCATTTCTGCATGCTCTCTTGGGATTGTCCTGACTCAGTGCTTTACTAATTTGAGGTTCCAAGGACTGAAGTTTAGGAGGCAGGGGCAAGAGAGGAAGGCAAAGATAAAATATAAAATATATTTTGATCATGATAAATTAGCACACTTAAACAGAGTGTATATGTACGTATTAATAAGCGTGTGTGTGTCTGCATGTGTCTACGTATACATACATGTACACATTCCAAACTCTTCCACCTGCTTCTGTGGAATCCCTGTTATATTAAGATAGGAGTCTTCAATTTCTTAAGGACTTCTTTAACTGAAAACATATGCATTCACTCAACAACTACCAAGTGAGCACTTCCTGTGACATCTCTTGTAGATGTGCCGGATACGGCAGCTCTTAGATAGGCAAGAAATCTACCTCTCCCAGAGTGAAAGGCAGTGGGAGGCAAATAATCAACGAGTTAAATAAGCTAGATAATTCAGACAATAACATTGCTACTATTTTATTCATTTCTTACCATGTGTGCTTTATGGCATTCACTCATTTGATAAAACCTGGCGACGTGATGAGGAGCGAGTGGTGGGGGCAGTACCACTTTCGCCCAGCGTTTCAGGGAAGTGACATTTGAGCTAAGAACTGAATGTGAGGACCCGAGGGAAAGGTGTTCCTGATGGTGCAAAGGTCACTGGGTGGGAGGTGGGTAACAGAAAACCAATGTGACTTAGCCCAGTTAGGGTCGGAATAGCATGAAACAAGGTCAGCAATCTTGGCAAAGGCCCCGAATATCATGTTAAGAAATATGGATTTTGTTTCCTCTTCTATCCTGGGTGCAGTGGGGAGCCAGTGAAATGTGGCCGATCTAATGCAGGCTAAAAAGACCACACTGACACTACGTTGTGTGCAGAATGTATTACGGAGGGATGAGAGTCACGAGAGGAGGCCAGCTCCAATACCATGACTGTAATCCAAATAGAAGGCCACACTCCGGACCATGATGGGGAGCAGTGAAGACAGAAACGACATGGGTGGGGTCAGAATATACTTTGGAGGCAATTCAGTCAAGGCTTGCTCATAATGGATGTGTGGAGGGAGGGGAAAAGATGAACCAATGAAGAATCCCAGGTTTTGGGGTTGAGCCTCTGGCGTGGATGGTGATTCAATTCACATGAACACACACTCCATGAAACTCCTTCACTCCAAAAACAACCTCCCCACCTCTTCCTGTCAATAATGAATCATTTCTTGAGATCTTGTTCAAACACTACCTCTATCGGGTCATTTGCCCTGGTTCCTCATGTCCTTTTATAAGTCTGTTATAGTAAGTGCCATGCTTTCAAGTGTTGCGTGATTTTTGAGTACATACCTCATTTGTTTTACTAGACACTCGAGGGCAGGAACTATTTCCATAATTGTTGCGTCCTCACCATTATCATGCATAGTGTCTCACATATAGCTCCAGGAACCTAAATTCCAGTTTCCTCAGGGCGGTCCTTGTTTTAGTCCTAATGATAATTAGTTAGCGACTTCACTTTCAGAACTGTATTGGTATGAATGATAAATTATAAGGTAATCCTACATAGTGTAGATGCCCGATACTCTCCAATTATTCTAAGACTCAAGGCCTATGTATAAGAATGCACCACAAAGAGGAAAACTTGGGGTTCAATTCTGATTCCATGAAGCTCCAAGGTAAGAATCATCTGATAAAGAATACAACCAGAAAGCAAAGACACTTAGTACTGCCGAAATTTGAGCTTTGTCTACAAACAGGAAATGGAATGCAGAATGACAAGTTGCAGGTATTTGAAAAACTTTGTGCTTCAAACATCTCGTTATATTAGGAAAATATGCATTTTTGGTATTGTTATTCTGTGATTTTTCCACTGACATATGAAGTTGCAAAACATGTAAGAAGGAGGGATTTCCAAATTACATAGTAAGCGCTCGAGTTGTTCTCACCTCTGTATTTTTATACTACGCAGAAGTAGGGAGGGTTTGAAATGAAACTCCCCGATAACTGTCAACAGAATTACTGTCTTCAACACTCCTTCAACATTCTCAAGGTGAAGGACCCATAACCAGGTTTACTCCTTGTCAAAACATTTGTTTGCTCTCGCGTGGACATATCCCTCATTACTTTCTCATCTCATATACTTTATGCCTGAGTGGCATCTTCTTCACAACTGGGACCAAGAAAGAGCCTGTTGGGCAAGATTCTTCCTTCCCAGGCAGAGTGTAGTCCTATACTCACGGAAGTGCTTATCCAATAAACTGCAATAAGGAGAATCCACTATTTTATGCATCATAAAATTGTCATCGAGGTGCTTTAGGAAACCCTTCTGTGATCCTTGATTCCAAGCAACGTGCACTTGTCTTTCAACAGATATTTGATATTTTCTCCTTAGTAACATATTTTTCTCAACATTTGAATAGATGGCCCAGGGAGACTTAATTCCTAATTTCTTCTTTTCCTCGCCTCTGCAGGAAGCTGTGTATTGTAGTCATTTCCTTTCTGTGTATTTCGCTTGTGTTTCTTGGGAACACTGTCACCTTTTTCCATTTCATATCATAGGATCATTACAGAATGATGTGAGGACATGTGGGTCATGGTAGTGCCCCTCCCTTCCTTGCTGTAAAGCCCAATGCTGGCATGAAGCATCCTCCAGACTTCACTATGGTGGTCCCTCATCCACGGTCACCACCGTGTCCCTCAGCCCAGTAGTGTCTCTTCCGCCCTTCACGCCAAAGCTCTCAATGGCAACTTAGACCAGAACTTAAGATTCACCCAAACTTTATATTTAGAAATCATGCTTTTAAGCCTCAGAGAATTAGAATTTGTTTTAATTTAAAAAGGCCAAAATTTTAAATGACTACTGATAAGAAAGCGTTTCTTCGCAAGTTATATCAGTTACATACAGTATAAAAAACTTATTGTTTGGGGTGCCTGGGTGGCTCAGTTGGTTAAGCGACTGCCTTCGGCTCAGGTCATGCTCCCAGGGTCCTGGGATCGAGCCCAGCATCAGGCTCCCTGCTCGGCAGGAAGCCTGCTTCTCCCTCTCCCGTTCCCCCTGCTTGTGTTCCCTCTCTCGCTGTCTCTCTCCGTGTCAAATAAATAAATAAAATCTTTAAAAAATAATAAAAAATAAAAAAATAAAAAACTCATTGTTTTATAAAACCTCACAGGAGAGTAAGGAAATTCCAGTATTAAGATGCATCCAAGAGAAACAGGCACCTATCTATCACCTGTTTATAATGTACTGTACGTGAGAACCTATGATTGCCTTACTTGTACTCTCTGATTTAGTCCCACAGGAAGAAACACAACATACCAACCAGCACCTCCATTTCACAAAGGGGGAAAGAACTGACGTACCCCGTGTCAGGTCCTGCAGCTAAGAAGTGCCCATCTTGGTAACCACTGCAGGATAATGGGAACTTTGGACCCAATGAGGTCATGTTTGCCCTCAGGCAGCCCTGATTTCAATATTCTTTCCATTGTGCCAATAAAATGCACAGTCTTTTCAATTACCTTGTGCTCTAAGGAGCAGCATTTTGTTGTACCATGTTTAAAGCTATAAACATGGTATATACCCTAATCACCTAATGCCGAGGTGCCATTTTAATTGTGCATTGACTATTCCAAATAGGCAAAGATAATGTGTCCCTTTCCCATTGCTGTGAAGATTGGCTGTACTGTGCATAAAAGCACCTTGGTCTGTTTAACTACCCTAGTAGTTGGATCCATCCTAGATTCAACCCTGTTTGGGAGATCCTACACAGGGAGCTGAATTAGCTCAGATTACAAATCACTATGAACATCTCACTAAATGCTGACACGTTCAAACCCTGCAGCTGCTCCTCTGAGATAACTAAGCATGGACAGTAATATGCATGCAGGATAACTTCCCAGCTGGTTTCTGGCCCCACGAGAGGATCTCCATAGCACTGTTCTCAGGGCCTGGGACATTCCGTAGGCTGGGTGGGGAGGAGGCCACTGACGGGGAGAGCTTTGAAATTTACACTCTGGCTCCATCCTCCTTCATGGGCCAGTGCTGTCCCTTGCACACTGGGTATATCAGGGAGGGCCCTGAGCTCATGGGGGGATCTGAGCACACTGCTCATTTGGGACTTGGCCTGTCAAGATGCTTTTGTAACTCGGGCTACAGTAATTTATCTTATTGGACAGGAATGAAGAAAACTTGGTCGAAGTTTATTCACAATTCTATATTTCTTTGGCTTTTGTCAATCCTCTGTCATACGGAATACTCAAATTTTTATGAAGAGACAAGCTGATATGAACATGTAAGAAAAAAAGAGTAGGAATTTAATAAAGAGAAGGAACCATTTCTAGCTAATTTCAGATCTGCTATCTTTGGCAAGCTGCCCAGAATTTTTCCTCCTTTTATTTATAAAATAATTTAAATATCTTTGTACTTTTAGAAGTAAATTTTGTATACTAACGATGGGGAGGAATGACTATCTTGAGGTTGGCTGATAACGAATTTGTAGCAAATGGCAGATAGCCCAACTCCGGGTCACGAGGCCAAACTGCACGAATCCTAGTCTATTAGCATAGCGTGCTGCTACCTGAGGAGGCAACACTGTTTTCCTTGCAGAAGAGTTTAAACTTTAAATTATTGGATTTTCGACAACTAGCTAACATTTTTCATTTGTCAGAATTCTAATTTATTCAACGTGATAACTACAGAACATACTTAGACTATTAGGTGCGAGCAATGTTCACCTTGTGTCTCACTTAATCCCCACAACCATATGGTGATGTAAATATTATTGTTGTCATCCCGTTTTTTTTTTCCTTTTACGGTGAAGGAAATGGAGAGTCTGAGAGGTCAAGTGATTTGTCAAAATCACCCAGCCAGAACACCAAGGCTATCCTTTTTCCACTGGACTATATGATCTCTCTTTTCCTCTACCCACTCTCTTGGATTATTATTATTTCAGCAATGTAAAAATAGAGTGAGTTTATTTTGTTAAAAATAAAAGAGGGCAGAATGGTGAATGTTATCTGGGCTGGCAAGGCTAGGGTCAACACTGATGGCTCATTGGGGTTTATGAGGACACACTTCATAGGGGGAGGGAGAGGACAAAATGCTCAATTAAGGCTTTCAGTGAAAAGTTACTGAGCCTCTGACTTAGCAGAAATGCAGGTGACAATCCCTTAGCCTGCCCACCTTGCTACCCACCACCTGTGTACCTGTGTGCCCTACCTCTGTGTCCTCAGTCCTTCCGGGTAAGATAAGGATTACACCATCCTTTCCTGGTGTGATTGTGGGGACTATGAAGGAAACTACAAAGCACCTTGCCCGGGACCTGGCATTAGTTGGGGTTCAATAAACGTTGGCATAGTCGTTCTTAGAATGTCGCATAGAACATGGACACCAGTAACTAGAAGTGGAAACACAGACAGCATAAGGAAACCCCAGACAAGCAGCCAAGGGACTTCAGAGAAGGCAGATCACGGAACTTAGCTGACATGAGGCACGCTGTCTGCCTGGTATGGCTCGAGGGCTTCAGACGCATAGACCAATTCAGTCATCACCACCAGATGACAGTGAAGCAGAGAAAGGTGAAGTCACTTGCTCAGAGTCACACGCAGCCAGTGAGGGGCCAGGCAGGGTCAAGTCAAGCCACCTTACCCCAGAACCCACCAGTGGACCAAGCACTCATACCACTTCCCAAGACTGCAAAGCCATTAGTCGGGTTCTGCAGGTGACCACCGCACTCCCTGGACAATTTAAGGAGGATATCGCCATTGAGAGTTTGATCTTCCATGGTCTCCAATTTTCCATGTGTGTCATATAGGTGGCCCTCATCCTCTCAAGTGAACCGTCAGCTCCAGGATTCTAACAGTCACTCCACATAACACCTACAGATCCGAGGCACAACAAAGACCCTCCACACAAGTGTGATGAGGGGGGTAAAATGCGACAGCAAAACACGGCTCCAGAAAATGCAGTGTCTGCTGTTTGCTGGGAAACACAGGCTCATCTCATGTGCTGCTATCCTTGGAAATGAGGCTGCTTTGGGGAAAAGCAGTAACAACCCATAAATAAGAACATATCCCAGGTAACAGTACTGTTAATGGAAGGTCCCACCTTGTATCTGCCCAGTGGGGGAATGGCCTTCACAGGCCACTGATCCCCTCACGGTGGGTGAGAGTCCCAAATGCCCAAACACAATCAACATATGAATGTGTAACTCTATAGATTTATGGAAGGAGCCAGAGACATCCATATATACGGATGCAAATAGCACACTTTTCCTCTGTGTGGGAATAATAGTTACATGGTTGGGCCTGAATCTTCTCCTGTTAATCGTTCAAGCACTATGAGATATGTGTAACCTCATGATGGGAAGAAAGTGTTGTAACATGTTAAGGGTTTTGTTTGTCTTTTCATAGTCTTCCTAATTTAACGTTTTTGGCAATAATCTTTATGAATCTACTGTCTAAAGAAGCAGAGAAGGACTTATTTTTCATTCAGCGCATTTTCAAGTTTCTCAATGTATGAAGTATGGTCCTGGCTCCATTCAGTAAGCCATTATTTATGTCTGCTGGCTGGCAGAGAGTGTGATTAAATATGCAATGCATACAAAAATATGAAAAGTTTTAATAGTGTAATGTGTTTTGGGGGTTGAGTAATTTTTTATTAAAGACAATCAAGATTTTGATTTAAAAAAGCAAAACGTAAATGCTAAAGAATAATACTTTTCAGGGTGCCTGAGTGGCTCAGTTGGTTAAGTGACTGCCTTCGGCTCAGGTCATGATCCCGGAGTCCTGGGATCGAGTCCCACATGGGGCTCCCTGCTCAGTGGGGAGCCTGCTTCTCCCTCTGACCCTCTCCCCTCTCATGGTGTTTCTCTCTCTCTCTCTCTCAAGTAAATAAATAAAATCTTTAAAAAAATAATAATACTTTTCAAATGTGACAAATTTTGACAAAATTCCATGCTTATCAAAAATAGAATTGTTATCTTGAATTACAAAAAGGAGTTAAATCCTCCCCCTGTTAAACGGTACTTAGATTTCCCTGGGGGATTTGTACATGCCATTAAATTCAAAGATGTTCAACTATCAATTTTGTTATTATATATTAATCAGAATGCTAAATATATTCATTAGGTGAAGGAAAAAAAAGAACTGTTCTCTAGGTGACTATGGCGTTTGTGATATTTTAAATGGTCCAAAAAAGGAAAGTAGAATCTCATATTTTAATGACTGTACCAAATGGTCAAAGATCCTGTAGCACCTTATACCTTTCCTCCAAGGGAGTGTGTCTTGCTTCTGGCAAAGTATATAAATGGCTAATATAAAAAGACAAATATTATGTTCCTGTAGGTAATGCTTGTCCACATTAGAGAACTCGGAACTTTCAAACTGGAAAAAAAACTGAAATGGAAAAAAAACCAAAACCTGCTCTTAAAATGTTCCCGTATGCTCTAGATAAGAATAGTTAATGAATAATGAAGGAAGTGGTGTCTTGAAATGAGACTGGTTCATTGTTCTCCTGAAAAGCATTTTAGACTCATTCTCCTATGACTACATGACTAAATGGGTTTATAATGCAACATTTTAATGTTAATAATCTACTTGCACAAATCAAGCAAATGGCAAGTCAAAGACTGAATCATTTCATAATGATAATAAAAAAAATCTCACTGGTCATATGGACCAATCTTTAATAGACATTAATTGTTCACATTGCTTCTTCTGCCTCCAAGATTCGGGAGACTAGGCAGGAATATATTTCTTTAGAAGTCTTGTAATTTTACTGATAATTTTTCTCCATAAAAATAGCTCTACTCAGAAAATAAAAGTATTCACCTAAAAAGGAAGATCAACTAACACACTGTAATTGATTGTCAAATATATCAATTTAATAGTGGTACAAGTTAGGAATAGTTAGTAGTAAATTGATTCAAGTATTAAGAGTACAAGATTGGATGCAAATTTAGAGTTCAAATTCATTTAGCTATATTGAAAGTATTATAGTGGGCTAGAACATTTAGACCCCATGACACAGAACATCAAACTTTTTAAAAAAACTGGAATAGTTGTAACATTTTAGAAGACTAAACGATGGCTTAGAAGTGTCAGCATAAAAAAGCAAAAATGATCCTACACCTACCTGTCTGGGGAAAATTTGTCCCAGTGGGGACAAATGAGTTCATTCATTTGATCAGAAAGAGTTACCAAGGTCTTACTAAGTGCGGTGCACTACTTATAATATTGTTATCAATAATTTCTACGGAAAGAAATGAAACCAAGTAAGCTCGCAAAGTATCTAGGTCCTCTTATCTGTAGAGAGCTCGCCCAGTGGAGCAAGAGGGAACAAGAAATCTTCCTCTCCGTGGGGGAGGGCACGTCCTGAGCATTGTTGGCGAAAGGCAAGGGAAGGAAAGAGAGAGCAAGAAGGACATGTGTCAAGTGCCCAGTTTAGGGCCGGATTTATAGTGAGGACTTCATATATGAAGCATTATTGCTACGATTTAGGGTGTGGGACTGAGGATGGAATGTTTGCTGGACCCAAAATGAGGAGAAGAAGCCAATAATGAGAAAGGGCAGGAGGGCAACACCCTGGGATGGAGCCCTCAGCTACATGATTCCTACAAACAGGCCCCACTGGCTGTTTATCCTCCCCATTCCCACCTGTCTTTCATCCGGGTTCCGTGCTGCTTTTCCCAAGCTTCCCCCCTCAACACTTTAGGGAACATTTTATTAACAATTTGCAGGGTATAGCCAGTGGCTGAAACCTCATGCCAGGGTCCGGGGAGTCTTACTCATGGTCCTACTTAGAATCTTTTTCTCTGAGGACACTTCTATGAGTGAGCCAAAAATTAAATATGTCAGCAATCAGTGATGCTATTCAAGAGCCTATCCTAAAAACGTCCATGTGGGGCAGAGAATTGTTTGAAAAATTCAGAAATTAATCTGTAATCTGGGGCCTTGTCTAGAGCTATGCCTCCCATTGTGGTCAGCACATGCCTGAAGATCCCCAATTTTTTTTTTAAAGGAAGTTAATTCAATTTTTAAGTTGAAAAATATGACCTTTGAGGAAAGGCTACAGGAATCGGGGTTGTTGGGGCCCGGTACAACACAACAGCAAACCCGACTTCATAAATGTCAACTACTTGAAATCAGCTGTGCTCCAAGCCTTCAGACGTCTGAAGCGGACAAAGTAGACGAAAATTGTAGTAAGAGATTTTCGTTTAACTTTAATAAGGAATTTCCTGGAAGGAATCTAAATCTCTCACTGCAATTTGACTTAATGTTACAAGGTTAATTAAACACAAACAGGCTACCAAGGAAAATTGTGGAATTTTGGCTCTTAGGTAGAAAACCACATATCTGAAATGGTTTAGGTTTACTCCTGCCTGGAATTAAGAGGCTGGATTGAATAACTCTCAGAGTTTGTGTATTATATAACTGGTTTTATAGCTTTTTAACTTCTTCTGTGCATGGGTGAGGCACACATCCATATGAACTCTAGGGCTGAAGAAAAAGTACAACGAGCCCTATATACAAAGTCGATCTTGAGTTTCCTTACTTGGCAGAAGAAAGTAAAAGTGTTATTTTTAAATTGGCTCCTTTCCTGCACACTATTAAGGAGAACTCCAGTTTGGAATAATATTTTATTGTAGCACTAAAAGATAGTCCCAAATCATTAACATACTGAGTTCATTGAACTCCTTATCAATACCACATTCAAAGTAGCCTGTTTTGAGCAAAGAAAGGGCTGAAGTAGAGCTTAACAACTAACCACAAACAACACTTATTTTTGGCCTTATTAGGAATTTGACATTAAAAAAAAAAACCCAAACCACACATTTTTATTATATATGGTCAAAAATAAGAACAAAACCAGCCCATTTCTTCACAGCATTGAAGTGGTTGAATACATTGTTCTCATGTGCTGCAATATTCAAAAAAGGATAATTTGTGGGGGAAAAAAAAACCCAACCAAAACCAGGCTGTAATTGCAAAAACATTTTGTGAATTGTGGCATAATGCTAAATAATTATTCTTCGTCTTTTTTCTTCTGTCAAAATCATTTCTTTCTATTGCTTTTTCTCCCCTGTTTTTTAAAGAAAGAAACAAACCACGGTAACTTCCATTCCATTTTAAACTAATGCTTCTATTATTTCATATCTAAATGGGGCTGACATCATCAGCTCCTTCGTGTCCTGAAAGATATTTAGCTCTGGTCCACTGTTACATACTTGATGCATTACATGAAATAAAATATCTCAAGATTTCAAAAATATTTATTTTAAAAACAGCAATCAAATTGCCTGTAATCACATTTTCTGCTTGGCTTTGAAAGCTACATTATTCAATATGCCAGTGGTCCTTTCCATAATGGCAACATATTAGAAATTCATGCTGCTCAAATACATCTGACTTCCTTGATGTACCATACTCCCTCTAGACCCAGAGGAACACCCCTGCCTCAATTCGTGTGTCCTGCCCAGAACCTTCTGAAGTGAATGCTTGTCAAAACAGCTGTACAGTGGCCTCCGAATGCAAAGTGTGGCATGACTGAATGCCGAAAATGACAATAAATCTGAGTATATACATGATGCTTGCTTTTGTTGCCCGGAAAAATAAGGCATTTGGGAAATCACGCCCCCTTCTGCCCCCCATTTCCTTGCCTTTTAACATCTTTTTTCCATTTTCAACTCCAGAACTGGAAATTTGAAGCATTCATAGAAATTGAAATCTCCTTTGTTGCTTTTTTTTTTTATTGTAAATTTTCTATAATGTGTCATTAAGAACCATACTCCACAAAAAGCTCAGGTCTTAAATGACTCCTTTCTGTGAGGCCATTCTAAAACTTTGCACGGTTTTTCTTTGTATGAAAGAGCTTCTGTTGACTGCACAAAGAACAAGCAATGGCCACATATAGGCCAGGCAGTGAGGCTTGGATGACTTTATACAAGGTTGCATTTTCCCTTCTACCCATCCATAATTAAACCCAGCAGTGAATGTGCCAGAGTAGAGAGAAAAAGAAGAGGCTCTTGATTTCAGTTTTGTAGGAACCAAAGGATTTTGCTTAAACCGTGCATACTTAGTACAGATATTTTCTTATTCTACCTTTCTCCCAAAATAGTTCTGTCGTTTCTTTTTAACAACATGAAAACACCGTCCGGTCTCACCAAGCAACATCACTTTCTTCTTAAGGGCAAAACAACATTTTCCACTCAAAGAAACATTCTGTTCAATAGATTCAAATATCTTAATAACTGATTAGGCCCGGGGCCGGAGAGGGAGGACAGGTAAAACACTAGAAAGCCAAAGTGACGGTAGGAAAAATTACTAAGTGACCAAAGTGAAAAGTTGGGTGAGTCGTGAGTCTGGATCACACTTGTGTGGTCAGCAGAGTATGAATCATAGGAAAATGCTAGCCCTGGCCCGGGTCTCAGAGATCAACTTGTTCTGCGGTTTTCCCTCTTCTCCGGGGACAGAATCCGTTGTGCCGGGGAACTTTTATAGGAAATGTGAACAAGTGAGACGAATAGCAGCAACACCGCTCTGGCTGACTCCTGCCTTCCTCTGGCTCCAAAGAGCTTAATTTGGACCCTCCAGATCTAACCCAATGCTGCTGGTTACAGATGGGGTGCAGTAAATTGCCCATGCTTAACAAGCTTATCCAAAGCAGGCCCTGGTCTTCCCAACTCTTGTTCCAGTGCTCTTCTAACCAGATTCCACTCTCTGAGAAGCTCAGGCTCATCAGTTATGCACTATCAAAATAACTCAAGAGAATTTTGAGAAAAATGGAACTCTTGCAATATTGGGTCACGAATAGCTGTTTAACTTGGACCTAGAGAATCAGAACTAATTGGCTCTTATTCAACAGTATATACTAATAGAAATTCTACTCTGTTTTATAGGCCAGGCTTAGAAAGCAGGGACTTTAAAAAAATGGAACTTTTTTTAAAGTGCCAGAAATCGAACTTCTTGTGGGCGTCCCAACTGACTACTGACATATAAAATGGCATCAGCAAGAATATACAAAAAGGAAATGTTGGAAACTTGGGGAGGGAGAAATTTCACCCCAAGTGTGCTTCAGTCTCCATATAGGTTATTTTATTTATTTATTTTTTTAAGTTTATTATGTTATGTTAGTCACCATGCATTAGTCACCATTAGTTTTTGATGTGGTGATCCACAATCCATCGTTTCCATGTAACACCCAGTGCTCCATGTAGTACGTGCCCCAGTAATACCCATCACCAGGCTAAACACTCCCCCCCTTCCCCCTCCCGTCTAAAACCCTGTTTGTTTCTCAGAGGTTTATGACAAATTTCAGAAAGCAATCTAGATACTCTACCCTGGCGACCTTTTTATCAGAAAGGGATTCCCACTGAATATATCTAGCACCTACTGTGTGACAGGCACTACTTTACAGATACTAACTTCTTTAATATTCACATTATAGGATTAAATATCTTATTATACCCATTTTATAGATAAACAAACTGAGGGACAGAAAGGCTATGTGAGTTGCTCAGTGTCACACAACTGGTAACTGGCAGTGGCAGGATTGGAATTGAGGTGGTCTGGCTCCAAGATGTTGGTTTAGATGATAATGGTATATAAGGGCACTCAGTAAAAGGTAAAGCCTTTTCTTGGTGAATAGGAGGATTTTTGTTGTCTTTTTTTTTTTTTCCTACAGATGTGAAGAAGACTAAGGATCAAAGTATAAATAAGGCTTTGGGAAAATCTCTCTCATGCATTTTAACTCCTCCAAAAGAGTCAAGAAAAAGCTTGCCTTTTTCATTTTTTAAAAGATTGATTTATTTTATTTATTTTTAGGATTTTATTTATTTATTTATTTTAGAGAGAGAGAGTTTATTTATTTTAGAGAGAGAGAGAGCAGGGGGAGGTGCAAAGAGAGAGGGACAAGCCGACTTTGTGCTGAATGCAAAGCCTGATGTGGGACTCGATCCCATGACCCTGAGATCATGACCTGGGCCGAAATCAAGAGTTGGACATCTAACTGACCAAGCCACCCAGGCGCCCTTATTTATTTATTTATTTATTTATTTATTTATTTATTTATTTATTTTAGAGACAGAGTGAGAGAGAAAGAGCGTGAGTATGTGGGGAGCAGCAGAGGGAGAGGGAGACGGAGAAAGACAATCTCAAGTAGATGCCCCGCTGAGCTGGGAGCAGACTCAGGCTCAATTTCACAACCCATGAGATCATGACATCAGCCGAAACCAAGAATCGGATGCTCAACTGACTGAGCAACCCAGGCACCCGGCTCTTCCCATTCATTGAACAAACTTACATAACGCTTCCAAAGTGTTTCTAAGCAATTCTTTAATATTCATTTAACACCATGACTTAAGGACTATTTTTTCCTTGCTTTTCAGAAAAGAAAGTTGGGGCATTTATGGGTTGAGCCACTGAGCAAGTCACTTAACTACTCTGCACCTCCATTTTTCAATTGTGAAATTGGGATAATGATACTCATTCAGACATTGATTTCTAATTATGAACTAATTTTTTATGTCTAATATATTAGACATTTGTAGGAAATTCTTATAATCAGTAATACTGTATCACTTATGTTGCCCACTGGGGATAAGAACAAGCAGATACAAGAAACTTTATCTTTGAAATGAAATATCTGGGGCGCCTGGGTGTCACAGTCTCAGTCATTAAGCATCTGCCTTCGGCTCAGGTCATGATCCCAGGGTCCTGGGATCGAGCCCCGCATCGGGCTCCTTGCTCAGCAGGAGGCCTGCTTCTCCCTCTCCCACTCCCCCTGCTTGTGTTCGCTCTCGCTGTGTCTCTCTCTGTCAAATAAATAAATAAAATCTTAAAAAAGAAAATAAAAAAACCCATAACAACGATCTCTAAAATATATATAATACTTAAATGAGAACTAAAATATTTCCACCCCGTGGATTCATTCAAATTCTAAAATTCCGTCATGTGAAGATACTAGCACCAAGATGTGAGCACCACACTAACAGCAAAGGCTCAGCTTTAATAACATTGAAAAGCTTTTGGAAAATACAATCGGAGATAGTTGGTCCTATACATAAATCTGCCTAGGGTGGTTTATACTCATAGGATTATAAAAGTTGCAGCAAATTTCTTATTTAGAATCTACAAGTGTTAGCTTTTATTATTGTAGGTGACCTTGAAAGAAGGGCTTGGAAAGAGCACTGTATTTCTAGGTGAGCTGCGCTTACATCTGGATTTCTGTAGTTATTACTTCCTTGTCTATATGAGCATTGATGATCTATGTTGTGCTCTCTTCACAAACATATTTTAACAATTGGCAAACTGACCAAGAGTTCTGTTGTTAAACTTTGAGATCACATTGGGCACGATCAAAGTTTTTAGGGAAGAGTTTTAGTCTGTTTTTACAAAGAAATGTGAAGAAAATATTCCACAGTCTTAAATTTCCTTTCAAAGCAAAGAACCCCTGAGTGCTTTTGAAATGTAAAATATGGCTGTAAGAAGGGTTGTTCATCTTTAGATCCATTTGTATCTGGGAATGATGTGAAAACAGCTCAGTAGCCCATCTTTCTGTTCTCACTGTCACCGCCCTGTGTATCTCCTCAACACCTCTTGCTGAGTTATGACAACGGGCTGCTCAGACTTTCCATAACTCCAGTTTCTTACCGCCGCTATCCATCCAGGAAGATGCCAGACGGATTCTCCTCTGATACTGCTTTCATAATGCTTTTGCCTCTAATGAAAACAGCCAATGGTTTCTTTGAATCCATCAAATCAAGCCCCTGGTCCTTTCATTGGTTTGTGAAGCCTTTGGTCAAGTCTTCCAACTTAAAATAACCAACCTTCTTTGCACATGCTCTCCAATATGCCTTTTCTTTCCCTCTCTGTTTGTCCAAATCAAAACCATCTTTCAGGCCCTGCCTGCAGCCCTGTGTTTTCCACTAGGTTTTATAGACTACCCAAACCAGATTACTCTACCGTCTTCCAAGTAGGAATTCCTACTGGGTTCATTGGTCCGTAAAACTGAGTTTAGCCTTTCCCCTGGTCTCTAATTGCTTCATATCTTACTCTAATTGTTTCATACCTATTTATGTTTTCTCTGTGGTTTATAAGCTTCTGAAGGACGGTGACCATGTCTTATCAGTCATTTGAGCACTTTCAAACATTTAGATCACAGTAAATAAAATGTACACACTGCCCTCTTTAATACCCATCACCAGGCTAACCCATCCCCCCACCCCCCCAGAACCCTCAGTTTGTTTTTCAGATTCCATCATCTCTCATGGTTCGTCTCCCCCTCTGATTTCCCCCCTTCATTCTTCCCCTCCTGCTATCTTCTTCTTTTTTTTTTTTAACATATATTGTATTATTTGTTTCAGAGGTACAGATCTTTGATTCTGCATGGAGTACTGGGTGTTATATACAAACAATGAATCACGGAACACTACATCAAAAACTAATGATGTAATGTATGGTGATTAACATAACAATAAATAAATGAAAAATAAATAAATAAAAAATAAAATGTACACACTGATTAATGGCATTCTAGACACATACTTCAAAAGAAGAATTGAAGAGGCTCCTTGTTTCTCAAAGGAATTAGTAGACTCCTATGAAGTCAGCCCTGCCAACCCAACTTTATTGGATTTCTATTGCAACTTTACAGTATATCAAACTCTGGCTCCTGGACTCCAGCCAGAGATCCCAGCCTTGAAAGAGGATTCTTACAATAAATTTAAACTCTGAAATTACTTTTTCCAAGACCACACTGGCTTAAAAAATGGGTTTAATATAGATTTAATGTTGGAATCAACACTAACTAGACCTATGCTGTCCATATAGCAGCCACTAGGAACATGTAGCTACCTTAAATGTAAAATAATTCAAATGTAATAAAATAAAAATTAGTTCTTCAGTCACTCCAGCCACATTCAAAGTGCTCAATAGCCAATGAATACTCCTGTTGGACGGCATGGCTAACAGAAAAGCCATTATCACAGAAAGTTCTATTGGACTGCGCTAAAGCCCATCCAAAGCCTCACCAAGAATTGGATTATTTGTTGAAGTAGCTTTTTACACAACAGCATAAAATGGTAGGGACAGTCCTGGGAGTAGGCAAGGTGGATGTCCACCTCAGAATGTGGTCTGGAAGGTATGGGGAAGGTTCACCATCCTGTGAAAAATCCTGCTAGATGCACCTTGCCAAGAACCAGAATGGCAAATTAGAGCTTCATCCCCTTAGCGCAGGCCAAACAGGCCCCTCTGCCTTGCACAATGTTAAAAGTTCCAAAGGAAATACCACATTGAAGGGAAAATACCTAAAGTCCAGTTTTTGACATTGGGTTGGGTGGGGAAAGCATAAAGAAATCTGGATGAGGAGAAGCTGTGGATAGGACAAGAGGAGAGCACAGTGGAGGAAGGACCTAGAAAGTGGTGCATTTCACGCTGTGACTAGGTCCCATTCTGAGCATGCCATTTGAGGGTGGAGTGACTGCCATTTTGGCAACTCTGGGGAAATCCTCGATGCATATATGTTGAAGCTGCACACAATGTATGTATGCATATATACACTGAAGAAGCATCTCTTAACGAGTGAGTGGTATATCGAGATGGTCCTCAGAATGCTAAGAAGGCAAATTATATAAAGGAGAAAAGAGTTTTGAGACTTGAATTACAGAACTGAATATCTCATTATCCCTTCTATGGCCCCGCTCCATTCACACTATGAGAAAGCTTAGAGGACCGACTTGGTAGTATATACAGTGCATGCGTTCTTCTTAGCAAACAGGTGGTGCTTATAAAGGCGTCACCTGGATGCCTCATTGACTTCGGAACTGGGTCTGTGAAGGCCTAGCCCCAAAGAGGAATAGACACGTGACTCTTCAAGGTGACTACTTTGAAGTACAGCGTGATTCAGATTTACGAATTTAGCCTATTCACTTAAAAATCCATGTCCTATTTTATAAAGCCATAGTTAATATTCTTAGGGCAAATCTATACAGGTAGAATAAAAAATCAAGGCAATAGTTTTCTGCCACCGTGAGTGCTGCAAATGAGTTCTCTCTTGGCCACTGAGCTAGCTGCCAATTCTTAGAATCTGGACACTGTCATGGCATGAGGCTTTGGGTTTCATTCTCGAAAAGTGACTTCAGGGTCTCTTTTGACCCTCCCTCCCCAAACCCCACCCTTCACATTCATGATTAATTGGAAAACCTTCTTGTGAAGCCACTCAAGTTAGAGATACATCCCCAAATGATTTTGATTAGTGATAATGTGAATGCTGCCTACCAGAAAGCCATATAAGATGAGCAAGTTAATCAATTTGTTCATTGTGAGCACAACAGCACTGTTCAGTGACTTACCAAAATGACAATCGAGTTACATGTACCGTTAAGTGATTGAACAACGGAAACCAAAGAGTGCTAATTAAAAGTCACTGTTAACCTCAGGGAGAGTTTGATGACAAGGTAAAGAGTTCTGTCCTTGGCCATATACTGCTGAAACTATTTTTCACTACTGGAGATATAGACAGAGAAATGACTAAGGTTTTAGATGACACACGAACCAGAAGGAAAGATTTCATGGTAAGTCAATGTTTCTCAAACACGGGATGCTTGCTAAAAATACAGATCCCTGGACTTCTGGGTAGAGGGCTGGAAATTTAATGTTTGCTGGTTTTTCTGGATGATACACTTTCCCACTAACTTTGAGAAGTACAGAACACTCGAAGATTCATGGGGACAATGGATCCAATAGATTGAAACACTTTAATGGAGATAAATTTTGGTCACTAGAATTGTACTTCCGAAATACAAATGAAGATGTTTTCTTACTTTCCTATCCTGTAAATCTGTGGAAAATGGGGGAGAAATCCGACTGAACAGCAGTTCCTAGTCAGAAGATGTGAGGGTCTTGCTTGTGGCCCCTCTAAAGATAACTTTTTATCTGAAAGCTAGTAAGACAGTTCAACTTTATGACAGGGCCTTCAGTGTCAAATAGGGCTTAGAACTTTGGGTTAGACATATGAGTGATCAAACAGGTAATTAATTGATTTTGCCTTGAAGTCAACAGAAGACAGAAAATTACTTTAGGAATGTATGGGGAACATTTTCCCTAGCTAAAAACTTGTGCCTAGTTTCCGAATCCCACGTTACTACAATGTAAAGCATCTCCCATGAAAGTCGACCTTACCCTCACTAATGACCTCGCTCCGCACCACAAATCAGTAACAGATTCTTACCACCGAAATGGAGTTAGTAAGCAGTGCTCCGTCCTGTCCCAGCAAATTGGAGACGGTGATTTCAGGTAGGTCCATGTTTTGTGGATGAAATGGTAGCAGGCCATTATGGTTCATTGGGTGACACAGAGAGTGGTAACCAGGTTCGACTTCATTCACGTGCACCAGTGAGTGGTCAGGGAGAGAGGGAGGGGTGATTGGTGGAATGTTGAAGTCTTCACTTTCCAGGCTTGGACCAGGGTAAGACTGAAAAGACAAGGGATATTGTTGCAAATTATCATTCCCTTTCTTCTTCATCACCGTGAACAAATACACACGACCCCTTCAGATGTGATTACAAGCAGCCTTATGGATTTGGCAAACATATTTCAAACATGCAGATTACCCTGCTGTCATTTCACTAATATGCACGGAAGAAAATTGTCTCAAAGGCATATCCACTCCTTGTATAAAGAGTACTTCCATTAGGCAGTTTTATTTTTCCAAGAAACTGAACTCAAACAGATTTCAAAGGTCCCATTAAAATTTTCCAGAATTTTAATCTAGCTGAATACCTTTTTCATGGGAATTGTGGGGAAAGAAGGCAATTTATAAAATTAATGTTTAATCAAACATGTTTCATAGGACTCCCTACTGCTCAGATCATGAGACATAATAAAATGAATTCCAGAAGTTCTGGGGGCAATTGCTTTTGAGTTTTGAAAAGCTGCATGCTCACAACTGACAAAAGAAAAATAATTAGTAAAGACACAACTTAGGCATGTTGCATAACTGTGGTTGTATAGAAAGTTTGATATATGAAAAAAAACCATTAAAAGCTATTTTTATCATGAAGATTATACCATCAAAATAAAATGAAGATTGTTTTCTTGATTTCTGACTATTCGCATTTATTTGATTTTCCTCTAAAAGCCGCGAAATAATATTGCAGCCATTTTGATTCAGTACAGCTACTTTGAAAAGCAATAGCATACTGACATTATTATAATACTAATTTAGGAATAAAAGTCAAACAGTAAAATAAATAACAACATACGAGGGGCTTTTCCTTTTGGAAAGTAGCTTTAGATAAAAAAAAAAAGGAAGGGAGGAGCAAAAAAGGAAGGAAAGATTATATGAGGACACTCCTGTTTAAAACGGAAGGTGGTAAACATTGAAACTATGAGGAGGGACCAGATAATAAAATATTGTTCCCAATTAAGATAGAGGCATAGCGATATTTAGCAGTCCTTTATAGAGCAGGTGTTATAATAAAAAGGAAACAATTTGGGTCCTGATCACTCTTGCAAGCCTATCTTTCAAATTAAGCCTGCCTTCCTAGTATTTGAGTGCACGGGTAACAGGACTTGCTTGACTAACAGCACAGAGCCTGCTGAAGTGTGCAAGATTTGAAATGAGCAGGCAGAGGGCAGGAGCCAAAGAAAGTAGCGTAAGGTATTCATTGGGTGTTCAGCCAATAAGCTTCATGTTCCTGCATCCAAGTGCCTGGGGTTATTTTTTCCAGATGGCGTCTATTTGTCTAACAGAAAGAAAATCTTCAAGTTGCACTTGCTAAATGTTGTACAAGTTTTGATATATTTGTTTAGGTGCTGTCAGAAGACATGATGAAATGAAGCGCTACTGGGAACATCTGGAATTGAGACTTGGTCACGTAGAGGCACGTGTGGGTTAGTGACTGGGGGTAGGTGAAGGAAACGATTTGGTTCATCTCTGCAGATCATTGTTCTTTAATATCTAGAGTTCTACTAACAAAGCCACCAGCTCTAAAAGTTCAATCATCGGGTACCAAAGTTTCGTGTTTATAGTTTAGATCTCTTGTCTGAAAAATATATTCGTGGTCGGTGTCAAATCCTAAGTTTGATTGAATTCTCATTTGTTTGGTATATTTTAGACCTTGAGTCTATAGAGGTAAACCATCAGTTCCTGGTACAAGTATTGATTTAAGAAGAAGCGTAAAAGATTGGAAGTGGGGAGGTGGGAGAGAGAGGAAGCACGTGTATTAATGCTGGTTTTGTTAAAAGCGCTGTATCGAGTCCCTGACTATGTGGTCTTCGCTTAATGCTTAACAGTAATCCTGTGTGTGGCTATCATTATCCCGTTTTCCTGAAGAGAAAATCGAGACTCAGAACTTAAGTCACTTTGACTCCGCTGGTAAATAATCAGCTCAGTATATATGAGAGATGGACACATGCTGTGACACAGAAGCAGTTTAATTGCTACTATTTTATTAAGTTGAGCTATATAAAGTTGTCAATACCCAATAGTTTTGCACCAACCATTAAGAATTCACATTAGCTTTGGTCTCAGGTCTTTCCTTATCCCAAATTCCAACCCAATGCTTATCCCTCTAAAATATTTACTCAAAATGAGCACAAGAATGCATAATTTGTCTTTGTGTTGACATTTCAAAGGCTGAAGTTGTTGATACATCTCTTTTAAGAAGTTAATGGTGTCTGAAACTTTCCTAAATAAGGTACAGTTAATGCCAGGGATAAAGGAGAAAGATGTTTTTAATTTTATAAATGCTATTAAGCCTCTGAAAATACTCAGGGATATTCTATCCATGGTATACCATAACTTTACATGCTAGCAGTTCTTCAGTAGTTAAATCTTAATTTGTGGTGTTCTAAAGGAAGGTTTAATTGGTATCACTTTACATTCAGTGATAACAACTGTACTGCAATTTAACAAAGCTACATGGTTTATTTTCACGTAATTACACATTAATGTTATTTAATGCATGCACTTAAATACCTAAACCACAGATTCCACAATTTAACTGGTAATGGGTAGTTACGTGGATCAGGAATTTTAACAACATAGGGTTACTTAGCAGTTTCTGTTTTTTACATTAGAAGTCATGATGTGGTTATTTGCCGTGAGCCCAATACAGTGTAATTGATGCCAAATAAAAGTATAATAATAATTGTATGAATGTTAAAATGTCAAAGAACTTACAAAAACTCCAATGCTAGACTAATTACTAATTATTTTTTTAATGTGGAAGTGAATTAGCTAATTCCTCTCTGTTGATTTCTACGACTCGACATCTTTATTTTAATTTTGAAAAACTTAATAGGAATAAGTTTGACTTAACAATAGTAAGATATATATTATTAGAGAAAATTGCAGTTTGGGGAAGAAAGTATTACAATAGGATATGATCCAGTGTTTTCCTTATTCCCCAGGAGGCTGGCCCGGTTAGAATCCGTATTCCATGTCTGTTGAATGGATTAACAAATGAATCACTGAATGAATGCATAAATGAATGAATGAATGCTAAGATGACTTTTTAAAGGCATGAAATTTGTGAATTGTTATTCCAAGGGCTTGAATACCCACCCTGTATTCCCAAGACTTTGCACTAGCCAGCTGACAACACGGTATATAAAGTTAATCTCTCAGCATGTCAGGAAGCCAGACACATCCTGTTAGAGATATAAAGGCTTAAGCAGCCTGAGAAAGTCTGGGGCAGGGTAGTTGGTGTCCCTCTCTGGCTGCTGATCTGTCCCTCTGAAATGGCGTGCACTTACCATTCCATAGTGACACAGAGGTCCCAGAGGATTTGTAAGGGTGAGTTTGGGGCTCCTCGGTTCTCAGAAGTTGTTGGAACCTAGCCCCTCTTGCAGGTAGAACATCAGCTAAGGACCCCAAGGAAGCCTCAGCTCCACATCAGGATCCGTTGGCAACAGCAGGTGTGAGGCCCCATGCATGGCCCACAGCAAGGGAGCATGGACGGGATGAGAAGGTACTCTGAGCACAGGAACAGGGACACTGGTGATGAGACCAGGGTGTGGGCAGTCAAAGAAGGCTTTTGTTAAGGCCATCCCTGGGTGACACAGTGGACCTAATACACTTGTCTCCTGACTTAAGGTCCTTTTCTGACTTGGGCTTATTTTCTTCCTTTGAGTCTCAGGAAGGCCATGAGTTTCAAGTATTTCTCATTCTCCAGCTGTCTTGGGACCAACATTCCTTTCTAAGACCTTTGCAGATCCCATGAGATACAGGACTATGCTTTTTAATTTTTTCTCCCTAAGCCTGAATTAGAGACCACCAAGTCAATCCCAGGTCTTCTGAGGATCTATAGAGCTGGGCTCCAGAGTAGAATTCTGGAGGAGAACAGGTATGGACTTGCAAGGGGGTATCATATTCCTTATCACCCTTTATAGTGCATTTTACCCCTACTGGTCTAGAGATGAGAATCTTATCAGCAGTCTGAGCCATACAGCTTGCCTTCTCCCCAGGGAATGATAAAAATCAATGGTGACCATCTACACAGACAGAGAAAAAGTGTTTAGGGATGGTGGCATGAGATTCAAGTCAATACTTTTAATTTTAACTTGGCCCTCCACCATGTTAATGAAAGGTAAATTGGAAACAAAGAAGCATGCAAAGTGATTTGCTCTAAGTCTGCATGATCTAAAGGACTCAAAGAACTCAAAATTATATCATTGCTACTTAACGAGACTCTCCCTGGTCTTCAGCTACTCACTGGTCCTAGACGCAGGAGAGTCTCATCATATGGCTGGTGCTGAGATACACCACAGGACAGCTCTACTCTAGTGCAGGAGGCTCTGTGTATCCCCATGTGACCAGGTAACAGAAGCCAAGAGTCATGGAACGTGGACTGGAGTGGGCTGTACTGTCACAAGGCTTGGCTAATTCTATAATACATGTGAACTTCTCAAGGCCACCAGGGGACTCTTGGAAGCATTCAAGTAGTAACCTCAAAATATTATCATCCTCAAGAGATTATTTTCATGGTTCTACAAAGCAAATTCATTGACTATTTCAAGTCATTTTCTTAAAATCTCACCATTGGTATTTGCACATTTAGCTTATAAAGTACTACGTGTTTCTGTGATGAGAAGGGGATGGATTTTTGGATGGGTTGAGAGTACCCATGATTCCTTCAGTGACTGATAAGAATGGCCACGAGCATGTTGGAAGGAATGGAGGCTCTGGATTCCAGTAGACAGAAACTGCATCTAGGTGCTCTGAAGCATTTATTAGTGTGGGTTCTAGGGCAAGTTTCTGACTCCTTGTGAGCCTCAGTTTCAAAACCTGCTTCACAGGGTTCTTTTGAGCATTGAAAGCAAAAAAATGAGATTGGTAAAAAGCCCAATAAGCTATGTCTGCCACATAGAAAGTTCTTGATAAATGACAGCTTTAGTTTAGCTCTGGTTATTATTAAATAGATTTATACATGCTATGGATTGGGTCATGGACAAGAAAACAAACAACTATGGACCGTATAGGAGGGGATTTAGACACCATTAGACATCATTATAAAGGAATTTCAGTATATTTGCCATTGATCAATTTGCCAGAACTCATACTGAAACACAGTGCAGCCCCATTCACACATAATATGTTCATTTAATTGCCCACCACAAATAGCTAAGATCAAGTTTTGTCTTTATTTTAATGGGATGGAATTGCATTTTTGAAATGAAAAAATAAAATGATAGTGGGCAATAGTGAACAGGGGAAGGCTGCTGAAGAGCTCAGAGGATAATGACGGAAATGTGCAGAGGGCCACAACTCTTCCTGTCAGGGAACCACACAGGTAGACCAGCAGCCCTGGCTGATGGGCTCCTGACAGTTCTGCTCCTACTGACCCAGGGACATTGTCGATGAACTTGTGAACCAGAATTTCAGTGTCTAAATTCGCCACAAAAGCCATACTTTCTAACACGTTGCCTTGTGTTGTAGAAAGGCTGTCTTCCCTGGGAGATTCTTGGCAAGGAGGTGAAATTGCCAATCAGATGGATTGTATTTGAGACTTGAAACAAGAGACTGGGTTATAGGAAAGTAACAGAGGATCCTTCCAATCTCCTTTGATTTGATCTCTTTGGAAGCTTTTTCAGCCATTTGACTAAAGCCATTGTCCCTGTCCCGCTGAACCTTCCCAGTACCCCCATTTGAGTGACAAAGGAAAGGAAACTTCTCACCTGGTTTCTGGAAGATCTCTTTGCCCCAGTCTGTTTAATTACATACTCACATTCCTTTTTAATCATATTGCTTAGCATATTCCACGACCCTGGGTATCCTGTTTATATTTCTCTTTCTGCAATCCACATTTCCTTTTGCTACAGCCTGTTCTTATTTTTTAATTCTTATTTGACTTTATATTGCGTCTGGAAGTGGGATGTTAATTAGAATGAGTTTTCTTTTGAGTACAGATAATTCATGTTTTCATACTGTCTAGATAGAGTGTTAATATATGCTGACCAGGAACAAATAACGGGAACTCTCTTCTGGACTTTGCCTATTCTTCTCTTTTTAAAATCTAGTTTTTCTACCAGAGGGGCCTTGTCTTTGTGGGTCTCTGTCCACATATTGCAATCATTATATAGAGCACTCGATCTTTGGTGACAAGAAGTCCCATAACTCAGAAGAATTCAAAAGATATCATCTTATACATATCTTTAAATTATGTGATGGCTTCGTGCAATCATGCATACACTGAAAATATGGCTATGGTTATAACATTGTAAAATATGTTTCTCATAGAGATCTTTATTCAAAAGATAAATAAATAGCACTGCTATCACATGTATATGGAATGCCTTAATTTTTAATCTGTAACATAATTCCTGGAATTTCAGGATAGGAAAATACCAATGTTTAAATGTGTCTCATCTTTTATTGAAAATTTGGTGTTGCATGATTCAAATAACTAAATGGAAAGCAAAGCAAACTGCAGAGTTCATTAGAAAAATGATAAACTTCTATCTGTTTTCAGAAGCTAAGACATTGCATGTAATGGTGATTTCTCTCAAAAGAGTTTAAATGGCATCAACATTATCTCCAATTTCTTTTGAGAAGACCTTCAGAAGTAGGTATTTTTCAGATTCTTTTGTCTCTGCATGAACAAGGGTTGATAGCTTGAGACTATAATGTATTACTGTGCAAAGCTTTGGTCTGTTACATAAATCATCTTAACACTCAGCAAGAATTGTCCAACAGTGCCATTGATGTGCTCAAGCCAATGATCCTGCAAACAATTTTTTTGTCTTTCTTCACAAGTTAGACAATAGCAATAAATCATCTTCATTTAAAAACACACAATGCACTAATTTTTCAAGCAACAGTTATCAAAATGCAATTTTTTGGCAGAAAGTACATTTATTTTATTTGTGCTCATTAATTTCTGTACCCTGTGTTAAGTAAAAGGTAATGAGCACCTCATTTGCCACAGAAGCATTTGCTCTGTACCTACTATGTGTAAGGCAGCCTGCAAAGTGTGACTTGAGATACAAAGAACTATAAGATGCAGCTTGTTATAAAGGAAGTGAATTAGAAGATATATAAAAACATAGGCTCCCAATAAAGAGCATGTTTGAAGTGTCGAGTGTGAATGAAAGTGGAATTACTTGAAGCTGGGATGATGGAGGGATTGTTACAAGCAGATTTACCCCGATAACAGGGCCTGAATATCAGACACTTCTCCTGAAATGCAATATGTGATCAAGGGAAGATCACAAAGTCAGCAAATGAGCAAGTCTGGACAATGTGCCAAAGAGGTTCAACAGCAAGGTCAGGTCTTCTAAGAAAACGTCAAGTGCAAGATTGGTCCCACTGACCAAAACAAACGTTGGGGTATTGAGCCCAACTCAGTCCCCAATGAGACTGGTTTTTATTGGATTGTATTTTTTCATAATTGAAAACCCAGTGTGCAAAGCCTGAATGAGACCAGAAAACAGGGTTGACTTGAGGCCGCCCTGGGGAATGTCTGACATTGACTCTTCTTAGGGCCAGGATAGGTTCATTTATTTATTTATTTGAGAGACAGACAGAGAGAGAGCGCAAGTGGGGAGGGGGGAGAGGGAGAGCGAGAATCTCAAGCAGCCTAATGTGAGGCTTGATCCCTCAACCCTGAGATCCTGACCTGAGCTGAAATCAAGAGTCAGACACTTAACTGAGTGAGCCACCGTGGCGGCGCCCCTCCAAGCAGCATTTTTAGGGGAAACTTTAAAACCAGGCGTTGTGTGCTCTTGTCATATGGGCCTTCCCTTTGGCTAAACAAAACCCCCCAAAACACAAAAAACAAACTTCTGGGAAATAAATAATGTACTCCCCCCACAAGCCACAACCTACACACGAATGATTAGGAAGAGCAGATTGAGGTACAAGAGCTACTTCTGGAACCCTAGTGGGGTCCCAAGGATATTCTTTTGGTAACAGGTATCACTCCAAATTGAATATTTAAAAAAGGTGATTACAACATTTAAATTTCATTGTTTAGCATACAATTTTATGTACAAATGCAGCTATAATTTTTTTAGTTTTTCAGAGGTTTTCAATTCTCACACTGAGTTCCTGTATTCTGAGATTCATTTCTACATGTTTTTGCTTTATTTTGTAAATAATCCATGTTAACCAAAAACATATATACGAAAAGAAATCACTCTCAGTTCACCCACTCAGAAAAAAACCCCACTATTAAAACATGTGTATCTTTCAAGATTCTTTATAGTTCATATTCGCTATTTTGGTTCAGGTTTTTGTTTTAAAAGTCAGATGACGGAGCACTGATTTTGAAGCTAGAAATACTATATGTGAATCTCAGCTGATCACTTAGTAGGTATAAGTACCTACTCCCTCTAAGCCTCAGTGTCCAAATCTATAAAATAGGGATGACAATTGTATTCGATTTATTCCAGGTAATCAGGATTAAATGAGATAAATGAGATAATACAAATAATTTGAATAAATACTGGCTCATACAAGCAATCAATAAATGTTAGCTACATTATCATTTTTTATTATGGTCACTATTCCATGATGTTATTTAATCTGATCACTGAAAATATATCATGATTTTCCATGCCCATAAATATCATTTACATTATTGTTTAAATGGCTGCGAGTTATATCCTGGTGTGCGTGTTCTATAATTTATTCTCTCGGTTCCCTATTACCAAACAGGTGTGGTGTTTCTGATTTTCCTCTTTTGAACTGCATTGTGATGAATAACGTTATGCATTTTTTTCTTGGGATAATGTTCTAGAGTTCTATGTTTATGCTCAAATGGAATCACAGAACGCTTGCTCAAGAGAAGACCTTGAAGACTATGCCTCCCCTCTACAGATAAGGAAAATGAGGTCCACAGAGGTTCAATGATTTGTTTGTATTTCGAGGGCTCGTTGGGCAGAGAGGACACCCCCAGCATAATGACAGATTTATTTTTTATACATATAATAACTAAATAAAATGCGCTGGGTTTTAATATGCCATCTTGAAACATTTATGGTCTTTAAGTTTCAATATATTTTCTCTTTGAAAAAAACCTGTGTTGAGTTGACTTTTGCTTATGGTCATTTTCTCTTTGCTAAATCATACGCAGGCAGCCAGAATGGACTTGAGCATTCAGCACTGGCCTAGTTTTATATGTACATATTTTATATGTACATTTAAAAATACATGTTGCATGTGTTTATGGCCATTCTTACCATTTTTGCCCATTGTGTAGAAATCAGTAAATGCTGGGTATGTAGACTCACATTCTTCATAAAGGAGCCAGATCAGCAGAGGAGGAGACCTAAACAGATGGTCTATGCTTGGCTTACGCTCTTGATTTGTTCCTCCCTCAATCAAGGGGCCAGGAAAAGGAAAGAGGAGCTCCTGTTTCTACTCACCATACTCTCATAGGCAAGTCCTACCTTTTGGACCTTTAGCCAGGAAACAATTGCAAATGGATCCCTGAATATTTGAGGAGGATCTTGCTTCCTCGGGCCGTCGCTAGGAAGAAAGCTTACACTGAGGGGGAGCTGAAGATAGGAACATGGAAGGAAAAAAAAGTTGAACATTTGGAGATAATTCCCTCAGTTTCATGAAGATTAAACCCCCGTCCTTCAGTTACCCAGGAGCAGGATCCTGGGGAAGAGCGGCAGGAGGGATGCTCTGTGGGAAGACCTCTTGTACTTTGTGTACCTCCTGGAGGAGAGAAGGACAAGTGTGAACGGTGGGGAAAAGTGTACTAGGCCCGGGCAAGAAAAGTAGTGAGAATTCAGAGGAAAGAGGACAGCAGTGGAGGCAAAGGGGTGGGAAAGGCTGGAAAAGACCGGAAGGAAGGGTTCATTGCTCTGGGTAAATTAAAGAAGCGGGCAGGCACTGCTCTAAACACCTCACCTTTGTACAGCTTGTATGTGTGTTTAAACAAGTATGAAATATGAAACCGAAATTGGAATATGAAATGGCTGCTTTTGTCAGCCAATGATGATCAAATATTCACAATTTCATTTGGTTCAACTTTAATAATTTTTCAGAATATTCCCCCACACACGTCCCAGTACTGGGCAGTTATCTCAGTCCTACCAAGTGGTTGAGGTTAGTCCATCAACATCTTGACCTTAAAGTGCTAAAATAAAATGGAGCCCAGCTGAGCAAGGATGGAATTTGACTTAGGCAGCATCCTGGCTCTGATATTTACTAGCTTTTTGCCATTTGGCCAATCACTTTACCTCTGTCATCTTCACTGAACTGTTGTTAAGGATTAAATGAGATAATGTATGCAAAGCTTTTGCTTAGTCCCTTGCCAGACACGGGGAGCTGCCAAGCGACAGCTTTTATTACTATTATGGATCTAATTCATTCATTACCTTGGGGAGAGGGGAGGGCTAACCTAAACTTCTAGCCAAGCAGAAGCTTCCCACTAACACTACAAGCAAGAAGTTTAATTGAAGTCAGCATAAGAAATAAACAGCTCAGGAGTCACAGTGCAGAGGAGTCCAGGTTTCCCTGAAGGCAACTTCCGTCTGGGGCTACCAGGCCTGCCCCACCCCTGCAGTCCTATTACCTGCCCCCCCACCCCCGACCCCATTCCTCCAAGGCCACTCTGCTTTGTGCCTTCAGAGAATAGCAACTCACAGTAGGTTTAGCTCTTCCTGAAGGAAAGCCTTCTAAAATGCAAAAAGACCCAGTTGCAGACAGGGAAGCCTTCATTATCGGTCTCAAATCGTGACCTTCGGAGCCCCTGTGAGTGTCAGACCAGCCTATTCCATTTGAATAATTTGATGGTAGGACTAAGAAGTCATTTGTTTTGACTTTGCTTGCAACAGGGAACAATGGTCACAATGTTATCAATGAGCAGCAAGGAATGCATGGAGGCTATTTTGCCAGACAGTCATCAATTAATTTCAAACCATCAGGATTATAGTCATACATTTTTATAGCTAAACTGTGAAACAACACAGAGCAGAAAAAAAAAAAAAAACACAGGAGAAAGAAAAAAAAATATGATGGACATAAAGATTAAACTGAAACCTTGTGTTTCTGGGAAGTCTAGCTAAGTCGGCTCCAAAACTGAGGAACTGAAACTACAAAGGGAAACTTGACACTTTTTTCAAGGTGTTTAGGTGACAGATGAGGATATGAAGAAGGAGGTCTCAGGAGAGGTATGGGTGGGTGGAAAAAAACTCAGCTTTTCCAAGCCTCAGTGTTCTTATGCTAAAAATGCGCAAAATCGTTTCTACTTGACATATTGGCATAATAAAATTTCAGTGTTTGTTTAGAACAATCTGTACGTGTCTTGGAAATGGGGTTGGCATAGACAGATGACATCATTCAACATATCTCTATTCTTAACTTGAAATACCATACCTATTTTTTAGACATTCTTTAGTGACAGGTTTGCTACAGTAAGTGCCAGACAAAAAAATCTAGCATGTTGTATATTGCAAAACTTAACAGGAAGGATCATTGAGCTTTTCATAATTATTTATACGCTAAAGAAAAAAAACCTACAAAGTACAATTTCGAACAAGCAATGGGCTGTTTTCAAAATGGATCAAATGCAACTGTAGAACCCAGTTAGGTGGTATACTAACGTCACAGCACCCCTTCCCAGGGCCAGAATGTCTTGGTGTCACTAGACAGTTGCCCATTGAACAAACCATCCTCCAAATGAAGCTCAATATTTTTGGAGAAAAAAAATTTTTTTTTTTTTTTTACCACTAATGCTATTCCACTCAGATATTTTCATCGTTTTTATCACTGAAATGCATTTCCCTAATGCTTGAAAAAACATACTATTAGACAATTACTGTAAAATTCTCAAGCATACTCAGCAACAAACATTCATTTTGTGAAATAAAAAATGAGTCTTATATTCACAAATCCCACAGCTTGGAAATGTATATGATACACAACATTTAACCTGTCAGCTGCCTCATTAGTGTCAATGAGTGGGAACTGGCAATCAGTGGATGGTGTGCTCTACATGTGTTTATGTTTTAAAATGTTCCCAAAATAGCTCTGCTAGAGAGGTTGATATAAAACACTTCCACTGGACAAATGAATTTCAGTTTAAATCTTACGGTCTACTTAAGGTTTTTTTGAGGAATCCATGTTTCTAATGTAACTGATCCTTTATAGCTAACAGAGTCAATACCCCACTAATAAAGATGATGATGATAACAATAAAGACTGGGTGGGTAAAAAGTTATCTAAATTTCAATCCTACCAATATGTAAATGATCAAGAAAATATGCAGAGAGACTGATGTGTGCTTGACTACCAAGAGCTCTAAGACATATATTTGTATGGCGCCCATGTTCACAATCCATACAGCTATTAAGACGTTTTTATAAACTGTAAGAAATATGTGAGCTATTTCAAGATATAATTCTGAAAAACAGACTTCCATGTAAGAAGCCAATTTAGGCAGAAAACAACATAAACAATAGTAACTTGTGTGCTCGAGTGAAGCATCTTTTTAATTTTGAGTAATGAAGATGTCAAGCCAAATGCTAGAGTAGTTTAACTTAATTAGGTGGCCTATTTTTCCAGGCATCCTTTCATTTCCCATTGAAAACTCAGCTTCTATCAAGGCAACAAGAGCAATTTTGTCTGTAATGAATACCTCCGGGACTGCGCAGAGTAATCATTTGAATGTTACGCTGAAGACTGGTTTGAGTAACTAGTTTGGGCTTGTTAAGATGCCAGACTTTGCTGGACTAACTAGATGACTCAAAGCATGGTGGCTCTGCCATTTTATTGGGTCAATGGTCAAAAAGTCAAGTTGACTTTACTCCTGAAATTTCTGCCAAAAGGAACCAATCTAAAAGTAACTGGTCTAATTTATAGTTCAAATTTATGTCACAATCATGGAAATTTTATGGCCCATAGTCAAGAGATTTTTCCCCCCCAAAATGCTCCTTAAAATATTATGCTTTTAGGCCCGTTTTTCATACCTCATTTACACTCTAACCTGGAGAATTTTCTCATTAGAAAAACATGTAATTAAAAATATATAGCTTTTAATACGTTTGCAGATCTCAAAACACTGTAATTCTAACAGTAGATTAAAGAAATTCATGTACAAAGAGGAACTTGGAGAGTCCTGTTGGTTCCACTGCCATTATATTGCTTACGACAAATAGCAATACAATAATTCTTGTAGGAATAACTGCCTATTATGATCTAGTTTATTATCACATCAATTCTTTGAGTTTTGTACTTGAAATGATTCTCTGAGGAGACGGGAGGGCTGGTGCCTTTTGTTAATGTGTTGAGGTATCGGTATCCAGGTGGAGAGAAGCTACTGGAATGAAATGGGCAGGGCCAGGTTTGCTAAGTGGCTGCAGTGTGGGACTGAAAATCATCTCCAGCAGAAGATCCAAAGAGTTAATGTGATTTTAAAAAAATGCACACAAAATATTTTAATCACTTACTTGTCTCTCAACAAATAATATTGCGTACTTCTGATACCAGACACTCAAGGCACAGGAGATCCAGGGAGAAACAAGGGCAAGTACTGTCTTCAAGAGCTCACAATCAGGTGGGCAAGACAAGGAAATGGGTACCAATTCTAGTATGCTACATGCCACCGAGGGGCAAATATGTACATCGATAACTCCAATTCCAACTGGAGGGGCCAGGCAATGTGTAAGGAGGGAAGAGACTTGGATCCTTTGGCAACAGGGAGAGGAGAAATGGAAAGGTGGAGGTGAGATGAAAGAAATTAATGAGAAACTGTGAGCCTGGACCCAGGCGATAGTCATGTAGAAGGAAAGAGGAGACAGAGTCAAAAGTTATGCCAAAAAGTAGAATCAACACTATCTAACTAATTATAACACTAACTCAGGGCTGAGTGATAAGGGAGACTCTCAAGTCTCTGTCTTGGTGACTGGGTAGGTGGTGTTAAGTCTTATGACTATAGGCAATACAGGAAAAAAAGAAGTTTGAGGGGCGAGGGAGTAGGTTGGAGGTGATGAATTTTGATTTGATGAATTAATATTGGAGTCCACGCTGCAGTCAGGAACAGGTGCCCAGTGGAGTTAGAAATCAAACCTGAAACGCACACGAGAGGACTGCCCTAAATATATAGATGCCCTTCATCTTTTATATTCAAAAGATGGAATAGGAAATGTATGCTAAGTGCTTAGTTTTAAGATTCTGGGAAAAATAATATTGCTTCTATTTTATCACTGTTATTTTTTAATCTTGAGATCTGAGGGACCGGATAAGAGACAGGATTTCAGTGGGGGAAGAGAAAAAAAAGCACAGGGAAACCTGATCATGACCTGAAAATAATCTAAAATCAGATCTCAGCTCAGGACACTTAATAGTTAGGGTTAACCATGATGCTCAGAATTAACAATAAATATTAGTTCAAGCTTAAAGGATAACTATTCATGGAGATAGGAGGAAGGAAGGAGAAGAAGAAGAAAGGAAGCCAGGGAGGAGGGATGGAAACCAAACAGAAGGACATGGTTTAACAGAGTAAAAGCCAAGGTCAAGGAGGAAGTGATTTATTGAAAATATGGTTCAATCAGGTAACTTTCTTAAGAATTAAGCTTCTCCGTGACCTGACACTAGAAAAATCTTCTGATTCCCCCATCAAGTGATTATCTCTTGGATGAAAAAGATCAGTCCTTCTCTACCTTTTTCATGCAGCACCTCAACTGAGGCATGCATGAGAATGTTTCTGTATCCAGAGAAGGGGGTGAGGGGGAATGTTGTGGGTGGAAAGCTCAGAATGAACAGGAAGCCATGGAAAATGATACTCTGGAAACTTCCATAGGAGAAGAAAGAATGAGAAAAAGTAATGGCACATATTCAAAACTAAACATAAATAAATAATCTTGGTGCCATAGAAAGCTTCAATCAAGAGATTCAGGCTCCTCTTCTGTTTCCTCTGATGTGTTTAATTCAAATGAACACTTGTATCTTGAGTATAATCACATATAAGGAGCTATGAAAGGTACCATAATTCTAGGGCCTGGAGAAAGGGGCTTGAGTTTTTTCAGGGAAAGAGAAAGGCCACATAGCATGTGAGTCTGAGTGGGCTTGGAAGATTCTAGAGAAGAGTCAGAGCTAAGTTGGGAAGCCCAATTCCCTCCTTCCTTGCTGTTGTATACTCTGCCGTATTGGTCACACAGACACGAGAGGTTAAGAACGAGAAAGAAGTGAGTTTATGAAGGACTGTTACCCAGTCTTCACGTCTGGCTTTCCTTTCTTTAACATGCTCACATGTTCCCACAAACTATTTAGGAGGGAATCTGCAAGCTCATGAGGTATCAAGCAACGTGGGCCCCTTTAGCCAGGGTCTGGGAACACCCTAAGAAATCTTGCATCACATGCTTCAAATTCTATGCAGAGTTAAAAAAAAAAAAAAAAAATTAAATGCTATTTAAATTAAAGTACTGAGTGGGGTACCTGGGTGGCTCAGTCAGTTAAGCGTCCGACTGTTGATTCTGGCTCAGGTCATGATCTCAGGTTTGTGAGATGGGGATCCACACTGGGCATGGAGCCTGCTTGGGATTCTCTCTCTCCTTCACCTTTCTGCCTCTCCCTACTCTTCCGCAGAGAACACACTCTTTTCTCTCTCAAAAATAAATAAATAAATAAATAAATAAATAAATAAATAAAATAAAGTATTGAGCTAGCTAGATCTGGCTCTAGCACACTTAGAGTGAGCTATTAGAGGAGAAAATAGTCAATATTCCAAGAATGGAGCCAGAGAGAAGTGGAAATGTCATGGGTTTTTATTGTATATTTGTCAGGCTTATTTTAAGGTAGTATACTCAATTTAAAAGCTGCCTATCAATTACAAAATTATATGCAAAATATTTTAAGGATTTGTATACACTAGCTTAAGAGGTATAGAATGCATGCAGTAGATAGTGCCAAAGAGCCCTTTGGGACTGTCTAAAAGAATATCATTAATTTTTACAGTGTACTTCCATTTCTGGAGCCATTCCAGCAGTGGCTTTCTATAAAAATCATTTCAAGTTTAGAATTATGCGCTTTGCTTGCAGCAACATCATAGGAGGAGTAGTTTACCATATGTTGCTACTTAGCAACTTAGTCTGTAAGTCCCAAAGCATGTACTGATTTGAAAATTGAACAGGAATTATAATTGTTGAGTGACGCTATGAGGCAAGTTGTGTTGGATTACTAAACTATGCAGATGTTTGATGTTATGTAGGAAAAGGGATAAAACTATTTTTTTTTCCTGTAAGATGACTAAAATCCTATTTATTGTTGCCGAAAGGAGTAAATTGATTAAAATTCCCCAAAAGAATACCAGGTAATGAATTTTTGAACACCACACTCTATTACAGTAAACAAAAGGAATGTTAAGTGTAAAATTTAGCAAAGGCCATTCAACTTATGTAATTTGCAAAGTTTATTTCCCCCAGAGTATGTCCTATCTTGCATCAGTCTAATTTTTAAAATAGCACATTCGAAAAACATTTTCATATGTGCTACATTATTAAAAAATAGTTTGCTTCTGGCACACAAACCTGCCATATCTTTACAAAGCCCAAAAAGTATCTGGGGCTCTTTACACTTTCATAAATTATCGCTGGTATTTAAAATATTCTTAGTAACTCCTGATTGAAATATTAAAAGAAATAATGTTAGTTGTTTGATTTTAGTCAGGGGCTTAATCTTATCCATTGTACTTGAATTTAAAAGTCTAAGGAGCCAAGTTGTTATGATGTATATGCTTTGAATTTCCAATCCTTTATCCAAAAGTCTTTAAGACGGACATAATGATTCTCTGAAAGGGAGCCGCTGTTTTATAACAGCAATCATTTATTGAGTTTGTGTTTCTACTGTTTCAAACAAATTCAATTAGCCCTTACACTTCAAAACCCTAAAGGCACCAAAGAGATGATACTGGGTTGCTTTAATCTAATAGTAATACTAAACTTGTCGGTACAGTTTAGGGATTGATGGTTAGAAGAAAATTAATAGTAACATTTTTCATTTTTTAATCAAACAGTCCTATTCACAACTACCTATGGATCTCAGAGGCTACTTAGCCGAATGAATTCAGCGAAGTAAGAATTGTAAATGCAAAGCTCAGCCTTCCAAAGGTATTCTGAAAGTGATCAACTCAGCTGAATGGAAGGAAATGGACTCCGGATCTTTTGAACTTAATGATGACCTTCTCGTCTGAACCATATAGTGTGGTTTCCAGAATGTCTGCCAGGGAAGGCAGTGATGGTAATGACTTCTAAATGCAAAGTTCATGGAGAGGCAGTCTTGCCTCTGTTTTGAGTTAAGCACGAGACATTTTGTTCTTAGAGAAATTTCAAAGCTTCACAAAGTGCACCCCTAACATATACATTAGATTAATTCACTGACAACCACCATGAAGAAAAATAGAAGTTTTATTTTGTTCTCTGTTCCCCCGACCCATCCCGGTTATCAAACGTCTTCGGGCAGCTATGCAAGGCATTGAAAACCCCTGTGTTAGGGCTTACGCCATAGTTACTGATACATGAAACTTCAAACTGCCATGGTTTTGCTATTCCAGGAAAAAAAAAAAAAGTTCAAATCTACAAAATGCTCCTATGAACTCTCCCTCGCTTTCACTTATCCACGTGTTTATTTTTGCTCACAGTGTCCTTACATATTACATTATGCTGGCGCCTACAGCAGTTATAATTTTGCTTTAAATGCCCTCACTGGATTAAAGGGGCTGGTCTTAAATATCTAAAAATAAATAGCCCAGAATTCACTTTTCTAAATGTAACCATTTGCATTTGCATTGGACTTTTGTTGTCACTTCTCATGATTAAATACCTTGTCAACAATTCCCAGGGAAATGGATACAAACGTGCTCTTGAAAGGTTGCAATCAGATCATGCATTTTGGCTGGAAAGCTACCCACCCCAGTAGATTCTGAAAGCAGCCACATAGCGCTCACCGGCCACGTGATCTTGGTTATAAATTTAACACTGTATTGAAAACTGCCCCAATAGTTGATAATTAAAGCTCTTTGTGACACGTGTAGCTTATAATGATTAAACTCCTCTATAGTCAGAAGCACAAATAACCTGCACCTGTAAAGACTTTATTTCCTAAAGGTAAAACAACTGTTTAGGAAAGATCATGCTGGCAAAACAGCTGCTTGCCATTCTGGAGAGGAAACAAGGTAGTATCTTTCAACAAATGCCAACTCCGGTGTTTTATCAGCTCTATCTCATTAACTGGAAACAAGGCTTAAATGCTTTGTTTATAAATTATGATTATTCCTGATTGCGGCAGTTACTGATAGTGCTACTCATTTGCAATGCAACTCTTTGAATTTGTTTAATTACAATTTGAAACAAGGCAGAGAAGATTAATTAACCCACCTGGCTGGCTGGCACATAGTCCTGGCTCGGCTCTGTCATGCTCATATACATGTTCTCACCGTCAAACTGCGAATGAAATAATAGTAAACATTCAGCAATCTTGACTGCGTGCATGTTTGTTGTTGCTGTTTTCACCATCAAACTGGAAAACAGTAGCCATAAAAAAAAAAAAAATACTGTGGTTGGGAATGCAGAAAATCTGTCATAACAAGTGAGCCCCATCTTTTCTTTGATGTTTCTGTTGTCATCCTTCCTGACCCTGGATGTCAGTGATTTGGAGTAATTAGTGCTCTAGTAATTACAGCAAGCAAGCAAGAAATGAATGGTTTCCTTTCATCTGCAATCTGTTTTAAAACAAAAATGGCTCATTTTGCATACCATGTATACGGACTGCAGTTCTGTTGTAATGAAGTATTAAATGAATGGTGCTATCCACTATACAAATACACCAAGGCACAGCTCAAAGCATTCTGAGTTTAGCTCTCAAAAATGAAAAAGTGCAGAGCTTTTATAACAGGCCAAAACTGGCTTCGTCGCAATAGCCTTATGATGAACAGTTTTAACTTTACAATAACACTTGAAAAGAGCACGTGGGACTGCAACCGGGGCTTGAATACCAGTAAAAATATACAAGCTCTGCGATTCAACATCCCTCCTTAAAGTTTTCCAGAGATACAGAATTCATATTGGTATTACGGATGCACAGAAATTCATACATGGATTAATGAGTGCGGAACAAGAAGGGAGGAGGAGATTCGGGGGATACAATGGCAGAACCGTTGGGCGGTTCAAGCAATGACAACATAACAACAACAACATACTTTTCATTATTTGGGTTTTTGAAAGCAGTAATCACTCCATTCAGACTTAATCCCCAGCTATCTTTAGTCATTTGATAAATGGGCAAAGGATTCCTTTTTTTAATTTGAAGAAGAATTTCCCCTAGGAAATAATCAAGTGGACTAATACAGCCAGCTTCAAAGAGCTGACTCTGAATATACTTTCACTGCCAGACTAATTTCAGACATGGGAACTTGAAAATCTGAAAAATGACTTTTCAAGACAGAATAGTGTTACCGATGGAGGTGCAAATACACAGCAATATGGACATATTTTATATATCATCAAAAAAGGAGAAAATTGTGTTATAGACCTCGCATTCCACCACCTCTGAGCTGCTAACATAAGAGGGTTGTACAAACACTGGGCTACCCTAAAGCCTCTGAACAGGAGCCTACAGCAGGCGGGTGCCCTGAAGATTCACAGAAACAAGACCTTCCCAAGGACACTGAAGCACTCACAAGGTTAAGTTCAAGGAACCGAAGGATTTCCTCACCCATCACCCTGCAAATGTATTTCATGTTCTGTGAACAAACTTATCTAAACAGATATGAAATCACTTGTTGAACAATGGGGTTGTGAGGACAAGTCAGAAATAGCACACTGAGAAAAGACTAGCTAGACATTTGGTTGCTTTGTCATCTGGCTCAGGAGCCCTGAGTCCAAGTGACTTACCCAAGGTTGCTTTTCCATCAGTCAGGTGAATGCCTTCAACCCAAAGATAGGCTAGCCCCAGTCAATCCACCTGTTACTGCTAACAACTCAAAACTTGACAAAAAGCATCAGTCAGCATTTCTCCACCCCCACTCACTGTTGGTTTGTTTGCAAATGTTTTTAATGTTAAGATGCCAAAGAACCATTTAAAATATGGACAGTTTCTCTGACTATAACAAACTCAACTGAACAGAAGTAGAGGAGTGGATCAAATACTCCACGGCCTATGCATATTCTAGAAATGTGTTACTTTCTATTTCATCATCTCTAACTCATTTTCTAAATCTGGTGTCATTCTCAAGCCAACTAAGGCTTTGAAGTTTTGGTTTGAGTCTATCCAAAGTGTATGCTAATTGAGCGTATTCAATGTTACTGCTCTTGATAACGACTCTTTCCTCAAAAAGTACCAATGCTTAACTAACGCAGAGCCAAGGCTGAAACAGCATTTTACAATAAAAGGTATGTGACTATGGGAATAGCTATTTTTTTGAAGTACATTTCATGTCCCCCTCACCTGCCTGGAGCTTTCCATGTATTAACTGATCCAATCTTCACAACAACCAAGAGTTAGGGATTATCACTGCATACATTCTACAAAGGAAGACACAAAGGCACAGAGAATTTAAGCTGGATGCTCAAGGTCACAGAGCCCTTACGAGGCAGGGCTGCCATTCAAAGGCAGGCAGCCTGACATTCCAGCACATGCACTTAACCACCAGAACATATAAATAGATTCTGAATTATAACGATGAGTTAGCTATCAATTCTGAAAAATAGTGTCGATAAATTATCAGAGCAGAGTGTTGGCGATATCTCGACCCCGAGATACTGTCCCGAATTTCTATGGCATTTTGAGACTTTCAAAAAAACAAGAGTCATACCATAGTGAGCTGCCAATTTAGTAATCAGGCTGGTGGAATATCTCCAGATTATTTATAATTAAGCCTTAAAGTATTGAGAGGAGGTAGGATGATGGTTTATTTTGTGTCAACCTGACTGGGCCACAGGGTGCCCAGATATTTGGTCAAATATCATTCTGGGTATGTCTGTGAGGGTATTTTTGGATGAAATTAACATTTGAATTGGTAGAATGAGTAAAGAAGACCACCCTCTTTACTGGGAGGGTGGGCCTCGTCTAATCAGTTGAAGGCCTAAACAGCACAAAAGGCTAACTCTCCTGAGCAAGAAGGAACTCCTACTACCCGACTGATTGAACTGGAACAACAGTCTTTTCCTGCCATCAGACTTGACTTGAAACATCAGCTCTTCTTGGGTCTTAAGCCTGCCAGCTTTTGAACCGAAACTATCCCATGGGCTCTCCTTTCCAGCTTCTCCGCTATAGTTTTGGACTTCGCCTCCACAGTCAAATGAAACAATTTCTTATAACAAGTCACACGTCCTGTTGGTTCTGTTTCTCTGGTGAACCCTAACTAAGAAGCTCTGACCGCTTCATTCTAGAGGACCTCCGATGTAGAAACATGAAGGGATGACATCAGTTTCATGCTGTGCCTGCTTTCTAGGGGGACAGAAGCCATGTGGATTTTGCTGTGAGAGTGCCTGAACTCACCGTGTCTCAGTGCATCCCACATACATTCACACCTCTCCGCCCAGAATGCCTTTCTTCCCTTCTACTTCTCTTACACCCTTTGGTATTTTCTTACACTCCGTGGTTTCCCTTGGTCAGGGCTAGGCTGTCTCCAGCCTCTGGGCTCCCCCAGGGAGCCCTCCAGTTCCAGGGGGATTTTGTTATTAGGAGCCTAACTGCACTGAGCTGGGAGCTACCAGAGGACACACTGCGCATCTTAGTTATCTTTAGTGTCTCTATAGCTTAGGGCCAGCACATAGTGCATCTTTAGGAAATGTCTCAATAACAAAAATTAAGTAATACTTGCTTGACTAAATAGATTACTTTCCTAGAGAAGGCGATCACTTGAGAAGAGAAAGAAGATTCAACTTTTAGAGAATGGTTTGAAGGCTTTGGAAAGGGGTCAGCTCAAAGTTTTACAGTGGATTAAAAGTGGTTACTCTAGAAGCAAAAGCCCTTTAAAAATGTACAGAAATAGCTAGAACACCATTACTCAAATACTAGGTGTCATTCTTCCTCAAGACTTGTATAATGAAAAAACATATAGATTGGCCAAGAATCAAGAGGCCAGGCTATAAATGAGCATATGCCCTCTTTCTGAAGAATTTTGAGTTGCCAAACAAAAATACTTAATGTGTGTCAGAACAGGCCTAGTCATTCTTCCTGTGGTTGGACCAACTCTTGGGCCATGATCCCAGACAGCCCAGTCCCCCAGACCCTACGCCCTCTCCACACACACCCCATCAGGTTAAGGTCATCGGCGTACTGTTCACAGCGCCCCCCCCACCCACACCCCTTCCAGGAGCTGGTTCCAGGGATTCCCAGCAGGCCTTGCCCGGATGCACCATTCTTAAACTGCCCTCCGTGTAGTGGGTACATGTCATTTAAAATGGAATTATGGTGCAGAGAGCCCCAGACTTTTGGTCTTGGAAAGATCCATGAAAGGCTCACATCTGAACCTGTCATGTTATGACTGGAGAAAGAGACTTTTTTTTATTGGTCACCTGGTCCATCTGGGACTAGAATCAAGATCTGGATTCCTAGTAGAAGACTTTGCCACCACGACATGCTGCTTTATACTCCATCACTCATAGAACTGGGGAATCAGACTCTATGATTCTTTGTATTTGCATATGGCTTAGGTGCATACCCCACAATCTTGTTGCATTATTACATTAATGACCCTGCTCTGCTTTACCTGGGACCACATATCAGATGAACATTATTAATAATTGTTTTATTAAAAATAACTAATTACGTTTCCTTATGTTTATCACAGTTATTCTTAGAAGTCAACTGAATTCAGGCATTTTAACTTTTCAAAATATATTTAAACATATGAGGACTTTTAATTTTCAGGTATTCTCAATTTAAAACCTGAAGCAAAGTTTGAAAGAATAAAGAGGCTGGCTTATTTAAATCTAAATGTAAATGGCATCAACTCAGGATTAGCCTTTCTGACCAAGTGCTTTTAAACTCTTTATTGTGTTTTTATTTCAAAGCACCAGGGGATGCAATCACATAAAAAGTCATCTATAATCTTCTACTACAGATTTTTGAAATTGTTTTTAGAGGATATTAACCAAACCCATAATCCCAAAGAGCTTTTCAAACTAGGTAGTTATTATATCTTCTATTTAAAAACTGAAAGCTGACATCCAACACTGTCTGAACATAGTGAATGATGAGCAAAAAATGGGCAATATTAGGCTACCCAAACCACTAAAACCAGAAGAATCAAAGACAGAATGCGAACTATAAATCAATCACCGGCATTGGTACAGGAAATGGGATCTTTTTAGGGAAACCATTAGAGAAAACCCAAAAAACTGCTCTTGGGGGGGGGAGAACCTCACAGAATCCATGAAACAGTACCACATTGTATCGCCTATAAAAGGGAAAAACCTTACATTTCTGGGTGTTTTCTGAAGGAATATTTGATATTTTTATTTTTTTTTTAAGAGCTAAAAGTAGAAATGTTTATAGCAGGGAGTTAATTTGACATTTCTGAGAAGATGCATTATAATAAATCATAAGGGAGGGTAATCGCCTCAAAATAAAGTATCTATTTTTGTGTTGCTTGGCTCAATATAAGATTATAAGTCATCTCCCCCCCCCCTTTTTATTTGAATAATGAAAGAAATAACTTAAGTTGGGGCAGTGAAGTCAAAGACTTTTGTTGTTTCATTGAAGCAAAGCATTTTGAAAGCTACCTGGAGGGTGATAATGGGCAGATGAGCATATAGCTTTCACTGCTGTTCACATGCACAGGAACAATGCAGCCAATAAAAACAGAGCAAGGCAAACTCCCACACTTAGTACCCATCCTCCCATTCTCAAGGAATAAGGTCAGGAGACACCGGAGAGGGAATCTGTGTTTATTTATCTTCCAGCTTCAAGGCTGACCGTGTTGATGCAAGATAGTCTAAAGTAACATGCCTCCACGTGGAGCCAGGCTGAATGCAAAGAAAGCAGTTGCTCTGTTGGGGCTTTGAATGGACGCACGTTACAACCTGAGAGCACACAGAGCTGAAACAGGAAAGAGAACCCCCCTTTCCGTCAGTCTCCTGTCACTTGAACTTGAGTGGTAAACACTCTGCTGCGGATCTGAATGGCACAGGGAAGAAATAGGATCCGGGCATAGCGAGGCTGCAGGGAAGGCTTGGCCACTCTCAGAGAGAGATTACTGGACCCACAACTCAAATACTGTGCTCAGAACTTAGAATCTGGCCTCACTTTTTTTTTGGAACTGAATTTGTATCTCATTTTTGTCCTCGTGATAGATTTATTTGGGGGAAGACTTGTCTATCACGTTGCCTTGGTTAGTTTCGATAACTGAAATCGTCAATAAAAATAATGCTATGCGTAAACTTGTAACTCAAACGAACACTTGTATCTTCTTTGAAGTACAGGTTCCGTACTTAAGATCATGATGCCATGATGGTTCAAGCCATTTTTTCACCTTTGCAGGCATTTTCGAATTGCATTGAATGTATCAAGGCAGTTAGTTTTTCTAATTATCTTGTAATTATGGTGACTATTATTGCTCCCCATTTTACAGGTGACAAAACTGAGGCACAAAGGAGTTGAGTCGCTTGTCTGCGAGGGATCCAATCACATGTGCCCCAGCCCAGGTTTTCTCAGCCTGCTTTGACTTTGCTTTCGGGACTGGTTGCCACGGTGCCCGTAGTCCCGAAGCCCCCGGACAGACCGCTTCTGCTGCCACTAAAGCTAGCAACTGAGGACCCCCACTCCTGGCACCAGCTTCCAGCAGGCGGCTCTGCACCTGGGCTAGAGCCAAAGAAGTTCTGCTTTCCCTCAGAGCCAGTGCAGAAGGGCCGAGCCACCTGTCCTGAGAGTGTGGAGGAAATGGGACCCAGGGGAGGAGACTGACCCACAGCATTCCCTGGGACCTATTTAGAGAAGGCCCTCATGCCCAGCAACCAGGAGGGATTTGCTGCAGCTTAGAAACGTGTGCCTCACCGTTTGTTCTCCCCATCTCCTTGTCTCCCTGTCTCCCTTCCTCTCTCCCTCACCCGAGTTTCCCTGGGCTTGTCCTCCCAAGCGTTAGCACGTGAGCTTTCCCTACAGGCTCTGCTTTCTCGACAACTAGGACAATGCCCAGTCGTACACAGTAAGTGACGGTGCTCTTAGGGACAGAGCTACACTAATCTGATCCCATCTTTGCTCCGCTTTCATTATGTTTTATTTAAGAATCATTAATTCTAGGGCGCCTGGGTGGCTCAGTCAGTTAAGCGTCGGCCTTCGGCTCAGGTCATGCTCCCAGGGTCCTGGGATGGAGCCCCGTATTGGGCTCCCTGCTCCGCGGGGAAGCCTGCTCCTCCCTCTGCCTCTGCCTGCCGCTCTCCCTGCTTGTGCTCTCTCTGTCTCTCTCTCTCTCTCAAATAAATAAATAAAATCTTTAAAAAAATCGTTAATTCTATTTTCAATTCCTGTTGAAGACAGAAACAAACTTACGAAATAATAATAAATAGAAGAACAAAGATTTTCCCGTATCATGAAAACATCATTTCAAAGAAAGAAAAATGCAAGTTTCTAGAAACCTTCATTAACCCCAAACTTCTAACACAAAGCAATACATTTTCATTATGCGTTATTTAAGAAAGCAAAGAATGTGTGGGATAAAAGCTTAACTATTAGTCCAACTCTATTCTGGTGAATCTAATGGAAATAAGTTTAACCAATTGAAAACACGCATGATTTTCGCTAAAAGGCCTCCCTCCACAAGGTGTGTGATATTAGAAAACCAGGAGCAATGATTTCTGATTCCAGGTAGGAACATTGTTTTTGAAATGAATTCCCAAGTAATTTCTGAATCTCTATAAAGCGTAAAGCTGTAAAACTATACTGTTGAGTTGAAACTAGTGTCATTTCAAAGGATCGGTTCAGAACATTCCTTTAACTTGTCATGTTTTAGACAAATTTTTTCTGAATCCATGCAGTAAGGGAACAATTTGAGAAGTGCATTCAAACTTGTTGGCAATCCTTACCTAAGCTCACTACTTCCACATGATATCAGTTCTCACCTCATTTACCACAGTCCCTAATCCTGCATAGATGTGGAATGAAAAGTATGAAAGTCATTACTTTTGGGGGGCTGGTTCTTTTATTGCTAGTATTCCTTCTTAAGTACGGGGAGCATTTTTCAGTATCTGACACGCACAGAAAAAAAGTGAGAGTATTTTTCTACACATGTCTGGTCTGGAAGATCATGCCCCTTTCTGGGAACCTCAAAACAAGAAGAATGAAAGAGACTAGCAGAAGTTCAGAGTATTGATAAGGTTATGAGACTTGCATGACGGATTTACAAAAAAGATTAACGGAGAAGTTATAGGCTGGTTAGGTGACAACTGAGTGGATTACAAACTTTTAAAAAAGATTTGAGGACAACCAATTATTGAATACTTTTGAAATTAAACGTGGTAGTACCAAATAAAAATACAAATAGGAAGGTACAGAGTTATTAAGATGGAGATTCTCACTTCCCTATTATTATTACTCAGAAAATAACATTGTGCCTAAATATAACTATGATGTTACAGGAATAGATTTATGGTAATTAAAATCTCCTAATGGTAAGACAGGTGTTGAAATATATTTTGGTATTTTCAGGGCAGACTTGACCAATTAGAAATACAAGAGGTTCAGTTTATATCCACCCCCTTTTTTCTTTTTGAGATCGTATTTGACATTTATTTTTTTCAAGTTCCAAAGAGTTTCTGTTTTCCAAATAGAAACATAATGACATCGTAAGAAACTGGATTAAATCCTTCAGGTTATTGAGTCTGAGCCTGTCCACTGTGAAAGGAACCAAAGCTCTATTTGGCATATATCTATCATTTTGAGAAACCGGGAAGTCACTCAATCCATTTTTTATATCAGGAGTATAATTTTTAAATTTTCTTTAACATCTTCAAATACTATTTAGTTATATCTATTTTTGCATAAGCTCCTTTGATATTTAATCCGTGATCTCATGTGACTTTCCCTGCAGACTTATCCACATTTTTCTGAAGCTTATGGAATAATTTTCCCTGCATTAGCTTAAGGCTTTGTGCAGAAGATGTCCCCCTTCCCAAGGCATATGCATTATATGTGTCTATAGAGTTTCCATTCCAAAGTTTCTTTTATTGTCTTCATGTTTATAGTAGTTCAAACTACTCCCCTTAGATTGTCCTGCGCTCTCGTTTGACTTTGACTTTTTTTTTTTTTTTTTTGGTAGCATTCTCCCCAGTCCTTCATCCTCCCTTGCCAGAAACATGTCAGAGCTGAAACTACAAGTCTTGTTGCTGGAAACAGCGTGTGTGCTTCTACTCAAAGCCTTATTTATACTGAACGGTGAGAAGGGATTGGTCTCCTTTGTTTTCTTTTCTGGAATGGCACCATATGATACGCTTTTGTTGAAAAATTGAGAGAAGAAACTATCACCACATGGGACAATCGGGGGTAAGCCATCCAGCCTGGTCCATTAAAATTCAATGGTACTGACACTTTCCAGGTAAAAATGTGCTAGTTATTCATTCATTAATTCAACAAACACTCATGTTGCACCTTCTATGTGCCAGGTCCCAGTCCCGGCGATAGCAACTAACATGAATTTTCTGCTTCTTGTGTAACAAGTGCACACACGTATTTACTCATTTAATCCTTACAACAGCCCTGTGAGGCAGGTGGTATTTGTGTCCTTTCTCAATAAGGACAGTGAGCCTGAAGGAATTGAGTAAGTTGGAAGAGGTAGAGCAGAGCCTCAGTTCCAGTCTGTCCGATGGTGGAAAAGTATCTAACAGGAGAAATCAGCTCAAGGAAAACAAGAACCCTGCCAAACAAACGTTCAATCAACATGCAAGTTTTAGGAATCCCAATGTAAATGCAGCATTAATGAATATCATAACCAACTCAAGGACTATCGGGACAGCAGACCTTATTCTATTATTTCTGTAACAGTACCCGCCGACCAACGACGGGTATTTCCTGTTAGAACACGCTTTACGGGGCGCCTGGGTGGCTCAGTCGGTTAAGTGACTGCCTTCGGCTCAGGTCATGATCCTGGAGTCCCAGGATCGAGTCCTGCATCGGGCTCCCTGCTCAGCAGGGAGTCTGCTTCTCCCTCTGGCCCTCCCCCCTCTCATGCTCTCTCTCTCTCAAATAAATAAATTATAAAAAAAAAGAACACGCTTTACTCCACAGTCAGCACTAACAGAACCAGAGCAGTCAGCAGAAGCAGGAGGCATGTTACAAAAACCAGAGTCAAACGATCCAGGGCGGAGTTTTGGACCCCTCTCTGCCTCAGTGGCTGTGAACTTGGGAAGACGTGGCCCTGCCGTGGGACTGTCATGAAGGCCAGGCCTGCCTGGGGAAGCACCCAGCACCACACTCATGTCTACCAGATACTCGAAGTGAGTCCCTCACCTTTCGTTCTACTGCGTGATACCCTAGACGATGCCAGGATCAGTGCGTCACACTCATCTTCCTGCTTAAAATTCTTCACTACTCTCTCAAGTTTTCAAGTAAATTTCAACGTCCTTAGTTTTCAAACACAAGGCCCTTCATGATAAGAATGACTCTACCACTTGTACATGGCTGGTGTCCACTCTGAAAGGCCCAGGCTGCTGCCAGTGCCAGTAGTTAAGATGATTAGGGAGTTGAGCAACCATTCTGGAACATTCTGGGTGTGAAAGGCGAGACTGAACAATTATGACTGAATAAAAGGCACGAACTTGGACTTTCCCAGCCAATGAGTCTCTTCCCACCTGAAGGTGAGCCTGCCCTAAAATGGACGATGATTTAGGGTCCTTCCTCTGTGCCAACCTAAGTTCGCTATAGCATCTGGTGCTTTCCTGAAGCTTCTATGTCATTGTATTGCCCTTGTTTCACGACCTCTCTCCTACACTGGACTACGAACTCTTTGAAGGCAAGGACCTTCCTCTTGATATTTCTATCCCCAGCACCGAGCATAGGCCAAGCATGTAGTATTTCCAAAATGGCAAGGATGAATGATTAAATAAATTCAGTGCAATATCGCGAGAACGAAAATCATCTTGGCTATCTCGCCATTCTGTTATTCTGCAGTAGCATTTATTCCATGTGCTTTCATTTCCAAATCAATTTCTACCCATGAAAATAACTGCTCCCCCAGAGGCACTGGGCAACACCTTCTGCAAACCGCATCGCATACTAGCTTTCCCTTCCTTCCTGTCCTACAGGGACCAAATTTTCTTCCCTTGCTCTCACTGGAATCATTTGAAGAGAAGTTCACTTTATGAGATCTTAGGTAATCGCTAACATCTTCATGATACCAAGTAGGCAAGACCAGTTCCAGTAAGCAGATTGTGCCCATGCGGCTCCAGCTCAAGCTAGTTTATTTTTTCACGCTGATGTCAGGCTGCTGGTGAACATTTTGCTCTCTGAATCATCTTCAAATCTATCCCGGCATGCTAATGAAAAGCTGATTGGATTGGCAGACAGAATGCAAGTCATTCCTCTCCTTTCCCCATGTGGTCTGTAAGTAATTCAGGGCCTCTTGTTCCCTGGGAGGCACGGCAGAATAGGACAGAATTTAGGAGAGATTCTGTCATGGAGTGGGTTTGAAATGAGAAGACCGTGATAGGAGTCCTGGTTCAGACACTTCTTAGTAGACTGGTCTTGTACATGTTCTTTGTGCAATTATTTCAGATTCAAAATGAGATATATCAAAGCATTGATAATGACAGAGCACTAAACATGTAAACACTGTGCTACAGTCTGGAAACTATGGTACTTCTGCCTTATGGTAAGTTTATTGGACTGTTTCCGTCATTTGTTGGAAAGATCGATAGGCAGAAAGTATTGCAAAATCAGGCTCAATATGCCCTAAATTAGCCTGCGAAGAGGTCTTTAATAGAGAAAGTGATAGGTAGACATTCTTTTTTAATCACTATCCTTGTAAGTGCACTATCCTACCTTAAATATTAGATAAAAGCAATGGAGTAGACAAAAGAAAATAGTAGTGTAATCACCGAATAAATGAAAACTTTATAGAGCACCATGTGTGTATCTCTGTGCCCATAAATATGTGTATAAGCACGTGTTCTTTACATGTGTACATATTTATTTACTATGTGTGTGCGCAAAATATTTTTCTCCAGAAATGCTCTTTATTTGGCTTTCATTTATGTTATTTTAGGTTATATAGAAGAGCAATATTAAAAACCACCACATAAAATTGCAGGAGAAGTTGTCTGAAAATGCAAAGCACAACTGAATGTCTCTCTTAATTTACAGAGAAACTGTTACCCAGTCATAGTGGACTACATTATATCACATTCTACTAAACTTGCTTCAGGTGAATTCATTGTCATAAAATGAAGATTTCAGACAGTTCCGCTATAAAAAAATGCAATGTTATACTTAAATATATAGTAGTAATATATAGAATGATATAGGTCTCCTATAGCATTTTATTTTTCATAGCTTATTAGCTTTAAGCATTAAATTATCCACAAGATAACAATCGCTCATTGTATTTTATGGAGGTATATAACAATTTCTGTTCTGGTTCACCAGTTGCATAACTCAGAGAGATACTCAGGCTGTTTCAGTAATCAGTCAATGTTCCTTATAACGCTCACAGCAAAGAAATTATGTAATCTGTACTGCTCTGTAACCTATTATTTCACTTTCTGTAAGAACCTTTACATTATTAATACCTTTTGCACATCTCCTATTTGCTATGAAAAATTTTGGAATAATACATTTTTATAACCGTTAAGTAAATTAATATTAATGTTAGATGAAGTGGTCTCAGGACTTCTTTGTTTGAAATGCCTTCTCAATAGTTCTGAGCAAAATGTACATATTTTAAATATGTCTAATGAGTCTTGTCACTAAGAAATCCTTCAATGTTACTTAAGACATTCAACTTGAAACAAATAATTTAAACATGTATAGAAGTCAGAATAGAATGGAAACTAAACATTAGAGCAAGATCAAATTATCCAAGATGGATTTTTATTTTTTTTAAAGATTTTATTTATTTATTTGACAGAGAGAGACAGCGAGAGCAGGAACACAAGCAGGGGGAGTGGGAGAGGGAGAAGCAGGCTTCCCGCTGAGCAGGGAGCCCGATGTGGGACTCGATCCCAGGACCCTGGGCTCATGACCTGAGCCGAAGGCAGACGCTTAACGACTGAGCCACCCAGGCCCCCCGGTGGATTTTTATTTTAAAAGCAGAACAATGTTGCCTTTTCTTCAGAGCTAACTTGACCTTCCTCAGAAAGTTATATTATAGTGCCTATTGCCCACTGTACGTAATATAGGCAACAAAGCTCTTTGGACACGTGACAGGAAAATACCTTGCCTCTAATATGTAAAATCCATATTTTAAGATGCCCCCACTGATCCCAGTTTCAGGCAACGAAACTGCATTTGTAACAACACATTTGTATTAGCGGTTCCAAAAGCTAATGTAGTTTCTCAAAACATGTACATTCCTACCTTTATGCAGATCGTAAGCTGTGCTTTCTAAAACTGCATTTTTACACTGTTGAAAAGGAAAGGGCCTGTGGATACGCATTTTTAGGAAAGCTTATGAGGCTTCATACGTTTCCTATTTTCTCCACAACTCCTCTATTTCATCCATTAGCAGTCATTGAAGATTAATTTCAGTCCAGCATTCTTTAAGGTGTGAGGCTGATTTAATAAAAGGATTATGTGATGCCAACCACATAGTTGAAGCAATTCCATTATTTAAACGGTCATTAGCATTTCCTTGGATCTTTTTGGATTCAAGTTCTGTTTTGATTTTGTTTTTTTCAATTGCTTGGCCCTGGCTTTGCTCATTCTATTTAATAATATCGTGATAGATATACAAGGCAACTCACATCCTCTATGGAAGTGTTTCTCAGCTGGGGGTGATTCTGTCACCACCAGCCCCCCCCCCCCGCCCCCGCTTTGATGGTTAGGACTGAAGGGGTACTACCAGCATCTAGTGGGTAGACCCAGGATGTCTCTGTACATCCTACAAAGCACAGAGCAGCCCCCTTACAAAAGAATTATCCAGCCCCAATGTGAACAGTGTTGCTGCAGAGAAACCCTGGTGTCTGAAATGTGTTGAGTTTGATGTTTGGTCATTTTCATGAGAAACTGTGAGATGAGAGATGAAATCAACTATGAAATGACTCACTTAAGGAATAAAGGTAGCTCAAATCCTACATCAATTAAATCATCTACTTGAAAAAGCCATTTACATATGGCCTAAATAGCTTGTTATATGCAGTGAAATCACCCAACTCTTAAAGGTCTGACAGCCCTTATTCCAGGTGCTCTGGGCATGGTGTTCAAAATCAAGAATTAAAGAACAGCACCCCATGCCTACAACTCCACTAATTTGAAATAAACATACACTGTATTAGATACACTTTGGAGTTACAATTACTCTGGGTAACTACAGAAAAACAAAATTAATTCTTCACACTACACATAAAAACCGCTACTTGTCATGGTTGAAACCTGAGAGCTCTAAGAAAAATTAGCAATTTGTTAATTGGGATTCTATTTATCCTTTCATGCACAAAACTAATTATTTGTTTGCAAGATGCTGTGTCTTCATTAAAACGATTAGCATTCTGAGTAGATGGCAGTATTAATTTTATAAATGAAATTGGAATTTCACCACACTGTTTCATGCAGTTGAGACAATGAGTATTTCCACATGGTATCAATCTGTCTAAAAAGGACCATTCTTTATAGAAACAGAAAGCAAATATATCTAGTTCACAATGTCCACTCTTTTTTGAAAAGTCTTCCTAGATATCAAGGAGGCCTATATATTATTTTTTAAAAGATAAACATGAATATGTAATACATATATATGATATTGGGCTATGTACTATTTACCAAACCCTATCTCCCCCCCAATTTTTAAACAAATATAAATCAAATATAAAGCATATATAGAGTTATCTCTTCAATTTTTCTAAGGAAGGGGAGCCTGTGACCAAATTATCTTCTCCAAGAGCAAGAGCAACTAATCTAAAATTAATTAATAAGTCTTCTGAATTTGGAATGTATTCCCTATTTTTTTAGGCAGCATGCTTATCACCCCAATAGGGCCTTTATTGGTTTAATAATATTATGAATTTCATTCGCTTAGAATGTGGTAGTTGGACATGAAGGGGAGAGTCTCGGGAATGTATGGGTCAGCTAAGGGAAGGCTATGGGATTTTAGATGGCCTCGGGCAATTCATAAAGTGGATGGCCTTCCCAATGGATAACTAGAAGTGGGAAAGTGGAGCCTAGGACCACTTCAATTTTAGTGAATCAGAAGACACAGAAAATTAGAAGTGTTCAGAGAAAACAAAATCTCTATAAGGCAGAACTCTGAGAAAAGTTAGCCTGGGTTCTCTTCCACACCTTGAAAATGGTAAATACCCCGCACTGCTGGAGCCCACCTCTCAAACTGGTTGAGTAACTTTAATGAATAAGGCAAGAAATCTGGTTGCAAAATCCTCTGATAATATTAGCGGAAATAAACTAGCTAAGGTTTTCAAGCATTTAAACACGATTTGTTCCTAAATAGAAAAGTATATATTAATAGACTTGTTTTTTAAAAGAGCATATTTTTTTAAGTTTATAAGCTTTATTTTTTAGATCAGTTTAAGTTCATAGAAAAATTGAGTGCAAACTACAGAGAGTCCTCATATACTGCCCATCCCCACCAGGGCACAACCCCTCCCCCCATTGACATCCCACACCACAGTGGTACATTTGTTACAATCGATGAACCTACACTGACACATTGTTACCACCCAAAGTCCATAGAGTACTTTATTTAGGCTCACTGTTGGTGGTGTGTATTCCATGGGTTTTGACAAATGCATAATGACATGTATCCACCACTACAGTGCATATCATGTAGAAAAAGAACTATACTGGGGGCGCCTGGGTGGCTCAGTCGGTTAAGCGTCTGCCTTCGGCTCAGGTCATGATCCCGGAGTCCTGGGATGGAGCTCCGCATTGGGTTCCCTGCTTCTCCCTCTCCCTTTGCCTCTCCCCGTGCTTGTGCTCTCTCTCGCTATCTCTGTCACTGTCTTTCTCTATCAAATAAATAAATAAATTCTTTAAAAAAAAAGAACTATACTGGCGGCATTAAAAAAAATTTTTTTTTTGTCTACACAGTTAGAGTTAAGAGGATTCTTTTCAGCCAGTGCTGCCTCTATCTACCTCCAAAAAGTGTTGTTGCTAAAAATAAAGCCTCTAGTCTAAGCTCCCACTTGCAGTCCTTACCACACTGAGTATTAATTGGATTTTTCTTAAATTAACATTTGGGAAGGGTTAATGGAAAATGACATGCCTATTTAATGCTCCGCTCATTTGACATGATATCTTTCCAGAAATATCTGTAAGTAGATACAGGCTTTTACATGGATTAAAATGTCAGTAGTTGATTTCATAAAGAAGCAACACCACAATTATATTTCTTGTGCTGCTCCATCCTCAAACTGAATTTCTGGGAACATTTCCAAGTATCCCCAACAGCCTTTCTAGGTTAGTGACCAGGAATGTTTGCAAGTGACTAAATTTATATCATTTGGGCAAAAACTTCCCTTTGTGTTTCAGGCTATGTTGATACAGAACAAAATAGAGTACAGAATTGGCAATTATCCTATTAATTTGATGAACGTGGACAGCTACACCAGATATTTTAAACCACCAAACAGGATTTTTTTTTCATCTCAATGATCTAATTTGTTAACCAGATAACTGCCAAGACTCCAACTTCATTCTGTTCCATATAAAATTATTCATAATTTTTCATATTTCCAGTATCAGCTACTTAAGGGAAATGAATGTAAATGTATGGGTATTTTTGCATTAAGTCTGTATTTCTCACTCCATACTGATGATGTAAAATGAAACAAAGAAAGAACATAGATAGTTATGGCTATTTTTGTCTGGCTTCTCAAATGGCCAGTATACATTAAAAAGCAATATGGCATGGTGGCTAATATCAACAGCTTTGGAGCCAACATGCTTGAGTTCAATGCTGGCTCTGTCTCCTACTCTGTATATGGCCCCTGCCTCAGTTTTTCTATCTGTAAAATGGGGAAACAGTGGTGCCTGTCTCATGGGTCCTTGTGAGGACTAAATGAGCCGGTACATATAAAGTGCTTAAAATAGAGCTCAGATCATAGTAAGCACTGAATATTATAGCTATTATCCTTATATTAAATTCATTGCTAAGATTGGCCAAACCCATGAAGTGTCTTTTCGGGATGATAACAATGTCCTAAAACTGGATTTTGCAGGTGGTCGCACAACTCTGTAAATTTAATAAAAATCATTTAATTGTCCATTTAGCACAGGGGAATTTCATGGTAAGAAATGATACCGCAATAAAGCTGTTTAAAAAAAAAAAAGTGTCCAGCCTTATTAACTCTATAGCATTAGGCTCCTGAACTGTAAAGTCTGAGAGTAAGAACTGAGAAGCCTGAGGGAAGGAAAGAGAAAGCTCGACGGAGCTAGAGCCTGTCCCTTCTTCTGTCCCTATTGGATGAATTGCTTCTTAGTACAGGAAGAGAACATCTCATTTGCTGTCTCCTTTGAGCTGCTTCTTTGCCTGTTCTCTCAGCACCCACGAGTTGCTATTAATCATCTGCCCAGCACTAGGAGGGGAATTTTGAACAAGCCTAAAAATCACTCTTCTATTTGCAATGTGTCTCGAGCCTACACACCTAAACCTTCTGTTTCCTGCAACTCTGTTTCCTAAAATTGAGTATAATTTAACAATACTCTAGGTATGACTTTCTCACTCTCCTTAGCCTCATTGGTGATTTACATTTTTTTTCATTGATTCACTCCTTAATTCAGCATTTATTATGCCACCACCCCTATGCTCCAGGCACATTTCTGGAAAGTGGTGGTTGGGGGGGGGGGGAAGGCCAAAATAATATTTCCCTGCCCTCAAGAATCTCATAGCTTCTAAAGTGGCTCTGTCTGTCTAGATATGACCCTTTGTAAGTCTACTCACTGTTCCTTAATTAAAAAACAAAACAAAACAAAAACAAAACTTGCATCTTCTTCGAAGCTCCTTCCCCCTTTCCAGTGTAGAACACTTCCCACTTCCTCATCTCACAGCTCAAAAGGAAGAGATTAGAGCTGGTTCCTTCCACTGTCATTGGCAACTTCTCTTCCCGAGTCCGCATCGGCTGCTCATCCCCCATCTTCTGTCCTAATTCTCGTTGTTTAGTTTCTAGGACAACTTCCTGCTTTCCTTCCTTTCCTAGTCATTACCTTTCCTGGTTTCAATATCCCTGCTCTTTTGTTGCTGTTAGCACAGCTTGAATTAATGACTACAGTTTAACTTCCTGTTAGGCGCTGGGAGGAACGTACACTTGTCAGCATAAAGAATGGACCTCTGTGCATAATGTTATAAAATTCCTTGCTCTCACTAGAACTTCTTCCCCTTTCACTTTTTCCATTTTTTTTTTTTTTTTAGCTTCTGAGTCTTCTATCTTGCTCTTCTCATTACCTTTAATAACCCTCTTCTCCCTAGTCTTTGTTCCATTGACTCCAAGAAGATGTCAGTTGGATTTCAGGGCTGGTCCTTTCAAGGAAGCTCTTTCTATTGTCCTAAATTTTTTTTTTTTGGCATATTTGTTTTTTTTCCCCCTGTTCCTGTCTTACACTTCTCCAATCCTGGGAAAATCTCGCTGTCCTGCTTTCTTAGTCCCTGCTTCAAAGCCACATGATGTTACCAGAGATTATCATGAAGTTGAACTGATGAATTCCACTGAACAGTCTTACTTAGGTGCTAATTAGCTCAGCTCCTTTTGGGCAGGGGAGAACCAAGTTCAAAGCTGCAATTTAAGAAATTACTCTCAGAATTGTATTGGGTGGGTTGCATTAAGAGAACCCCAGGTGACAGAAGACTGGTTAGAAGACTACGGCAACATGGGGTGCCTGGGTGGCACAGTCAGTTAAGCGTCCGACTCTTGGTTTCAGCTCAGGTCTCATCTCAGGGGCATGAGATCAAACCCCATGTTGGGTTGAGTGGGGAGTCTGCTTGAGTTTCTCTCTCCCTCTTCCTCTGCCCCTCCCTCCCCCAAAATAAATAAATAAATAAATAAGTAAATAAATAAATATTTTTAAAAAAACACTATAGCAACAGTCTGGACAAGGGCTGACAGAGATTAGGATTGAATGGGTATTTCAGATCTATAATCTGCAAGACCTGGGATCCAAAGGAGAGAGAAGTATCCACAAGATATTTAAATTATGAGATTCGTTGACTAAGGTGCATGAGGTTTCTTTGATGAAGACGGCCAGCAGGGAGTAAAAATGAAAAGGTGAAGGCAGGCAGAAGCTCTCACTGAGTTCCCATCCCATTCCCCACCTTGCCTAGTCCAAGCTTTTTCCTGATCCTCAGATCCTCAATCCCTGATGACCTCTCCCTGACGATGACCTTGCCGCTTACTGTACAGAAAAATCTACCTGAAGAAGCTGCCTAATTCTCTTCCTCTCCATCTCCACACTTTTGTTTGAAACCAAATTCTTTCTTTTTCCCTTTGGGTTTCAGAGGTATATTTTTCTTCCTTCTCAGAGAGAGCTTTCCCCGTGTACTCTCAACTATATCCTCCCCTTGCAAATTGTCCAATCGGTGATGTCTCATCTTTTATCACCCCTCTGCCTAGAAAAAGGCCCAGATTCTTCTTTATTCTCTCTCCCTCTCTCTCTCTCTCTCTCCCTCTCTCTCTCTCTCTCTCTCACACACACACACACACACACACACACACACACACACACACACAAAACAAAACCCAAACAACCAACCAAGGATTCTTCTCTACGCTCAGCTACTCCCTCAAGTTACTAATTTATCTCTCTCCTTTCCATTATCACAAAACGTCTCAAAATAACCTGGTATGCTTGCTACATGCCTTTTCTAACCACTTATTCACTTGTCTCCTGACTCCTTGAATTCTTGTGCTGGCATCTTCACTCCTGACACCCTGTTTCTCATACTCTTCCTCTCATTCAGAACCAACGACCAGTCCATCCCTCTTGGATAGCTCAGTCTTTGATTTTCACACTGATCTCCCCAAAAGCCTCTTCCCTGGCCCCACTCCACTTTCCTTACTCCCAAGTCCCACCCAAGGGATTGGCTCCCTGAATCCTCTTCTCAGGAATGAGCTCTCTTTGACAGAGCAGCTATTGATGCTCATATATCTTTTCAGCGATGACCTCTCTGCCAATGTCCATCTTTTCATTTGTACTCCCTGCTGGCCATCTTCCTCCAGGAAACCTGTCAGAAGCTCACACTGACTGTCTTCAAGGCTCAGCTCTTCTTCCTTCTAAAGTTGTTGCTCTGTATTAATGTCACATCTCATGCTCCTTAGTCATGGAATCTCATCATTGAAATAGCTTGTGGATACTTCTCTCTCCCTTTCATACCAACAAGTCCTGCAGATCACAGATCTGAAGTACCCATTTCCACCACTTCAATCCTAATCGCTGCCCTGTCCCCTCTTGTCCAGACTGTTGCCATAAGCCTCTAACTGGGCTTCTATCATCCAGGCTTCTCTTCATGCAACCCATCCATATAATTCTGAGAATAATTTCTTAACTTGCAAATTTAAACATGGTTCTCTCCCCTGCTCAAAATATGCCCTGGCTTCTCACTGCCAATTGAATAAAATGAAGTCTTCTTATTCTGATATCCAAAGCTTTCTACCATCTGCTCTCAGCTCAGTGAAGCTGGAACCACTGCCAAACTGAGCTGCTCCATGGGCCCTCTGAGCTCACCGTTCCCCTCCCAGATGCTTTTATTCACATGGTTCCTCTGTTTGGAATATCATACTTCCTCATCAAATAGCCAGATTTGACCATCCTTCTCTTATAACCTCCCTGATCTGCAAACCAGAGTGATATGTATCCCTCCTCAGATCAGAAAACCCCTCATTAGTATTTCTTTTACATCGGTATCAGTCTGACTGAAACGTTTGTGCATGTGTCCTACTTTATCTACTAGCTTGCAAACTCTTTGGGAGCAGAGGCTGTGGATCTGAGTCTAATTCGGTGACTGTATACACACCATCACATAGAGCGCTGGTTCCCAAACATGTCACGAAGAGAATTCCCTACAGAACTTGTTAAAACACACACTGCTGCCCCCCCCCCACCAAGTTTTTGAGTCGTTAGGTCAGGAAAAGGAGAATTTGCATGTCTAACAGATTCTCAGGTGATGCTGATGCTGCTAGTCCAGGAACCACAATTTAAGAACCATTTGCACAGACAGGGTGAAAGCTTCTAGGCTCAAATCTATTTTCTCTCTCTCAAATGCCACAAAACTTTGAATAAGTACACAAACGTTCTGAGCCCCAAGTTCTTCATGTGTAAAAGTGAAATCACGATGCTACTAGTTCTGCATACATGAAGGATGGTGGTTAAAATCAATCACCAAAATAGGTAGAACACCATATAAATAAATGTCAAATGGATAAAAATAGTTAAGTGATCCACCTCGGAAAGCCAAATGCATTTGGGTAATATTTTTCTTGGTGTCCCTCTCTTCTTTGTTCAGTGTATGCTTTTGAGCTTATTCTCCCGTGAAATAATCACTTCCCTTTTCTCCTATAGAGATTCTGTAAAATGTGACTGAAAAAACCCAATGCTACATTTGACATCAGATGCAGCAAATATATTTCAGAAATTCTCTCCTTGGGTCTGTGTGCAAGGTGCACATGGAAGCAGTTTGGCCCATCAGTTGAAAAATTCCCTCCACTGAAAATGAATGACTTGGCTCATTCCCTATGTGTCCCTGAAATTCAGGGCCAGTATTAGGGCGAGGCTACTTTGCCTCAGGGCAAACACTTGAGGGAGTGCTAAATAACTGAGTAGTTAAGACAAATGGTATTTTAACATGATATTTTTTAAAATAAACACTAATGCAAAAAACCCATGATGGTAGGGAGTGGCTTCATAACATTGGATCTGGCAGTGATTTCTTGGGTCTGACACCAAAAGCAGAGGCAACAAAAAATATCTCTAAAGTGGACTATATCAAAATTAGAAACTTCCATGCATTAGAGGACATAATCACCAGAGTTAAAGCCCACAGAATGAAAGAAAATATTTGTAAATCATATATCTGATAAGAGCTTAATATCTAGAATATATGAAGAACTCCAACAGCGCTAAAAAAAAAAAAAAAAAGAAGAAGAAAAGATTTAACCCTGTTAAAAATGGGCAAAAGACTTGAGTAGACATTTCTCCCAAGAAGACAGACAAATGACCAGTAAGCACATGAAAAGATGCTCAACATTACTAATCACTAGAAAAATGCAAATCAAAACCACAAGGAGGTACCACTTCACACCCATTAGGATGGCTATTATACTAGAAAAAAGAAAAGGAAGGAACAAGTGTTGGCAGGCATGTGGAGATGTTAGAGCCCTTGTGCACTCTTGGTGAAAATGTAAAATGGTACAGCTACCATGGAAAACGGTATGGAGGCTCCTCAAAAAAATGAAACATAGAATGAACACACGATCTAGCAATTCCACTTCTGGGTACATACCCAAAGAATTAAAAGCATGGACTCAAATAGATATTCATACACCCATGTTAATAACAGCAATATTCATAAGAGCCAAAAGGTCGAAGCACCCCAAATCTCATCAGCGGATGAATGGATCAACAAAATGTAGTAGATACAAACAGTGGAATATTAATCAACCTTAAAAATGAAAGAAATTCTGTGCTCCTGGGTGGCTCAGTCATTAAGCATCTGCCTTCAGCTCAGGTCATGGTCCCAGGGTCCTGGGATCGAAGCCTGCATCGGGCTCCCTGCTCCACGGGAAGCCTGCCTCTCCCTCTCCCACTCCCCCTGCTTGTGTTCCTGCTCTCGCTGTCTCTCTCTGTCAGATAAATAAATAAAATCTTTAAAATAAATAAATAAATAAATAAATAAAATCTTTAAAAAAAATGAAAGAAATTCTGACACATGCTACAACATGGATGAAGCTTGAGGACATTATGCTAAAGAAACGTGCCCATCACGAAAAGATAAATACTGCATGAGTCCACTTATATGTGGTATCTAAAGTAATCCAGCTCATAGAAACAGCAAGCAGAATGGTGGCTGCCAGGGGCTGGGAGGAGGGGGACGTGGGGAGGGGGAAGACAGGCTTCATAGGTACAGAGTTCCAGTTTAGAAAGATGAAAACGTTCTGGATGTAAGCTGGGCAACAATGTCATCTACTTAACATTACTAAACTGTACATCTGAAAGCAATGAGGATGGTAAATTTCATGTTATGTGTATATCACCACAATTTTAAAAAATAACTAAAAAATCCACAATGAACAAAGTATGAAAATGCTTAATGAAGGCAGGACTAGTATAAATTTTGAGAAGTTGTTTTGTTCTGTAGTTAAGAGATCAACAGACCCTACAATCTTTTCTTGTTGTTTTCCACGAATTGGTAAGTGGCGTCCTAGTGCCTTGTGAAATGATTCTCCACCCTTCATGCTTTTTCAAGTTTGCAAGGAGTTCTCCCATTTTTAAAACTTCCATTTCTTGGGGAGCCTGGGTAGCTCAGTCAGTTAAGCATCCAACTCTTGATTTCCACTCAGGTCATGATCTCAGGGTGGTGGGATCAAGACTCTCCCTCCTTCTCTCTCTGCCCCTCCCCCTGCTCATGCCGTCTCTCTCTCTCTAAATAAATAAATAAATAAAATCTTCTTTAAAAAAACAAAAACAAAACCACTTCCATTTCTTCTGCTTATAAGTGTAGAGGAATCTGAGAGCATAAAGGTCATCTAATGATTCATCAACAGTTATAAATCTTACAAGGGACAAAAAATTCTCACTGTTGATCTGTAATTTCAGTGCTCTGATGATGGTTCAAATCCTAATCTTTATAATAATCAATGGCATGGTCTAGTTCCAATGCACTTCAATCAGCTCATTTAAAAAATCCTCATTAGTCTTCTCAAACACAGTACTTAAGTGTCATCCCTTAAATTTACTGATGGTGAAACTGGTACAGCTGTACAACTGGTACAGCTTCAGGACGGCCAGGTTGGCTTCCAGATCGTAGGCACTTCCAGAGAGGACACTTAAGGGAAGTATTCAGGGTTCTGCTAATCAGAGGACCCATTGTCAAAGAGCAGGAAATTCTTCGTGGTTTCAGAGCTGGGCTCTCAACGGTGGAATCTAGCGAAAACTCACGGGATTTAAAACCAGAATACAGATTCCCAGAGCTCAATCTCAGTTACTTGAATGCACTTCCATTGGTCACAAAGAAAACCACAGAAATGCAAGGGAGATTATAGTCTGTCATTTAGTTCATGCAGTTCAAAATACCTTTAAGCAATGAAAATCGTATAAGCCTCAAGAGTCAGAAAGTGACTTAATGAATAGGTTTTATACTTTTTAAAAAAAAAAAGCTCAAAGAACACTCTGAATTATGTATTCTATTTCTTACTGTTAAATGCAGATATTGAAATGTATATCCAGAGCTTTATAGGAACACAAAGTAAAAGCAATGTCATGTATTATGTTCCAGGAGGTAATTCAGTGTTTTAGGATGAGCCAAGAGATTTATCAAGCAGCCTCCAAGGGAGGCAGAGTTCAAATCCGGGCTCATCAATAATACGTAAATAAACTGAACAATTAGGTACAAAGCAACTATCTTGTCAGACGACTTATTAGCCGATAAATGATACACTCACTTGCTGCCTTGAGTACAGAAGGAAAAGACATCTTAAGGCAGAAAATGGACTGAATAAATAAGAGAGAAGCAGTCAAGCACTGTCTAACCTCTCCACAGCCTGTGGGCTTCATGCCTACCTCATCCTGCTGTGAAGGAAGGCCAGAGTTAGTTAACATGGGAAGGTGAATGAAGCTCAGATGAGGAGCTTCCCTTCTGAATTCCATTGCCTCTGTAAGCCGCCTACAGCTTGGCATCAAGAGGTCTGCATATTTTGGAGAAATGGCAGACAGGCTGAGAGTCCAAAAGAATTTTGCTTCTTGTGGGGCTTAGGTTCTGAAAGGAGTGCCTAAGGCAGAAATAGGGTATAGTTAAATGACCTTAGAAAATCCCTAATTCTTGCCCTCAAGGTTATGACACAGAGTGTTCAAGCAGCAAGCGACTCAGCCCCTTCACCAGTGTTCCCAACGCCCGTGTCACCTGAGGATCAGAGCAAGTGGGGGCACTTGCAGGCATCTCAGGGCCACGAAGGAGCGGGAGCCAATCGTCACATGCCACCAAGACCGGGAGGAAGTCAGTTCTTTCCTCACCGGCTCACCAGACTCATGGGGCTCCTGGGTGGCTCAGATGGTTAAGCGTCTGCCTTCGACTCAGGTCATGATCCCAGGGTCCTCGGATGGAGTCCCGTATTGGGCTTCCTGCTTCTCCCTCTCCCTCTACTGTTCTCCCTGCTTGTGCTCTCTCTCTCTCTGTCAAATAAATAAATAAAATCTTAAAAAAAAAAAAACAAACAAAGCCATAGAAAATACAAACTCTCTTTAGCTACGTCTAATGGATGGTGTTATAAAGTCCCCTTCTCGGCATAAACTGATGCCTCCTAAGAGACCAAGTGGATACTAAGATGCTGGGTATCCATGAGGGAAGGAACAGCTTTCTGCGCAATGATGTGCCCAGTATCTGCATATATATATATATATATTCACAGCTTTACACATTTTGCCTCCAGTGTTTTGTTCCCATTAACTATGAGCTAAATGTCTGCTTGAGTAATTGTTTCTCCTTTGGTGTTAACAAAAGAACATATGCTATTTCACTTGCATCTCATTAAGCTCTTCAAATATTAGAGTTGTAGGAGACTTGGTATTTCTACGGAAAAAAATTAGCTGTATTAGGCAATGTGTTCGTCTCTACAATGCTCCAACCCCCTCCCCCATCTCGGGGCGTTCCATTCCAAGACCCCCAGCAGATGCCTGAAACCACAGATAGTGCCCAACCCTATATATACTATGTTTTTCCTATACAGACATGCTATGATGAAATTTAATTTACAAATTAGGCACAGGAGGGGCACCTGGATGGCTTAGTCGTTAAGCGTCTACCTTCGGCTCAGGTCATGGTCCCAGGGTCCTGGGATTGAGCCCCACATCGGGCTCCCTGCTCAGCGGGAAGCCTGCTTCACGCTCTCCCACTCCCCCCTGCTGGTGTTCCCTCTCTCGCTGTCTCTGTCTCTGTCAAAAAATAACTAAAATCTTTAAAATAACTAAATAAATAACTGAGGCACAGGAAGAGACTAACAACAATAAGTAATTATAAAATAGAACAACTATAATAACATGCTGTAATGAAAATTATGTGAATGTGGTCTCCTTCTCTCTCTCAGAGTATCTTACTGTCCTGTACCTACCCTCTTCTTGCAGTTATACTGGGAGATGACAGAATGCCCATGCCATGACAGGAAGTGACGTGAGTGACATAGGCATTGTGATGTAGTGTTAGGCCAGATTCACCTTCTGATGACTGGACAGAAGGAGTAACTGTTGAAAGTGAAACTGTGGATAAGCGGGACTTCTGTCATGTAAAGTATTTTCAAATGGAATGTTCCTTGCCTACTCATTCTTTTGAACTTAGGAGGGTGCAAAGCATATCATGGCTGGTGGGCTCCTAACCAAAGCTTGAACTCAGGACACCATCCCCTTTGACTCTAGCCCACGAAGACAGGGTTGACCCACAGGAGCTTGATCCACACCTCATGACAACCACACTGGCTTGATCCAAAATTGTGCTCAGACATAGGATGGGCAGATCAGATTTGCTGCTGAGCCACCCAATGCCCTGAGCTATGTCCCAGCAATGGCAGAGCTTTACTGGGGGAGAGGATGGGATCCACAGTGCCCACAGTTCTAACTTAACAAGTCCTCATGCCATTTTTACTGTGCTCCACGGTCCAAGCTCTTTGAGATACTACCTCTTTTAATTATTATCTCCATTTTTCAGATGGGGAAACGGAGGCACGGAGCAAGGAAAAGAACTGGCCTATGATCACATAGCTAGCAAGCAAAAGAGCTGGGATGTAAACTCAGACAGGGTTTGCATCTAGAGTCCATGCTTCTAACCACACCGTGGTGGTGGACTTGAGGTCCTGCTGTCCTTCTGAAACTTGGTTTTTCAATTCCTAGATTCCATGAAATAGTCCAGTATCCTACTAAATTTTCCTTTTTGATTAAACTACTCAGAAATGGTTTCTCTCACTTGAAAGCAAAATAAACTTAGGTAGAGGAGGAAGCACTCTTCTCTTTTTTTCTTGCCATTTCCTCTACAAACCTCTTTTGGAGGATAGCGGAGTCACTGTCAGTTTCCAGGGTCAATGCCACAATTCTGCGACGCAGAAGTAATGTGGAAGAGCAGAGATCGGATGGAGGGCTGGGACAAGGGAGCTCTGTAGGAGAAGGAGGCATGCATGTGCTGGTTGCCAATCGTCGAAGCTAGGCCTTTTCACAGCTCCCTTGTCGAAAGCATCTCTGTCCGGATCAACAGGTGTGCGTGTGAATGGGCACAGTGAGGCTGGTGCTCACCTGCCCGGGCACTCAGGCATCCTCCCATCTTCTGCCCATCCCCTCCAAAGTGTGGACCAAAGTTAAGCTGAATGCGTCCCTTAGCGATATCCATTAGAAAAGGTACTATTTTTTTTTTCTTTTTTAGCTCCTCATAGACAGATGGTGTGCCGGAGGCTTTCATTTTGTTTTAATCTAACATTTACTGAGCACTTCTAAAATTGAGGATTTTTCAAAGTGCTTCACCTGTATTATTTTTTAGAAGCTTCACAAGAATCAGAGGAAATTGTACCTGAGGGAAACTGAGGCAGAAAGGAAGTGTGCAGTAAGACTGGCTCAGGTGAGTGGAGTCCCAAAGCTGACATCATCACACTACCGGTGGGGTGAGAAAACATTACCGTGCTGTCCCATACCACAATGGCTAGAGACAACCACGAAAATGTGTTGACAAAGATAAATTTTGATTTTGATAAAAAATGGTTTGTAATCACACCACCCAAATCATCCTATTTAATGAAGCCAAAGAGAATTGTTCATTTAGGAAAATTAAACATTGGCCTTCAAGCTAGAAAAGAGAGTGCATCACGCTCTTCTTGAGGCTTTAGAGGAAGTCCAATTTTCCAAAGAGACAGTACTATTTAGGAAAACCCAACAATGCCTATAGAAACCCAAAATGTATATAGTAGATTAATTAAAATGAAAAAGTACAGTAAGTTGGGGGGGCGGGGCAGATTGCTAGTCAGGATATTATCTTGATGGCTTCTCAGGACCTGGTCAATTTCTGTCCTCAGCACTCTTTTTGGACCATCAATATCTAGTTTAAAAGTATATCTTTGGGTCAGAAGCACTAATTCTTGTGCTGGCCTCGTGCTCATCGGAATAGTCAAATATCAGGAAAGCCAAGCACTAACATGCAGGGGAGTCACCTCTAGGTTATAGCTGTCCAAAATAAATAAAATAAAAATAAAAAAGGTATCTCTTGTCCTTAAGAAGTGTATCTTCTCCAAGAGGCCTTTCCTCTCCGCGCTGGTAACATGAAACATAAACGAGATTTGTGACTTCAAATATTGTTCCAAGGCACCTGCTAGACGATCATCAGACCTGCTCTGAATGTCCTTGTTCTATGAGTTTTATCTCCAGCAGCGAATTCATCTCCAAAAAGCCCCGTAACACACTGATGTTCCCAACACACGCTTGTGGAGAAAGTGTATCTTGGGGCCGTAAGGAGGGTTAATGCTCTTTCAGACTGTGATCAGTGGGAGCGGCATGATGTACAAGGATCTCCCTTCCCCGCGCTGTCAAGCAGCCCCAGAGTATCGATGCGCGGATTTCAGCGTCCGCAGGAGAGAGACGCCAGAGCCCTCGTTATGCTAGTTGTACCTGGCAGGCCGTGCTGGGTCTGCACAGAGATAAAATGAGAAGTCCCCGGGCAACCGCAGGCTATCTGTCTCTGCCGCACATGCTCCTGGCTGTACCTTTGTAGTTTATGTAAAAATAGTTGTTTTCCGAAATGGAATGAAAGCAAGGCGAGCGGTGGCAAGCAGAGGCTGCAACCGAGAAAGAAGTTAAAGCAGAGGCCCAAAAAGAATTCCGATGACTGAGTTGCTTCGGGGTTGACTGACAGCCCCGGAGGCAGCCACATCAGTTTTTCCTTTCTGTCTTGGGCGGTCAATGTACGCGAATGTTCTCTACGGGTAGACTGTCTCAGCGTTTTCAAAAAAAAAAAAAAAGGAAATACCAGAATAGGGTGCAGATATTTCTCTTCCTTGTATTGGCACAGGAGGTCTGTCTGTTTCAGCAGGATACAAACTATTCCTCTCCAGATCATCCAGAATGCATTTTTGCTTTGAAAATCCCGTGCACAATTGAGGTGCCCAACACTATTTTTTGCTTTAGGTAGTAAACTCCTTTCTCCTGCATGGATTCATGGCCACATTTAGACTCTGTCATCTTCTGAACATAATGAAGAATCTTTGCCATTAGCCTTCTAGAAAAAACAGTGGTCACTTCCTTTCACAAAAGAAAACATTCACACTCCAATGGATCGTACTTATCAGTGTTAAAAGGACTCTCTGCTAAGCAAAAGCCGCGTTTTTAGAATTAGGCTTTACTCCACTTTTTTTTTTTTTTTGAAGCCAAGTAAATGTGATTCTCGTCACTGTGAAACTAGCTCAACACCTTTCACCTCAATTTTCTGCTTTACTTACAAATTAAAGTTTGAAGATGAAAGCAAGAGAAATGTAAAGAAATTGTCTTTCTGTATCTGGGACTGTGTTTATTTGTTAACTTTATTGTTGCATATGTAAGATATTTTCCTTTGGTAAGGTTCCAGCAATGGAAATCAGAATACGCACTCTTCAGACACCTCAGGAAAAAAGAAGTGAGAGAACAGGGAGAGCAGGAGAATGTGCGACCCTCATCAGCAAAGGTTCCGTGATCAGTGGGCTCAGCGTGGCACCTCTGTTCTGTAGGTGGCAGACAACTCGGGGTGCAAGCCCACGACAGACAGCAGGAACTCAGCCAACGGCCTGGAACCTGGGCGAGGAAGAGTCACCTCTCTTGCTCTAGAGGCTGAAGGAACAGCGAAGGCCTTCCTACAAGGAAGTCACCAGGATTTCTATATATGAGAGGTCTAGGGTCATTGCCTTAAAGCTTCATAGCAAATATACTGTTTTAATTGGTATTTCCTGTGAATGCACAGGAAAGAGGGGTACATAGCCTAGGGATGTTTATGGCTTATAGCATCTTCAAGAAGCCCATGGACTTTAATGAATATTAATGAAGTTCCACCAGGAATGGCAGAAGGAGGAACCTGTCAAGTAATCACAGGATGTTCCAAAGCCCAGGCTGGGAATCACTGGGACAGATGGGAAAGTATCTTACTCATCCATAGGTGCAGGAACTCAAAACTTCCCATGGACAGATAATGAATGCATAGAAGACAAGTTGAGGCCAGAGTTTCTTCTGAGAGAAAATGAAAATACTACAGTGATAACAGCCAAGGACAAGACCAAGATGGGGTGCTGGGGCTGACCGAGCATTTCATTTCAGTCATGCCACTCCATGTTCAAGGCTCTAGAGAGGGTTAAGGGCAGGGAGGGACGGCTAGCCTGAATCTATTCCTCTAAATCTAACATCACAGTCCTTTACTCTTGAGTCATTAATTTTGTCCTTTTGTATAATTTGCATCCTCAGCATACTTGCAAAAGTCCCTCTGGGAAATTCTAGGATCTTCTGTGGGAAATTCTAGGATCTTCTGTGATGACCTAAGCATCTTACCACATTTTAGAATAGAGATCAGCATTCCCCACTTAGCTGTGTGACCAGGTGCCATGCTAGTATAATAACATATGGTCAAAGTATAGACTTTATGAAGTGTTCTACCTAAGGAAAACATTTCCCAAAATAGAACACAGCCTATTGGAGCCTAGATCCACAGTATTTATCATGGATTTCTAGAGACTTGAGCCAAGTCTAAAACAGCCAGAAAGCAAGACAGTGGATAACAGGAAATGACCTTCCTTCTTTTACAGTCCTTCCATGAAGATCCATGTGAACTTAGAAATTTTTTCAGTAATGCAGAGACTTTAGTATAGAGAAATCTGTGTTTCTGGTGGAAGCTCAATTGAGGTATACGGCAGTGCCCAAGAGGAAAAGGACTCCGAGAAATAACCACTTTGTGTTGTCATGAGTGTGTTCAGCTGAATCCGTTCAAGTCTGCATAATGACGGAATGACTAGAACACACACACACATACCCACCACACGCATTTCCATTAAGGAAAAAAAGATCAGTAAAATCATAGATCTATATTTAGACTATAGCTTTCCAAAAAAAAAAAACAAAACAAAACAAGTTGGGTTATTGTTACTGTTGTTTTTAGAAAAACAAAACAAAACAAAACTAAATCCCCAGTTATCTTAGGAACTCTGGTCCCTCTAGTAGAAAAGTCCTACTGTCTGGTTTGCTGAATTTTTTTCTGGCATGACTGCTAATTCCCTACCCTCTCAGTACAACCCAGGGAAGTAGTTCTGTGGTAGGACTGGGTTACAGAGCTAGAGGGTGCATGGAAAAGCAAGGCCATCCAACTTCAAATATATACTCAATCAAACAAAAGTGCTAAATGCCTCCTAGTCTTCCAGAGATGACCTGAAACCCAGTCGTTGGACTCTTCCCCTATCGATCTGGCTTTCATTTCCAAACAGGTAACCAAACCACTGGAGGGGAAGCCAACCTGGCCAAGGGTGGGGTGCAACCCGCTGCCCTGAAGCCTACAAGACTGACAGTTCCTTCTTGCTCTCAGTCAAATCTTCTCATGGTGCCTCCCCTCTTCTGTGTCCCTCTCCCTTCCACGTGCTTACATCTTTGTGTCCATCACGTCACAGATTATTTATACAACTGTTTGTCCTCCTAGATTACGAATGAGCTCCTCGGTGGCACAGAACACACCTTTATTTATATAGACTCAACTTAATAAACAAAGCTTATTTAAATTTTGAAATCTTTCATCACTAATATCACCATCAATATCATCTGCCACTAACTTTATTTCAATTCATTTGAGGAATAATTGCTACAATAGTGGAGATACATCTCTAAGAGTATAGCATTTATTACAAAACCCAGTTTATCCCCTAATGTGATTTTCTTGGTATTTCATAAACTAAATAGCAACAAGTAGCTCCTTCCTAATAGCGAGGCTAGGGATTTATTCTCCAAAGATAAAATTTCAATTTCAATTTCCCAAAGACAAAATGAGTTTTCTGAATTTCTGCTTATGAGTCCCAAATTTCTTCCAAGTCTCCTCTTAAGAGAGTGAACTGTCAACGCTCAAACTACAGTGCTCTAAAAAGCAAAATAAAGTTTGCAAAAAATATATAATCATCTTGTTTCATTTTAATGTCACAATGAATATTACTTATTACTTATATCAAGTTGAGCCAATACATAGCATACACAGGTACAGTTTATCAAGATCTCTCCACTCCCCTGGATAACACACATGACTGGAAAATGTATGATTTGAACAATAAAGCTAGAAATACATTCAAAAGTGACTACCACCAAAATAGAAAAATAAATGTGTTCTTTTTATGTTGTAAAAATACGGTGAATTGGAGGAAAGAGATTAGACCCATCTCTTCCTATGCTGGTCATCTTTTCCATCATGAAAAATATACTTTAGCACTTTGTACCTCAGTGATGTACTTGCTTGAATGAATCCTTACCAACAGGTAAAATATCATTTCGATTACTCTGTGCCATTTCAAAACTGAGGTGACTCACTCAGTAATGAGACAGAGTAAAAAGCAGTTGTTTTTAGTGGGTTTTTCCTGGAGCTGGGAATCATTTTAATTTACTTGTCCCAGATGCCACGTTTCATCTAGTTGGTATTCTCTCCATCACTAAGCCTGTTCTCCCCTTACTCAATAAATATGGAAATCTATTCCTCGTCCAGTTTGAACATTGTAATTTTTATAGCAGTTTTACTCTTTCTGACAAGCATATTTCCACTCTCCTTTCAGTCCTGGAGAATATGAAGAAATGCCCTCTTCCCTGAAAATGCTTTGCATGTGTAAAACATATTTCTGGGTTCAGATTTTCTACGTGTATTGTTTAATTAGTCTTTACAACAGAGGCCTCACAACGTTCTCCCATGTTAGGAAGCTAAGCCGAGATGGAGAGTGTGAGAGACTGCAGCAGGTCTGGGGGTGGGGGGCGGGGACCAAGTCCAACGTCAAAGGGTCTTCCTCCCAGGCCAAAGGGTCTCATTTCTGAGGAGCGTCAGGCCGCCAGCTCAGAATCATCAAGGAATCATACACAGATGAGATTATAACCATCATGCCTCTCTTTTAAGACCTTTCTGGAAAGAGGTGGGTTATAACAAAGAAGCAAATAAGAGACCGAATAACTTAAAAATGAAGGAAAAATAAATTAGGTCAATGCCCCTTTCCTAGAACCTGAATTGACTGCTTTGTGTCCTTTAACACTAGATAGTCTCCTCCTCCTGTATCTTGATATTTTTTATTCTTTTTGTACCAAATGGTATGAGTGAGTGTACTTGAGAAAAACATGACATGGAAAGATATTTATTGCTCTAGGCAAATCACAGCTACGTTTGTCCTCATTAGAAAACTATTCTTTGTTTAATAAAAACAACAATAATGATGAAATAGTCATACCAACTCCTTTTGGAAAGGCCCCGATAGTTGCATTTCAGTGGAGGTGTTTGGATTTGCTGGAATTAGCTGAGGGTTTAGCCAGTCATGCAATCCCCACGCCTATCTACGGTCAGTAACCCCATTTCAGCCTCGGACACGTGGAGACCTGCCCCTGGAACTCTCTTTCAGACTCGCCCAGCTGTGGTGGTTGATTTTCTACCGAAATATTTTTAGAAACGCACCACTCTGTGAAACACACATCTTCAGAGAAGTAACCAGAACCAGACTGACTGACCCCTCTCAGTCAGCACACTCTGAAAGAGGCCTTATAAAAATACAAAAGTAAGACTATCTCCAATGCAAAACAAGCCGCAAGGAGACACGGCCTTGCCCCCAAACCGTCACAGGCAGAAATCTGAAAGCGGCAGGAGTCCATGAAAAAAGGTAGGTACTCACAAGCAGATGTGATGAAAACTGTAACAAGAGGGAATCTGGAGAGCTGCTTTGAAAGTTATTGTTGAGTTGAAAGCAGCTTAGAGACGAGGTAGAAACAAGCAAGACTGCACCCAGGCTGGAGACCAGTGGATTAAGACATGAACCAACAGCTCTGTTGAACAACCTTTGGACCCAATGTAAGTGCATTTGTGCCTGGGGACTAGTACTTTGAGGAGTCTTTTCCTTCTGAAGATTTGTGCTAGGCCTCAAGGCCTCAGAGTCACAGATTCCTGTCCCATCCAACTGGAACAACTGTATTCATCAGCCTGCCAAGTGCTGAAGGATGTCAGGGTCAATGAGTTAGTCATTCCTCTGTTCCACTTAAGTATTGTGTTTGCAGATCAGTGTTTGACAAAATTTTACCGAGTATGGAATGTCTTCAAAATAAAGGTTCAGAGCCACAGGCGACAGATCATCAAAGTCATATTTTACCGGTAATTTCTTACTTTTGACCCTGCATCAAGTACACACTTTAAATATACATATTATTTATAATAGTATTGTAAATTGGAAATTGCTTAGTCCTAGGCCATTAGTATTATATAAATGCTCAGACTACAGTATCAGATATAATATTTTGGTCCGATTAATATCAGATAATCAGTGGTGAGTAGATACAAAATAATTTAATATGAGCAAGAGGATTAGCCTTGACTCAATTAAAATATACGGTGAGGTTTGAAAAAAACCTTTTAGTTATTAATCAGCAGCCTAAAAGATGTATCTGGTCCCCAAACAATAATTAGGAACATATAATCAAAATTCTCTGCCTACAAAGATTCTGTTAACTGAATAACAAATTCACAGAGGTTTTCCATTTTGCATATGAAAGTCCAAAAGCTGAACTTGATGGCAAACAGCAGGGTAGTCCGAGTGCAAAAGAATAAGGTGAGTGTCGTAAATCCTCTGAATCCTTCTAACAGAACACACTCCAAAATTGCCAGTTACTAATTCATTTTATTAATTCAGTTCAATCTGTTGCTTCCTAGAGCTACCAAATGTTTTCTTTGGCATCATGTTTATAATCAAAATGTTTGCTTTAAAATTAAAACATTTGTTTTGGTGACATGAATTTCCTAGAGTAGCTGAACCTTCCCAGTAGCTGAAACAAAACAAAGTACAAACTGTTACAGAGAATTTCTCATTTCTGCATCCTCTACTGGTGACCAGACCAGCATCGAGGAGAACAAAATATTTTCGCTTTTGAGATCAGAGACATGATTGAACATAACTAATTTAAAGACAATACAACTAACCAGTTTATTAAAAATGAACTTGATGGGGGTGCCTGGATGACTCAGTCAGTTAAGCGTGCTGCTCTTGATTTTGGCCCAGGTCATGATCTCAGGGTCTGGAGATCGAGCCCCATGATCTCAGGGTCCAGGGATGGAGTCCGGACATGAGCCTCATTTTGGGCTCTGTGCTGGGTGTGGAGCCTGCTTAAGATTCTCTTTCCCTGTCCCTCTGCCCATAGCCCCCTCTCTAATAATAATAATAATAATAATAATAATAAGAATAAAAAAAAAAAAAATGATGAAGAAATCAAAACACAAAAGAAAGATGAATTCTTTGATCTTTGAAACATCAGTAAATAATTTCAGGAAGAGATAAGAAGTTAAAGCACTATGATCAGAGAAAGGAAGTGAAGGCCCTGAATGGCACAGCATGTCAAAGAGAAGAAAGGAAAGAAACTAAGAGGTAAAGTCAACAAAATTTCTGAAAACTAAAAAACAGGAGTAGAAAGGGTTGTCGAGACTACTGTGGGAATTCTGTAGGCCCTGAAGGGAAAGAAAAAAACGGTGTGGAATGTGGGGTCTGTGACCGCCTAGGACATACTCTGATATCAATTATTCAATGAACATGTTGAGGTTTGATCACTTTGAGGTAAGAATGCTGGTAGAGAGGACACGTCCGGATGAGATAGATTCATGAGAGTCTACAGCAGGACTAGTCCTGTCTACCTGTGACAAACGCAGACAGAGCAAGTGCGTAGGGGGATGGCACCACAAACACAATGGCCTGATGATAATATTTTTTTAGAAAGAGGTGTGTGGAGCTACCGAGTCAGAATCACATTGTGACCCTGGGGGGATTTCTAAAGAAAATTAGATTTATTAACTTGAATGAGTTTCTATCATGTCATGTCTAGCAGACCTGGCCAAGCCATTTTGTGTGATTAAGAGAAGAACTTACATAAGAGCCACGGGAAGGACTAGATTTGGCTTTGAAATCCAAATTGAAAACTTAGAATAATGTACAAGCATTTTTTTCTTTGGAATTCTGCAATCTCAGAAATCAAGACTGGATGAGCAAGGGAAATTAGGAATCTGGATATTTATATATATATATATATATATATATATATATATAGGCTTCATACACACACACACACACACACACACACACAAAACTCGGTACCCTTTTAAAATATGTCTTTACAGGAGGAAGAATCTGATCTAAAAAGATCTACCATATACAGGGTAAAAGAGCAGGAAATCCTTTGGAGGAAATGAAAAGAATGGATGTGTATATTCAGTTCTTACAGATAATAGCCGAGGGGGTTATAAAATAAAGCTAAATCAAAATGATTGGCAGCAAGGGAGAAGTGATATTAAAGAGAAAGTGATAAGAAAGGAAACTCATGTCTATGGTGATACACTCTAGAAATAATAAAGTAATTATAGGGAAGACACTAGGGGAATACCCACTATGTACAAAGGAGGTGCTAGAGGCTACACGAATATTATTTAAAGTTCATTGGGAAAAAATGAGCTGGATGCTATAGAAAAATGCAATTAGATATTGTACTATCCCTTGGATCTATAACTGAGCCAAAGTTTTTCATTATAAATATCTTTTAGATCAACCCAAGAGCAGCAGAATTTTTTTTGTTTAGACATAATCAGTTCATTAGAAATCTTTTCATTCCACTCCTGGTCTGTACATTTGATTCAAATGATTTAGCATTGTTACTTCGTCAGTAACTTGCCCTAGATCAGGACTGCCTTGACTCTTTGTATAGCTGTTTACAGCAATTGAGAGTTTAAAAAGTCTATAATGTTTGACATTTGTGTAGCAATATCACATCAGTAATCAGAAACGCGCACACACACACTCATTACCGAGATCAAAACTCCACTACAACAGCAATTTTCTTTTTGTCACATATCACGATTCTCACTGTAAAAAATTCAGGACACTGAAGCAAATACTGAAATAATTCAAGAAATTACATTCAAACCATGCAATTCAATTATGAAATTTAAAAGTGCTTTCTTCATTTGGGTGTGTCTTTCTATCTTCCCACTAATCAAACTAGATTCTCTAAAATAGAGGATATGGACCGGTAGTAAAATTATGATAGCAAGCTTGGCACAATTGCTAGTGACTACAGTCTCGGCCACAATAGCAATCTCTAGAACAGTCTCCAAGCAGAAGTGAATTGGCCAAACATCTGCGGGAACTAAGATCCCTCTTGATCTGCCTCAATCTATTCATCTCCAGTATGACATAAAGGACTTTCCTGGGTTCCTTGTGTTTAGCCTGACTTTCAAGGTTACCGCCTTTCAAATGTCGCCTAGGATGATCATACATCAAAGAAACAGTAAGAGCTGCCTGACAGGTGTTTCTGTCCTTTCTCTCCTAATTCTATACTAAGAGTTTTCTTGACTTAAGTAATGCTAAGTAGTTGTGATTCAATCTCCCTCACTTCTACCTAACACATACCTCCACCCCCACCCTAAAAACCAGCAATCATGATGGAAAAGAGACTCCAGCCAACTCACTGCAATCAATCATCAGTTTTGATGACACTTGAATTGACAGGACTGAGCAAAATTGAGAACATGGCATTCTGTGCCTTACTCGGTTATGTGAGCATACAAGGATGCAAATCAGTTGCAGCTGTGAGTTTTAGTGACGGACCTGGATTTCAAGATAAAAATAAGGACCTGTAGAGATAGGGATCCATTAATAGAACAAAACAAAACAAAGATTAAAAAAGTACTATTTTTTGAATAACTTAGGTCTACTTATTTTGACATTTTTATCATTATTCAAAAAGTAAGGAATAGCTAAAAGGTCAATCAGATAAATGATATATGTGGCACTGTTTGTTGCAACCCCCCCACACACACACATGCACGTGCGTATGTGCGCACATAAACTTAATCAAAAGAGACCAGGAAAAATAAATGATGTAATACTCATAGTAGAATTATCATGTCTTATGAATAAGTGGGCTATGGAAACTTTCCTTTTGTCAATGAAACTACCTATTCATTGTCAAGGAGCACCTTGACAACAGTACAATTTACAAAACTGATATATATTATTTAAAAACACAGGCACAATGAGGGGCGCCTGGGTGGCTCAGTCAGTGGAGTGTCTGCCTTCGGCTCAGGTCATGATCTCAGGGTCCTGGGATCGAGCTCCGCATCGGGCTCCCTGCTCAGTAGGGAGTCTGCTTCTCCCTCTCCTACCTCCACTGCTCATGCTCTCCCTTGCTATCTCTCTCTCTCTCTCAAATAAATAAATAAAATCTTTAAAAAAAAAATAAAAACACAGGCACATAATAAAATGCAACTCTTGATATTTTAAAATGTCTTCAAACCATTTAATATCTCTATGATATTACCGGTTGAATGAGAATTATAGTGCCTTTTTGTTTGTTTTAGGAGTACAAAGACAGTAAATGGACAAAAAGATCTTAAATAGTCTGTCTTACCAGGAATAAATCAGTCATTAACGTTGAGCAATTTTGTGGCAGAATGAATACACTACAATCGAGTCAACTAAAGCCATTTCTTGATGTTCTTGAGTTGTTGAAAATGGTGTCCCAATTGAACGGAAAGGGATACACAGATGTCTAGAAACGCCGACCAGGAAAATTCCATTTCCTCACATTTGAGCCAGTGTTTCATTGTGTTTTCAAATTTTTAACTTGAAAGTTTGGAGCTAATCACTAAATTTTTATAAAACTGACCTTTGGTTTTATCTTCTCCCAAGAATAAACGGCTTTGATTCATTTTAAATAAATAAAAATCAAACCAACCTTCAAAATATTTTTACACACTTATACATTTTCATAAAAATAGTTACAATTAGTTATTAGGTAACAGAAATTATTATTTCAATATTTCTAAAAAATAACTTGCATGACGATTGTTTTCAATGCCTTTTTTCCTATATTTGGTTACTATATTTTTGGTTACTATATTTATTGGTTACTATATTTGTTATAAGTAATATTCATTGAAATGTTACTATATTTGGTTACTATATTTATTTATAAGTTATATTCATTGAAATGTTTTCTGTTCCAGATCTAATTGAAGAAGAAAATTGTGCTACCGTGACTTGTTCGCTACAAAGTTCCTTCTACCCTACTTTAGCCTCACCTGCGCTTGGCCTATTCCCAAAGATCTAGTAGCAAAGGGATTGTAATGAGTAACAAAGAAGAGGAAGTTTACAGTCTTTAGTGAAGTTCAGAATTCATGATGATTATGGAAAAGTACCACACAAGCTTTTTTGTCAACAGTGAAAAGCAGAAAAAAGATAGAAAAAAAAATGAATGAATAAAATGCTCGGGTTTTCGGATGTTAAATGATTGAAACAGTTTCTATTTAAATGCAAATTTGACTTTTTAAAAGATGGGACTACCAGTAACTGCACCCTAAATGGTAAAATGAAAATCAATTTGAAATATGGGATGAATAAAGTATATGTGGACTTTCTGGGAATAATTTTTTATTATGAAAACCCTGATGCATTTTCCTTTGCTCAATCCATCTTAGACTTTGGACAGCTATGTCTGGGATGAAATGCAAACATTTTTTAATTTGTTTAAGCACAAACACGGTCACCTCACTAGAAGCTTCCTTGTTCATTCAAGTCAGAATTCGCCAAATAACGATCAACAATATGATGTATGTAAAATACAAGACCCAAAGTAAGAGTTTAACTGCAGCATTATAATGACCAATAGTCACTATATGTTTTTTATGATGTTGAGGAAATCACTTTTAAGAAATGGAAATCACTACATTCTATTGATTCAAGAACAGAATCTTCAGACATAAGTCAGCAAAGCTGACACTTTCAAATACATAAAATGTGACATCTGCTCTTACAAATGCACTATACAGGCTGTAAATCATCAAAGAGAAAAACAGTTCAATGTCATTTCAGCCACCGTAAGCTATGGTTTACAACTGAGAGATAAAAATAGCCACACTGTCTCTGTGACATCTAAACCACTTTTCTATTGCAGAAGTCCATGTTCTAATTTATCTTTGTGGTTGAATAACACACAATCAATTGTGAGCAACTAGTGTAGTTTGATTCCAGTCAACTGCAATTTTCAATAGCTTTATCTTTCCCCCACGGAGGTGACTTTCAGTAATATCCCCAACACACTATCTCAATTTTTTGTGGTTGCTTAAGTATGCCCCGCTTTTAGCCATAATTCTAAGGGCTAACATATGGCACTAATCCACACATGAAACTTACAGTCTAAGTGGAGACGTTAACACTTGGACGCCTTGTAATAATTAAAGACCCGCTTTCTACTGAAAAAAAAAAAAAAAGAAGCAGCTTTTATAAGACTTAAAATATGACCAGTAAGAGTCTGATCTCTGTTTGAGATTCCCGGTCCCGCCTCTTTTTAACTGTGAAAATTCAAGCAAATTATTTCACCTCTGTGGGAACTCATCTGAAAAATAGGGCAAGATAAAAATTCCTATCTTTCAGGGGCAGTTTTAGAGATTAAGGAAGATAACATAAGTACTTTAATATAGTGCTTGACATATACTCTACAGGACATAGGAAATAGTGACTATTATCGTTATTAATGTTGGGTTACTTTTTATTGACATTGTGGTATAATAAAACAGAACACTTTTTTTGTGGCCATCATAAATAGTGATGCTGGTTCACTTATTCCAACCCCCAAAGAAATCGAACATAGTAGCTTACACCTGGAACATGTGTGATTATGTTTTTATTTCATTTGGCAAATAATGCTAATATTTAAATATTTTTAGACATCTATCTCGTGTTATCTTAAAATATCACTATCGTAAGTGGTTTTTAAAAATTCTACAATCAAAATGATTGCAGCAAGTACTATCATTTGGTTTCAACATATGGGATAGAGCTAAAAGGAAGGTGATACTTTCTATAAACTAATAACAATCGCCGGCAAAGGAGATCCTCTACATAGTAATAAGGATTTTATCACATTTTTGCGTTTGTTAAATATAACATATTAACAACTTGAAAGACTAAGAATTATCACAATAAAATATAACTAGTTTTCCAGTAGAATTTGCTACATAAGCAGCCATTAATCACCAGATTTCTATCCTCTCTCTCTCTCTCTTTTTTGTCTAATGAAGAGTGAAACGAGGCAGGACCTGCTAATCGACTTGGTTTCTGGAATGACAGACTTGTTCATTGACAGTCTTCTTGGAAATGAAACACAGTGTCTTTTATTTTTCTTCACGGGACTGCAGTGAAGCTCAAAGCCCAATCTCCTGGTATCCACCAGCCCCTTGGCTGATGTTGAAAGAGAACGGCTGTCCTGGGTGGATTTAATGCTATTAGATTAGCAGTTCTGATGCATTTTCTCTCCGAAATCTTTTTATTAGTAAAGCAGCACACCCCAGGGTCTTTACTTGTCAGACCATTAGAGGCACAGCCTTTGGCGGCTCTCCATGCCTCAGTTTGCCAAATGCGTGTACACTTCTTGTCTCAAGTCTTCCCTGTAATATGCTCTTGCTTATGGAGACATTTTGCATGGATTCCGGATCTTCTAATGTTCAAACAAGCACAGCAACGCAATTCACTTTTTGGCAGGAAACAAATGTGCTCTGAACGTTCACGGTTTAGATTCACTGGGTCCGTGCTGCTTTTATTTAGTGCAAGAAAAGAGTGTATGTAGAACTTCTAAGCCTCTAGTCTTTGCCCACACATGTGAGATCCTTGAGGAAGGACAAAAGGAATCGTTTTAGAAAAAGTGGAACACTATTTCCCTAGTTCACTGTGTCCTCTCATTTGCTTTTAAAGGGATCCTGTGCCCTGATGTCTTTACCTCCCTCTTTAGAGAAGGAAGTGCCATGCTTTTGTGGTGGATGTTTTTATTGGAAGAAGGAAGGGGGAATAGGGAAGAAAACAAGTTGTCATTAGGTATATGCTTACATCGTTCTCATCTGAGCCCTCTAATTCTATCCTCATTGCCAAGGACGGCTAGATTACAAGCTTATCAAGGACAGGTGTCAGTTCTTTTCTATACTTCGTATTTCTGCCAAAGGGCCTAATGTGTATTTCACCCTCTGGCAACATCCATTAAATACTGACTTAAGGCCATATTGACTTAAAGCCAGCAACCTTCCTTTAAGCATAATATTTAACTTTGGGCCTAGGTATAGTGCACAGTCAAAAACCCACATATGCATTTTGACTCCTCCAAAACTGAATTATTAACAGCCTACTGTTGACTGGGAGCCTTACTTTAAAAAAAAAAAATTTATTTATTTGAGAGAGCACGAGAGAGAGAGAGAGAGAGAGAGAGAGAGAGAATGAGTGGAGGGAGGGGCAGAGGGAGAGAGAGCTGAGCAGGGAGCCTGATGCGGGGCTCGATCCCAGGACCCTGGAATCATGACCTGAGCCGAAGGCAGACACTAAACCGACTGAGCCACCCTGGCGCCCCCTGTGGAAGTCTTCCCGATAATAAACAAGTCGATGAACACATATGTTGTATGTCATATGTATTATGTACTCTATTCTTATAATAAAGTAAGCTAGAGAAAAGAAAATGTCATTAAGAAGATCATAAGGAACAGAAAGCACACTTGCAGTAGTGTTTATTAATTTACTGAAAAAACTCTGTGTATAAGTGGACCTGCACAGTTCAACCTCTTGTTGTTCAAGGCTCGCCTTACTAAATTTAAATAGCTGACTGTAATAAGTTAACCAAAATTTATGATGAGTGAGATCTTTTTGTCTATCAAAGAACCAAACAATAACTTTTGGATAAAAGAAAACTCATTTAAACGCAGGTATTTTAGTTATGTCTTCTAATGCTTAAGTTCTAGTTCTTCCAAGAAGACTCCTTTTTAACTCTAGAATGCATAAATTCTTTCTTTTCTTAACTTCCCTTAGGAGCAATGGTGACTATAGGCTTGGGCTTAGTACACACTTGATGATGGATTGAATCCTGTTGAAATTGGGCAGCAAGGAACGACGCGGATGAACTAGAGGGTATTATGCTGAGCGAATGGACAATTATCATAAGATCTCACTCATATGTGGAATTTAAGAAACAAACCAGGATCATAGGGGAAGGGAGGGAAAAATAAAACAAGACGAAATCAGAGAGGGAGACAAACCATAAGAGACTCTTTTTTTTTTTTAAGATTTTATTTATTTATTTGAGAGAGAGAATGAGAGAGAGCATGAGAGGGGAGAGGATCAGAGGGAGAAGCAGACTCCCCGCCGAGCAGGGAGCCCGATGTGGGACTCGATCCCGGGACTCCAGGATCATGACCTGAGCCGAAGGCAGTCGCTTAACCAACTGAGCCACCCAGACGCCCCAAGGGACTCTTAATCATAGGAAACAAACTGAGGGTTGCTGGAGGGGAGGAGAGTGGGGGATGGGGTAACTAGGTGATGGGCATTAAGGAGCGCATGTGATGTAATGAGCACTGGGTGTTATATAAGACTGATGAATCACCAAACTCTTCCTCTGAAATTAATAATACATGTTATGTTAATTAATTGAATTTAAATTTAAAAAATTAAAAAAAAAAAGAAATTGGGCAGCAAAATCCCGACACATGGAGGTTAAGAGAAGCTACCAAGAAGTCCCTCAGCCTCCCACCCTGGGCCCGACAATAGTGCATTTGCATTCTCTCCGTGCCCACAAACCAAACCACTACTTCTTAGGTGTTCTCAGAGCTGTCGGTAATCTCCACTGCTCTGCTGGAAAGTATGGAGTTGTAATTTGTTTTCAATTATGTAACCTTTTTTAAAATTATACTCTGTCATTTGACACAGTTCTATGAAATTCTTCTTTCTTGAAAAATTAATTTAACCTACTGGGAATATGTCTCAAACTGGCAGGGAAAAAAGAGAAATGGCACTTAAAAACATTGGGGTGAGAACTTTTCCGAAGAAGGCAATATGGGTAAGTTTATGAAGTGCACGGGGGCTGTCAGTAAGTACAGTTAAAAACAGTACATCCAAAAGTGTAAACCAAGGACCTATGTTCAGAGAAAATCTGAAGGGGTCTGAAATGTTCACTTAGGGATAGAGATCAATGAACTAAATCTGAGTGAAGATATCTGATTGATGTAACTTGTTTACTACCAAACTACTTCAGAAGGAAGGAAATCTATTGTTCAATAAACAAAGGAAACTCCTCCAATTCTTTCTGAAATATGGTGGGGTAATGTCAAAAAACAAATACGTAAATAAATAAAAGTTGTGTTGGTATTTTCTGGCAAACTTGATTAATCATTCTGTCCATGAAATTATATCACATGCTGATGTTATTTAAATATTTTCTAAAGATATTAAAGTACGTGGATGATAGCAAAGCTGACATATGGGATAATCCACTTGGGGCAAGTTTGTCTAAGAAGCTGGAAGGTTCTCTGCTATGGCACTGATAACCTAATACGGAAAAGATTTTTTTCTTAAAGATACCCCAGTTGCTTTCAAATTTAGCATGCACTTCCATGCACTGATCTATATCACCTGTTTCGTATCCAGTAAATTTAAATTTGAACTCATGGTTTTTGAACTTTCAAAATAGAGAAAGTATTCGGGTGCCTGGGTGGCTCAGTCATTAAACGTCTGCCTTCGGCTCAGGTCATGATCCCAGGGTCCTGGGATCGAGCCCCACATCGGGCTCCCTGCTCAGCAGGAAGTCTGCTTCTCCCTCTCCCCCTCCCCCTGCTTGTGTTCCCTCTCTCGCTGTCTCTCTCTCTCTCTCTGTTGAAAAATAAATAAATAAATAAAAAATAGAGAAAGTATTCTACACAGTTGTTTTGTTTTGTTTTGTTGTTTTTGAAGTAGGCTCCACGCCCAGCATGGAGCCCAAAGTGGGGCTCAAACTCAGGACCATGAGACCAAGACCTGAGCCAAGATTAAGAGTCCGACGCTCAACCAACTGAGCCACCCAGGCGCCCCTCTACATCATTTTTTTTTTAATGTTTATAGATTAAAATTATTTCTCGTTACTCCTATCGGTTTCTTCTGTCAAATGAAAACAACTTTAATTGGAACGATTTCCATTTTCCTCGGGTCAATTGGTAAAAGACTAGTTAAATTACCTGTTCATTTGTTTGGATGAGAGAACTATGTTATACCCAGATTTACAAGGTATCTTAATTATTCACATTTATAGGCTAATGTCGGGGTAGAAGGAAATATCTTAAAGAAATTGTACAGGTTTAAATTGCTGCCTGTGTGACAAGATTATTAATGGATAAATGGATAAATAAGAAACAGTGGGAGTCCCATTGAATGTACCTATCTTTTAATAAAGGAAAAAAAAAACACCCCTGTGCTCACTGAAATCACGTCCTATCGGAGAGGCTGCAGAGCTGCATGCCTGTTCTTATCTGCCAGGCCACCCTACACCTTGAAACGACAGACAGTTCATGGGGCAGCCCACCTCTCCATTGCTACTTCTTTGCCTGAAGGCGGATCCTTCTATACAGAAACTCATTTCCCCCTAAGTGTTATTGCTCCAGAATTATATGAAATTTAATGGCCAGTCATAAGTCCTACAGAGTTCAATGGGAATGACACATTCCCAGAAGTCTCTCCATGTGGTGTCTCCCTCAGTGGCAACAAAATTTCTCATGGTGGCTGTCTTGTGACATTTTCCCCTGAAAAATTCATTGGCAAATCACACTGTCAGGCTATAAAGATGGCCTCAAATATGGCCATCAGAAAGTTAATTTCTTAACAGATTTTGGCACATTACAAATATCCAGTTAGCTTGGTCTAAAGCTATAAATACTGCTTCTTCTTAGGGAGCATGAAGGGAGGAGAGGGGCCAGGAAGACTTCAGTAGATCTTACGCTACAGGTCTTTCTTTTGGGCTTAAATTGTGTTTAGTTTTCCTTCCTTCCCTCCCTCCAGCGTCTCCATCGTTCCTTCCTTCCTTCCCTCCTCCTTCCTTCCTTTATGTATTCTTTCCTGCCTTCTTTTCCTCCTTTTTTTCCTGTCTTAACGCATATAAGCCATCCCCATCTCCCATCTTGTACACTGAGGGCTCCTTTCTCTCTTTTCCTTGCCACACCCTTTCTCTCTTCCACATTCTACCTTTTTCCTTCTCTTTCCTTCTCCTTGAGGTAGAGGATTTCTTTTAGATCCCTTCATTTCCCACTACAAGCTCGGGACACTATTTCAGAGTAATCAAATAAATGCGAGTGATTCCCAGTTTTGCACCTTCTGCTGCCGCTTAATCTCACCTGGCGAAGTGCCCCAGCAAAGGGAGATCTGAAACAAGCAGGAAATATGCAAATGAAAAATGTACTTAAAGATCTGACCAGCTGTAAGTAATTTGTAATACAGATTTGGAATAAACACCTAAGGAGACTAGGATGTCTTCTTTAAATCTGGAGGGTTTGTTTGAATTAGAAGATCGAGGGACTAGAGAGTTTCTATCAGAATTACACTCTTGACTTTAAAAATGACCCTCCAAGTTCATGTTTAAGAAACAAAAAAATCTGGGTTCACTTTTGAGTTCTTTCACTTAAGTAGTTATGAAATTTGGGGCTGGTGACTCAAAATTTGGAAGCCCGAGTTTTCTCATGAATAAAATAAGGATGCAAAGAGTACTTAATGAGAAGATTACTGCAAATATTAAATGAAAAAGTGCAAATAAAATGCTTAGTAAGTTGCTTTACACTTGGAAAGCAGGTCACAAATATGTTAGCAATTACTATGACCATTATTATTACTATGTTTCAGAAAGACCACCATGGCAGAATTAAAAAACTGCAAAAGGTACTGAAGTATTTTACGTGGGAGCTGCTGAGAATATTAAAACATTGCATTATAATTTTAAGAATGAAGAGGCCAACCAAAATTGAAATGTAAAATCTGCAACGGGTTTATCTACGGCTACCTCTTTGACTGCCATAATCATGCTGGATTCCACCACAGTGCAATGGGTTTTGATGGCACTGTGATCCCAGCTGTATCACCTGATAGCTGTATGAGATTATGAAAGCCATTTAACCTTTCTGAATCTCAGTCCTCACAGCCCTCTTCAACAAAACGGGGATAATAGCACCTACCACATAGCGTTACGGTGAAGATCAACTATAATAATGAGCCAAGTGCTATTATCCCCATTCGCTGCATTAAGGGAACACAAGTCTATTTCCCCTACAGTCACAACTCCTGTTAAAAACAAATCAGAGTTCAGTGAAAAAACCAGCAGGGTTTTTGACAAAAGATCATTGTGCATGTCCCCTCCATTGGCCTCCCTGATAAAGTCCAAGGGGCTGGTAGGTATCTGTGCCCATTTGCATATCGCATAGCTGAATCGCAATCATAACCGTCATGAGAGTAAACAAATGGTGTTTCTTTCACCATTGCTTTCTGGAATGGAAAAAAAAAAAAAAAGCAGCCAGTCTTCTGGGGGAAAGAAGTTTGCCCGGATAAAGGAAGAACTCATGGAAAAACCATGAAGCTAATTTCAGATATATTGTATTTTAGATGCCTTTTCACTTGACTCATAGAACATGTCAGGATTGACAATTACACATAATGTATCTAAAGAACATAAAGATACAGGTGGTGACTGGACATTATTTAACAAACGCCAAGGTAACAAAGAGACCAAGGATTAGCCTGCCACCAATGTGATTTCAATCCATCAAAAACTCTTTCTCTTGGAGGAAAATCCTATTTATTTCTATTCTATCTTCTAAGCACAATAAGCAGCTTTACTGTGTAGAAGAATCCCTGCTGCCCACCCCCCTCAAAGCAGCCCCACCCAAGAAAGTTGGCTGAAAACCCCCTTAACTCACCAGCAGACACTACCCACCACCCCAGGCTCTCTAACTGAAAAGCTCTGGGAAGGGAGAAGAGAAGGATCTTTTTGTTTCAATAGAAGTATAGTTGACTTCAGGTATACAACATACTGACTCCACAAGTCTATACCACAAGTGTACCTACCATCTGAAGAGCAAAGGATTTTTGTGTGTTCATTTCTACGATAGCCTAGCTCTCTGGATCTGGCAGTGTGGGCTGGCAAAATTCAGCAAATCCTCTCTCATGTCCTGAAATCTCCTAACCAAGATCTGTATTTGTCCATCATCTCTCTCTCTCTCTCTTTTTTTTTTTTCAAACTAGATTAACTTGGGCTGTGGGGGAAGGAGCTCAGTCACGAGTTGTCTAAAACTTTGATCAAGGTATTTAACGTTTCCCTTCTTCCTATTAGTTTCTGAATGGATAAGATGAAAATAGTAATAGTAATGAGAATAATACCACTTGTCTTTGGGTTTCCATGAATATGAAGTGAGATGATATATACAAGCTTTGATTCTGATTCTCGTACACAATAGTAACCCAAACATTGGAGCTTCTCCCCTGCCACCTCTGCTTGTGGGGCCTACATCACCTGCTTGCATTGCTTGCTAATCGCCATTGGACATGGGACCCTGATAACCACTCTGTAAAAGAGCCACTCCATACAGGAACACATCCTCTGCACAAGGTGAGGACACACATACTACCGGGAGGAATTCATTAAAGGTCAAGGTGAGGCTTGACACACTCATTGCAGGGGGAAGGCACTTAATTCTGAAGTAGCCCGATTGGACTTTTTATGTTTAAATCATTCCTGGGTTGACAGAGACACCCCCCCGCCCCGTGCCCTTACTCCCCACACCTCATTCCGGTCACCCTCACCTCCTCTCAGCAAATTTGATGGTGAAGTAAACCAATAACCAATCTGATATTTGGATTGCTGGCTATTGGAGGAACTTGGATTATTCATTTAGAACAAGAGTCCAATTCCATGTTTGGGGCAGGGATGGAGGAACTTGGGGATGAACGTTTAGGCCACCAGGAATATGGGGAGGAGCAACTGGGCAAGGGAGGCCCAAGGGAATGGGATATGAGGGGAACATGGCTCAAGAAACTCTGCCTACCAACCGAGCTCCCACACCCTGACCCCAACAACCCTGACCCCGTCCCCCCGTGGGAATGGATGTGTGTCCACAGAGAACTTGACCTGTGCTGGATGAGGCTTCAAGATTCAACCACAGACCTCATATGAAATCATATTTTTGGGGGGGGCTGGGGTGGAAATTAATATTAAGTCTAAAAGAATCAGGCTTCTGGAGGAACCCTAATGAATGGAATAAAAGCTAGGAAATTAATTCATATTACTCCTGATAATTTTATCTTTCATTAATAGAAGAGTGATCATGATCACAGCTCATTTGTAAAAGAAACATCTTTTGGCAAACACCTCACTTTTTCTTTGACTTCAAAAAAGAGAGATTCACAGAGAGTTAAGGGAGCTTACTGTCTCAACTTTACCCAGAAGGAAACTGAGACCCAGATTGTGAAATGACTGGTCCAAGGGTGCTCAGCTGGCTGGCAGAAACTGGCAGAAACCTTTCATTCCCAGGCAGTGTACCCTTGCCATGTCCACCTCTGTTCCCAGAGGTTAAAAAATACCCTAAAATAAATGGATTCAGGAACCACTAGTAACAAATAAACTTGTGGTTAATACCGTGATATATAGTCCTTTGTGATATGCCAGCAATTCTGTTCCCATTGGTGCTTGAAGCCTATGACTATCAGCCCATGTTTACATATCCCTCCGTGCAACTATGGGCAGAGCAGTATGTTCTCAATTCTAGGATTTCCGGCAGGCCAACGGGTGAGATTATTCCATATAACAGACTTGCTATTGTTTATCTGGATATTACACCCTTTGCTCCCAGGACCTTACTCTTGGCCTAGATTTTGGAATCTAATAGACTCTTCTTTTTTTTTTTTTAAGATTTTGTTTATTTATTTGAGAGAGAGAGAGAGAGAGAGAGAGAGCACAAGCAGGGGGAGGGGCAGGGGGAGAGGGAGAAGCAGGCTCCCCGCTGAGCCGGGAGCCCCATGCGAGGCTCGACCCCGGGACCCTGGGATCACGACCTGAGCCGAAGGCAGCTGCTTATTGGACTGAGCCACCCAGGCGCCCCAAGAATCTAATAGACTCTTAAACAGCATCCTATTTTGGATTTGGTCACACAAGGCTACCATCAACTATATAATGTACTCTAGCCATAATGTCCTAAGTATGAGGTTTCAGATTATGTTAAAGAAATTTCCTAATTTGAAACTCCGTAGGTTTTAAGTTCCGACTCTCAGGATTGTATGCAAGGTATGGCTATTCATGCGCTGGCCCTACTCTGCCCCCAATTTTCCCCATCTGAGCTTAACTGTGATGAGACATATTTTTATTTAACTCCATTTAGTTAAGTAGACTGAGCAGGAAAAATGAAGTCATGTTGTTTCCCTCTGTTTATTTTGATTAGAAAATTGGAAGCATTTTATAAAATAACCACGTCTCTCTTCTGAGGCGTAAATATAACACGAAAACATGTTGCCAGATCCCGTAGGAATCTTTTTCTAAAATCCATTATCCCAAAGCGACTAGTACCATGGACTACATGATTTTATAATAGGGGGGTAGGAGGGAGAGGAAGGAAACAGTGATTGTTTTAGAAATGCATGATGTTAAAAAGAAACTGTAATCATCTAGCATATTTACAGAGTGCTGTTTATTAAGTGTTAACAGATAAAACTATTATCGGTATGTTGAAAACAAGACTTTTTGTATAATGGCAAAGTTGACAATGTGTTATTATTCCATGGAGTACATAAGGAATTAATAAATGAGCTCAGAAATAGAACAATGATCGGAGTAGTTAAAGCTTTGCTTTGTAAAAGTTCTCTGTTAAACGCAGAGGCTATCCAAGGGTTAATATTGGCCTGCTCTCCCTAAAATTACCAAATTTGCTTCATCTTTCATCGCGGATCATTTGAAATTTTCCCGCCATCTGTTTTCACAATGAGCGTTGAGCTTTTTAATTTTCCCCTCGCCTTTGGAAGGGAGGAGTACTCAAAGCCTGTGTTGATATGTAGAACATACACAGTAGCTAGAACAGTAGCTAGAACTGAAAACACTTCTTATCACCAGACAAAGCAAAACCAAATCAAGCCACTGTTATGTCAAAACTTGGGAGGAGGAGTAGTTAAGAAAAATATAGATGGGGGGAATGCTGATGACCTGCTCAAAGCTTAAATATCTTTGTTGCAAGGACAGCGACAAATAGCAGTTAAGAGTCGCCCGGAGTGCCCAAATTTCATTCCACTACTGTATTTATTTTTAGCATTTATTATTATTCATTGGATACTCATAGAATAATGGTGGTGTGAATTATGCATAGCAGAATGGAATGCGGGAATGGTATTTATAATTCTAAATTTACAAACACGAGAGAAATTAGTAATACTATAGTTATCAAAGGAAACAGGCCTAATTAAAGAAATAACTGCTACAAAACCATATGCAACTCAAGCCAGAAAAAGACAATTCAAATTTAATGAATGCCTTTAATATTAATTACAGAATTCTTAACAATACATTGGGACAGCTCTCTTGGAGAATTCAGCTTACTGTTTAACAGTTTCTGACTAATTTTATTAACCTGTACATCTGAGAGGATCAACCCCCTCTGGGTTTAATTAGAAGAAAATTCAATTTAAATCTAAATGTCAACAGTGGTTACTAATTATGGCAAGGCCCTGGACGGGACAGCAAGTCTGTAATCAGGCAGTTCCCTGGTAACAATTAACACTTTCTTTCTGAGTTATGAGTGCATTAGGATATTTTAAAATAAATACGATTCAGCATGGGACACGGCTAATATCACGAGCCCCTACTGCTAGGTGCAGACACATGCAGAAGAGGATGCCAAATTAAATTACAGAGATTTCTCAAACATATAGCTGAATAATAAGCAGCTAGGAAACTAGGTCAGGGTCGAAAAGCTAGAGCTGGGTGCCCCTCCCCCAACATGCAAAATAAATATACCCACTATCTCTGAATAGAAATCATTCTTTTGTTATGCCCTTTGTCATGAATACATTATTGCAAAATGATATTTATTTCCACAATCTTCACAGCTGTGAGCACGACTGAATTAATCTTTCTAGAACTGATTTCATTTGCAATTTCATGATTATGATTATAAAATGTAAATTTATTACTTAAAAAAGAAATGATGATAAAAGACAAAGATAAAAAAGACTATTGGTTTGCTTTGCTCGATACTAATGAAATAAATAGCTGACTAACCCTGAAATAAAAACAAACAGTATAAAAATGATTGCAAAAATGTGAAATGAAAGCTAGGAAGACAATAAAAAATCAACTCTTTTAACGTAACACATACAGTGATTATGTGGCTCAGAGAAGTATCAGGACATGCAAATTTTGTCATGGTGAGGCTAAGCTTTACGCTTTAGTCATTTGAGATTTTTCTATTGCTGCCATTCTTTAAATGTTAGCATTAAAGATAATACAGAAAATACTTGGGTACTACTAATCTTTTTTTTTTTTTTCAGCTTTCAGTTTCATGCTCTTAAAAGATAATCTCTAGCAGGCCATTCTCAGACTGTTTAATATTGATGACCCAAATAACAAATTAGTTTAAAGAAATCCATATTTATAAGTCTTCAATGTCTAGTGGAATTCAGTCACTACACTGGTCTCCTTTCCTTGAGATATATTGCTTCTTCTAATCAATACGTAAGTGCCTACTGTGTGCCAAGAATTGTATTGGACGCCAGCGTATACACGAGAATCCAAGGACAGCATCGCTGAGTTCAGTTATTGCTAGTTAGAAAAAATAGAGTCAGTTTTTTTGGGTAATACCCAAGGCAACAGAAAACCATTTATTTTATGCAGGAACTTTATTTACATAACTCACTCTTCCCCCAAAACTACAGCGATCCATTTTTTTTAAAGGGACCAATTTAATTTTTCCTGTTTAAAATTGCAACTCATAAATACAGGCAAACACAATTAGTATACATTGTATTAAATATAACTCAAGTGTCAAATGTCTATTTACAGAGAGCCCACCAATGATAACTATGGCTCCACGAAGAAATGAATGTCAATAAATGGCTATAAGCACTTATGCCCATAATAGATGCAATAGTATCTTTAAATAAATACTACCATGTAAGACTGCTATTTATCATGTCAACTCAATCAACAGAGATCATATTTCTACACCAGGAATGCATCGGCTAGCTTTTTGCATTTGCTCACAATCATAAAGCAAAATGCAAGCACTGTCACAAGACATTTATTGTATTCAATTGGATCCAAACTAGCTGCAGAGGAAAAGGCTATTTAAGCTTATGTGACAAAATAAGCTATGTATACATGAATAAATTATTTTTTACTGTATGATTCCTTTCCATTTGCTTTACCTGTCTAAGATTCTGAGTTTTCAATAAAATATTTCTACCTATGACTTTTATAGCTTTGTCAAGAGTGAGTCTAGCTGAGCTTTCGGTTCATTCTCCCAATCCAAATATTATCTATCACCTCCTCTAGCATGAAGGTTAATAACTCTTGGCTGAAGATGTCTATATCACTTCTTTACAGTTCAGAGCCATGGACGCTTCCAGAGGCTCAGAAGGCATTCTTCCTCCTTGAAGAGTCCACGTTTCACCTCTGGGAGGCATGATGCCTCCACCAGGCGGCCACTGACAGAGCGCCTGGCATTCACAAAGCAATTACGAGCCTGGTATTATCCCATTCTGCAAGCAAACCCTTCGTCAGCTGTAATAAACATATGCTACTTGGCATTGTCCTATTGCTTAGGAATTCCATGTTTAAATGAAATATGGAGAGGCCATGCCCATGTAAATTCTGCCTTTTTTTTTCCTTTTTCCTTCCCCTTTCTCCTCTCTAGTCTTTCTTTAAACAGCATTATGCACCAGAGAGATTTTCAGTAACTCCTTCAGCTTTCCCTTGTATCTTTCAAAATGCTACCTGAGGCACCGGATCATCCCCTGAAAGGAGACAGCATAACAAGTGTGCCTTGTTGGTTAATTGTACGGCTTAGAGGTCTGCTTTCAACTAGTAGTTAATGACTTGTTTGTCCTTTGCTGAGGATACCTTTGAGATAATTTTCAGAGACATTCCATTATTAGACACCTGTTAGGGGCTGGATCCCTCAGAAAAGAGAAACATGTTCTTTAAAACTAAGTAAAATGAATAAACAAGAACAATGACATCAAATACATGAGAGACGATATAATAAGACATGTTTCTCATGACCAGTTTTAAACTGTAATTTACCAGATAATATTATTCTAAATAATACAATACAAACTGAGAACAGGTGTCTAGAGCTATTTTCCTACACTTGTAAATGTTAACTCTTTCTTTCTGCTTAACTGAAACTTTAGCTAAGATCTTTTGATAACAGAACGGAAGTTCTATAACCACAGCTCAATAATAAGGTGAATGGAAAAACAGTTGGTTTCTGTCTCCCTCAACTGCTTACCTTGATGTGTTCAAGTCAAAATGAGAAAGAGAGAGTGTATGTTCTGCATTATACCAACCACCATAATGGCAAACGATAAATACAAAGCACTGTTTTGTACTCCCTGTTGGTATAAAGTCTCTATTTTTAAAAGCTTATGAAAATTTGAATTTTATATTAATTTAGACTCATATGTTTCCAGCAAAGACTAAGTGGATCTGTAATGTCACACTGCTAAAAAATATATCGTCAACCATTAAAATGGTAAAGCCTTAAGGAAATCAACTGTGTTATTTTGTATCTGATGTCATATTATGGCATATTGCAGTAACTGCTGGGGGAAGCAGAGTTGATATTTCTGTGGACAAGGGCCCCTGGAGAGAAAGGAAACACCCTGTGGCAGAAGCGGATATGCAACTGGAACAGGGAAATTAAGAAGGTTCTGGGGAATTGCTCCTCCATATTTCCCTCCACCCCTGGCCCTGGCAGTTGAGTTTAAGGACTCAGAAGAGCCCTCGTGTTTAATTTCAGGATCAGGAAGATTCTAGAATAGCATTTTCCAAAGTGGGTTCCACAATAGGAGGGTAAGTTATACTTAAATGGGCTAAGTAAGTTGGGACATGCCAGGTTAAGCAAAGGTCAATGAGCTTCTTTATGCCAAGATTTCCCAAGGGTTCTGAATCATGCAAGAGAATTGAAGTCCATATATTCCACATGCTTTTCTCGCCTCTTTACTCTCCAACATGTCCCTGAATTACCTCACTCCTGCTGAGGGACTCCAGAACCTAGAGGGAATTGAGGTTTACTGGATTCTCCAGGGTGAGTGCAGCAACTGTAGATCAGAATGTTCTGGCTTTTTCCCCTTGATTTTAATAATATATTTATAATTAATGCCCTTTTTGCTGAAACAAAACAAAATGAGACAAAACAAACCAATTGTTGGGGTGCAACCAACAATCCCACTATGATTACTCAGGACTGAGAACAGATAATTATAAAAAAAAAAAAAAAGGAAAAAAAAAGACAATACAGATTATTCTGGTTGGCTTGTCTCATGTTGATTCTAAATGATTTAATTTGCCAAGACAGTTCTGTAGGCTTCTGAGACCTCCACCTATATTGTTAAACCTTGTGGTCCAGGTAATCACTACTGTTGTCTTGTTTTAACTTCTTAAGATGGGGCCTTATATCGACCAATAATCCCTGCCTTCTAGAATTTTTTTTAGGTAAATCCTGATTAATTTTCTCACCAGGATAACATCATAGTTTTTCTTTCATATTCAGACTTCATTAGTTTTCTTAAATATTTAAAATTTTAAACATGATAGTATGTTTCCTAAAATTGAGAGATTAACTATATAATCTACAAAAGAAAGATATACAATAGATGAATAACTACAGTATTCTTCGGGGCACCAGGTTTTAAACACGCGTTGTTAAATAAGATATGTGTTAGGCTTCAGGACTGAAGCCAAATTATTAGCAAACAGCTAAGCGCAACCAAAAATATCTACAACCCTGATCTTATCGAAATAATTATAGAACCTTTAATGTCCCAGCAGGCCCAGAGAGAAAAAGAAATGCAGCAGAGAAAGAGTAGCATAATGGAAACGGACAGAAGTAGGACAGTCGTTCTACTTTTTACACAGCGGACACAAACTACTGTCGAAAGTTGAAGAGAATATAAAAATGATTGCTGAACCGAAAATAACATTTTTAATTGGTGTCTCAATTGACAGAATATTAAGAAAACGTATTTAAGTAAAATAAAAAGAAACTGCAATTTAATTGGGTTACTCTTTTCACATAGATACATAGTTTAGATCCACTGATACATACTCATGTATATATGTGTGTGTGTGTGTGTGTGTGTGTGCATGTGTGTGTATGCGTATATGACATTTCTATTTGACTACATAACGTGGAATGTGGGTATGCATAATGTGGGTGTTTTTGTTTTGGAATCAGTAGAGATTATTCTAGTCAATGGTCAGTATATTTAACGTCCTATAATTTGGCTATTTGGTACATGTAAGTTGATTTGCTATGCAAAATCTTCTCCCCATCAACTTTGGTGTTCTCTCTCTCTCTTTGTAATGAGTCATAATCTTTCTGCAAGTATTAAACAAAATGCACAAGTATTAAACAAAAGTGTATAACACATAATAGGTGCTCGGTTTGTAAAACGATTTAATGAATAAATGAATGCATGCATATCTTGCCTATGAGTCATTTCTACAATGGTGTTTCTTTTGGGAAGAGAAAGCAAAGAGTTTTGTGGATGGGCTTCAGGGACCAAAGCAACTGCTTTGCTTCAAAAACTGCACTGAGCTTCCACTCAGAACCTTTTTTATAGGATAAGACACACAGTTTTCGTTTTTAATGTGAAAACCATTGGCCCATGGAGTCATTCAAGGGCCTCCACAATTTAGCACCACCTCATTTTCCAATCTCTTTTCCTTATCTTTCACTTGGGACATACTGAACTACCTGTCGGTCTCTGATGGGGCTGGTGGTGTAACTTCTGGCAGAGAATGCTTTTCTTTATTCTCTCTACCGGTCCAAAGCTGACATGCAATGTTTAGGCCCAGCTTCCAGTCAATATTTCTCCATAGTGTCTGCACCAGGTTCACAGCCACAATGCATAAATACATGTTAAATGAATACAACAGAATATTGAAGATACAGTTCCTGTCAAAGCCCTAAAATGCCAAGCACTTCTACGAAAAAGCATTAGCTGGTTATATCATCAGACATCTTAGGATTTCTTTTTAAGTTTCATCTGAAAGTGTTGGGGGGCCTGGGTGGCTCAGTCAGTTAAGCATCTGCCTTCTGTTCAGGTCATGATCCCAGGGTCCTGAGATGGAGCCCTGCATCAGGCTCCTTGCTCAGCTGGGAGCCTGCTTCTCCCTCTGCGCACCTCCCCCACCCCGCTGGTGTGCTCTCTCTCTCCCTCTCTCTGTCAAATAAATAAATAAAATCCTAAAAAGAGAGAGAGAGAGAGAGAGAATGAGAGTGTTACCATACCTTCATAAAATAAGCATAGCAGTTTATGGTAAAACTATAAACTTTTGATAATTATCAACCTAAAGAAGTAATACTTTCCATAAAGATGTATCTGTAGGATATAGTTTAGGTAATATTAACTACTCCTATATACAAACGAAGTTTTCCTTTTTATTCAAAGGGTAGAGTTATAAAATTTAATTTCTCTAAACAAATATAATAGCAGAAAATGTATCTAAAATTTCTAACAAAGGGACAATTCATTCCAAACTTTTATTTTTCCCCTGTTTAAAAAAAACATCCTCTGATATCAAAGTGCCCCTGTATGTACCAGCTCCTGATGGAGGGGGTGGTGGTTTGAGAGAGAAATGTAGTGTAAGATTCCTTGGTAGCTAATAAATACAGGGCTATTGTCCCTGAAAACACTGCCATCTGTTGTCAGAAAAGAAAGGTCACTTCTGAAATTTTGCCAAGCAATAGGTTTTCTACAGTCATTGGGAAAAAAAAAAAAATCTGAGACTGTTTCTTAACTGAGCAGGTCATCCTACAGGGAAAAGTCTCTATGGGAACTGTAATTTGGAAGATGTCCAAAGTACAAAAATAGATTGGTTTTCTCAAATAGTGAAATGGTTCTCTAAAACAAGGTGACTCTTGTAGGCAGCTCTTACTAATTACTATATACTGATCTTTATTATTTTAATTTCTTTCAAATAGACAGAGAGCCAAAATCATGATTGAAATTCCAACCATCGCACCTGGGTTGAGTATCTTTTTCTTAACTTTTCCTAAAACTTTCCATTAAATTTTTATTAGGTGATAAATGCTACCATATTTCCTGTGGATCCTTAATGGGAGAGAAAGGGAAAAAAAAAAGTCACCAAAATTATCATTTAGTCAGTCTGTATGGAAGGGATTTTCAAAGTCTCATATGTATCATGTTGCTTTCTGTTACAAAGTAATTTACACTTTCTAAGAAGGGATTATTACAGAAGCCAATTATCACTTGACCCCCTCTGAGTTTTTGCCATTTTTAATGAGGAAATTTAAGTTGTGCCCCAGATTAAATAGAGAAGGTGTATATGAACCATCATTTTATTTAGATTTGCTAATTTCATTGGTACGTTCTCAGTCCTTAACTTATCCATGTTCATGTCGGTGGTCCACTAGGATCTCACTAATGGAGGGGAAGGATCAGTGTAGAGAATCCAACCAACGACTCTATGTCACGTCCCACACTAGTCATTTACATACACACAACAACTCTATGTGAGGTTGGCTTTCTAGAACCCATTTACAAATTAAAAAATGAGAGAGGTTCTGTATTCTCTGTAATTTCACACAGCCAGTAACAGCGAAGTCAGGATCCAAACCCACGTGCAGCCACCTCTCCAATCCTTGCCTCTTCCTTTACCTCGACACAGCCTGTGTAGGATAGCATGACACCTTGTTTCCAACTTGTATTTTCTCTTTCAGGGTGCAGTGCATGGCGATTGAGATGCTTTTCCTTAAACTACTTCTACTTCTTGAAGCATAGCAACTGGTACACTTGTGGTAAAGTGAGGTGTCACCTGAGATGCCTAGGTGGAAGCAGTCCACCAGCGTGGGATTTAAAAATGATGACAGATGCTTCGCAAAGTAAAACTAACCAGGCAAGCTATCAGGGCTAGGTGTAAAAGGCTAGCAGATCCGAATACCGCATGCAGTGGTCTTAGCTGTTGGTTCCCTGTGCCAAGAGGGACACACAACCTAGAGACGCTACAGCAAAGCCCAACTTGTTGCACGGTTTGGCATTGAGACCTCGACTACTCTAGTTGGAGGGGAAAGGTGAAAACATCTATGGAAAGCATACCCACCTTTCCCAAGTGGCTGGGAACCAACCATCATTATGAACTCAAACTCCTTTCGCTGATAGTTATGTTTAAATTTTGAAAATCTCAATGGTGTATGACTTCCACCATGCGATTTTTGAAGTTCTATACTAATGATGTTCAGCAAACCTGCTTTGAGAGCCTATCTTACTGAGAAATGGAAGGCCTTTGAGAAAACCTTTGAGCCCACAGCTTAGCTTAGATGTATTTAATGCATTTACACCATTTTAAGAGTAATTTATAAATCTGGTTTAGTACACAGTTAATGTCCTACCTATGCCTATTACTGTGATAACCCACAATCTTAATAACAGTATTGCATGGATCCTTCAGACTCTCACGAAGTGAGAAACTACCTGCATAGACTACTTTTATTAAAAACCATTGTAAAGGTGCTCTATGACTCTGGTTTTCAATATCTGAGAATCATGTAATGGATAAAAAAAAATACTTCTGGGTTTCATCTAGTCAATCCTTTAATTATACAGCTAGAGAAACCCACCCAGGGAGGTTAAGGGATTCGTTCAAAGTCCCACTACCACTTAGAAAAAAACTCATCCAGTGCAATGGCTCTTTCCACTATATTCGAAATAAAAGACCCTATTACTTTCCCATAGTCGAGAAGTTTTGACTATCATAATGTCATGTTAGGTCACTAAGACTTATTTTCTGGGTTTAGAGATTATTGCTAAATACCAACCCAACTTATTAGCTTCTCTGTGTCTTGCTTTCCTCCTTTATAAAATGGGAATAATAATATTGAATCCAACATGGATTTTTTTTTTTGCACCAAATAAATGTGTTGCTCTCCTTCCAATAAAGTGTCACATCCCAAAGTGGCCATAACCATTCTGCTGGTCACAAGAACTTGAGCTTGAAAAAAAAAAATGAATGAAATGTGTTTGAACTCATCAAACTTTAGTTTCAGCTATGTTACAGGGAAAACCGGAGAGAATTTCAAGTTGCACATATGAAAGAAAAGAGTTTGTAGTTTTTGCTCTAGCCAAAACTATATTTCATCATTAGAGGTAATGAAAACAAAAGGCCATAATAATGAAAAGGGAAAAGAAAAAAGAAAAGGAAAAAAGAGGAGGGGGGAGGGGAAGGGAGGAAGGAAAAAGAGAAGAGAACAAGAGAAGAGAAGACAAGAAAAGAACAGTCCAAAACTTTCTGGAAAAAGCTTTCTGAATCACTGGGTAGTGGTTTTCTCCCTGTGGTTGAGCTTACCTTACACATTAGGTCTCTTCCAATGGACCACACACTTTTCGAAGGCAAGTCTCATGCTTCCTAATCTTTGTAATTTCCTGATATTTAACAGTGTCTGACATATAAGAAGCATTTAGTTAGTACTGAGACAGTTGTCTGGATAGCTGTCTTTTACTTATATACAGCTCAGAAACAACCTATCTTTTAAAGCATTTTAAGCATTTGGGATATAAATATTTCTCAAATGATACTATACAATCACCACTTTCTTAAAAAGCCTCTTCAGCATAGTTTTATTGGAACAAAATTACTATAATCTGCCATAAAAGAATGATATTCTCAGGGGCTTACCAAGTATGTTCTTGGTGTTGTATCAATGGCTACAGGCCTTTATGCTTTGAACGTTCTTAGAAGTGATTATGTTTAAAGCAGTTTTTCAGGATCCTACCTACCTATCAGGCTGTCACGTTTTTGTGGTTAGTTATAGGTCTGACACTAGTAACCAACAACCAACCCTCATCATAATTAGTTGCTTCTAAACATAGTGCTCTAGGAAACCTTATCACAAACCGAGCCAGACTGTGTATAGAACATGACTTTCAGATAATGTGGATTGTATCTCTTCTGGCTGCTACATTTTCATCTCTGTGTGTTTGGCTTTATTTCTCCCTCCAAAAGAAAACAACAACAACAACAAAATCTAAGCTTTAGAAAAGTGAGGGTAGTATTATCCCATGCAATTTAGAGTGACAACATGTCCAAAGATCCATTTCTTTTCTAAAAGTAAACATATTAAAGTGCATAAAATTCCCCAATGAGTCAAATTTGACAAAGGCTTCAACTAATGAAACTGTTAAAGGTAATATGAAAGTGGTTTTTAATATTAACTATTAGCAGAAAATGATAGTGCCATTGAAATTCCTTTTATAATTTAAAGGAAGTCCTATCAGCAGCCTAACATCTCATTCTGAAATTGCAGGGAAACCTGGATGGCATCTTCATCTCCTTTGATGTAAAAATATACTCTTAGTGGAAAAAAGTTTAAGCAACATGATTTTTAGTGATATTTCAGAAAAAAATTAATAAATACATGATGGAAAAGAAAGGATACTTGATTTGGACTCAGAAGCCCCAGGACCCAGCCCTGATGGCCCTCAGTGTTGCAGTTTGGGGCAAGTCACTCAGTGCCTATTTGTAAGATTTCCATTTTGGCCAGCTGACCTTAAAGTTCCCTCCCAGGATGAACCTACCTTATTCTCCTGAACCTATGCTATTTCTTAAGTGAGACTTCATTACAGTATGTGCCTGTGTGTTGGGGGTGGGGGTAATCCAAAAAAAAAAAAAAAAAGAAGAAGAAGAAGAAGAAGAGGAAGAAGGAGGAGGAGGAAAGAAATGGTAAGCTTATCCTGTCAATAAATTCCCCAGTTATTTATTTAATTTAAATTCACAGATACTCATTAAGCACTGACTCTACACCAGTATGAGATTGAAGCCCAATCCCTGCTCCCCAGAGGCTCACCATTACCCAGCCCGGCAGGTAATACGCCTACACAAATAGGCAGCAAAGTTTGTATGTCTTGTCAGGCACACAAAGTCTTCATGATGCAATCTCGGCCTACCCTTCTAGCCTCCTCTAAGGCCATTCTAACTCCGTGCGTGTTGCATTCCAAACACACCAACTCGATCACTCCTGCCGGGGACTATCCACTCCGCTTCCCCACACTTCTGTTCCTGCTGTCCGCTGTCCTCTTCCCTGCGACTCTCAATCTGCCTGGAGACCTCCTTCCTCAGGGCCCCACTCAGACATCATCTTCTCAGCAGCACGCCAGCTCTTGGCCCAGGCAGGACTGTATGCGTGTCCCTCCCACTTCATACCCATCATCGTTACTGCGCATATCTGTAGCGGCATCTGTGTTCATAGGACTACCGCCAGCGGGAACAGGACTCTTCAAGGACAGGGTCCTTTCCTTGCTCCCATTTTACCTCTTGGACTAGCGGAGTTCTGGGAATGAGTAGGTACTCAGAAATGCTGACTGAATAAAATTGAACTGACAGTGACAGGCGTGCCGTCACGTGAATGAGTGCTGTAGACGTTCAGGGCTCTAAGTGTCAAGAGTGAACACAATGAGACAAAAGATGACGCACAAGATCTTCACTCGTTCAAAGCTATCCGTGAGTTTTAGATTCGTCTCACGTAATTTTATTTCTTCACTCATTCGTTCAACCACAAGTCAATACTGAAACTGCACAATATCTGCATATACTTTCAACCTATTTTGTTTTTGTTTTTTTTTAGGATCGTTCACAGTTCTATGTCATTCTAATAGTTTACTTCAGAGTGGCTCTTGGTGTCTCAAGGGCAGGGCTTTAGTGACCAGGAAAGTCATGAACCGACAGGAAAGACTGAGGCATGTGTAAGGAAAGGGACAGAAGAAGGAAAGCCATGAATGAGACTACCTCATTTTTTTTTTCAATGGCAACAAAACAAGGATGGGGGTGGAGGTTCAAGAGGCGTATGCACCACACAGCATCATGTTATAGATTCTTCAAGGTCCTCTTTCAATCTGATAAATAAGCTATTTTCCTTTAGCAATTGTAAGAAAGCTTACAAGATCTGGAATCCAGTCCTAGAAGCCTGTAACCCTTGGACACTAAGAAATGCGATTAACAGCACTTGCCATTTGAGTGGACATTCGGGTACCATGTACCGGATGGAGTGATTCTATCATTTCACTTCTCCAACTTTCAAGTTGCCAGAAAGAAATGTGTTTCACTTAAGTTCCAATCTGTAACAAATGTTAGTCTTCTCTGTCTCTTGCTCCAAGAGCACCCAATATTTGGATGCAAAATTTACATGAGAATATGAAGTGATTCAATATAGCTACAGAATTGCTATAAAAACACAACACAACACACAAACAAAAAAACCATGTCCCTGTGGTCAGGCCAGAAAGCATGGGGGAAGCATGGAGAAGGGGTTGGAAGGTTGGGGGTGACTGCTGGAGGCTTCGATGATTACCATGATTCCACCGGCTAGCTCCCTGTTTGCACCTTTGCACCTCTCCGTTTGCGGTCTCACCAGGACCGCAAACGATCCTCCAGAGCTGTTAAAGAAACAGATTGGGTGCAATCTACAAAGGAAACACGTGGGTTTTGGTTCAATGTTAAAGTTGTGTCCAGGTTATGTATCCCTAGGCTCTGGGACATAACTGGCTAGTAAAACACTAGGGAACTGAGAAGGTCAAAATTTCATATATCATATGTAAAAGTATCTATCTATGCTATATATATATAAACATAAATTATTTATCTATCTATACAATACATATAAGATATAAAACTTCTCCAGGACACATATATCTCTGTATGTAAGAGATGTTCAAATTACAGACCATGAAATCATCTTTCAATTAGACTTCAAATAAAAAAATGGGATCTTAGGGATTTGCTGACGTTTTTGCAGTTTATTGTCTTTGTTTCAGCATTAGTCACATGAAATGTGTCTTTATGTATGAACAAGTTTGTTTTACTTTTTCAGTGACTTAAAGATAATTCAAAATGAGGGAATGGTTTCTTTTTAAAACCACCCTGTTTGACAGCACCAACTGGTTTGAGTCTAAGTACCTTTCTAAAACATTCTTGATTTGCCACATAGATTTATATCTTTTCACGTTTTCTCTCATCATTAAGCCAATTATGAAGGAATTACTACCTTTGCCCAATCTGATATTTTATGGACTTCATTGAAATAGTCTCATCACTCACAATACACTCAGGAGATTGGTCCATTGCCCAGAAGCACACAAAGATATTTCTGGTGAACTCCCATTAGCCTTACGAGGAGTTACCCATATACATATGATCCTCATCAAGAGATGCATAAGGACTTCTATATATTTGAACAAGGTAATAGATCCCTCCTTGCATAACTTTGACCTACTGCTCTTTGTCACGTGCTTGTTAGCCAGTTAGACTTAGGAGGGCCTCATATTTCATGGCTATCCCATCTGAATTATGAGGCTTTGACTCCCCATCATCAAGTCTTACAACTCTGTTCAAAGCAGGAACAGCTTTGAAATCTTTCGAAGCATGACTTCATTAATAGATGATATTCTAAGCATTAGAATTAATTGTATGGATTTGTATCTATTACCGTAAATTTGTATGAAATAGCAATGGGCTCCCCTTCATAAGAAAGTCCCTTTAATATTGCTAATCAAAATATTTTTATTTCCATAATTAAAACAGCAGGACGTTTGGCCCATTTGTGCCTGACTTATCTTTCTTCAGTAAGAAAATGAGGGTTTCCCCTCTTTTAAAAGGAAATTTATAAATATGCTAGGCACGTATTTCCAACTCTTAATTTAAAACTGATGACTATAATAACAACTACAAAAATGAAATGTTCTTTGTTCAGAGCCATAATTCAGAAAGATGGCTTATTTTACAGAGGCTTAGAAACTATATATTTTTCTATCTTCTTAAGACACGGAAAATGGATTGTTTGTAAAAAAAATTCATGATATATGCTTCTGGCTATTTCAGCAAATGGATAGTATTGGAACATCTAATATATTATATATATATGTTATATATATATTTAGGTTATATGTACACACACACACACACACACACACACACACACACACATATATAGGTAATATATATGAATACTTTTCTAAATAATACCAGAGGTGCAAACCCAGAAATGTGGATCAGGTTGGCTCCTGTATTTGGCTGTAATGGCAGTTAATGCAAAAAGTTAGATCTTTTCAAAGAACTTTTCTTTTTCACCCTTAAGTTTTTAAACAATAGCGGATTTCAAAACTGCTCTTAATATAAACAAAGTCTGCTTGACCCTTCAGAGTTACGTTAAAAAGACAATTTCTGATCTACCCAAGTTTGTAAAAAGACAACTTTAGAAACATTAGCCTGACCATGACATGTTTTTAAATTGTTTTTATCATTGCTGTAGTTTTGGGCTTGATTAGCAAATAATATCTTCCCAAACTTTGAGGTTTGCAACGTGGTAAAATTCTGAATTGAGGCTTTGGAAAATTGATTTGGTTGCTAGCAGCATACAGATAGATAATTGCTTGTTTGGGGGCAGGAATGCTTTAGAACTCAAGTACTTTTTCCCCAAGGGAATCATACTGTCATTTGTTTTTATTTTCAAAATGAAAACAAATGGCACTATAATTCCTAAGGGCAAAAATGACTTCAGTCTATTTCTTTTCCTCTTACACTCTCCTCTATTCATTTTTAGTTCGATGGAATATACAGATAGTCCCCACCCTCCCACCCCCATGACTTCCACCACGGCAAAATGTATTCACTCACTGTACAGTAATTAACAGCTCTTGACTGGAAAACCGCCAGCATGTACAACGTGACACTCTTCCTTTGAACACTAACAAAGTGCATAAGTAATTTATGTTGGATTAAATATCCCTAACAGGGACCCTTAAGTAACCCAATCACTTTAAACAGGCTCCACATGCATGCTCCAGTGCAGGGAAAATGTCAGACAGTGATAACCCACTAATAGCACAATTCTAACTATATTCCAGCCATTAGCATTTTATGACATCAATCCTCATTAAACCTGGCAAGGAAAAAGATACTAATGTTTCCCAATTTTACAGCCAAGGTGGAAGAGAAATGGAGAAAATGTAGACAGGTGCTGTCTCCCAAAAAGGATTAACATTTTTTAAAATGTGGTAGCAATTTTCTGTTAGTACCTTTGTTTGCATTGAAAGAGAGACAACAAAGAGGTAATGGCTACAAGGACCTCGATGGAATTCAGCCAAGAGTGAAAGAAAAGACTGGTATTTCAGCCATTGTACTCACTGCTAAAGCACTGTGCCAACTCATCTTCCAACCCATTATATGAAATTTAATTTAACCTGCTATGCAATTAATTCAGATGTTCAGCCTATTTTTCTCATGGCAGAATCCCTCACACAATGCCTTATTTAAATATTAATCAGTCCTCTTTCAATTAGGACTAATTTGCTTCACAGGGTTTCTCTCATCTTCTGATTGCAGGAAAATGGAGGTAACTTGCAACGTTTGAGGATAATTAACATGGTATTTTTATAATACTGATACATCAAATGGGACCTTAATGAACCCCGCTGATTCCATTTAGTAAAGCATGCCTCAAAGTTATAATCAAGAGGAAAGCCATTGCCATCTGTTTAAAATACTAAGGAGCACAATTTAAACACAAAATGCTTATTTCTCTAAACTGTCTATTGTAGAGGTCTGCAAAAGTCATTTTTCTATGCAAACTAATTGTACAGTATTTTAATTTGAACCTTTTATTGCACATATACAATACAGTGACATCTGAAGATGTAGGGGCCCTGTTTAATTAAATGTTGACAACCACAGAAATGAGTAATGTTTGTCAATGTTACTTTTTCTAAGCACGCTGCACAGTTGCTGTTGGAGCAATGGTAGTAAGTTTTCCGTTTCTAATGAATCTAATATTTCACAGCCTTTTGTTTAATATTTGAAGAAGTTTTCTTAACAAAAGCCACGGAAGCTCTAGGAAATGGAAAAACATCAGCATACGCTGTTGCTTTGCTGCTTCTAACGTCACAGAGTAAACAGCTTAACATTTACACATGGCCAGGTGTGCTCAGTGTTCCATCTGCTTCCAGGCAGGTTGAAGGTCAATGTTTTAGGCTTTGAGCTGTTCTAGAGTTCCTTGGTTACATCTAGGTTATGGAGGCTATTGGCTCCCGAGGTCATTATCAAAGCACTCAACATGTTCCAATGGTAATAAAACATGATTGATAACAGATTGCTTATTTACAGTGTTTACACTATGGCCACAAGGATTTCCTCTGGTACCTTTTGAAAAAAGTAGGGATTACCTGTGTAGGTTTTAAAGAGGAAGCAGAATCTCCCCTCATTTTCTTTATAAAGCAACCCTACCTGCTGGATCATTATGGCAGAAGCAATCGAGGCCAGAATTTTATTTGTAAAGACAAAACCAAACATCCGATGTGAAATACCACATTCAGATTATCAGTCAATCACTAAAAGTATCAACTGAGTGCCTAAGATGTGCTTACCAGAGGCAAAGAAGAAATTATTGGGGTTACAAAGAAGTACAGGCAATTCCTGTAGGCTTACGGGCCAACCAAGAGTGGGAAATACATTCCAGTTAGACAGGAGAGGAAGAACAAGAGAGGCCATGGCTGAGAGAGAAAGAGAGAGAGAGAGAGATTAACTAGACAGGAGAAAGGCAATTAGCTTGAGGCATTATGGAAAATAGTGAGAAAGTTTTGATATTTCATTAGTTTAAATTAACAGCACATGGAAATAGCTTATTTTTTTGTTACTCTGTTGAGTTTAAAAACTTCTAGGACAAGATCTAGACATTTCTCACCCCAGTGCCCACGGCAGTGCCATGCTTTACCTGCACTGGGCACAAGTCAACTGTGTATTGATTTGAATAAGATTCATGTGCTTATATTTGGCAAATACCTGCTGAGCACATACAAGGTTCCAAGCACTGTTTAATCACTGGGTATAAATTAGTGAACAAAAAGACAAGGCATGTCCCTGTTCTCAAGGAGTTCGAGATCTAGGGTGGGGGAGGGGAGAGAGAGAGAGACATTTCAAAAGATAAACAATCTGATGGGATAACTTCCAAACATAGGAATCTATGAAGAATGCCAAGCTAGGTATTAAGGATAGAGACTCAAGTGTGGGGACATTTTAGATTGGATGGTCAAGAAAGGCCATTCTCTGAGGAGGTGACATTTAGGTGAAGAACTGAATGACAGTGAGCCAGCTTCAAGGAAGACCGTGCCAGCCTGAGGGAGCAGGATGGTGGCAACTGTGAGGTCGGAATACACTTGGCTGGTGTGAGGAACATTAAAAATAAATAAAGACACCAGAGAAAAATACAAAATGAGGTTGCAGAGATGAACAAGGGCAGGAAAATGCATGGCCTTGCATTTCATGAGATGAAATTGGATGTTCCTTGCTGAGTGTAGTGGGAAGGAACTGGAAGGCTGTATGCAAAACAGTGACACACTCTGATTTGCATTTTCTCTCTCATCTTCTAAGTGGACAAGGGATGGAGAGGAGTCCATGGAAAAGCAAAGGGACCAGTTAGGAAGTTTCTGCAGCAATTCAGGTGGGCTGCTTTCACGGGATGGCTAGAGGGGGGTCCTCAGAGGGGGCAGCAAAGAGATGCAGATGGGGTGAAGGGGAGAAAGTGTGGAATCAGAAATGACTTCAAGGATGTTGCCTTAAGTGATTCAACGTCTCTTCCTGAGATATTGGGGAAGGCACAGTTTAAGAGAAAGATCTAGAATTCTCTTAGGGTTGCTTTAATTTAATTTAATTTTGGGGGGTACAGTCGCTTTAATTTTATAAGAGGAGCTGTAAAACAGTAAAATCAAATCATCAAAATAATATGTAAATCGTTTATTATTAGTAACTCTACAAATACTCTTTTCAGCACTTGCAGTGTGATGACTCTGAGCCTTTGCGTATGCCACCAGCTCTGTATACATTGCTCTTCTCAATGTCTCTCCCTTTAGCTAATTTCTACACTTTCCTCAGTTATAACAAAAGCTAACACTTACGATTGCTTAGTCAGTGCCAGGCACTCTGCTAGGTGCTTACATGACATTATTTCCTTTTAAAAGCCCCCCTAAACCCTATAAGGCAAATGGAATTCCAATTTTCTATAAGAAACCAAGGCTAAGAGAAGTTAAGATTCAGTTTGGATGTCTGTTCCAAGAAGTGTGCCCTGATCACAAAGGACAGTGAGGCCCTTTCTCTCTGTGTGCTGGGCATGTCCCACTGTGAGTCTACAGAGGATGTGGAACATGGCCCCCAAATTGTTGGACTCTCTTCCTATGAGGTTCTTGAGTGCAGAGATCACATCTAGTAAAAAAACAAACAAACAAAAAAACTTGCTAAAAAACAACTCTCCATAGTGGTTACAAGGGGCTGGTAGAAGAGAGAATGGGGAGTCATTTTTTTTTAAAAGATTTTATTTATTTATTTGACAGAGAGAGACACAACGAGAGAGGGAACACAAGCAGGGGGAGTGGGAGAGGGAGAAGCAGGCTTCCCACCGAGCAGGGAGCCCGATGCGGGACTTGATCCCAGGACCCTGGGATCATGACCTGAGCCGAAGGCAGACGCTTAACAACTGAGCCACCCAGGCACCCCTGGGGAGTCGTTTTTTAATGGGGACAGAGTTTCGGTTTGGGATGATGAAAATGTACTCAAGAAGGATGGTGGTGCTGGTCGCACAGCAGTGTGAATGTACTTAATACCACTGAACCATACACTTAAAAATGGTCCAAATGGTAAATTATGTTATGTGTATTTTACCACAATTTAAAAAAGAAACTATGCCCAGTCGCCACTCCTGCAAGAAAGAAGGGATCTATTGGAATTTATCCCAGACACGAACATACAAGTTTTCTGAGCCCTGAGTTAGAAGGAGAATCTACTCTAGATTTGGTCCAGAGAATATATCTTCTGGGAGCAAGGAGAACAGGGTGGAATGACCTCAAGGATGGCAGTTGGTTAGGCCACCTCAAATTACTTCCAGAGTCATCTCTTAGTGGCTGTGCCCTTTCAGCCTGAAAATCCCTGGTCTCCGCAGGGAAGCAGACTGAAAGAAAATGTAGCCAAATAAAAATCTCAAGTAGCCAAGATGTTGATCTGCATGTGTCCCAGATACAAAGGGACCTTACTGCCGGCTGTCAGAACTGCTGTTCCAGTCTGACGGACAGAGGCTGAGTTCTTGAAAACACTTCCCACAATGCCCAAGAGTTCTTCACGGTCTCCCATCCAATTACTTATCCCTCGCAGCTCGAGAGATTGTATCTGTCTCCAGTTTAAAGACAGAACGGCTGCCAACAGGCCAAAACGATCATTAATAAGTTAACTGTTACCAGATAAGATTGAAATCTATGCCAGTCTTATTTTAAAGTAATCTCTACTATAATTACTACACAAAGTGCTGCCAAGACGCAGACTCTGACGTGGGGGCCTGGCGATGTGGTGATGGCTCTACACTCCACACAACAGGTGCGCACGGCCCCACCTGTGTGCCCTGCCCCATCCCCTACACTCAACCCCCACCGCAAGCAACAAATAATGCTTGACATGTATTCAACATGAAACTGATACTTTACACAGCCTCCTGCCCCCATAAAAATGAAAACAGAATGACTTGGTTCTGTTGGTTGGTTGTGACGCTATCATGTAGGAAGACGGGCCCACTGTTGAGTGCAGAAAGTAGGGAAGCCCAACTGAAGAGGCCCCTTGCACCCCCGACCTGAGCAAATCTAAAGATGGATTTCTAACCAGCGGCCCACCTCCACTCCAGCAATCCACCATCATCACATTTTGCATCTGGATTTTTAGAGCTGGAGAGGAAAACTGCAAACTAGAGAAAGAAAAGCTGGTAAGAGTTATGACAACAAATCCATATCTGGCGCTGATTATGTGCCAAACACTGCCCCACAGGCTTCCAAATATGAACTCGCTTTATCCATGCAACTCTAGGAGGTAGGAATGGTTATTATCCCCATTTTGTAGATGGGCACATGTAGACGCACAGAGGTGAAGAACCATCTCCAAGTCTCACAATCAGTAAGTAGTAGAGAAGAGGGTAGGGAGGAAGGTAAGTGGGGACTGGAGGAGGGACAATGGGAAAGAATTTCAGCAGACAGAGGGAAAGGGCAGCATGCCCTCGCTACTAACAGTACCCTCCCGTCACCCAAGCTTGTCCTCAATATCATTTTCATGGACCCTACAGTATTCTTTACTGGCCTACTCTAGTACTAAATAATTACCTGCCTAACTGGATTTTAACTGAAAAGGTAATAAATGAGTATGTTAAACCCATCAGATAATGGTAAAAGAAAACACAGTAAAAAATACATTCCTCCCACCCTGGACCTCCTGGACAGGCGGCCACTGTGGACATTTTCTGTGTGTGTCCTCTGGTTCACACTTCTGACCATTGATTACACATTCTCTACCTGTTGCTGCCTGAAACCATATCTTGTTCTCCTCTGTAGTACTAATAGGTTAGTTCTGTCCATAAAAATATGAGCCCTTATACTTAATTTAATAAAACAATGGATCCAATTCCTAAGCAACGTAAGTGTGTACATTGTCAAAAATTAGAACCAATCACTTCGTAACAGTTACGATGACTCCGGTAAACCAGTAATTCCCAGATTATGTCTAGCTTCCATTCCTACATTATATTTGCTTAAGAAAAACAAACAAATTCCATTGCTGACATATAATCTCTCAAGAGCCGATAAATGGCCACTCTCTTCCATCATTTATTCACCTACTCTACAGAACATTTAATGAAGACCACTGTGTGCCAAGGGTGCTCGATCCCGAGGATACAAAATCTAAAATGGCGTGACAGGAGACCTCTTTTCTGAGATCAGCCACATATAGCATGGTGTGAGCCCAAATCATCATCATAATGATGATGACAAAAAAACAACGATGCAAGCAAGGATGCTGATGAGAGCCCACACTTACAGGCTTTGCTGTGCACCAGCAGGCAACACTGTTTTTGTGGCTTTACAAATGTGAACTCACTTTAGCATCGTAACAACCCCAGGAACCCATTACTTTTATCCACAAGAAATGGCCCAGAGAGATGAACACTGAGTAACACAACTCCCCTTGGTCCAACTAGTCTCTCAGCCCAGGCACCAGTGCTAGTCTCTGCCCCAAACCATCACATGATATTGTGCCCATGGCAGTCATGGTCAGAATATTCTAGAAACTCAGCAAAAGGAATGCAAGTCAAACTTGGGTGGTGGGAGAAGGGTCTTAGGAAAGCTTCCAGAAGGAGGTGGTCTTTGAATTGAATTTTTAAGTGTGGATAAGGCAATCGGAGGAAAGGGATATGGTATGGGAAGGGAACACAGAATCTAAAGGGATCGAGTCCAGAAACAGCTGATCCCTCTTGGAAACTACATCATTTGCCCAATGTGGACTGAGTTTGCACTTCAAGGAGCAGAGAGAGAAGCTCAGAGTTAGGTTCTTATCCTGCTCAGCCCTGGGATACTTTGTTATCTCTACCTGCCTCATCCTGCATCTTACAGAAAATTGCCATTTGAATTTTTAATAATTTCAGGGCCACATTAGTCTCCGTGGAGAGTACAAATTTTGGAAATCCTCCAAACACCTTCTATCCAGACCCTCCACCCAGCAGTTCATCTATGTGTACTAGTGAGCCTCTTTCCTAAATTATGAATGAAATTATTACACATCGATTAATGAAATGAAGTTACACTCAGACATATTAGGTAATTTACCCTTCTTTTCTATGCTGGCTATCAGTATTTATAATATTTGTCCTATTTAGAGGGTGAAATTGCTTTATTCATTACTGCTATTAAAATTGGTATAAATTAGTCTTCATAAATTTGGTGTGTGTGTACGTGTGTGTGTTACTCTGAAGATGTTTAATGTTATTTATCCTGATGAGGTCCAAGTTAAACGGACTGTTTTATTTTTTGCCTGGACTATCTTTCTATCCTTTAAAACATGTAGACCCTTTGTGTGGTGTCCTTTCTGAGTCTTTGTGTGTTTCTCCTCTTCCTCAAAAACAATGATCCCGCTAAAATAATATCTGGCAATCCCTTACACAGCCAAGGATCTATATCAAGAGCTGGGCAGGCTTTTTGAGTCATTTCCCACCAATCGGAACCATCCTCCCATGTGACTCCATGATCACTGATTACAGATAACTTACTACCAGAAGCTTCCATGTTTTCATACAAACAATATGCCCACATCTCAGCCCTCTCCGACTGTATCACTACATGTGTCTTTACACATTATTGGATGTTCACGTGTTCCTTTTTCTACTTTTCATGAATGTATAGTATTTCTCACTTGATTTTTTTTTAAAGATTTTATTGATTTATTTGACAGAGAAAGGGAGAGAGAGAACACAAGCAGGGGGAGCAGCAGGCAGAGGGAGAGGGAAAGGGAGCAGCCAGCTCCCCTGCTGAGCCAGGAGCCCCATGCGGGGCTTGATCCCAGGACCCTGGGATCATGACCTGAGCTGAAGGCAGACACTTAACCGAATGAGCTACCCAGGCACCCCTTCTCACTTTATTTTTAATTTTGCTTCAACAAAGTGCCTCCTTTCCAGCTTCTGTCCTTTTTAAAAAAAATTTTAAAGATGTTATTTATCTGACAGAGAGAGAGTGAGCTCACGCACAAGCAGGGGGAGTGGCAGGCAGAGGGAGAGGGAGAAGCAGACTCCCCACTGAGCAGAGAGCCCAATGTGGGACTCCATCCCAGGACCCTGGGATCATGACCTGAGCCAAAGACAGATGCTTAACCGACTGAGCCACCCAGGTGCCCCTTCTTCTGCCCTTTACTAAGGTCTCTGTAAAGTTCAACATAGACTCAGATTGACCATCTACTGACTTGCACTTCCTTCCTACAAATCGTTACAGCTTGTGTAATTGGATGCATAATTCTGTGCTTAAAACAATGAAAATAAAGTTGCTTCTCCCCCTTCTTTGGCTCTAAACATTTTTTCATGCTCTCTGTTAAAAAGTTCCCATTGAATTAATGTGCTACTTTTTCTTTCTTAAGATTCCAAAGACACGTCAGATTTGCATGTTCATCTATTCTGTCTTAATGTTGAAAAAGGATCTGACATAGTAATGTGACACAGGACAATCATGAAATATGAGGGTTCCCGGTGGGGTTTAGAGAGCACCCACTGATCTATGATTCTGCGATGTAAGACTTCTCCACGGAAGAATTTGCTTACACCAACGTGACCCTAATTAAATCATGAATTAGGTATCCAACATGAATTGCCTGACATTTTTTTTTTGTGTACCTGCTTTAAGCATATATCAAAGCTATAATGGTGAATTCAGGCAATTTATTTTAACAAAAGCCTTTAAAATATTAAGTTTCATTCTGGCATAATGGTTAACATATTTTGCTCTAAAGAAAGGCAACCGTTTAAGTTCTCTTCACAAATGTATGGCAGTGTGCTGGGGTGGGAGTTTTTAAACTGCCCTGTGAGCCAGATAAATGTCTGTGTAAGACCCAGAAGGTAGATGATAGTTCCAGAATGACAACAAGGTCAGTTTTTTTGTGTGGTTTACAATCAAAAATTCGTTCTTTGAATGTGCTATCTCCTCCCTTTGGTAGGGCTGAGCTATCAACATTTTTCTCACATTCCATCTGAGATTTTTAGCCAATAGTACCATTTCTCAACAACAACAGTAGCTATTGCAGAGAGATAACACTACTTATTTTTCCTCATTTTGATAAGGCAGAAACCACCAGTGTCCTTAAAACTTGAGGTTATCATTGGCCATATTATTACATTAGAATTTTAAAGCCGGAAGAAAACTCTGGTTTCATCAGATTCAGCTTCTGCCCCTTAGAACCTGCAGAACCTTCTGCAACCAAACCCCCCTCCCCGGAACATGAAGCTATTTGCTATCTGGCCAAACTCACTAATTAGCAGGGACCCTTAGCTCTTACACATGCTAATTCTCCCACACCGCACACCTCTCCCTTCATGGGCATCTTTGATTTGTTCTTTTAAAAAATGTTTACTTATGGGGTCCCTGGGTGACTCAGTCGGTTAAGTGTCTGCCTTCGGCTCAGGTTATGATCCTAGAGTCCTGGGATCGAGTCCCGCATCAGGCTCCCTGCTCAGCAGGGACTCTGCTTCTCCCTCTGACCCTCCCTCCATCTCATGTGCTTTCTCTCTCATTTTCTCTCTCTCTCAAATAAATAAATAAAATCTTTAAAAAAAATAAAAATGTTTACTTATTTTCTCTTGGGTTTGCTCCATTTTGAAGCCAATAGCAAGTTGCCTGGTAAAATGATAACAAAGAGGGAAAGAGTTTTTTTCTTTTTTTTTCTTTGTTTTCTGAATCTTCATGTATGTCTCCACGATTGCCCTGAGATCCGGAGCAGTGTGGTGTGATGAAATCTCACTGGACTAGGGGTATGTGAATAATTCTTTGGCTTTTCCTAACCAGCGTTGGGCCTTAGGCAAAGGCACTTAGCTTCTCTAGGATTTTATTTTCTTCATTTATGAAATGACAGTTGGGCTAAATGACCTCTGACCTCCCTTCAATGCTTTAGAATTAAAACAATATTCCCAAAATACACTGAAGTCACTCAAGAACTGTGCCATGGTAATCCTACATTATATCAATTCACATCAATCATTCATTAGTGGGACATATCTAAAAAGTATGAGCAAGCTTGATTAAGCAAAGAATGTCAAACTCACCCAACTTTAATCAAATGGATTTGATATGAATAGAAAGTGTATTGTTCACATCCCTGTTATGACTGAAAGCAACAATTATCAAATATTTTCCAAATTGTCTTCTAATGAATCTAAGAGACTGTTGATATAGTCGAAAAGAACTATTTTTATGCTTTTTTTCTTTCTTTTTTTTTTCTTACCACAGTTCCTTTCAGTGGCTTACTATCCAGCAGTCCTCTATACTTCCCTATACAGTGAAGAATAAACACACCCGAGTGAGAAAAGGTTTTAGAATTTTTGTTTATATCCTCATTACTTCCCTATGTGCAATGCATTTCCTTGCTCATTTTCATTAATGCTCCCCTCCTTTCTTTATTACTTACTCCCTCTCATTATCCTTCTAACAGGATAATGTCCTTCCTTTGTCCATTTTTCCTCATTTCTCTCTTATCATTACCCTAACTACCTCATTCTGGCAACCCACTAATTTTCCCTTTAGGCTAAAAATTAAAGAATCTAAAACATTTCCATAAATTGCTGAAAAGTTTTTTTTTCCCTTCAGAAAAATATTCAGCGATAACTCATAAAGCCTTTATGTATTGACCTTCTGTTTTTGGACAGAGGAGAACTAATTTAAATACATTCCAATACAAAACTAATACAAAAACTAATTTGAATACAGCTCAAATACAAAAGAAAATTGTATTCTCAAAGAAGAAACAACACATGAGTTATTAAATTAACACTTTATTCTGATTTACTCATACAGTTGTATACCCACTGAGGAAAGATGAAAAAACAAAAAACTCCAAAAATTGTACTAATCTGATGTTCTTTAAGGTAGCAGAAAATTACATGGCCCTACCAAAGGGAGGAGATAGCACATTCAAAGAATGAATTTTTGATTGTAAACCACACAAAAAAACTGAATGCCTGAATTCACCATTATAGTTTTGATATATGCTTAAAGCAGGTACACACAAAAAAATTACAACTGGCCTCTAAGAAGCACCGGTTTCCTTCTATTTCAGAGAATTCAGAGGTCCTCTGCCATCTTGAACCATCAGCAGCAACTGAAGTTTTTGAGGTCTGTCATATTAGATACAGTTGTACTCCCCACCTGCCAATGACGGGCATTCCGTCAAGCTCAACAAACACTAATTGGAGGGCTAATATTCTGTGTGAGAGGCACTAATCATTAGTTACATATAAACAAACCATCTGAGTGTACAACTGTCAACATGACCCAAATCTGCTGGTGGAGGGATTGCAACACCATGTCCTGGACAACTACTGAAATGCTCTAAGACCCAGCTACCCACCACTGCTAAGTCACAAGCGCCCTGTCAGCACAGCACAAAGAATTCCCTGGCTATAAAGCATAAAGGTAGTTTGGAAAGAGTTTCAAATAAGATTTGTCTTTGGAGCCCCACTGCCACTGCCTTAGGAAAAGCTTTTGGTGCATCTAGGTCTGGGGTAGCTCTTGCAGGTCTCCCTGATCCCTACCTCTCCCCTCTCTGGTCCGCCCTCCCTGGCTCTTCTCTTACTGGCCAGAACCGAAGGTATGTGATCAGGCTGCACCCCTGCTTCAAAACTTCCATTGGCCCCTGGCAACCAGGTAGGGTCAAAACAAGCTCTAGCATCAGACGAAACTTGTCACAATCCTGAGCTCTAACCACTTGCTGGCAGTGAGACCTCTGGCCATCGGCAGGGAGTGCCTCCTAAGAGGGACACAGAGCATGTGTGCGTGTGCACGCGCGCGCGCGCACACGCACATTTGGGTAAAACAAATGTTTTAATTTGGCAGCCAGTAGGTGTTAAGAATACATTACTTTTTCTCCCTTTCTCTATTTGACTGCTGGTTGATTTCCAATTTCATAATATGGCACACTCAGCCCCCACCATATGAACCAAACTGTGCTTCTTTCCACTCCCCAACCGGCACCCCTATTTTAGAGACATCAGTGTTCCCAAGCTGACCAGGGCATTGTATGCCCTTTACCCTTTCTCCCCTTGAAGGTATATACTCATTATTTAATATCAAGCTCTTATGTCTGGTGAGTCACAGCTCCCTTTCTCCTCCCTTCCATATTCATTCATCCACTCACATACTCACTTACTCACTGGATGCAATTCTACTCTATGATCAGAAGCATGGATACTACAACCAGCCAGCCTGAATCAAATCCCAGCTCAGCCACTTACTCACTATGCAGACTCGAACAAGTTACCTGATTTCGGTGGCCCAGTATCTTTAGCTGTAAAAGACTCTTTAAAACCCTATTTTAGGAATATTTGACATGTTGTCAGAAAGCAAGAGTGGAAGGTAAGGTCTTGTGTTCTTGTCTTGGTTCTGCTTTTTATTACATGAGTGAATTTAGGCAAGTCAATGAAATCAACACTAACTGTTGACCTTACTGAGTAATCCATCATCACCTTACATGTAAAATGAGGGATTGAACTGAATAGTCTCTCTGAGGTCTCTTCTCTGTTTACAATTCTAAAATTTTCTCTTAATCTGTTTATTTATTACCCTTCCGAGCTATTTATGTAAATGTTGCTTGCATTAATGTGCCCATAGAATTCTTTAACACGTTGTCAGATCAGATATTACTGAAAGAAAAATTCTCCCTAGTTTTCATTTCCACATAGCATGCGTCCTTCAGATGGGAACACATTTCAAAGGGATTTCCAGTAATATCCAAATCGTATCCAAGTATTAAAGGATTCTGATGGCGAACAATAAAGGGTTAGGAGCCCAACAAATCCAGGATTATAGGAATTTGATATTTATGGGTGTTTTTTACATGCTAGGAAGCCCACAATATTACCTGCCAAGGATCAGAAGTTGGTCAACCAAACATCATTTCTTATCATTCACACCTACATTAATATCCTTCAAATAGGAATATTTGATGGTAGAGTCATAAAGACATTTCAGAGCTTGTTGAATCAAAGAATTTTAGAGCCAGTTTTAAGGTAAATATTCTGTTTATGTCAGATACCACCTTTAAATATCAATCCAAAGTAAAAACAATATACTTCCCTATAGGAGTTCTCCACATTTTTATTACTATAGGAAGTATGGGGAGTCAAAAGGATCACATAACAGTTACATATAAATTCATCTTTATTGATTGTCGAGTCCATATACCTAGTTTTGATTATGTAGCTTTAGTACTTTCATGTGCTTTGTAGATGTCCAGACCTAATCTTACAGTAAAGTTATCATATGGCTGAAGCCATAAATGAGGTGTGACTCTAAAGTAAAATGACTAACTTTTTAAGCAAATATACCAGAACTTAAACTTAGATATTAATGACTCCTTTTTATTTTTTATTTTTTTTAAAGATTTTATTTATTTATTTGACAGAGAGAGACACAGTGAGGGAGAGGGAGAAGCAGGCTTCCCGCCGAGCAGGGAGCCCGATGTGGGACTCGATCCCAGAACCCTGGGACCACAACCTGAGCCGAAGGCATATGCCTAACGACTGAGCCACCCAGGAGCCCTAATGACTCCTTTTTAAAGCACTGAAGTTATTTTGATGATATTCTAACTGGATCCATCTTTTTTTTTTTAAGATTTTATTTGTTTATTTGACAGAGAGAGAGAGAGCACAAGCAGGGGGAGCAGCAGAGGGAGAGGGAGAAGCCGGCTCTCTGCTGAGCAGGGAGCCCAATCCATCTTTATCTCGAAACTCCTGTTTTGGAATTATCTACCTTCCTCTGCATGTGTGTGTCTGTGTCTGTGTGTGTATGTGTGTGTGTTAGTGGGAAAACTTTATTTTAGGATGAATTAAATTTGGAAAAACTACCAAAAGTCAATCAGCTGTGTATTATTAGAGTGAGTGTAGCAAAACATTAGGTTAGAATCTAACTTTGTTCTAAAAATCTTTCAACTTGTCTATATGTTTGGATTTCCATAATGAACTGTAGAGGAAAAAAATCAGAGCTAACCTTCATGAATAAAATGGGTAGTCTGTCGGATACCTGAATGACCCTGTAAAATAATGTAAACTAAATAATTAAGCTAATTTTCATATCTGTGATATATATAACATAGCTCATAAATTATTTTTCCATATAAAACTATAGAAGAGGCATTCCCAACATGTTTCAACCAATGACAGTACTTTTGGATTAATTGTGTAGTGTTAAAGGGGATATCACTTATTTGGATCAATGCAGTCCTGCAATTTTATTCATTGTAGAGCGCATGGAGTCAACTTTATGACTTCCCTCCACCAGCCAGAAATGGTAGATTGATGTGTATCCCTGAAGTAGTTCTATCATCCCTCTACTAAAGTCTGCTTTTTGAAAGAACTATGTAGGCGAGAATGGAAATTTGATCAAACATGTGGAACTGATTGATGCTGGCATTCAGCCCTGAATTCATTTAAATTATGATACCAAATACAGTAGAAAGGGACCAAGACTTATGAATGGATACTTCCTCCCTTTCAGCAACACTGAACCCCATGGGGTCCCCTAAACCCTAAGTCTTGCAACCACAAAATCTACTCTTCCTTTTTTCTGTTCCCTTTTCTCTTTTGGAACCCATCAATTCCTCCCTACATAGCTATTTCCCCGAGCCAGTTTTGGTGTAACATTTTAAAACCACAGAATTATGCTGGGAGGTTAGCACTCATTCCATAACAAAACTGTACCATTGTTTCAAATTCAGAAAAACTATGGGGGGGGGGTTCATTAAAAGCTTCAGAAGGAAAAAAAAATTATTCCAATTTCCCTTTCATGGAACTCATCAAAAAAAAAAAAAGGTGGATGACAGCCACCAATACTGTGTAAAGCAACAGCTCGCCAAAACTGTGAATAATTAACAGATTTGAAAATATAAGTAGCTTAAACCAATCACGCACTTGGCAGAGGTGAAAGTTGACTGTGGTAACTCACCACTACAAGTGTACTCCTTCAAAAGCATGATTTCCCACCTGGCCCTCACTGACTATAGTCCCCACTCCCTGTCCACATTTCCACAGGCTGCGACAGCGCATCAGAAACCCTGGGGGACCTAACAAGATATTTATAACATTTCATCCTCAGGGTTTCAGAGAGTTTTCTTTAAGAGAATTTTTTGATGATTTAAAGTAAATTAGCTTATTTCTCCAGGTATATATATCCTTTCACCTAGACTAGATGATGAAAAATATCTGTACTTCTCTTTTTATGGCATTATAATAGAGTGCTTTAAAATTCCACATGAGGGCTCCTTCAAAACACAACATGCTTCCTCCTCACACGTGCATAAAGACTGGTTAGAAGTTGGAGTGCATATTTTAAGAATGAGTGGTGTCACTCACTTCCTTCTGTAGGGGGAAAAAAATTTTTTTTATACTGACTCCTTATCAAACACAAAAAAGCATAAAATGTAAAAGTAACACATGAAGAATATATATGAATAATTGGCTAGTCACATGTTGTGTTGCTTTCAAAAATTCACTTTAACTTTAAATAATAGTTGTAGAACGGAATGGCTGAGAAACTTGGGTCATCAGTCCCTTTAACCCCCATACATATAACATTCCTCTAAGCAAAAATGGGACACATTCGGCTTCCGTGTACACCATGGATTCCCCTTTGTACAGAATTTTCTTAAAATGATAAAATAATGGGATTTTTATTCTTTTCCGGCCTTTTGTGTGTGTGTGAAAATCAGGCTAATTTTTTTTTCATGCACAGTTTCATACTCTTTTCAATTATTTACATTTTTCTTTGCTACTTTCACCAGATTCTCCTTCTTAATTTTTACTTCCTTAATCACCTGCAGACATATCATTTTTTCTGTTATTATTTAAATGAGATATATTTAGAAGCAAATGCACCGTGTTTCTTTTAAAATATGAAAGAGAGTTTCACCTTTGATAGTACACATCTGTTCCTTTCTATGTTTATGTGATGTGGTAATAAAAGCTTTTTCAAAAATGCCTCCAGAGCTCAAGATTTTATTTTTTAAATAATTCATAGGCAAGGCTTATAACTGGTGCAAAAATAATTCTGCTGCTCAGATGCAAAGAAATCATGTTTGATGTTTAATAGCCAGGATTCTATTTCCTACTCATGGTTGCTATTTGAATAATGACACAGTCTAGATGCATAGTAGTTAAGTCCGCAGAATACAGCAAGGTCACGATGAATTGTAGAGAGCTTTGAGTTTTTCCAACAGTTGCTCAAGTTAAAATAAGTCCCAATCGGATTTTCCCATGTGAGGCAAGACACAATGAGTGCTCAAAAAACATCCAAATCAGATAAGCAAAACTCTGGGACCTTGTGCTCCATTCTACCTCTCTCCTGCCTCGGGGTTGGCGGGGAGGGGGGACAAAAAAACAACCACTGAGCTCTTCTAACTTAGCAGAGGATTAAGTCATGATTTAGTAGAAGTTGACTTTTATAGGACTCAAAAAAATATGTGCTGGCAGAGTACCTGTGGCTATCATGAAATGAGGCCAAAATATTTCAAGGGCTTCTTTTGCCCTTGACTCCAGAGAGATCTTAGCAAAAAGTTAGAATTAAAACAGGGCTATCGCTGTATTACCAACGACATCACTCAGTGTATTCTGGCTGAAGTTGGTTCATCTCACCCTTGCTTAGAAATTCCGATTCATGCCCATGTTTGTACCCAACAGTGATTGTCATTATCTGGGCTGAAAGGCTTCTGCATATGGTCTGTGAATACTGAGTCTTAGGAAAAAAATAACAGTTACAAAAACTTGCCTCTGTGATGATGTTTATCCTCCATGTTGCATGATTTCATTCAATCACCCAGTTGACAATAACAACTCCAACAATAATAACATAAATCTCCTGTTTATGGAGACCCTACCATATACCAGGCCATTTGACATTCAAGATACATACAAAAGAAAAAGTTCTATCTATTCAACAAAGAATTGATGGCAGTGTAGAAGCTTTTTATAAATTAAATATTAGATGAAGATGTTGAAAACCCCCACTATTCATTACTTATTTCAAGACGACCAAATTCTCCCGGTGCCCACACTGCATCAACACTTCCAATCCTGAGGGTCTCATTGGGCAAGCTGCGATTTCAGAAAACCAAATAATCACATAGGTGTTAATGAAGCTCAGGATTGGCAAAGGTTCATAATTTACAAACAGGGAGCTACTGAGGCTCTGAAGGAACAAACACCATTTTCCTGTTGGAAAATAATACCGTAGGCCTCAGTGGAAGCAAACTGGGTCATGGTTCATACCTCAATGTCATGTTTTTAAAATTGTACGTGGCACAGGACATATTTTGTGGCTATTTCATGGGTAAGAATTCCCTATCCCATGGCATAGGCCAGGCCAGAGGAGAAATGTATACGTGGGAAAAAAAGAGAAAGGAAAGAGGTTCCAGCTTTTGCCTATTTCTGCTCACTGCTAGCAACAAAACAACCATGCACTCACTGTGCAAAATAATTAAATGCAGTCTTTTAACAACAGGTTAGTTTAGATTGAATAACTCCACGACTAACCTAGGACAAAACTGAGAACTGTATTGCAAGCAAAACCCCTAGAGACAGTTCAGAGAATTTTAAAGAAAGAAGGGGTCTAAAAAAATACCATCTAAACTAATTTCAAAACATCACAGGATATGATGATAAGCTGTTAATTCAATTACCCAGAAAAGTAAGTATCGGAATTTAATGACAACGTTTTCTTCAGAATTCCCAACTTTGTATTATGAATAAAAAGGGAATATTATGTCTAATAGAGTTTTTGCCACACAGTGTCTCATGGATTTTACAAATCCAGCCCAATTTGGAACGATATACAGAAGACAAATGGATTCAATAGTGTGTAATTATGAACTGCATTAATTGTTATTATAGCAATGTAACTTCAGGGTAAAATCTGAAGTAAATCTTTATAGAAAATAATCACTATTTTCCTAAGAGTACATGAATTCTATTCCCTCCTGTCTACAAAGGTCAAGTGAACATTGTCCCAGAGGCTGCAATCATAGATACTCACCCCCACCACAGATACTCACCACAATTAACAAAGAGTTCTCAAAATCGGCCTGCGTTTCTACAGTCTTCTCCTTCGGCCCCATGAACGTCTCTTTATATGCTGAAAGGTTACAGTTCGAATGGTAACTAGCAAACTCTGTTGGCCATTCTCAGCAGCAATAACCCCGAAGCAGCTGAGCTAACCAATCTGTTGGGTTGCCTTTAGCAATCACTCCCTGTCTGTACCTTCAGTTACCCTCCAGAGCCTATACCCCAGTCAATTCCATGCAAGCTCATCATCTGAACACTGTCGATATTTTCCTGTTTTACTGATGGAAGCACTAAGACACCAGGAAGTGGGGGAGCTCACCTCCCTCAAAACAGAACTTACAAATAGGAGAGCAAAGTTTCTGGTCTTCTGACTTGAAGCTAATAAATCTTTGCTCAAAGAGAAGGCAAAGGAGCTTTCATGGAACTGTCCTCATTTTTTATGCTATCATGAATGAATTAAGCCCAAAAAGGAGCCCCAAAAGCCCAAAGACTTGCCCCCAGAGACATCATTTAAACATTTAAGCAGCATCTTCCATTAAAAATAATTTGTATTTATATCATGTGACATACCACTATTTATGTTTACATAAGTATGTTTAAGCATAATAGAGACATTAATATATGGAATATAGCCACTAATGTTTTTCATTTGTTCAAGGACGTAAAATTAGTCATAAGCTCTTTTCAGCTAATTTGGAATCTAGTCCATGCACTCATTTTCAGTGATGCTATAAGCAAATTAATATATCTATTAATTATTACTTGATCAGGGAATAAATGGAAAAAAAAAACCCAACTGGTAATATGAGGACATAGAAGCTTTAACTATCTTAACTGTATTTAAATCCATATTATAAGTCAGTTTCCTCTTTCAACTTACGAACCATAGAACAGTTAATTAATCACTCAACTGCTAACAAATGTTACTCAGGCTTCACTTGGCAATTATGTGGTCACTCAGAGAATCAAAGGCAATTAAGTAGCTGATCAATGAGCTCTCCTTTTCAATGGGTAACAAAGACTCCCAAGTTTTATCTCTTGTTCTTCTAAATAAACTGGAGAAAATATACATTTTTATCAGCCTATTAGGCTGAAAAGACCTGACACTTCAATATCTTTTTCAACTTTTTAATAGAGATTAAACCAAGTGTTAATGATCATATCTACAATATAACAAAGTATTAAGTATTAGAAGCTAGACTTAGGGGAAAAATATCCTTCACTGAGTAAGATAACCAAAGCAGACCAACAGCTAAGCAATTATTCAGCCGACTGAAAACAGCAGTGTGGTGAAACTAATCTATAAATTATTTTAAATCCCTTGTAAAAAGATTTCAATAGGATTTCAAACAATGGTTTTCAAACACTCAGGTAGAAGAACATTTCTGCTGGCTACTGATACCTTTCTGAACTCCTGAGTTAAACCACTTCTATGGATCACAGAGTGCTTTATAGTTTCCCAAAAGAAAGTGAATCTGTTTGAAATATGAGTATTTAGAAAGTTAGCCTCTCTTGTGGAATGTAGTCAAAGAAGCGAGCAGAGTGGAGTGGTGGGGGTTTCTATACTAAGCAGGCTTTGAAAATTAAAAGCCAAGAAGTATATGTTCTTGTATTATATAGTCACACTAATAAAAGCAATAAAACACATCCAGGGGATGCTTGACATGAACAGTTTCATAAGCCTGGTATTGATCCCCAGATTCTTTTCAAGTGAGGTTGCTTTGCGGGAACCCATCCCCCTGTGTATTTCCTACCACTGCGCTCCACTAAGCCTTGTGTTAAATACAGGAGAGCTTGGAATTTTGTGTTTTGTGACAATTTATTGTAGCTTTTATCCAATTTTAAAGTTGATCTACAGTCAGAGTTAATGCAAGAAAGAAGCCGATGTAATAAAGCAACAGCTCAGAGTTGACTGGGGCTTTGGACTTGGACTCAGAATGTCAGGCTAGGTATTAGTTGCCCTACCAGGCATGAACATCATGTTTGTAAAAGTGTCTCATGAACGACACAAGATGACTCAAATACTAGAAATCTTACATCAGAAAGTGAAACACCTACATATGTCATCCTCTCAATAGTTTATTTCCTTGATCCAGTACTTAAGGAGCCATCAGCTTAATGAATTAAGTAAAGTCAGAATTACAAAACCTTTAGTTGAGATTTCTCCCAACCATATTGTTAACCCTAGTTTAATTTAACTCTCCTGTAGATTTTAAAGCACTAATATAAAGGGGAAAAGCCTATGCTCTTGCTTCATCCTAATACCTTATATTAATATAAAAACCTGAATATGTTCTAAACCTCTGTGTATCTGGCAAGAAGCTCAAGTTGACCTTCTGGATTTTATATTTGCATCACCTAACATTTGGAGCAAGAGAAGTATTTTTTATCTTTAATACCTCCATTTTGACAGTTTGAAATTGTTTTATTTTTGCCGTGAAATATCTGTGAGAATAAAACTGGAAAGATTCAGTGGAATTCTGCGCGTTATATTTTACAATATTTCACCAATATGGAAATCTTCACATTATTCCTCATAAAGATACTAAATCATTCTTTGCTTTAAAGATCAATCACTCATCATCAAATATTTATGGAAGCCTATTATATGAGAGGCACCATACTAGAAACTGGTTATACAAAGATTAAGACCAGTATGTGTGTGTATATATATATATATATATATATATATATATATATTAGTTATTGGTTTATGGCATAAAATTGTCAGCAGAATCAGGATAATTTTAGGTGACTTCAAGAATGAAAAAAGGGTTGTTGATGGCATCATATACCATTAACATCCGACATCAACATGGCATTTATAATCTACAAAAAAACCCTTCGTATGGGGAGCATTACACTGAAGACAATGAGACAGGGGTAGTCCCTTTTGCAAAGAAACAGATTTCCCACTGTCTGATGAGAATGGAGTTTCCTTTAACTGATGTGTAAGAAAACAGTAGATGGGTTTAAGAAAATAGTGTGATGCAAACAATCCACAGAACTTTGGAGATTACGTCAGATATCTCAAACAGTTATAAAGGTTGCAGTATAATCAGGCTACAAAGAGAGCACATATCTTTAAAACAAACACAAGTTGCTTTCTAGTTACCACTAATTGCACCACTTTTTCTTAAAAAATCGCAGGCGTCTCTATGCAACCTCAGTCTTAGCAAACAAATCAGGAAAATCTATCTTGAATTTCAAAAACTTCTCTAAGTAGTATGGGCCTCCAGTAGATGCTTCAAAAAGTATCCGTGGGACATTGAATGTTGAGATCTCTCATTGAAGTCATAAAATGATACAGGTGATGGAAGGAGTTGAATTGATATTTAAACCCCAACATTACATACAGGGACTTTAGGTCTGCCTGGACTGCGAAACTAAACAGAGAAGTTGGTCAGCTCTATTTAGTGAGTCAATTTATCAGGAGCATATCAGAACAATCCCATACCCATTTTATTACTAGCACATGTATTTGCCAAAATCTGTTTTGTTATTTTGTCTTTCCTTTAGAATATTAACCTCGTTAAGAATTTATAGGTGAAGAAAAAATAAAACCAAGGGATATAATAGTCTGACATAATAGTAAAGTTATAAAGAAAACTATTTGGAGTGAAAATCTGAATGCAAGATGAATCATCTCAGGATGCTTTTATAATACAGACTTCAATATAGATGAGAGGATGCTATATTTTAAATATGTAGTGGAAATACATGAAAGTATCATTGCAATATTATTTTATATGTATAAATGTTTTCTTACAATTAAACTTATAACCATGCCAACAGCATATCCTCACATATTGACTTGCAATTTACTGGAGTCGTTTTCTGATGAATATTTAGTGCATTTGCAAAGTATATGGTGAGATTCTAGACTATGGAATAGATCATTTTAATAAAATCAAATGTCTCATGTAATGTAGAGATACATCACATTATTTCTGCTTATTTATCTTAAAGAATAAATAAGCCTTACCTTCTTTACTGAATTTTAAAGTAAAAGCCAACCCCTGACATGGGATGGGTATACATATAGTAATTCAGAAATCTAATTTTCAGAATGAATTCAAGCATGGATTTTTGTTGACTCTTCTTAAAACAAAAATCCCCATTTCCCACTTACCAGAAGCCTATCAAGTGCTCCACCAGCAACGGTCTCATTTGGGTTGAATATCCATATATGCTGTTATACTTCTACTAGAGGTAAGAGAGTCCTCCTAGATTTGAAACCCAGTTCTGCTGCTCACCAGCTGAGAGACACTGTGCAAGGTACTTGACATCTCTGTTACTCAGTTTCTTCTGATACTATGAGTATCCTTTTCACATGGGTTTGACATGACATGACTTCCTCAGAATATTTGTAATATACCTCACAAAGGTGCTACATGGCTTAAATGAGTTAATATTTGCTGAGTTCTTAGAAAAAGGCCTGTCATGTAGAAGCTCTAAAATAAACTTAAAATTTTTAAAGATATTTTAATTAATTATTTGAGACAGAGAGAGAGAGAGAGAGTGAGTGCGCACGAGGGGGGAGGGGAAGAGGCAGAGGGAGGAGCAGACTCCCTGCTGAGGGTGGAGCCCAACTCCCAACTCGGGGCTCCATCCGGGACAGGACCCTGGATCATGATCTGAGCCGAAGCCAGAGGCTTAACCAACTGAGCCCCTCAGGAGCCCCTAAGATAAAGTTTTTTAAGTGGGTACTACTTTCCTATCAATTATGTAGGATCAATATCTGAGCTTAGTGAAGAATATAGTTAGAAATCATTCAGGACTTATATGGGTCTAAAAATTCTTTGAAATTCAAAACACAATAAAACGGATGCTTACTTTCAGAGGATGCCTTTGACATTTCTTGGATGAAGAGATAGCATCTACACTATCAACCCAACCACTGTTTGGCTTCGTGATAACAATTTTGTTCAGGTGTTTTGCCTAATGCTCAAACACATGCTCTCACTGACCAAGCCATTCAGGATTCAAATAAAAACACCAGAATGCCCACTACGTTGACCCCCTCCAAACTGTAGAAATCCCTTCTTTCTTTCTATCTCTTAAAGTGTTACAATGAAAAAATGTTATCATCCATACAACAAAAAGGACTTCAAATCCCTCGTGAAAAGATCAACAGCACACATGGCTTGCGTTTGGCCACATTCTGCAGCAATCCCCCGCTTGCCGCCCCGCCTCTCCTACCTCAGCAGGTTTGTCTGGGAAATATATTGCTCTGCCTCAACTAGAAAAAACATAAAACATAATCTTGACTGTTGTTTCATTCCCTTTATAAGACTAATAATTCAGTTGTCTTATATCCAGAAACGCAGTCTTTATAACATGTCTGTTCTGTACTGACATTTTTATACCATTTTTCTTTAAGTGTCATATATTTCAAACGGCTTTAGGGAAAGAGTTATTGCTCAAAAGGCACTGCTTCCCTTATGGAATCCAGGGAATTTGGATCAATGTGTAAGTGCTATTGAGAACACCTGGATACCATTTATGGATTGGGGTCTTACCATCGGCCTGGAGATATTCAAATACTGAACTCCATTTCCATTTAAAAAGAAAATTAAAAGAGGATTCTCTGACAATGTTTTAATGCCACTTTTCTGAGGATGACAGTCATTCAAGAGGATGCAAGACGCTTGCCTATTTTATGTAAAGTGAAAATTGTTTTCTCCGTTTTAAAGAAGTGTGTGTATATATGTATGTATATATGTATGTATGTATGTATGTATATCCCCAAAAATCATGCGGACTTTTATTGATCATTTTCCAACTTTGCATCTAGACTCTAGGACTAATTTTAATCATATCAGAAATAATACCAGAGAATGGTGAAGGAGCAGTTAGTTCAACCACTTGAACTAACTGGAAAGTTAATCTCCTATTCAGTGTTCATGGTTCAGTGTGTGAAAATGATTGACCAAAATGATCTAACAAAACTCTTCAGCACTTTAAAGCTACATAACCATAATAGCAATTTATTTTCATTATTAATCAAATGCTTACATCATAATACACATAAATAATTGAAGCTATAGTTAACTCTATTATAAACATCTCACGAACAGGCATGAATGCAGAAGTCATTAGAATATAGGAATTGTTCTGATCTTCATGTAATCTCTTTCCTCTGGCAGAAAGAAACAAGAAAACAGGTTGCTGAACTTTGGGTGCAAATAAGTGCGGCCTGCTGGGAACAGGACTCCTATAACGACAAATAATGTCTGGAAGGCTGTGGTCCAAGGCCATTTTTGCTGGCTATAAGCGGGGTCTCTGGAACCAGAGGGAGCACACAGCTCTTCTTAAAATCGAAGGTGTTTATGCTCGAGATGAAACGGAATTCTATCTAGGCAAGAGATGTGCTTATGTGTACAAAGCAAAGAACAACACAGTGACTCCTGGTGGCAAACCAAACAAAACCAGAGTAATCTGGGGAAAAGTAACTCGTGCTCATGGAAACAGTGGCATGGTTCGTGCCAAATTCCGAAGCAACCTTCCTGCTAAAGCCATTGGCCACAGAATCCGTGTGATGCTGTACCCCTCAAGGATTTAAATTTAATGAAAAGTAAATAAAGGTGTAGATTTGTTCTCTTGTATTTTTGTTAAAAAAAAAAGAAACAAGAAAACATTTTTAACCATGTGACAATTTTAAAGCCTTATCCAGTGTTCCCAAATGTCAAAGATCAGAAACTGTTTACCTTTATGCTGCCAATCTACACTTACAGTTGTGAGTTCACTGGAAATGGCTTCTACGATATGTATCATGTAATTTAAAATTGTCAGGATTCAGTAATTAAAAGGGAAGAACAGTTTGGGATTTGGCACTAAAACTCTGACAGAGACAAATACGTTGTTTGAGAAATATGTTTAGCAACTTTTCCAGGAACAACAATAAACATAAAACAAAAAAACCAAACATAGTTCTGAGAATTATATTAAAGAATAGCCCGTTATAACTTTGAAAAAGGAAGTTTCCTCACCACAAACCAAATACATTCCTCTAAATGTACACTCTCATAAATTACAGATGTTCCCTACCACGTATTACCAGCCACCACAAACTCATAGACAGAGAAAAAAAAAAAAAAAGGAAGAAAGAAAAACTATTTGGTTTCATTGCAAGAGCTTACAGTTTTCCTGGGACATTTCTCAGACTGCAGACATGCCCAATGAGCTGACGTGATGACCAATGTGCTGATTTACTTTGTATACTACTAGAGTTGTTTCAACACCAGGCTTGCTGTGACCTCCAAGGGGGAGCTGTGCTCAAATCAGCTGCAAACAGGCCCCAGGGGACAAGCACAGTTGTAAACCAATAGGGGCCTTACCCTTGGATCAACAGTAGCACGCAGGGACCAGATGAGCTGATGACTCGGCTAGAGGCAGATCCAAGGAGGGCTTTCTCTACCTATTTCCCTCAACCATGCCATTTTCTCAGACCTGAGCTTGTGAATGGAAACAATGGCCCAAATGTGTACTGCCCCTCTGTTTAACCTGTTCACATTGGTCTAGTACAGGGTTCCAGGGAACAAGAAAGGCTATGGCCAGGGCACCAGGGCTAGGAAATGAGGAGTCCAGTGTAGCCACCACAGGCTCAATGAATTTGAGCCTCAATGAACTGAACCAAAGAAAAGGACCAGAAACCAATGCCACTACATATGGGAAATTGAACACATGATAAAGGGGACGTTTGGGGAAAATGTTAGATCCCTTCCTCACACCTTAGTCAAAAACAAATCATTAGAGGGTCCAATATTTAAAGTTAAAAAGAAAAGGAGAAAGTATTTTAATTTCAAAGTGAAGTGGGCCTTTTGAAGTATAACAAAAAATTCTCTCTGAAAATCTGAATTTACTAAACCAACAACTGAATTTACTAAACCAACAAAATCTGAATTTACTAAACCAACAAATTTACTACATTCCTAGTACTTGCTTCCTTTACCAGGACTATCAAATCTACAAGTTTTGTTTGTCTGTCCCAACCTGCAACTTTAACCAGACTGCAGGGAAGACATCTCAGGATATGAGAACAGCATCTTCTGGGCACCGTTCTGGAAAGGCACTGGCAATAAATTAGAAAAGTTTAAGTTTCTCTCTAGAAGTCCTAAAATAATTTTACTTAAAGTACCTGCCAGGGGACACAATGATAAAAAAAACACTGTTCATAAATATTTCTTTTGCTAAAGAGATCAAAACATCATGCTAAGCATCCCATAAAAATTAGTAGAAATGAGTAGTTCTTAAAGTTTTGACTGGAAGTTTTTCCAGACCATGAGCCAGAAGAATTGTACGGATATCACTACAATGAAACTGATAGGATGGCACCTTGGGAAAATGTCTGAGACTAAAATTGTTAGGTGTTCTTTACAGTGTCCCTAGGGCTGCAGTTATAATTATCCTCAACCCCAGCTTCTGATGAGAAAACCAAACAAAACAAAACAAGGTGCGAACACGGGTATTCTTTTCTGATTAAAGAACTAAATTTTATCTTATGGAAAGCCAAGAAAAAATGTTTGCTGCCACGTGTCATTCGTTAAAGAAAAGAAGTGCACATCGATGGAGAAATTGCCACTACATGTTAGATTAACTGGAAAGCCACATTCCACCTATTTAGGAAGTTTCTGATAAAGAAACCAACTGTGCATGCTCTAGGCTCATGTGAGGAGCAGCTAGGCAAAGGCAAAAGCAATGAGTCTTTGCAACAAGTTATATCTCTCCATGTTAACCAGCCAGCCACTTGGGAAGAGTTGATAAGGCCGTGATGTATGTCTACAAAAACTGTACACTGATTTTGAATAACTGCTCATATACAAAAAGCTAGTCCTAGTCTTTACTAATGTAAGAATCTGAATGTTATCCCTGGAAGAAAGAGTATGAATAACGTCCTTTGATTTGTATTTAAAGACATGAACTAGTAAATTTATATTTAAATAAAAATATCATTCAGGGAAAGTGTTTAAACATAAAATGAAAAGTATGTTATAAAACTTCCTATTGCTAGCTATCTGTCTACGTCTTTTAAATTATTTTTTTTAAAGATTTTATTTATTTATTTGAGAGAGAGTGAGCAAGCGACAGAAAGAGCATGAGCAGGGGCAGAGGGAGAGGGAGGGGGAGAAGCAGACTCCCCGCTGAGCAGGGAGCCCGACACGGGACTCGATCCCAAGACCCTGGGATCATGACCTGAGCTGAAGGCAGACGCTTAACTGACTGAGCTGCCCAGGCGCCCCTCTATCTATGTTTTGTTAAAAAAAAAATTCACGTACACATAGCTAGCATTTAATATTCCTGTGATGCTACGCTAAGCAGCACACAAGTGTGATTTATACACAACGAAAGGCCAAGTGTCACAATACACACTTCATTGGTTTGTCATGAAAATTAAAAAGAGTTATTATGTGAAAATGTTTAGAACAATGTCTGGGACATCAGATACATTCAATGAATATTATTTCATAGTATCTCACTTAATTCTCACAAAAAACATTGGAGCCCTAGAGATATTAAATAACTAGCCTAAAGCAACATCCTCCTATTCCTGAGCTTATGCTTCTAACTCTACTCTTCCTGAATATAAATAAATACTATATTCTCTCCTCTCTTCCTCTCCCTCCCGCTCACTCTCAAAGCTATTTCTTGGGGCTTTAAAAATATTTTAAAAATATTAAAAATATTTTTAAAATATTCAAAAAACTTAAACCGTGAAAACTTTATGAAGTTTTGAGTGCCTCATATTATTTACCATCAAGATCTGTGAAGATTCTTTTCTAGTAACGGAGATTATCATAGCAAATTATTTTTTTAAGTGCTAACAGACACTCTAGTGGGTACAGAAAGTTCTAATTGCCCTACTCCAAACGCTCCTGATTCCTGAAGTTTGGACAGCAGAACAATTGCATTTAATATTATTTGGAAACATCCAGAGGGCGCCCTAGGATGCGGACCACAGTCAGATCAGTCCCTGCTCCGGGGTGGGGTGAATCATACTCTCTCTATAGATGTGAGATGAGTATCTCTGTCCTGTTTTAAAAGTCCTTGCTTTAGAAAATGGTTTACATATTATTTAGAGACTTGGGGAAAAAAAACAAAAACAAATTAAGCACCTAAGCATACATATCATCTCATTTTAGCTGAGGCCTACCTACATAATTTGCTAAGAAGAAGCAGAATTGCCAGGAGCTATGGAGAGCAGGATGGACTTGCTTCTAGAAGCTAGAGCAGCTTACCACCCCTAGATCGATGATGGTGGTTTTCTGGGAGAGCTGAGTTTGGGAAAGAGCTTGGCTTCACAGGGGAAGAACTAAGTAGAATGTTCAGGAATATGTTCTTAAAATGATATGAAAGTGGGAATGAAAATGGTGTGCAACAGGTCACTCTGGCCCAGAGTGAGCAAGTGGGGCCCGGGGTTGGTGGTGGGGGCGGGGGGGGGTGGGGACATGAATTGCACAGGGAGGCTGAGGTCAGACCTGGCCATGCAAGAGCCCAGCCACTGGAAGGAGGCAGCTTGACAATTTCCTTCCTTGCTTTTTCTTTTTGGAGATAGTGAGTTTAGGAAGAAAGCCAGCCTCCTTCTCAAATCATGTGAGAGCCCCAGCTACTGAGGCACCAGCTTTATGGGGGTCCCTGAATGCAAAAGTATTGCCATTAATCCTTCAACCTCAAGTGTTCTGAGTCAGAAAGCCCACTCCCCAGTCTCTGAAGAGGGACTGGCACGCTCCCTGGTGCCACTCCCCATCTGTAACTCTCTCCCTAATACCACTATCTAGCACAAGCCTCCTACACCCAGAGTTGTTTGTTTGTTTGCAATTAACAAACAAACAAACAAAGCACAGGCCATTTTTAAAATGTCAGTTAAAAAGGTCAGCGAAGAAATGAAGATGAAATTCCGGCAATAAGAAATGAACAAAAGATTGGAGCTGAAGACCTCAGTGCTTGCTTTTTGCCCACTGACCAGATAAAGAGATCTGCATTATCTATGCAGCATGGGGTTTTTATTATTTTTACCTAAAGATGTCTCTTTTTGGTAATGACAAACGTGTCTTTAAAAAAAAAACAAACCTGTTTTTCTCAATATACCTTTAAAGGTTTCTAAATTGTTTCATAGCTGGTCAAGTTGAGATTTTTAAGAACCTCATTTTTAATTTGTAATAAAAAGTTTACAACTTGATTTTTTCAAAAAAATCAACAAACGGCAAGCACCCGTTAATAAGGGTCTTAAGTAATTGTCAAAAAAAAAAAAAAAAAAGGTCAGCGTTTCCCAGTACCAAAATTTAACAGAGAGCTCAGGGTATCAAGAGGGACACCCAAACACCCAGCTCAGGTCTTCAGTCCAGCTCAACGAGCACACCTTGACGGCCAACTTCTGAACAAGGTGAGGAGGGCCTTTCTAGAACATATGAGGCACGAGGATTTGAATGCATCTTGGCTCTGGTGCCCTGGTTGTTTGCCTGTTAGTTTGTAGAGTGGAGGAGGTGGTAGTGATTTAAATAGATAAATAGGGTAATCAGGGAACGTAGGGACAGTTTGCTCTAAGCAATTGTTTTCTAGAGTCTGAAAAGAAGAGAACTGCAAAAGCTTGATATGGTCTTACTCCCCTTCCCCCATGTTACCAATATTAAAATAAAATCAAGTGCGTTCACATCCAGGTTTCCTTTCTAAAGGTCTGAGAAGGTGGAACAATCTTTAAGGGTCATCTGAAGAAGATCAGGTGCCCCCCCACCCAGGCCCTGTTCCAGGTATGAAGCGAAAGCAGTTTAGCTGGAAAAGTCAAAAGAAGTCTTTTGCTGTTTTATAAATGATTTTATAAAGGAATATTACCTAGTTAGTAAAGATACAGAGTGGAAAAGGAGAAATGCAAAAGAACTAGCAATAAATATATTTCCAATCAAACAAATTAATATTGATGTTGTTTCTTAACTGTCCACCCAGTAGCCTACTGTCAAATTAGAGAGCAGGGGTTTATATTATCATTCAAGAAGGAATTCCTATCAGGAGGCCCATATTTCAGTGCAGAACGGATTACATTATTTGTCAAGGAAAACACATTACTCGTTGAAAAACAGAGAAGTTGACCTTGGCAAACAGTTAGTGAATGTGTTCCCTTCTTGATTTCCCTTATATGCAGTGTGTGGGAGAGCACATATTTACTGCTGCTTTGTGGCATTGTTTCAAAAGAACTCTGATTATTGTAGCCAGAAATGAGTAGGGAACATCTAGAAAACAGTTCACATTACAGTGTTGGGAAGTGATTGAATTTTTGTTTCCACCCTTTATGTTAAGTGGTAAAAAAAATTGGTAGTAAATAAGTACTGGCTTAGTATCTGGCTTAGTATCTGTTTATCTTTTTCCCTTGATCAACCACAGTTATTTTTTCCATAATTAGAGATAAATAAAAATAAGCATTGTTCTTTGATAAAACTCTAAAACTGTGTTAACAACTTCCCATCTTCTCAGGATGCTATTATCTTCTCGTTCAGCTTGGTTTCAAGTGGCAACATGACTCCTTTTATAATTAATTTATCAGAGTGTTGGATTTTGTCAAGGCAAAATTGTGTATCCTTGTGTATCTCTAGGTCTTTGCCTGTGGACTAGTCAAACCCAACCCAACAGATCCTCTTATCTGACTCTTCCCTTCATCTTGGTTTCATCAGTTTCGACAGTAATAATAATAGCAAATATTTGTTGAGTGTCGGTAACTTTTTTTGAAGCCATCTTTGCATGTTATGCTATTCACCTCTCTCAGCAACATCCTAAATTAGATACTACCGTGTTCCATGCTATAAATGAGGAAGCCAGGACTATAGATACGGACTGTGACTTGCCACCATCACAAGGCTCTTAATGGCTGGATAAAGGACCAGCCATTATTTCTGATGCACAGTGCTGACTGATCCTTTATGGAGGCCAACTGCACCTTGTTGTCCAGTCCCCTTCACGTTTTCTGTTTACGATGAGAGACCAAACCATTCCTCACCAACCGGAGCTAGCTGGGGAACAGCTATACCATGGGGACACACAAACTTAATTGAAAACACAATGGAATTTCTCACGCTGAATGTCCTTCCCTTTTGTCACTCCCTACTCAAAATCTACCCGTAAAGCTCCATCATCTTCGATTTGCTGAGAAATGAGTCAGCAAGGATTATGAGATTATGAAGACATTGTACAGTAAAGATGACAGATTGTAAGACAATGCAAAAATAGAAGAGGAAAACAGATTTTCTTTCATAACTGCAAACCGAGTCTGCGTTTGAGTGTGTATGTGATCAAAATATGTTATAAATGACTGGATCAAGGGGGTACGAAAGGCTGGGCTTCAGCTTCTAAATAACCAACAACAAATGCAACCAACTGGTACCGACTGAGAAAAGGCAAAACGACATTATGACCCAATGATTTTTAAAAATGTGATGCAAAGCAATGCTGTGAACTGTCTCACCCCCTGAGACTAGAGATACAGCCTCGTATCTCAAAAGATAATGTGCAGTGAAGGTTTAGTCATTACCTGGCATTTCCTCTCTTTGATGGGCTCTGTCTTCTGTAATTTCCTCTACCACAATTTTTAAATATATTTTTTTTAATGTTTATCTGGTAAAAAAAAATCCCCTCCCTTCCCCTTCCCCAGAGTCACTCACTAGTAGCAAAACTTCCACTTGGCCTTCAACACGCTTAACCAGTTTCCAAGTTAGTAGCCAAGGGATCTGGTAAGAGGAGAGCCAAGTCCCGGGATAAAACCCATTCCTTTACTTTTGGTCATTGCACCATGTAACACTTTCTTTCATAAAGGGATCTAGTTAACAGGGGGCCCAGAGGGTCTGAAATGAAGTCCCTTTGGACATCACCAGGCAGGAGGAGAGCAGAGCTGGAGAAAAGCAGAAGGTGACCTTCTGCCCTAGCCAGGGGGTCCAGAAGGGCAATGGCAGAGCAAATTCGTATCACTTCTCCAGCAGCCTTCTCGGCTCTTCTCTTGTTCAGACTCAGAGGGGTTTTTTTTCTTTATGATTATTTTAAAAATTTTGTTAATTTACTTTCATTCAGATTTTACAAACTCAAAATCTAGTTTTGAGGAATATTCACTTTTCCCAAACCAAACACACCTGGAAGAATCATTTCGAGACCCAGTATAGCATTTTGGGACCTTCACTGCATCTCCAACCCCAGAAAAAGCTGCCGAAGTGCCCCACATGATCCTCCTTTAACACAACCAGAGGGTTTTGTGTTAAACCCCAAACCTAAAAGTGAAGTAGAAAGCTAGTAGGAGCTAAAAAAACACAGAAATAATACCCACCACCCTCAGAGCAATGCCTCCTGGAGTGTTCATTTGCCTTCTCTCCCTCTTTTCCTCTCTCTCTCTCTCTCACTTTGTCTGTCTCAACTCACACCAGCACACATCCTTTCTTCAGGCTTCCATAAATATTTATTGAGTACTTACCACTCACCACGCACCTTGCCAGAACGGAGGAACCGAGGGTGAATAGGACAAGTGTGTCCAGCTTTAAGAATTCAAGACAAGTAGATAAGACTTTCAAATTGACAAACAGCTACAAAGCAGGGTGATAAGTACTGTCGTGCAGGTGTGGGGAGAGGGTGGTAGCCGTGGAAAGGAAGGAGGTCTTAATTCCCCAGAGGTTGGGGGAGACTTCCTGGGAGTAAATTCTTAAAGGGGATTGAAAGAGGGAATACAATCCTGCCAGGTAGACGGGGAAGAACATGTCCAAATAATTAGCTTTTAGAGCACATATCAGCACGAGGGGGAGCAGGGTGATTACTCAAGAAAGCATAATAATTTTTATAAATACAGAAAATTTGACTGGACGATGAACTATGCATTGAGTTTGAAGGCAGCATGGGAGTCAGGGAGGGGACAGTTTCTACTGAAAGCTTTTATACCAGTGCGCTTTACCAGAATGGCTTTTTTGGATGGTGATTACTACCTGTTCTCAGGAGACAGCTTAAAGGGATATGGCAAATGGGTCATCTGCTCCATGTAAAAAAAAGGAATTCCCAAGAGCAAGTGTTGTTGTTTTATGCTTGCTGCCCAGGGACAGAGGCTGAAACAACCAGAGGATTTCTCAAAACTTTACTCTTTAGTAGTGAAGTCCAGTCCATCTGTATGCCTTCTAATTCCCTCAACAATATAGTCTGTGACAGCCATTTGCAAGAGACAGAGGGTGTGTGTGTTGGGGGGGGGGGGAGACAGAGACAGAGAGACAGAGTTAAAATTATAAAACAAAAGGAAATCTGATCTATCATCCAGCTTTATGTCTATTGTGATATCAGCTTTATTCCTGATAACACAGGTTAACTCCTCTAAGTGATTTAATTTAATACCTTTAACGAGGAAATAAAACCATTCGACTCCTTCATAGTAGATGGGGAAAAAAGTTTCTGGGTTTATTCTGTATTATTATTTTTGCCTGTTTTGAGTAGAAGTCAGTTTGTAAAAATTCTTCAGAAAAGCCATGGGGGGGGGGTGGCGCTGAAAAGGCACATTTTTAGTTGATATCAATTATACAGTGTTAGCTACTGAAAGCGTATACATCCCTCAATAGAATGTGAGGATCTTCATCAAGCATTGCGACTCCTAACACTACATCTGAAGTGGGCTAAGACAGGGGGGCATTTGCTTGCTAATGGAATCTTGCAGGTAAACGAGGCGAAGCTCAAACACTACAGGTCAAGTGGTAATAAGTGCTTGTTTTTACCTTTTTCATCTGGCAAAAAAACTTGCAAATTTATTTTGTTCCAAAATATTGAACATTAGCCAGACTGTTCTAGGTAATGGTGGGATTGCTTGATGAAGGACCCTGATTTTTACAGAGAACACAGCTTTTAGACTTAATCTCAACTTCTATAAAAGAGTATTCCAGTTTTGTGCTTCTGAAAATCATCACTGTGAATCACGTTAAGTGGAAATGTCTGTAGACATATTTAAGTAAAGACAAACATGCTTAATTTCTTTTGCTATATACCTGAGCTATGCTATACATTCCTTGAGGGCCAATGTTGTACTAAAGAGAGAATAAAGGATTTTAGAAATGACATAGGTTTAAAGTCCTTTGACTAATTCCACTGGGATTATTCGAGTGCTTGGAAGGGGAGGGGTGAAAGCAAGGATAGAAAGGAGGCAGATATTAGTGCCTGTTGTAATTACTATGTTCCCCATGGTCTGAAATGCTAAAAATGAATGTTTCCTCTATTACGAGGATATAAACCTTTCTCACTGCAAAGCTATTAGCATATATAATGCACATGTCTGAAAACCATGGCTTCTCTGTCATTCTTTTCAGACCTTTAGGGACCTGGGTTATTGTATAGTCCTGAATTATAGCCAGCACATAATTTGTAGTCCTCTGGTTTCCCACATATTTTTAAAAAAATCAGTTTAAGCAATTTTACTCATATTTAATGGTTCGGTCTTTTCCAACAAATTAAAACGTTTGCATTGTCCGGAAAAAAAATTGCTATGCAATTTACAAAAGAGAAGACACATGAATATACTTCACTGAGTGCCAGCATTTCTATCAATGAGATGATTTAAAAATGCAATTCTAGGAGTTTATTAATGTAATATTTCTTTAGAAAATAAATAAACAAGCTTCTCAGAAGTCAAAAACATACATAAACTCTTGATGTGCGTGCACCATTCTAGGGCATATGAAGTCACAGGAAAATGAATGACATTAATTTGGACCTTTTGTACAAATACATTTCGTCCTGTATTTTAGGGGCAGAAATCGTACCTTAACAGACTCAACATTTTTTTTTCTCTGATTTCAGTTCTTTCACCGCAAAGGTAGAATAAAACAAGAAATCTTACTTCCCCTATTCAGTTTTATTTCAATCTATGTCAGTTTAGCGTATTTTAGATAGTCTGTATAATTTTTTAAAATAAAAGGGCCATTCTAATGTTAATTTGGATCAATCTTCCAAACATATGATTCTAGGTTTCTAAAAGGGGCCCTCTTGAGGGGGCTTTTTAAAAGTGAACAAAAAAAGCACCCTGAGGCTGCCCAATTCACATTTAACCTACTTACATGAAAAAGGAACTGCTTTGGTTAAGAATAAACTTCCACAAGCTCAGGTTCAAGCGAAACACGCCAGCATATTAGTGAGGAAATGAGACAGCAAATAGTAACTCCTTTCATACCAGCAAAAGAATACTGTATTTATTTAAAACAGTTGGCAGAAATTCTCATTTTAATTAAATTACATTTACTGAAATAACATTTTCATAATTAAAAAAAAAATAACCCATTTCTCCCAAAGAGCTAGCAAAAAATAATCACAGGAACTTCAAATGGGCAAAGGAGTAAAGCGATGGTTAGAATAAATGTGACTAATTTGTGGATGACTACTGTGCGTTAGTTCACTGGTTTTCAGTGATTCAGAAGCCATTATTATCCTCTGTTGTCCTGTAAAGTTAATAACGAAGTAGCTAGCAAGTTTTGTTATTAATGATTTTTTTAGAGGAAGTAACTTAGTACAAGTTCCATATCTTATTATATTTTTATTACTTGCACACTGGGATCCTAGAACAGAGTTTAGCTCACAGTAAAGATACTACAATCTGACCTCTTCTTTTTCCAAATAAGGAAACTGAGTCCAGAAATGTTAAATGACTCCTTCTTAACAACTCAACTAATTAAAAAGACTAGGTCTGGAACTCAGGAGGCTTTCCACTGAACAGCTTGTCCCAGAGTGAAGCATTTATACCCTCCTAGACGACAGAAGGGGGGCCGGGGTGGTGGTGACACACCATCTATGTGGACTAAGGGAGAAACAAAACAAATTCCATTCCAAGGTAAGGCTCGGTCTCTTTAACTCCTGGCTCCCTCCTTCAAAGAGTTCACATGAGAACCAAAGTTCATGTTCCTCAGGGAACAAAAATTGTCAGATAATCAGGTTAAGTCTCACATATTGACCAAACCAATGAGTGGATAACACGTTTCCACGACTTACCAACGACACCTTAAGTAAGACCAAAATTCTCCACGAAACAAACAATTTTGATTGCTGAATTCTTCCAAATAGACCCAAGATGGCCAAGTGAGTCAAATGATCAACCTCAGTTATGAAAGCCACACAGGGGAAAAGGAGGAACAGTTAAATGAAGAGGGAAAGTAACACCAAAACCATGGGGAACACAGAACCACCCTCTTCCTTCTTGGATATTGCTGAATGCTGGTCTTGTGAAGAGTAAAAAGCATTATATGGTGCTGCAGTGCCCAATAAAGTTTCAACCAGTCAGAAAAGGACTTATAATAGTTTCATACATGTGCTGCTGGATAATTTATGAACAAATACGTCGTGGTTAAAACCTAAACAAGTAGGAAGTCCGTTACATTTGTACAAAAGGAACACCAATGAGCTTTCATTAGCATCCTTCTCTATTATTGGGTCAAATCGGAGTACAAATGAGTTGTCTTTTGAGAACAGATTAATAACATATCACAGGCTTACAATCTGAACTAAGTGCGGTACAAAAATCTAATAACAAGCACAAGTTAAATCCCATAATACTAAATATTTGTCACAATGAGAAACGAAAATGAGCTCCTGTTCTTTACTAATTATGGACGGCCTGCCTTCCCCCCCTGAAATTATTTGTCTCACAACTCAGATCAATAGATCCCACAAAATCTTTGCATTGCAAAACTTCCCCCAAAGTCTTTCAGCAATATTGATTACTTTTTCTGCTCTTTGTAACGCTGATATGGATCATAGCATGAGGGCCATCTAAACTCAGAGGCCCCAAGTACTACTGTTAGGAAAAAAACAACAAAAACTCTCCCTAAGAGTTTAATTTGCAAATTTCCTTGTTCGCTATCAGTTATTCTCAACTTACAAGCTCCCAGGTCAAACTCATTATGACCAAAAGCTCATTATGACTAAAGTGCAACAAAACTTAATGCTAATAAAAACAATGTATTGCATTTCATAGGATTGAACCCAAATTGACAACATACAAACTGCACTCCACAGATCACTAATGTGCCTAGAAATATTAACAGATATTGGGGTGAAGGAGAGGGTCTCAAGAAATATTTAATTAAATCAACTTGAATAAGTACCCTCTTAGTACCTCTTAATCGCACAGCAAACCCGAAAGAAGGAGGGTTGGTATGCTATCATTTTCTGAACTTATTTAGGCTTAGAAAACCCAATTTCCAAGGATCCTTCTTCATTTGTGGAAAAGAAAAAAAAAAGCTATCTTAAAGATATAGCTTAGCTAATGTTCCAATTTATAACTACAATAATAACAAACATAACACATTATTTCTAAACAAATTCCCTCCTTCCAAATGCATTGTGGGAAACTGAAGCTTACACTTTCCCCGAGGTTGGCTGGCCCAAAGCTACTCTTTGTAAAAAGAGGAGATAGAAATTCACTCCAAAGATCAGGATCCTTCCATTACAAAAAACAGAGATTAACTCCTACTGGAAACTCCATCCCTGATAAGAACTGTGGTCACAAATTTAAAAAATGAAGACTTTATTTTACCTACTTAATTTGCATAGCTTATACACTAAAGATTTTTCCTACACCTTTCTCTGATGGAAAATGACATCTCTTTCCTTGACCTTCCAAGATATAAAATTATAGCCATCATTTCGTTTCTAGCTTGAAAAGGTCTAATTATTATAATAATTATTATATATTATATAATATTATAATAATTATTTATATTATAATTATATATTATAATATATAATTATATAATAATATATAATAATATAACATAATATATTATATAATATACAATAATTATTTATAATATTATAAATAATTATTGTATGCAATTATTATGGATAAAATAAATAATCTAACTTTGTGAATTGGAAAGAAACCTATCAGACCTTATAAATGGGGACAACAATGGCATGAGTTTATAAACGCAATGTTCTTTTAACCATGCCTGGCACATCATATATATGTGTTTGACATTATTATTATGCTTACCATACATTTATAGGAGCCCTCATTCTTTCATGTTTAGCATTCACACAGGTTTCCTGAAGGCTTCTGTATTTTATCAGTAATTGAATGAAACATAATCACTAACTCTGAATCATGAAAATAATGATTTTTTTAAAGGTAGAAAAAATAGGTAGAAAAAGTATATTTTCCAATGTCCAGTATGAAATCACATTCTCTGGGGGATGCCTGGGTGGCTCAGTCATTAAGCATTGGACTCCTTTGGCTCAGGGCATGATCTTGGGGTCGTGAGATCAAGCCCTGGCCTAGCTCTGGGCTCAGGAGAGTCTGAGACTCTCTCTCTCTCTCTCTCTCTCTCTCTCTCCCTGCCCCACTCTGCCCCTACCCCTGCTCACGTGCATGCATGCACTCTCTCTCTCTCTCTAAAATAAATATATAAATCTTAAAAAAAAGAGAGAAAGAAATAACACATGGGGTGTGGAATTGAATATAGCAATACAGTCTCAGTAGCCACAGAGCCCCCACAGAGGTCTAGCGGGGGAAAGGGTAATAAAAAATGAGGAGGCAGCGAAGGAAAAAGAAAACATGAAGAGGAAAGCGGAGGAGAGGAAGAGGAAGAAAAGGAGGATGACGAAGAGAAGAAAGAGAAGAAGAAAGGAGGGAAAGAAGGAGGGGAAAGGAAAAAAAGAAAGAAGAGGAAGTAAAAAAGAAAAAGAATAAAGAGGAAAGCAACTTTTATTAAGTCTTAACTCTTGCATACCAGGCATTCTAAGTGTTTTACATATTTCCGTTCATTTAATCTTTACTACTCGGTGTGCTCAGAGAACATGATCTCCAGTTTAGAGGTTAGGACACTGAGGCAGACAGGTGAGGTAAGTTGCTGCACCATCACGATGTGAGTGTTGAAGTCTAGCCATACTCCCGGCCAAGCCGACCATGGAGCCTACGTTCATAACCACTTCACCAAAGTGATAATGTTACCCACTGTCCTCAGGTTAAGACAAGGTACACAGAGAGGCAGCTATGGGCCCAGAGGAAGCACACGGAACTGAAGCTGGCTCTCCTGGAAGGAGTGCTATGGGAAGAGTTTGCAGGAGTCAGCCAGGTGAAGCAGGAAGGGGGCATTTGAGCCAGGGAGAGTAGGCTGGGCGAACTCACGATGGCTTGAAAGAGCAAGGCGCTTGCAGAGGTAGGGGCATAGTGTGCATGAGGGAATGCTGAGAACAGACACCTGGGAGGAAGCCAGGAGTCCAGCTAGGAGGGTCTCTGTGCCAGCCACACAAAAGGGTTGACAGCAAGAAGGATGGATCTTCAAGTGATCCAGTGAGAAGTGATGAGGACTAACCCCAGGGAGAGGAAATTGCAAAGGATGGTGGTGAATAAGAAAGATTTAGTTCAAGAACAGAGAGGTATTAGGAACCCACTGGAGGGAGAAGATGAAAAGAAGAAATAATCTAGAATCTCTCCCAGGGTATTGGCTTGGGTGACCAGACAGCTGGTACAATTCTCCACGTTAGAGATTATATCAAAGAAACAAGCAGGATTGGGAGGAACAGTGTTAGATTTGAACCTCCTGATTTCGAAATGCAAGATAGTTCTCTCTCTTTTTATTTTTGAAAGAGAGAGAGAGAGAGCACCAGGGTGGGGGGGGTGAGGGGGCAGAGAGAGAAAGGGAATCTTAAGCAGGTTCCATGTCCAGCGCAGAGCCCGACTTGGGGCTCCATCTCACCACCCTGAGATCAGGACCTGAGCCAAAATTAAGAGTAGGACACTTAACTAACTGAGCCACCCAGGTGCCCCAGAAATGCAAGGTATTTCATTACAGATGCCTAAACAGCAATGGAATATAGAGGTTTAGAAATAAGAAGAGAAGTCCCCTGAAGATGTAATTTTAGAGACCTCAGTTTATGGGTAGTGGTTGAAGGCATTTGTTTGCGCTCAGTCACCCTGGAAAACCATGTTTATAGAAAGGGGTTCAAAAATGAGCCCTGGGGAATGCTAGCAGTTATGTTCACAAACTGAGCACAGTGCAACCAGACACCTCCAAAATACAACACAATTTTCAGTCAATTAAAAAGCATTGGCTCGTCAACCTAAGAGGTCCAGGGGGGAAGAGGAACATAGGGAGAAAAAAACAGAAAGCTACAAGAAAAAATAGGATATATTTTACATGGAGTCCAATACTATAAGAACGAACTTCACAAAGGGCAGTGGCCAGTGGATTTGGCAACATGGAGATCACGGTTGACCTTTAAAAATGGTAAGGGCCTAAGAAGGTATAGGGCAATGAAGAGTTAGAACAGGTGAAGACAGTGTCAAACATGGGTAGACTGACCTTTCAAAAAGCTTGGATGTGAATGGAAGAAAACAAGATCAAAAGCTTACAAGCAACTTGGGTTTAAGAATTTGTATTTCAAGAGGGAAGAGGCATGAGCATGTTCAGAACACAGGGAGCCTCAAGATGGAAGACACGGGAGAGCGATGGATGGAGAAAGAACATCAAGAAAGAATGAATAGTGGGTGCAGACAGGTTTAGACATTATGGCTACAAGGAAATATTTGTGCACTTAGTAACCTCTATTTTCTTTTGAAGTGTATTTCAGGGTCATCTTGTGAAAGGATGAGATCAGTGGGGTAGCAAGTTTGAAAAAGAGGTAAAAGTGTGCAATTATCTTTGGTGGGGATCAGAGAAGCGACTGACTGATGTTATCTCGCGATTGTATCCTAAACCAAAGTACTTTAAAAAAAAAAACAAAAAACCCTGTAAGATGAAGAATATTAATCACAGATAAAGTTAGAGGTATCTTCTAAATTAAGAAAACGGTGTTTCCGATTTTTCAAATAGGGATTGCATCTACAGAAGACAGTGATCACTAGCTGTATTATAAATTACAATTTGGTGGAAATCCTTTTTCACTTGTGTTCATGTTTCTGCAATAATCATGAAAAGTCCCCAATCATGGAGAAGGATCAAGGGTAAGGCAAATTAATGTCCGATTTTCTCAGAGTCCACTGAAAAGAAGGGAGGAAATGAGGAAGCGCAGGGGCTTGAGGGGTGGGGCGGCTCTGGAGCAGAATGAAAGTCTCAGAATGTCCACACTCAATTCACACTTGTGTTGACACATTTGCCATTCTTTGCACATGCCACAAAGCACCAGCCACCTGCTTAGGTCTTAGGAACCGGACAAGTTTATAAAGCTAAACTTCATACGGAATGCTCTCCACTCAGAGATTGATAGTAACCTCCAGAAAAGAAAATGCTCCTTCCTTAATTAACTGCTCAGTCATCAAATTCTAACGACAGCTTGCCATAGGTATGTATTAATTTTAAGGAGTTGCAAATTTGAAAGGAAAAGATACAAAGAATTCCTGGGAAAAGAATTGCAGAAAGATTAAAATGCACTAATTTTAGAATTAGGAGACAGCCAACTTCCATACACCTTTTTTTTTTTTTTTTTGTTACA
>NW_027397067.1:11409923-11472813 GCF_003265705.2 Callorhinus ursinus
AGCAGGGAGCCCGATGCGGGACTCGATCCCGGGACTCCAGGATCATGACCTGAGCCGAAGGCAGTCACTCAACCAACTGAGCCACCCAGGTGCCCCAGGTGAGTAGGTTTTGACCACGGATGGCTCTGAGGATTTATGGGGTAGACATTCAGTTGGATGTTAATATGGATTAACATCCATACCCACTCACTGAGTAGCCCAAAATATTGGCTCTGTGACCCAGCTACTTAGAGCTGTGACCAAAGAAGTTAAACCTAGAGAAATCAGCAATTTAAAAGAAATTCCAAATTGTTCTAAATTTTCTGTTGCACTTTTCTTAAGTCCTCGTGTTTTCCCTTTGGACAGAGTGTTGTAGAATATTCTTATAATTTCATCACTTGCCCAAAAAAGGAATATAAAGGAATAAATGTCAAGTTAAAGTTATATCAAGGAGATCACTTTTAAAGTTCTTTTATTAAAGGCCTGAATTTCCTCTGATTTTCTTATTTTCTCCCTCTCTTTCCCTCAACCTCCCTAAGGCACAGCAGATTACACAGAATAAGTGTTCAAGTAAATGTTGAATGAGTTGAAATCCATTGTAGTTCAAGTGTTTGTTTGTTTTTTTTAATTCGTGACTACATAAACAAAGAGATCAACTTGCTAATCAAAAAGGAAAGAAGACTTACACATTTCTAATCAATGTAAGAATACCAGTTTCAACTCTATCCTTCCTTGATCATCAAGGCATTCTGACATAGACATAAGAAAAGAAAAGAAAAAAAGATATTTTTGCATAACATCCCTAAGTATATTGCCCTTTAGGTAGAAACAGTGTGAATTCCATTTTCTTTTCTTATCACTGGCATCTCGCTGCTGCTGGACTGCAGTGGATTGGTAACATCATTAGATCCCAGTAATACAGGAAGGATTGCTACTCAAGAACAAGAGCTGAAAAAATTGTTTTATATAGAGGACATTTTTTTTATTACTATTTTTTTAGGAAAATAAATCGTACTAATATTTGACAAGTTACATAGTAATGAATGAAAGAATTAGTTGTTTGGTATCTTGCTCTGAATACAGCCACATAGCTGCATATCACAGAAAATTTGAAACTATGGAGATCTTTGTAGACAGACCATGAGACCATCTTGTCCAGCTATAATGTTTTCCACTGGGAAACATGACTAAGCACACCTGTCACTTACTGGGTAGAGTATTTCTAATTCTTCCATTATTAGTTACAGCTATTTCAAGTGACCCAGGTTTAATAATATATCTAAAAGAGCAAAATCTATTATTTACAACATAGGAGTGGTGCTGGTTTCATTTTCACTTCATATTTTCATTAAAATGTCGAAAATGGTTTTTTGCTTGGCATTATTTAAAATTGCTGTGGGACTCAAATACATGTATTTATCATCTTGGCTAAAAGTAATTAATTGAATTTATGAATCCAAATATGTGACAAGGCAGCTACTTAAAAATAAATGATTCTCCCACATTTTGGCTTTCTTCAGAATGGTTAAAAAGTCTAAGGTTAAATAGAAAGTTAAGGCACCACCCATGCACATTTTCTTATGGATCTCTTATACCTACACAATGATAAAATGAGTTGAATTTCTCAACTAAGGCTTCAAATAACCAACAAAAAGTCCAAACAACAAATCCCCACCTGGAAACATGCAAACCTGTCTATGCGTCTGCTTATCATCTCAAAAGATGTTAGAAATATTTCAGCATTGTATGAACTTTGTTAGATTCCACAACCATTATAATTTCTGCATTTTGTTAAATATCCTTATGCTCTGCCCTAGCCACCATCAGGAAAACCTCAAAAAATGAATAAAAGCAACAACAAAAATCCAAAACTGTACCAAGCAAAACCACACTAAGGACATTATTCGAAACCAAACAGTTACTGGGGTTGGTGGGGGTGTGGGGGATCTTGGCTCTAGTATTCAGAGTCCAATTTATTTTGAGGTCAGCATGGATAGTAGACTATTTTTTAATCTCAGTTTTTCTATCACAGAAATTCAAGTTCTCAAGACATTATCATTGGACGGTATCCCAGAATATTAAACACAAATCCCTGAGCTACAGAGCAATTGGACATACTTGGAAGACCTGACTTAAACAATATTAAGTGTTTCCATCTAGAAATGATATAACATCATATGAATATCCATTCACCCCTCTGTCCTTCAAAGGACCCGAAAACAGACCCCTGAATTGTGACCAGGCACTCCCTTCAAGACCCTCACCTAAATAACATGGGTCTGGTGTGGCTTACACATATCATTATGAAAAGATAAAGCATTGATTTTCAAAGTTTGTACAACATTCTCCTATTTTGCCACAGTCATTGATATTTATATATTTTGCCTTTTTTTTTAAAAAAAGCTTGCATTGTCCAGGTAATAATTTTAGTTCTCCCCCTCAGTTCTTGGACAAATCACTTCCCCTCTCCGTTCCTAATTTTTCCAACAATAAATCTGCCTGCAAACCTGGTGTATTTCAGTTCTCTGAACAAATATCTATCAAACTTCAGTTGAAGAGAGGCAAAGAACTGTGTGCTTTGCTAATATTGCTACCCAAGTGCTCAGAGGATGAGTACCTAAGAAATATACTGTTAACTAACCAGGAAATGAACTTCCTACATTTGCATTTCTTAACAAAATGTTGAGTATTTGTAGAACAGAGAGAAAGCAGCAGGTGAAGAGCTAAACATGTTCCAGGTAAGAAAAATGATCATCGATAGATCAAGCAGTAAGTATTGAATTAAAATGTATCTATCATGTGTCCCATAAGATATCCAGATGGATCTAGATGAAAAATATTGGGCCCCTAAAGCTGAACCTAACTGTTGAGACATTAGTCACAAAACAATGATGAAGTGACAATGAAATATAGTACAAAAGTAGTGTAATGTTAAGTACTAAAGTGTAGTAGACAGCTGTTGAATATTATAGATAGAAACTGAAATTAGAGAAAAATTAAGGTGAACTGAAATCAGGAAAAATTGAGAAGTAGGACGTAGCCCTTAACTCTGTGCTTCAAGAATTTGGGTCAAGCACAAGCATTCAAGGTGAGAATGTCCAATGCTCGGCGAAAGCATGACACTCCAGGCCTTTGGAAACAGAAGGCTAGCATCATGAGGAGGCCATACACGGTTTAAAGTTTCATTCAAGAGAAGGTAAGCAGCCACTGGAGGAGGGAGAGAATTAAATTGTGACTAAGGAAGATCAGACCACCACTTGGTCTGTTCCACGTAAGCTGAACTGAAGTCAGGGACAGCAGATAAAGGCCCCCTTTGGTGAGATAGTCGAGAGATAGTATGATGACAGCAGAAATTCAATCAGAATCCAGGAAGACAAATGAACAAAATTTACTGGTAAAAGTTATTGAGGAAGGAAAGGATACAGTCAAAGAAGACTTCCTGTTTTTAGCTTGAAGGACCAGAAGAACAAAGACGATAATGGCAAAAATTGTGAGAGGGAGACTGTTGATAGGTTTGGTTTTGGATATGCTGGCTTGAAAATATCCATAAATAGAAAACTGAAGAATTACAGAATTTGAAGTCTAGCTAGGTTAGTTTCTTAGGCAGCCATCACAGAGTCCTAGCTAAAACCAGGCCAATCCATGTGCCCACTTAAGAACTAAGGGCATAGATGGGAAGGCAGCAATGGAAAGGAGATAGAGCTCTCTCTTTGACCAAACTTCAGTCACATTCCTTGGAGCCCACTTCTCAATTGTGCCTCAACCATGGCCTTCAGTGTCTGTCCTTGCAATGTCCAGTCCTAGCGAGAATCCCACTAAGCCAGTTTCGAGAGAATCCCCTCATCAGTCTCTCACCAAATTTCCCCATCCTTTATCATCCTGGGCTTAATATCTGATCACCCTGGCCGGCCTGCCCACAGCAAGAATCCTATTGGGTCAGTTTAGCAAGAATTTTCCCTACTCTTTGTAACCACCCTTAGTAGTTTTCCACCCACAGACCTCTACATGCCTCAAACTAGCTCCTTGACTATAAATCTCCACTTATTCTCACTGTATTTAGAATTGGTCCCATTCTCTCTTCCCTATTGCAGTAGTTTTGACACCACCTGTCGCAAGAGTCTCGAATAAAGTCTTCCTTACCATTTTGACAAATGTCAGGATACTTTTTTCTTTAATGAAGGTCAGGTCAAATGGCTTGTCCATCATTAAGGGGTCATGAAGGGTCCATCAAGGAGAGAGAGAAGGCTCAGAAGGGCCAAGAGAGAGTAAGGTGCCATAAACCAAGTGAGAAGAATCTTTCAAACAGAGGTACCTCCACTGTATGATACACATCCAAGTGAAGCCAGCAACAGCACAAATGACTTGGCTGAAAGAATTTCAATAAAGTAAAAGTCATACTGCAAGGGGTTGATAAAGAAAGGCTGTTCAAGAAGTGAAAACCACAGCCATTCAGCAAAGCAAACTAAGATAAACTATATCCAGTGATAGAAGGAGCCCTTTACTACAGATGATCCCCAATTTGAGAGAGTTTGGTTTAAGATTTTTTGACTTGATGATGGTGCAAAGGCATTAGGCGCACAACAGAAACCGTACTTCGAATTTTGAATTTGGATCTTTTCCTGGACTAGTGGTATGGGGTACAATACCTTCTCACAGTGCTAGGCAGGAATAGCAGGCTGCAGCTCCCAGCCAACCCTGTGATCACGAGGGTCAACCACCGATACGCTTATAACCTTTCTGTTTCTCACTTGCAGTGCAGTATCCAGTACATTACATGAGTCAACAATTTATTACAAAATAAGCTTTGTGTTAGATGGTTTTGCCCAACTATAGGCTAGTGTAAGTCTTCCTAGCATGTTTAAGGTAGGCCAGGCTGAGCTATAATGTCCCGTAGTATATTACATGTAGTTTTGACTTACACTTTCAACTTAGGATGGGTTTATTGGGAAGTAATCCCATCTTAAATGGAGGAACAATTGTATAGAGAAGTATCAAGAGAGACAAGGAAGAGAATGTGGGAGGGTCTTTAAATGATGCTTAATTATGGCTTTGCCTATAGGGCTGAATATGAATTTTCATGCTGGTGAAATTAGAGACAAACCGAACATAACTACTTGATTTTTATTTTTATTTTTTTATTTATTTTTTAAAGATTTTATTTATTTATTTGACAGAGAGAGACACAGCGAGAGAGGGAACACAAGCAGGGGGAGTGGGAGAGAGAGAAGCAGGCTTCCCGCTGACTGGGGAGCCCGATGTGGGGCTCGATCCCAGGACCCTGGGACCGTGACCTGAGCCGAAGGCAGACGCCTAGCGACTGAACCACCCAGGTGCCCCACTACTTGATTTTTTAAAAAAATTCTTAATAATGTCAAATAGATAGCTTTGATATCATTTGAAACTAAACATATGTGCTTTTGGCCTCCTCCTACTTGGAAAGATCTATTCCCTAGAAGGGTGAAATATATAATGTGATTAAGATAATGGTTATTCTTCATGCTGGTAATTTTTTGCTATTAGTTAATTGTTACTATATACAAACTGTCTGTCATGTAGATTTTAAGGGAAAACAGTTTCTCTAGTCAAAGATACTCTTTCCATTAGGTATCATATGTCAGATCTTTTTAGCACCCAAAATGCCAGCCCATTTTATTACATTCTTCTTTATATAGTTCTCTAGTTGCATCATATATGGTTTCTTCAAATACTTAAATTCAGGGAAGTTACAGTCTAATAACAAAAACAACAACTATGACACTATCAGTAACAATATTAGAATATTATTTGTACTGTACTTTATAAAGCAATTTCAGGGGCACCTGGGTGGCTCAGTTCGTTGGGCGTCTGCCTTCAGCTCAGGTCATGATCCCAGAGTCCTGGGATGGAGCCCCTCATCCGACACCCCGCTCCACGGGGAGCCTGCTTCTCCCTCTGCCCACACCCACCCCCACTCCTGCTCTCTCTCTCTCTTAAATAAAGTCTTAAAAAAAAAAAGCAATTTCATATATATTACCTCATAATTTAATCCTTATGACAACCCAAGAGCATTTTTTTTTTTAATTTTTGCATTTTACCAAGCAAATCGAAGGCAGAGAGAGTGAGCTTGGGTCAGGTCACGCTGCTCCTGTAGGACCTTTCAGGCTGTGTTCTGTCCCATGGTCTCAGAACCCCACTGCCTGCATGAGGCAGCTCTGGTCTGGGATGAACACCCCTGAGGAACACCACTGCAGTCACAGACGACACCTTTTGCTGAAATCATGAATGTCCCCCTCTGTAATTTAAAAACCATAGCCATGACAGTAAGTGTTCTTTGTTCTGCCAGTGAGCACGGTATTTTTCTCACATGCTTGCAGATGCCCAGGGTCAGTGCAACAACTCTGGTTCCCTCTTTCCCTTGGGAGCTTGTCCGGAAGTATTTTACCTGTTCTCGAGAACGCGTTTAAGTTTAAAGTGCCTTCTTCAGTTCTGCATCAGAAAGCCTCCGAAGGAGTGAGGCTCCACCCTTGTAAAATGGGACAGGGCCAGGAGAGGTCCCCTGAATTCTGGTCCCCAAAAATGTGTGTCTCATCGCTCTGGCCCCTGGGTCTCTGATGTGCCTCTTATTGAGCTTTCCTTGAAGTATACAGGATCTATAGGAGCACAGACTTATATTATCCTGGCCCAGAGAATTGCTCCTGCACCGATTCCCTCCTGGTGGGAGCCGGAAGGTTCCAGATAGCCTTGATGAAAGACGAAGACTTTTCCAGACTAAGAGCCTGAACAATTGACATTTTATTTACACAGTTGATGCTGAATGAAGTTCAATACTTATTGATTCTTGCTTGTTTGCTAAGGGCTATGATGGAGAAAATGTGCTATTGAAAAAGGAAAATTTATTTATTGGACTATAAAGAATAGAGGAAATTGAAAGCCCGGCAGCCCTATATCTGGGACAATCATATTGGCCCCTTAACTCCTGGCAAGACAAATGTTAAACGTAATTAAGTGGCAACTCGTTGCAGTCTTGGTCGCACTTGGGAATGCATGTACTATTGGGGAGAACATGAATTAACTTGGACGGGAAAATACAGAAAAAAGGACACAGAGCAAAACGTATTAACCACACCAACAGCTACATTGTGAAAAATACTAGTACTGTCGCCCAGAATCATAAAGTCTAGTTCTCGTGGTGCTATGTCCCCAGCTTGGCGACAGTAGAGTTTCGTGGGCCAGTCTGGGAACCTTGTGACAGAGAAGAGACGGCAAGCGAGTGGTCTGAGAGGGGCCACGATCTCTGCGGGCCTTTGGGAACCTCTGCCAGTCACCAGTGTCCCTCCCAGAGCCTGAGATGGCAGCGCCTGCCCCACCAGTCAGAGTTCACCTGCAGGTTGGTGGAAATTATAAATCTTTACATGCTGTGTCTGACAGTGCATGCAAAAGTTTTACAATGGGAGGAATAGCAAGCGGGTATTCCAGTACGTTCGGGATCACGGCACAAATGAATTGAGAGACAGCAAAAATTCAGGTCTGGCTTCTACACAAGATTCTTGCAACTCCTTAAGCCACACACCCTCATTTGCTTCTGTTTTGTTTGTTTGTTTGTTTGTTTGTTTATATTTCTGTTATGGTGCAACAGGAGACCCACTCCGTGGGCCCAGGGTAGCATACGTTTCACATTTTGACTGCTCGTTCAGAGCATCATTCAGTCTCCCTGAAAAGTTGCACTTGAAAAAAATGTCTTTACGTGACATCTAAGTAGAGTAGAATAAAACACTTCTGAAGGTATTGCTCGTGGAACTTGGGAACGCTCTGATAACTGTAACTCGTCAGGCAGGATGAAGCCCTAGCTTCCCTTGGCATCATATTCCAAGCCACGGTGAAGACGCGGATAAAACTGAGGCAGAAGAGGAACAGGTAACCCCATCCTGTTTTAAAAAAGCCATAGCTAACTGACAGAAGAGTCATTTAAAACAAGCGAATCCTGTAGGACAGGCTTTCCGTGGCTACTGTAATACTAGACCTTTACTAAAAACTGTGTATGTATTTCTTTCCACTTCCCCATAATTTAAATGGGATGGTTAAATATTTATAAAGGGGAGAAGCGATAAAATCCTTTTACCTTGAGCCTTATAATCAAAAAGATATGTTTGAATTTGGTACTCTGACCTGAATGTTTCCGGTCCACTAAGGCAGGGATTGAATTCATTCTGACTACGTGAGGGTTGCTTCTTGAAACAGAACAATATTTTAGTTGAGTTCTTTTGATTTTGCCCTACTCTCGTTAATACCATTTGATGGCCCATAACTAGTGATTTTAGGATAGCAGTTCAATTTTGTTCCATAAAACTTTGTATTTGTTTGTCTTGGTTTTAATTTGGAAAAGGCTTATATATGTATGTTTTTTCAAGTTAGAAGAGAGCCACTAATGACTTAAAAGTTTGCTTTTAAAGAAAATCTTCCACAGAGAATTGGGGAATTGAAAACATCTCTTTTCAATGGGTCTGTTTGGCCAAACTCTACCCACGAGGCCTTGAGGCCACGAGATGAGAAGTGTCCCCATGTCAAAGAGCACTGGGAAACCTATTTGTGACAAACACTGGGGGCTTGCTTGCAAACAGTATGACAGCAGAGATATAATTATCTTAGAATATATTTATGGAGGGGCGTTTGAGTGGCTCAGTCAGCTGAGCATCCAGCTCTTGATTTCGGCTCAGGTCATGATCTCAGGGTGGTGAGATGGAGTCCTGCATCAGGCTCTGTGCTAAGCGGGGAGTCTGTTTGAGATTCTGTCTCTCCCTCTCCCTTTGCCCCTGCCCTCTCCCCGCTCCCATTCGTGGTCTCTCTCTCCCTTTCTGAAAAAAAAAAAAAAAAAAAAAGAATGTATTTATGGATAGGAATTTTATGAAATTAACTAATGCCCTGTAATTAATATCCTGTACACCTCTACCCTTCCTCCATACATTAAACACATCTTTATTTAATGCCTTCTGGGTGTGGGCACAATGTTCATCGTTAAGAGGATAGGAAAATGAACAAGGTAATAGATTCTGCCCTTAAAGGAAAAGGAACCTAAAAATTTAGGAGACACTACCAGGTGCTACGTACCCTAGACTGCATCTCTGTTACAACGACAATCATTCTCAAATATAATGCTGAGCAGTTGTGTGACTCTTGTCAGCTAAGTGATAAAGTGGCTTGTAAGATTTCTTTTCATATATCTCTGTGTATCTTCATTCTTGTGATTTGTGTGATTAAGCTATGTTCCCCATTCCTTCCCTTCCTTTATTCTGAAATTGGGGGGGAAAGGACGTCACTTTATTCAATTTCATTTCTCCCTACCCCACCCCCTCTTTTTAAAAAAGAACTCACAGTCAGTCAGAGATTTCCACCGAAGAGGCTATTTCTGGACTCCCACTGCTGTCGCTGGGGGTGGGGGGAGTGGGGGGTAGGCAGAGAAAACCTGACTCCAAGTACAGGCGTTCCTTTGTACCTCAATAGACAATCAACAGACTGACTCAGGAAAGGAATTCCAAGTATAGTTGTCTTAATAGGCTAAAATTAGAAGGGGGGCGCGGGGGTAGCAGAGAGGAAAGAAGGAGCGGAAAGGGGGGGAGAAAGGAGCGAGAAGAGTACAGAAATTTATCCAGAAATTCTTCATCTCAGAACCTGTTTATTATTATTGTATTTATTTAGGTAAAATTTCAAATCAGTACTTAAATGCTAGCTGTCCTTACTGTAAATCTTCTGCAGTTCTGCATATCATAGGGGGAAGGAGACCTTAACAATCAAACAGTCCTCCCATCAATAATTCAAATAATATTTTGAGAGTCATTCTAATATATTTGGCTATTAGACAGGTTTACTGGAAAAATAAAATAAAAATGAGTGCCTGATCATTTTCGGTTTTTAAGTCAACACTACAAGGAACGTTTATGGAGATGAAATATATTCGCAATAAGAGTGCTTTGAAATAAATGCTATTAAGAAAGCTTAGGGAATGATTATATTTTATTTCAATAGAAAAAAAAACCAGTTGAACTCTGGTCTTGTCTTCTGTTTCAACATCATGTCTCTCTGTCCCTCCTCTTCTTGCAATAAATATTCTCTTGCCAGCCCTGTTACTGACAATAATGTAGGTGAACTCTGCACCGTGTACATCTGTCATTATTAATGACCCTGGGAGAGAAAAACAATAACTCACTCTTTTAGGAACCAAGACGGCAAAACGCTATAGAAATTTCCTTTCACGTTTTCTGCTGCAAGAATATTTGCATTGATCCTTTCTAAATTCACAAACAAACCTCAGTACGACAGGAGGGGAAAAAAAAAGAGGAAAACCCTCACATTTTTAACCTCAACTGAAAAGTACTGTTACTACAGAAGACACTTGTTGCTCTATGAAGGATTTGATGATAGCAATACCATATATACTTCATGTTTTCGGTATACAATACATTTAATCCTTTTAAAGCTCAGGCCATAAAGAATTTTATGGTAGGAAACATCTCTTTTACTCACAGGCTTAAATAACTTTCAATAAGACTAACCGGCAGAATGTCCTTACTAAAATACTTAACTTCATTCCCCAGGTTTATAAAGGCATATTTTTATTTTAAACTGAGACTTTCACGTATTTTGCACTTGAAAGAAGTCTTAAAAGTACATGTTTTTACGATCAAAATACAAAGCAAATGTTATAGAGACAAAGAAAAAGAAACACGTGTTTCTTTAAGAACAAAGAGCCCTTTAATCAAGTCTTAGAAAAATGAGAGGATGAGTGTGTTAATACTGTGCTGGGAAATAGCCACAAAAAGTCTGTGGGAGGCACTTTTTAAGGGAGGGACAGGTGACAGTCTCTAATAAGATTCAAATACATCAATTCACATGGACATTTTATTTCAAACCGATTTGTTGATAACAACGTTCCATCTGTTCTCAATTTTAAGCGATCTATATTATTATCAGCTACTTCTCCTTAGCATTTGATGCCGATGAAATGTTGTCAGGGGGGTTATTCTGATTTCCTGGAAATGGACTTTTCCAGAACATAAAGTTGAAAACTTCAAGAGGTTGGGAGGGCTTGGTTAAAGCCACTAATATGCTCTGCTAAGTCCCTCCTGTCTTCCCACTGGCTCCTTGTACTATTTTACTGACATGTGAAATTCTAGAAATGTCAGCTGTTGTCAACGGTAAAATGTTAGTAATGGTACACTGTTAATAGTAGCTCTTAGAAAGTGTACAGAAATATTCGAAAAAAATCATTCTTCCAACAGATTTTTAGAACACAGTAAAATATCCACAAATTCTAAACATCCTCCATCCAAATCCCCAACTAAAATACAATTTTCCAAATGTAATGCCTACTATAAATGTAATCAGCTATGCCAATAGTAGTAACTCCAGATTCTATGTCTGTTTAAATGATAAATCATGCCAAATAATAAAGGAACAAACCAAGCAAAGAAATACATAAAGTGGACAGTCAGAAATGGGCCCCACACATCTGCCTAAAATTTTCAGAATCCTCCAGATACTACACTATAGCACTGACCAAAACAGCCTTTGATCTGAGACATATTCTACTGGCAAACTTTAAGGAAAGCAGTCTCCTCGATGTTTATGTGCACAGTTCAATGAAATGAATCAATCAATCGACAATAATTAGTTCTATTCCAATTCTGTAGTTTTTAGCTACCAGCAACCAAAGGCTGCTTTCAACTTCTAAATTAGTTTGTCCACATTCACGTTTAAGAGAAATGGAATCCATTAAACATGTCTGACTTTTTAAAAATTATATGATGCCAAATAACCAATTTGAAATTGTCACTTTCAGTTTTGGCTTTGGCTCAAATGCCAATATACGGAAGGGAACCAACAAGCTTTGCATTGGGAGAGGGTCTTTTGCATTTTACCAACTGGTCCTAGCATTTCTCTTATTGGAGAAAGGAGAGAGGGCATGAGGTTTGGGAGAAAGAGAATGGGAGAGGCTTTTCTTTACAAACCTTCCTTTCTCTGAGTTCCCCTTTACAAATTTTCCAGTTGAATCAAACTGTCCCACCAAAGCTCATAGAGCATAAAAACCTTGGTTGACTCTTGGAATGAGGGAACTGTGGGGAGCACATTCTCTCAATGCCCATCTCGGTCCCTGTTCTTATCTCTCCCCACCTGTTCATGCCCAGATGACAGCATCAGGCCAAACAGGTTTGCTTCCAACTCTGTTACTGTCTTTGCTAAATAGATTCCCTTCATCAGCATTATAAAGGGGCCTAGGCCTTCCTTAGTCCCACTTAAATTTTAAGTCACTTAAACTAAAAAAGGAAGTATGGATAAACAGTTCAGGGACATAAAATCATCCAATTCAATAAACTGCTCTGAATCAAATTAGTCTGAACACTTTATCCTTAAAACTGCAAAAACATTGTGATACTAAATATTCAATATTATCAGTCGGGCAAATTGGCCCAGGTCAAATGAGCAAATCTAAAAAATGAGATTGCTAAATTTCTCGGCTTGATAGCTTCGTAATAAATAATGTGCTTCTATTCAATCTGTACATTAAGTCTTTCATGTGGCCTTAAGGCACTCTCTGATGGCTATGCCCATTACAATGTAGCCATAGAAACTGACACATTTATTTCTTGGATTAGTGTGCCATTGAAAATATTAATATGATGCAGTAAATGGGGATTTAATCTAATCTACTGATGGTAGGATGAAGTTAGTAAAAGGTTGAGTGCCCTTATGGAGAAAGAAAGATTATATCTGCAAAGGGAAGCTTGTTATTGGTCACAAAGATCAACTGAACAGCCTATGACATATTATGCACTCTCTACATTTAAACAGACTTTGTCAAATTCAGCATCAAAGGCGTTCTGCAGGCTAAAGAGTGCTTTTTCATATATATCTTTACAGATTTTGATATCCAAGCAGAAACATCTTTTATCTATAAGCACAAACAGAAGAACACAGCTCCCACGGCATACTTTGTGAAGTGTGGGCGCCCAGGGTGCGAGTGATATGCCCAAAACCATTTTTGCAAAATTTGTTTTGGTCTGATTTGGAGGCATTTGCTTAGCCTTTCAGCTTTGCCGAGGGTTCAAAAAAAAAAAAAAAAAATCAGAAGAACTTCATCCAAGAAAGCCAATTTCATTTAGCATGTTCTGAGAAAATGCGGCTAATCGATTTCACCGTTCATTTTGTTAATTTCTGACCTGAAATCAGGTATTGATAAACACGCCTTTTGTTGTGGGATAGAACACATTTGACTCTGGTGTCTCCTAATAATTCATAGGACTCCAAGTCTGTCCCCCTCTTTACTCGGCAGCAAACTACATAAATTTCGAAGATATATTCTGACAGATGAGGCATTGTTGAAAAGCAAAGTACAGCACTTTGTCCTTGAAATGTGAACATGGAATGCCATAAAGTATTCAAATAATAATTTACTCAATCTTTCAGGGTAATTAATTAAAATGCTCGAGATGTTGGAGAAAATCACCTTGAGCTTATAAAACTGGAAAGCCTCCCCCCCCTTTTCCTCTCTGCATGCAAGCTGCCCCAGCAGACCAACCACATGCTTTCCCAGTTATGGGGTTTGATTTCAGAAGATAATAAATAGCCAGGATCTAATTTTGCCATGTCACAACCGATTATGTTTCACAAGAAAAGGTGGAGTGCTCACCTACCAGATGAAGGTGAAACATAAAACCACTTTTATTTATGTCGTGTGTCCAAATTCAGCTCAACCTGGCCCTGGGTGCTGTGAGTGTGTGGACTTTTGCTGTCATGAGAATTTATGCACCTCAAGAATGCGTCAAATATAAACATAAATTTAATCATAGGGATGGAAACCTTTATTACAAAAAAAATAAAACACATTTTTGACATCTCATATAAATTATTTTAATGTGGTTTTTACTACTTTTCAGAAGGTCACAAAGAAAGAATAAGACATTAAACAGATACAGCCTATGGCTATCTCTTAATTCGGGTGATGATTAACAGTATAATTTAGATGCAGAGTTATTGGTAGAGGTGTTGTTTTTTTTCTTTCAAGTTTCATTTCAGTTCACTATCTTAATCGATTGCACTAGATAGTCTGGACTCATGCAGGCATAGGTAACAATGTAAAGGAAAATGTATCCTAAGAATGTACATTTCCACTGGGGATGTAATCAGGCCTCAGTCTTTGAACCTTCAAGTGAAATGAAAGACTCTGGACATTGTCTGGATAAGTCAGGCCAAAAACATGTTTCCCGGGGACGAGCGTAATTGCTCCAGCACTACATTTTGGGTGCAGAATCAAAGGCAAAGTTTGGACATCAGAGTTCCCATTTCTGTTCATGTCAGGAGGATAAAACAGAAGGCTGATAACAATAGATTAACAAGCCCGGGGTATTACTCAGCCGTTCCCCTCAGTTGGATAGGCTTTGGACAGAATTTTAATGACTAAAAAAATTGCATATGATGAATAAGGATGTCATTTTCAATTAACATGAACAAAGGATCATTCCCATATTTGGCAAATGAGGTAGCTGCAGTGTAGGAAAAGCTGGAGCATTCACAGACAGTGCATCACTGCTTGCAAATCAAAACAAACTGATGACATCTGGGTCCCCTTGCACAGTGACATGACTACAGGTTTTAGCAGGTACTTATTAGCCACAAGTTATGGATCGCACTAATAGCCTCCTGGTAACTAAAAATAATACTGATTTTAGTATTCTTAAGTTAGTGAAATGGAATGCTTTCACAGAAATGGACTACAAAATGTGTCGGCAGCCAAGTCTAAGGTAAAATAAGAATAGACCTAAAAAGAACTATGATAGTGTTCCGTGATAAACTGGAAATCCAGCTTCACCTCTTTGAATTCACTCTGCAAAAAAATGCCTTTCAGAGAGTGTAAGGGTGACAGCAGACATAGCGTGTGTGCTCCGGACTGCACACCCCGATTAAGATTGCGGGATACAGCCATTATCTTTCATTCACTCCTTGCTGTGGGTTTTCTCACTTTAGGATCATGTCCTGAGCTCAGTTGCTTGTGGGCCCATCATAGTGACCTCTTTGGCTCTTCAGTGATCTGCAGGCACATTGAGTTGGAGCTCCTGCTAGTCCCTCAAGGAGCTCCTATTCTATTTAAAGGCAGTGCCTGTTGAAAGGTTTCAGAGACGACCATGGATGGGATCCCATTCACTCCTCAGTGGCATGCAAGAGCCTCAGGGAAGCAAGACCAGCCAGACTTAATTCAAAGCATTAACCATCAATTCTGTGGGCTAATACCACCACCCACTCTGGGAATGTGAGGCGTTATGACCAGCATTCTCCGGCCATCACGGCCCATTCTCCAGACTGAAGTCCCCACCAGACTAATTTCCTGGCCATCAATGTGGTCTGATGCTTTCAGAGCACAATGACCAAATACAAGATCATTTTTTTCCCCAGCAGTATTTACTGGGTTATACAAAGTTAAACAAATGACAATCTAGCGGGACTTCTAAGAGCCTTTTATAAGCTAACATGTAAGAAGTCTTGAAGAGCGGAATGTAGGTGTGATATTTTAATTTTTTTGACCTAGGAAATCTTTGTTCTCGAAAAGCACCTATTAAAAATTTCAAAGACACTCATATTCCCAGCAAGTAGTCTGGAAAGTCCTGCTGTGGGTAAGTCAAGTAAAATTATCAGCATACTGACTGCTCTGTAATTTTTTTTTAAATTTTGCCTAGAACTAAGAGCTCTTTGGTAGTACCCACCACGTGCTTCCAATGCAGGTAGGACCCAGCCATCATCTAATGTCAAGAGATGGAACCTCGGTACCCTTTGTGTATGTCTCATGAAATCTACAAAGAAAAGGAAAATCAGAGAATGCCAGTAGCACCGGATATTAACAGAAGCATCTCCAAAGAAAGGAGGTGTCGGGGATGCTGGAGAGAGTTAAACACAACTTTCCTCAGGCCATGAGCTTCCTGGAGAAGAAATTCAGGGATCCCCAAATCGCTGCTCTCAGCTGCGTCCTCAACGTTGCTCCCAAATCCTTGTTCTTATCTTGGTTGGCTCCTCCCTCACCTCACAGCATGTGTTCAGAGCCTCCACTCATCTCCTCATGGCTGTTAACCAACCCCATCTCATCACTCGGATCATTTGAGTCCATCTTCTACTTCACTGAACAATCAGAAACATTAGTGGGAGCTTCCTCAAGTTTGATTCATCCGTAATATGAATCGACGACCTTCTGCATTTGTCCTTTACCAGCTGCCCTCCAGTTGCAAAGCATAGATGTCCTTCTTTCCACCTGAGACAGCCCGACTTCAGCCTCACTGGGTCCTGAGCTTGTCTGCAACAGCTGTGGTTCCGTCGGAGTGCCCCACTCACTCCTTCTCCAACAGCACTGTCCTCTGCCATATAAATATCCCCAAGTCTCTCCTACCCAAAAACAGCCACTCTGGCTCCGTCTCCCCCAGATACTGCTCTATCTCTTTCCCTCCCTTCTTAGGTAAATGTACTGAAGAGCCATCCACACTCCTGGCCTCCAGATTCAGTTCCCTGGTCCATCACTGTCTGACTTCAACAAACCTCAGCACTCCATTAAAACTACTTTCATCAAGTTGTCGATGATGTCCATTCTATGGCTATTTCTCAGTTTTTATCTTATTATGGTATTTACTACTGATGACACACTCCCTAGAGTTCCCCTTCTTCTTTCTTTTTGAAAATCTCTTCCTCCATTCACCACTTAAACCTTGGGTGCCCTATGGTTCCATTCCTGGTCTCTTACTCTTTATGGTGAATATGCTCTTCTGGGATAATACAAATAGACAGACCCAGGTTTCAGTCCTAACTCAGTTTTGGGCTTAACTCCCTAAGCTCATTTCCTCATCTATAAAATGGGGTTAATAATCCTACCTCTCTTCCAGGGCTGTTATAAGAATGACAGAAATCAGGTAGAGTACTCAACACAGGGCTTCACATATGCCTTGTAAATGGTATCAATAAATGCTGTTATCATGTTGGAAATGATTTTCTTTCTCAGTGACTGGCATCCAAGCACTCATCCACATCTGATTTTCCCTCCTATATATATCACAAATCTTTCCATTGATCTCAGCCACGATAGATCAGTGCTGCCACATCCTTCTCCCTTCATCTTCACCTAGATCAATGGTTTCCAAAATTTGTTCTAAGAAGCCCCAGGATTTCTTCTTTTTCTACATCCTCTATTTATTAAATTTCAGTATAAGACTTTTTTTTAAAGAATGTTTTTGCTATTATAAAAACAGTAGGGAAACTAGCCATTTGATAGATTCCCAACTGGCATTCCCACTTTCCTCTGTCTTTACAAATCCATTCATTACACTGAAGCCAGAGTAATCTCTTTAAAACCTACATCTAATAGGTCACCCCCTCCATAAAACCTTTAAATGGCTGCATATAAATATCAGCAAATAAATGCCAAGTTCCTTAACATAAACCATGAGGTCGAGTCTAACCCTACTCCATATCCCTGATTCTAACAAAACCAAATCTGTAGGGAGCTCCCCAAAGGCTCAGAATGATTCAGACCCACACCTTGACTCATGCTCGTCTCTTCCTATGTCAGCTGGCTAATTCTTGCTGATTCTTCAATTCCCATCATGTCTTCCAAAAAGTCTTCTTTGAAGTACAGCTGGATTAGGGCTTCCCTCTGTTCCCCCTGTGCATTGTTCTATTTTAGCTCCTTCCATGATATATTCTAATGACCCATTTATGTGTCTCTCTGCCTTGTTATAGACTGTGAGTTTTGGGGGAGAGTAATGGTAACCTATTTACCTTGAACTCCCCATACCTAGAACTAGTGACCAGGGTTAAGTGTACTAAAATGTCTGTTCTTTGATGGAAACTGTGTGTTCTTGGAAAGCAACAAGGTGTAGGGGAAGGAACACTGGACGGGACTGGCAACAGGTGATGAGTTGGATACCAAAACCTAAGAGTGAGCACTGCATCTAGAAGTAGAACCTGAGGCTGTATCTAGGCAGAGCAAGAAGAGTCCAAAGATCTTTTAGTACTTTCTTCATGGGACAGGAAAGAGCCATGGTAGACCTTCTGCAACTGAGACCTTCCCGTCCTTCCTACGTAGTCTCTGGGATGACAGCCTTTTCCCGATTTCTGCTTTTATTACTTACTGGTTGTGAGTTCTTTATTACACTTGAGCTTCATCACTCCTAGTGTCTACTCTCCATCACAGTTGCTAAAAAATAATGTAGGTGAAAGCATTTATAGAACTGTAGATTCCTTGAATGATTTATTTCTTATTTTTATTTTAATTCCCAGTAGAACCAAGCAAAGATAGTAAGTGCTAGGTTAACATCCACTGAATGACTATTATGTACTTTGTTATATCTAGACAGAGCCTAAGTGCTGAGTACATTACTTCTATCTGAAATATTTCAGTTGCTTGAAATCCTTTTGGACCAACTCTTAGGAGTGTTGTTACTTCAATAAATGTTTCCTTTAAGCCTGGTAAAATAATTAAATATTTACAGCTATCTCTACACACCTTCGTAATGGGGGAATACCTGTCTAGAAAATGTACATGACGTCTTTTCTTTCTGCTGTAAGATATAAACTTTTCTGTTGAGTTTCACTTGCAGCTGGGACCCGCTGGCTTGAAAATGTATTCTCGCTTCTGTATATATGGTCTTAATTAAAGAGCAGACTCACTTGGTAACTTGAGTGGCTTAGCTACAGATCTTAATTTTTTTCTCTCTAATAATTCAACATTTTTAAAATAACTCACCAGTAATTAATTACGGTTGACCCTTGAACAACACGGGTTTGAACTGCATGGGTACGCTTGGATGGAATTGTTTTTGAAAAATACAGCACAGTACCATAAATATATTTTCTCTTCCTGATGATTTTCATAGCAACATTTTCTTTTCTCTGACATCCTTTATTATGAGAGTACAGTGTATAATACATATAACATACAAAGTATGTGTTGGTGGACTGTGTTACCACCTAGGCTTTCGGTCGACAGCAGGCTCTAAGTAGCTAAGTTTTGGGAGAGTCCAAAGTTATAGATGGGATTTCGGTGCCCCTAACCTGTGCCTGGCTTCAAAGGTCAACCGTTTAGACTTGATCAACCTTTGTTGGTCTGTTGGTAAGCGCCCCAAACAAAGTTTTCTCCAGAAAGTATCACATCATTTGCATTTATGTATCGGCCTGTCACATTAAAAAAGACAAATAGTCACTTACACATCAAATATCAGGAGTGATGATAAATTATTATTTACTGGAAATTATGATAAACAAATAATATATAATAAAACAGCATGATTCTAATTTGGGCAAAAATTCTATGTTTTACAGATCTATAATACTCAATATATATTAGATATATCTCTAATAATATTAATATATATAAAATATTTATGCTTAAATAAAAATAGTAAAAACAACAAAAAGATGCACACTAACTTAGCAGCAAAGGTTATTTCTCGAAGGGGAATTGGAGGGAAAGTGGGAATGTTTTGACTTTAATTTTGTTTACCTCTGTACAACTTAAAATATAATAAATGCAATAATAGCATTTATATATAATAAATGCAATAATGCAATAATTATTACATAATTATTGGGTTTGAAGGATTTATAATAATGGCATTTTTAATTATTATGATAAGTGAAAATAATAATTAGGTTTGAAAGGCTTAGTAATTAAAAAATTTTTAAAAAGACAAATCAATAATTGGCATGAGTCTCAGTGTGGAAAGATTTCTGAAGCAGTGCAGAATTTGGAAGTAAATACACAGGTTGCATTTTTAACAGATTTGACATTTCTGAAGAATGAGCAGTATTCCTCAAAGTTATCCAAGTCCCCAAGGAGGGATACATTTTCAGGGACACCTCTATAAAGGAAACACATATTTTAACCACCTTTCATTCTGGTTTCTAAAGAAAGGACACTCAAGGAGCCTTTCTGTCTTACTGATGTCATTATATTTGATAGTAGCACAAAAAAGCCCATGGCTACACTGTATTCCAATATAATGGCACGGAGAAGACTAGATGATAATTTCTCTTCCTAATATTTGGATGCTATTATTCAAAATTTACTAACATTTGCATTTCTTTCACAACACCTTCAAAACTTACTTATACCATCAGGACACGAATATCTCATATAGCCCATAATGTTCTAAGCACCCGAGGGGAGGAATGGTATCTGATCATTTTGTATTTTCCATGGCTTTGTTAATTTTAATTGAATTAAGGAATTGAAGTTACTCATTTTAGGACACATTTTGATACATTAGATACAAGAAAATATTTGCTTTAAAAGTCTCTCTCTCTCTATCTCTCTCTCTCTCTCTCGGCTCTCCATGGAAATTTCAGAGATATGTTCTGCCCACATTCCAATACATTAAAAAAAATTACACTTAAGATTTCTAATATTCTCTTCAAGGAGCATTCCTGCATTGTCAAGAGTACCCTACAAGAAACATCAAATTAAAAATAACAAAAGAGAAGCAGATTCTGGCATGTTCTTTAAAAACAAGACTTCTACAATGTAAAAGAAATCAGCTTTCCTTGGGTATTCTCGGTGAGCCAATGATTTGAATATTTAGGCATGCATGCTGGGGATCTCCTTGCTTCAAGAATTCAGCAGAACTGACAGATTGTGGAGTAGATATGTGGAGATGTATTTATATCAAGTCACTCATTTAGCACATCCTCATTCTGTCATTTACCAGCCACATGATCTTAAATAATTCACTTAAATGCTCTGCACCTCAGTTTCCTTTACTATAAAATGGAGATCCAAATATCCCACTCCCCTTACCTGAAAGTGTTGTTAATATGTTTCAAAGGTCTGTATAAATGCCTCAAAAAACAGTAAAGGGCAATACCAATTAAAGGATAATTGCTCATTATCAAATTACTATAAAAGTATAAATGAACGGTAATGTCTCTTTCACACTCTTATTATCACCTGGTAAAATGGACTAACATGGTTTTAAAAATGACTCTAATTAGTTTCATTTTCTAACAGCCATTAGCACCCCTAAATTAGCAGTTGGAAGGACTTTTATTCGCTCCCTAATACGCAGGGAATTACTAAACCATCTTAACTTCTTTGCGTTTTGCCAATTCTTTTTACTAACTTCAAACTCAAGGTCTTAACAGAGAGTGCTTCTCACCTGCATAATACTGAAATTGTGTTCAGTGACATCCAGATTGCCCCATAGTACCTCAGAAGTCTTCAAACTCCGTGACATGTGCACACACACATACACACACACACCCCCCACAAATATGAATCCATATTTTAGTTGAAAAATTAAAACTCTACACAGATCCACAACAAGGATAATTTGGCTCGTGCTTCATAGGCCATGGTCATAATTTAATTTCCAGTAGTTTTAATTTTTTTAAAGATTTTATTTATTTATTTGAGAAAGAGAGAGTGCAAGCACAATTGGGGGTGGGGGGTGGTGCATAAGGAGAAGGAGACTCCCCACTGAACGGGGAGCCCAAGGCAGGGCTCAATCCCTGGACCCCGGGGATCATGACCCGAGCCAAAGACAGACGCTTAACCAACTGAACCACCCAGGTGCCCCAGTAGTTTTAATTTTTTTAAAGTAATCAGAGCTTGAACTCATGAACCCCAAGATCAAGAGTTGCATGCTCTACCAACTGAGCCAGCCCGATGCCCCTATAATTTCCAGTAATTTTAGAGAAAATAAAAATATTGCTGGAGGCACAGAGTTGCATAGGAGGAGACCTTCTGCTGACTCTTATGGTAGATTTGTGGCCACTGCCATGGCAAGTGCAAGGCAAGCACACCAAGAACCAGGGGAAGTGCATTGCTCCTTCCCTTGGCATTATCTCTTTCCTGAACAACCTCCGGTTCTCTCGGTCTTGTGCCCAAACGGTGTGTCCTGTGCACAAGTCTAAAGGTATCTTGGATTCACACCTCTTTATCTGACATCTCTTAGAATCTAAAGTGTCAGTTTATTAATGTGATCAATTAATCTAAGCAAGTGTATTACGGGAGCAAGTTTAGAAGACAATCCCAGGTGAGACGCACATTTTCCTGTGGCCCAGCTGTAGCTGATGTGTCACATTCTGTTCTGGGACTATGACTGCCGAGCCATATGTGGGGGATCACCTGAGGCTCAGGAGGCCTGCTGGACCTAATCTCTGGGAAGGTTCTGACCACGGGACCAAGACGATAATCTGAACAGGTGCAGGAGTGCGTTCGTGTGATCTTACAACAAGGCCACCAGCTTCACCACCAGTTTGGAGGACTACAAGGACTCCTGAATGAGTTCCAGAAGTTTTGGAGTTTACACACAGCATGCGGGCCTCTGGCCGGAGGGAGTTCTTCAGTAGTAACTCGGCTCGTGGTTACTGACCTGTCCCGGGCAGGCAGCTCGGGTGGGGCTTTACGCAATTTCTACCATTTAATCCGTCCTGTAAACCCCATACAGGAAAGAGTTTTCTTCTTTCTTTTTTGCAGATGAGGAAACAGAGGTGCAGAGAGTCAAACTTGCCCAGAGTGTTCTCTGATGCTTTACGAAGCTCCTCTGCGGGGATTCGGCCTTCTCTGGGCACATGCTACACCAGAGCTGTTGCAAGAATCCATCTAAGTAATTCAAATAACTCAAGAGTTAGCACTCCATCTCTGCGGTGGCCCTCACTGAAGAGCTGGCGTGGCTGGGACACAAAGGCTCCAGTGCTTTCTTGAGGAATTGAAAATAAATGAATTAAAAAGTTTTAGAGGGGCACCTGGGTGGCTCAGGCGTTAAGCATCTGCCTTCGGGCTCTGGTCATGGTCCCAGGGTCCTGGGATGGAGCCCCGCATAGGGCTCCCTGCTCGGCGGGAAGCCTGCTTCTCCCTCTCCCTCTCCCACTCCCCCTGCTTGTGTTCCCTCTCTTGCTGTGTGTCTCTCTGTCAAATAAATAAATAAATAATCTTAAAAAAAAGTTTTAGAATACGCCAACATTATGTTTTATGAACAACTGATTTTACCAATTGACTGCCATGTGTCTTACAGACATAAACGTTATATTCTGTACTGCTTTAACTAGTGGTCGTCAGACCGGTCTGGCAAGGCACACTGTTGTTTTTCAACTCCTTCACTGTGGTCCTCTAAATTTTTATAGAATTTTGCCTTTGCTGAAATAGATTACTATAGCTCTCTCTGGTCATGGGGTACACTGAGGGGAACACATCAGTGTAAGCAGCCAGCACAAATGGAGTGGATCTGCTGGCATCTAACGTACAATGGGTAAGAGCAATGATGAGCCAAAGCCAAAAAACAAGAAAAGGGGGGGCAGCTACTGGACCACCCCAAGATGTGACCTCACGTGTCCCTGAGAGACGGCCCCCCAGCCAGGTTCAACAGCACAGGAGGAGCTAAGGAATAGTAGGACAGCTGTGGGAAATTCTCTTTTCAATTTCTGAAGCTTTGTTTGGAAGACATGGACCTATTAATTCCTCCAAGTACCATGTCAGAAATTCTAGAATATTCGCTTATACAGGTGTACCAAAACGGTTAAGAAGGACCGACTGAAAATCTAGCACTAAGAATGTATTTTCTCTTTCACGTTATTCTCTCTAAATTTTTTTAGTTTTCAAGAATAAACTCTTTTTTCTTTCTAAACCAAAAACTTCTTGAAGTTGGGAACTCGGCCCCCTCGAGCCCTAATGATACATTTGTGAGAGAGCAGGTCGATAGGAGCCAGGCCCATTTTGGAAAAAGACTGGACACTCTTCACTTAAAACAAGGCCTTTCAAGTTGCCTGAAATCGCAACGCTAGGATTTGTTACAGCAATGTAAGAATTCTAATAAAGATGACAATACACTTCCAAGTGGGGGCAGGAAACTGTTTCAGTTCATCAGGACACCTGGATATGGATGTTTGGCCCACTCCTTCAGGCTGAGCTAAAGCCCTGTGCGTTCTGCCCAACGCCCTGGTATCTCCACTGCCCATCCACCCACAGTGTCCTCCTTGGTCTGTGATTTTCAAACTCCTTTCTTAACATACGGTACATTAACTGCCCTACTAGTACAATGAAACCTTGGAGAAACATTTTATCATTTGCCACTCTCATAAACTCAAGCTGCCATTTAGTCAAAATGGCTCGGGTATACCTCCATTTTAAAAAAGTGACATTTTCTGTCAAGATGGTAAGGTAGAGCCATGTTCAACATCTGCTCTAAGGTTTCATCCTTGGAAACCTACTTTGATGTGTTTTTAGTCACGAAACTGACCAAGTGATGATGAGTCCTCATGGTATGTAATAAATGACAACACCCTTAGGTTTTTAACTTTGGTGTCTGTAATAGAGAGGACTCTCTGATTGCTTTTATTCTCAAGATCTCTTGATACTACAGAATTTACTATTTAGCAAATTAATGAAAACCCCTGACTCTTTAGGCAGGAAAGAGTCTTAGAGGTGACGGAGCCCCTTATTAGAGAAAAGATGAGAAGTAACTCATCCCACATCATGTGGTTAGTTCTAAAATTAGTCCTGGGATTCCCTCCCCTCCTTGTTCAATCACACTAAGCTTTACAATAGGACCATTTGATGGACTGATTTCATTGTCATCACTAATCATCAGAAATATGCAAGAGGTTTACCTGGAAAACAGGTAACCAAATGACAATTATGTTGTTTCAAAAAGTATATTGATAAATTTAAGCACTTTATACAATCGAAGTATGCAATCAATTATCTGAATATTCCTGAACATTGGACATAGACTTACATGAATACACATACCCATAAGGTATCAGCATTGGGCTCAAATCTGTCTAATTTTTCAAAGGGAAAAGCAATTACTCTACGTTGGCACTTGACAGCAAGATACACATAGGGTGATTCTATTTTAACTATTTCCTATAATATATATTTTTATATTATATATATATATATAAATGTCATCACTTTATAAGAGATGGCCTAATATGTAGTTTTTCTAATGTAAGTACAGTTTGGGAATAAAATGAAGTGGTAAATAAAATTTCACGAAGGAGGATAATAGGACTTTATACCATAGGGCTCTCCGAGTCAACCAAATCTTTATTTAGAAGACTCTCAAAGACCTTAAGAACTGGCTTTAAAAAGAAAAAAAAAATAAGAATTATGTCTCTTTGTAATGTAAAAGAAAGATTCTTGATTTTGTTATTAAATGTAAATATGTTCCATATTTGAATATATGGCATTCCAGTTTCCACTTAAAGACATGGAGTGGAGTGGAGTCTTTTCTCCCCCCATAAAATGCAATTATGGAGAAAAGAGCTTTTGAGTGAATTATTTGAAGTAGAAAATCTTAAACAACCTCTTTCAGGGAAAAGGAGTTCTAACCCCGGGTGACATAATGCTCAGGTCGCTACAAACACACACACTATTAATATTGTGTTGTTTTCATTTTTCTTCCCTTCCATCAAGATCACAAATAACTATCCAACATCCTAAAACACATAAGCCTAATTCTGCAGGCTGTTATAATAAAGTCCTTGGAATTATTACAAATGCTTAAACATTAAAAATTCATCAGCAAGGAGAGAGAAGTGCTTTCTATTTGTGGTGCTCTGAATTTAAACACAACCCCGCTAAGAATGGCTGATTGTCCTGAGGAAGCGTTGCTGACAGCCATCAGCAGGTCTGTGCAAATGGTGTATGGAAAAGGTAATAAGAGCTTCAGGAGTATATTTCAACCCATATAATAAAGTAATTGTGAAAGTGTAATTGCAGTCTGGTTCCATACCATATTAGGGTAAGGAATGAGATGGTAAGAAAATATGAGATTCACAGAATTATTTTGTAAGCAACTTCTGCCATGACGGTCTCCCAGAATATGCAGTATTTGTCAGAAAAATAATTTGAAAACGGACAGTGGTGTTTACCTTTGGAAAGCCACTGTGATAAACCTGAACAAAATAAGCATTGATTATTTTACTATGTAAAAGTATCCTGAACTTACGAGTAACTTCAAATATAAAAGTGGTATTGAAAGATGCTAAGCAACAGATTGCAGCCTATTAGAGCATTTTTAACAGGCATTGAGCATAAACCCCATTCTTTATTTCCGAATGATACCCAGAGTTCAAATTTCCTAAGATTGAAATATTTGCACGATTAGAATTTCAATTTTAAAAAATTCATTCCTTTGGCTACTTCATAAACAATCACTATTGGCTTAAGTTACCGAGTTACCGTATCCCATAGGCTATCAGTTGCTCTCATAGCAAGAGACAGGGCAAGGAATGCTGGTTCTACTCTCAGCCATATCATCTAGACTGAGAAAGAAAGAAAGAGAGGGAGAGAGAGAGAAAGGAAGGAAGGAAGGAAAGAAGAAAGGAAAAAAAAGAAAGAAAGAAAGAAAGAAAAAAGAAAGAAAGAGAAAAGAAAGAAAGAAAAAGAAAGAAAGAAAGAAAGAAAGAAAGAAAGAAAGAAAGAAAGAAAAAGAAAGAAAGAAAGTGAACAGAAGAGGTGAATGCATGAATGAACACAGGGGTGTTCAGAGCTTAATACTAATAGTTTTTAGGTCAAATATTAAAGTTTCCCACTGGATTCTTGTTCACCCATCTTCCATAAATAGAATTATTTCTATCACATCTAAGATTATTATCTCTGTAAGTGCACACATTTTTTTTTTTTTGCTTTTTCTATCTCTACCACTTAGCACAGTTCCTGATGCAGAGTAACCACTCAGAAAATATTTAATGACTAAATTAACCAATATTCACAAATGTCACGCTGCTGGGAGCTGGGTCTGTAACGACCCTGCGGCATGGGCTCCAAAACCCACAAAGAAAGAGGCTACGGAATCAAATATAAGGAATCCACTTCTCTTTTTCATTAATTTTTTTTGTTCCACTTTTATGGGACCTTGTAAATAAAGGTATGTAAGCTACAGACATACACAGTGTTCATTCCCCTGGCCTTCCAGTTCAGATGAAACTTCAGAAGATGTTCAGTATGTGAAAAGCTCCTTGATTTGGGTAAAGGAAGAATCTAAAAGGCTTCATCTGCCTAAATGGAATTTCTAGAAGAAAGGGCATATTTTTTGTCCTCAAAGGGAATATCCATTATTTACACATGCCTGACTGTTTACAGAGAACTCACTTCAAAAACAGGTTAAGCCTTAAATGAAGTAAGGGGAAAAAAACAAAACAAAACAAAACAAAAACAAGCCAGCCAACCCTGATTTGTCAGGTGCTGTGGATATAGGGTAGATTGGCATTTGTTTAGGAAATCTTGCATACACACACCTAAAATCTATCCACTCTGTCCTGCATAATTAAAACTACTGTTTTTTCAAGACAGTTCAGTCCGATGAAGTGTGTGTTTAATGATGACGGAGAAGGTAGGAGAAAGATGGCTGCCCCAAAACAGAAGCCCATTGCAGGCAGGTGAGGATGCAGGTAGGAGAGCATGAGTAAGATATCATCTAAGAAATAAGCTTAAAGGAATCTGGAAAATAACGTCAGTCGTCTTACAAATTATGTCTGCCTGTGGGGGAAGGGAGGGAGGAAAAAATCAAAGGAGGGACAGAGTGGGCGGTCAGGGGGATGCAAGCCTCAGCCACTTATTACATCAGGGGTCTTGTTCTGATCTATATACGCCTGCCTCCACCACCCGCCCATCCTCAACCGTCGCCATAATCATTCAACGTCTTTGCCAACTTTTCCTTTTCTTGGATTTTTCCAAGTTCTTTTCAGGTTGGGTGATACACTAATGCCTAAAAATATAATCCCACTCTTGACTACCTTCTTCCATCACTAAGCATCAAGTTCGGCCATAACTGCAGGATTTCTCTCTTCCACCTGTGGGTATCTGACCTCCCTGCTCTTCACCATTCCCTCCCTTTACTGGGAATGTCACTGTGTCCTCTGCACCAGCAATGATTGAGCCCTAGCTAAATACTCTTCCATTTTAGGCTAAACTCAAGTACTTTGTTAAGCTTTTTTTTTTTTTTTTAATGAAAAATAGAGCATTAGTGAGAGTCAAGAAAAGAGTAAGAGTGGCCATCTCTCCCATTTTCTGTGGGAGAGATGACCAAACAAGATAGACTTCTACAAGGCCCCCAAACTATTTCTTAAGGACAAAAGACCATTACATTCTTCTATGCTTCTCAAACTCAACCCCCTAGGAGCAGAGTAATATGCCAAGTAGAACTACAGAATAACAAGGACTATGTTCCTGGAACATAGAATTGACTCGATGGTAAGTGACTTACGGTACCATAACCACATTAAAACAGACATGGAGGTATTATGGTATATAGTATAAAATCCATGTCTTTCTTAAAGATGCAACATCAGTCTTCTAAGACGTATGTAGATTGCAGAGACATTTCTGGATTTGTCTTGTCCTCCAACCCCTCAGGGTGTAAATTTATCAGGGCACTTCCACAGAAAACTTTGAGAACTTTGCTCTGTGGCTACTTGAAGATCGTGAGGTACCTTCGAAACTGCTGACAGACATTTCCGGATATGCTTGGACACTTTAAGATATTTCCCAAATTTATGGATAATTGTACGCATATTTATTACTGAACAAGAAATTTCAGGAAAGCGTTCGCTAACAACTTTGGAAGTAAGCTCAGCAGGTGTACGTCTAAGACCACACATACAGCATTAATATTCATTGCTAATGAATTGGCTGATTAATTAACAAAAGAATTTGCCTATAGACTACAACACTCTAGCACTCTTTCAGAAGTTAGATTTTAAGAGAATTCAACCCTTTGGCTGAAGTGAAAAACTACTAAAAGCTTATCATTCATCTCTGATTTGAAAAGTCATTGAAAACAGATCAATACCTGATCATTCGTTTTATCATGTAATTTCCCCCAGTAATCAATCTTCTCTGGGACATTCTTCTTAGGGAAGAACATTAGCCCACTGACAATAGTGATTTGAATTGCACTCTATAATGACAACAGTTACCTTCCTAAAGGTTTCTGTTTTATTCTGTTTTCATTCTCCTCGTTCCGGAAGTTGTTCCTGGTTCTCTCCGGCTTCTTATTCCAGCGAGCCCCTTCTTCTCCATCATGCCCAACTTCTCACACGACAGATACCTCAGTCTCAGCCCAGCCACCATAACTGATCACCCTTCAGAGAGCTGCCATGTGTCACCTCCACACATTTCCTCATTTTATATCTTTTGCAGCCTTTTATTAGAGGAAAACTTCCCATGAAGAAGTCGTGTTCACACGTCTCTCAGGTAATCGGAATTCTGTCACTCAGGGTGTTTCCATTTTTGCTCTATGAGAGAGCAAGGGCCAAATTTAATGTTTAATTATAGTGATAATACCTAAGCTAAGAAGTATGCTTGTGTCTCCATTTCCGGGGCTGTAATGTTCTGCGTTGCTATTCATAGCCTTATTGTCGGCATTGCTTCTTAATTTGACGTTGCCTCAAGTCATTGCGAAAAGAGGTAGGAATATAAAAATTAATTCAAAAATAGGAGTAACTTTCCTCTTCCTCGAGGCCCAGTTCTTAAGGCCAAATGAAATGCCATCTCCTCTAGGAAGCTGCTTGGATTCCCTCAACCTCAACCCATTACTTCGTTCTCTGTACCCCCAGCCCTCTGAGCACCGAACTCATGTCACATCAGTTTATACCACAGCTCTGCTCTGGTCCTTTGTAGTCCTCCCTCGATGGGCCACCCGGAGGCAGGGCCCACCGCTTCCTCATCTCGCACCTAACACTCAGCATAAAGCTCTGCACACAGGTGCTGTCCAGTGACTGCTTTGCCATCTCTAGGAACGAATTAAATGTGCCTTATTAACAAAGCCCCACGCTTCTTTAGAAGTGCATTCTTAAATAAAAAGTCTACTTCTTAGACTAAAATATTCTCATCTCATCCCTGTGCAAATAGTTGTATGGGGACTGCATTAGAGCTCCCTGAAAATAAGAAGTTATAATGGAAACAGTGACACAGGCTTAAGTGAGGCAACCGAAATTGGAACTACTTTAATACTTTTACTGAAATGTTCTCTGCTTGATAAAGTTCATTACCAGAATATCATCTTTAAAAGTGAAATGCATTCAGCTGAGCACTTTTTTTCATTTTGTAAATAGATTTTTCCTTGCCTGAGCTCTCCATATAAAGTACAAAATAGTCTTCCATAACATTAGAAAAATGTCACCCATACATAAAGCTAGATTTTTAAAATAAAATAGATTTTTCTTCTTCGGCGTTTTAAAGGCACAGTAGCACCTTCATATAGCGATCACCCTGCGCCGCATGCCATAAAAAGGGCTGAATCACCAGCCTGCAATTTGATATGTTCTAAAATGTGTTGCGATAACATATTAGAGCCCAGAACAAAGTTAAGTCCCATGGGATCTCCTAAGGCCATAAAGTCACCATCTTCTCAACATTCCCCTACTTATTCTTAGGGTTCTATTTAAAATGACCCTGGCACTAATCTTTTTCTCACCTATTCAAAAATGACATAGAAAAGTAGCTATGTGGTAAATTTACAACCCACGTGCCAAATTTTCACATCACGCCAATGAAAAATTATGTAAGCATATTCATCACACATTTTGGGTTTGTTGCGTTTTTACATTAGGAAGTTTTTGAGCGGTCGGGAGTCAGTGTAGCCCAAGTGTCTTTACAAAGTAAGTTTTTAACCCACTTTGAAAATCTCACGTGTATTGGGGTAAGACATCTCAATAAAGATAAATAGTACATCACCACCACTATATCTGGGCAAAGAAGTGACGGCAGAAATGGAACTTTGACCTTTACTTTTTCAGCTGAGGAGTTCTTTTTCTAAGAAATGAACATTCATCTATTTATTAATGTCATTTTACCATAAGCACAGAATTCTTGCTATTTTTAGCCAAAATTCAGATGCAATTTTATGACTCTTTCCCCCTCTCAGAAATATATCCTTTCTTCTCCACCCACCCCCAGACCTTTTCTAAATATTGCAAGTAATATAGAAAGGCAATTGACCTCAGTAACTTTTTCCGCTGGCTTACATTTTTTCTTTCTTTTCAAAGTACTCTTTAGGGAATAAAGGGAAAAAAGAAAGATAAACACACTTCATATAACAAGTGCCATAAGAAAAATATGTTCTGGCAGACTTTTCCCAACTTGTAACTCAAAAGAATTTACATCATCCAAGTGTAAGTGCAAAGAGTAAAAGAACGAAATCTCAAAATGGATTTCTGTTCCACTTTCAAACTCTGAGTCTAAGGGAACACAAGTGTTTCACTTCAGAAATGAATAACGGATGACTTCAGTACACATACACCTTTCTCTTTTTGGAAAAAAGTGCACATAAAAGAGCATTTTTTGGCATGGCTGACCTGCAGAGATATGGAGCTAAGCAGAGTCATGAATTCGTTCACTCTGATATGCACACATGATACGCAATTAAAATCTCCATTCACATTCCTGCCGGGTTGTCAATCATGAGGAAAGCCTTTTTGACAACATTCAGCGAAGCGTACCAACTAACCGCTCAACAGGAACTTAAACAGTAACAGCTTTTGTTACTAGCAAGAACGAATTTTTTACCAAGATTGGGTTCAGTTTCTAAGAAATCATCATGCTCTGAATTTTAGGGCCTTTCATTAAAAATGAAAATGTGTCAAAAAGATTTTGTCTGGCACGCTATGTGATGTAATATCTAGAAAACATGAGATACACATAAAAAAAATTCCAGCCTTTTCAACTGGCAGAATCTTTCTTAACTTTTCCCATGTAGAACAATGAACAATGATCTTATAAAGCAGTGTACTGGGCGAGGGGGCGGGGGGGGGGAATGTGATGTTTCTAATTCACTCTGAAATTTTTCACTAGGATTGTACAACTTTTCAAAGAGATCGGGACGCTAATCTCACTTGAAAAGTGACTGACTGGTTTATAAACCAATGGGAAAGTGACTTCTTTTAATCATAAGAGGAATATTTAGCATATCAGAAATATTGCATGCATCAAACCTTTCAATTTATGGAGATTTATAGAAAATATTATGCACATAAATTCTTTCCAGATGAACCCAGAAGTTACTCTGCTCATAACTTACTTTCTGTTGAACATCTAATCAAAGACTGTGTCCTTCATAATAGCACATTAGTGTGCCTTAAAGTCATAAATCCCTAAAAACAGGGCCCAGTAAAATTGAATAGAAGATGCTTGTTAATCTGCTGCTGTGTCTGTTTTGAACAACTAACCTTGGATTACAAATTTGAAACAAGTTAATACTATCAGATCTTGAAATATTTGTCTTCTTCCTTATCGCGCTCTGTAACGGAGAGAGCAGATGCCTTCTGACCATTAGCAGTCATGACAAATTGCCTCGCTAATGAACGTCACACACTAAAAGTGCCATAACTGATTAAACTATAATTTCCCACTACCAGAGAGAGAGTTGGTGACTCCAGCAGTGGGCAACTCTGATATTCTGCCAACAGGCCTCCAGGGCACAGTGTGATATTTAGAACAACACTCTAAATTCCATATGAACAAATTCTGAAAGCCTATGTGTCTACAACACGTTTTTAAAGAACATTAGATAAAACAGCTTAGGTCGTAGCCGATGAGCCATGAAAAATGGATGTGTTTTAACTATTTGGTATCCTTGAGAGTATGTGTGAAAGAATATTCTCCCGTGTGGGTTTCTCTCTCTCCCTCTCTCTCTCTCTCTCTCTCTCTCTCTCTCTCTCCTTCCCTTCCCTTCCCCCGCCCCCAAAACATTGGGTGTGCTTTGCATTTCACATAAAATCTTTCTTTTGTCAGTTCCTTTGTTGGTGCAAAATTGGCAGCAGTTCAAATTCAAAGTACTCCTATTCATTTACTGACCAATGTCATTCTAGTTCACATCAGCCGGCGAGCTAAGCTCTAAAAAACATAAAAGACTTGCTTCGCCACTGACGAATAATGTGTACATTTTTACAGAGCTTAAACCTTAATGCTTTCCCTGAAACTAACAATACAGTATATCTTATCATTCCTTTTTCACAAGCAGGCAGCTGCTGAAACGCTTGCCACTTCAAAATATCAATTGCTTGCCAGAGTTTTCCTCAACACACCCTGTCAAACTCATGTATATTGTGCAATGAAAATGGTGCAGGCTGAAAGCTAGAAATTGTGTCAAATTCTGCTGTAAGGGTATGATGTGCAAAGAACAATGTATGACAACCGTAGAGACTACAAACAATGGCACTGGAGCCAGGGACTTCATAGATCACAACTGCGCCTGTACATATTTTATTGTAGGCATTATATATTTAAAGCATGACAAATGTACCATTGTACATTATGTGCGGCACAAACGAGGCTCCTCCCCCTAGTTCGTCTTTTGCATTTCTCTTGATGATGGACATAGTTGAGTTTCATTTCTTTTTCTTCTCTTAAAACATTTAAGGTTCTCAAATCATAAAGGAAGGAGACACAACACACACACACACACACACACACACACACGCAAGGTTATCAAAATGAGTAACAGAAAACAGAGACAATAATACAAGATGGGAAAATGAGATCTTGTTCACTTAACATTTTGGCTTCTCTCTGAGGACACAAAAGCAAGGATTATCTTAAACACTAACCAAGGGTATCAAGAGAACTACACTATCACTATGCCTAAAAATGTTGTCTACCTAATTTTAATGCAGATAAGTGCTAGCTTATTGATTTGCACAATTTTCTAGCAAAATGGAAATCCCACGTGAATGTGTTCTTTGTGTGCAGAAAATATGCTTTAAGAAGCTTTTACTATTATTGCTTTCCTATGCCAAAAGAACAATTAAGCAAATAATACTTCACTACTGTATCGGGTTTATAAACTAACACCGATTCCTGTCTGTTTCTATTATAAATATCCCTTCCCACTTCCCGACTGGCTCTGTGGACTTCAAATGATTCTGGTTATTGAAAAGTTGTTTTCCTTCCAAAATGTCTCCTTAAATAACACCCACAATCTGAAAACATTCTCATTTGGGAGCACACCTACTTCATTAAAAAGGGGCTCATGAACTATAACAACCCTACACTAATTCAGTCATTGGCTGTGGAAATGGGAAACATGTTTATGGGAGAAAATTAGTGTGAATATATATTCATCTCTTCTGTGACCTAGCTCAGGTTACAAAACCTTTATCACACAAGTAGCCTGGAGTGGAATTAACGGACTTGAGGCGAAGGAAAATGAACAGATACACTTTTAAGGTGTTAATAAATATTTTGGAAAGAGAATAGGTGGTTTAGGTGCTTAGGGGTGCTGACCTTTGGTGTGTTGATTAGTGGGACAATGATGCGTTTATTAACACACAGCAGCTGTACCTGAACCACTGCCATGAATATAATAGCCTTTTATAGCCATCAGGGGAGTGAGGTAGGAGGCCTTTATTAACCACTAGACATGATTAGCACATTATGGGAACTTTAGTAGGCAAATTATCTCTTATTGAAATATAATGTTGGTTATAACTAATTGTAAACATGATTTTTAAAACTTCCCAGTGAACAACTCAACGTTTTACTACCGTTCCCCTCATTATTGGCTGGTAATCGACGAAAACGTGTTCAACTGTGGGCCGTACCCACAGGGGCTGACTCTCAAAAGGCAGATGTCGTCAGTCACTGAAGGCTGACTTTACAACTATTTGGTATTACAAGTTCAGGGATATTAGCATACATGCAAACTTTCTCTCTCTAATTAAGTAAAACTGTTCATGAACTAGAAAAGCTGCTTTGGGATTTTTCTTCCTCTTTATTTCTTTAAGCAGTTCTTAAAAGATTAGTTTTGCAGTAAATTTTTGAGAGTTACCTTGAAAAGTAACAGCATAATTTATTTCAAAAAGCTTAATTTTGGGAGAGAAAAGATTATCCCATTAGCCTTAGTAACTGAACATAGCGCAGAGAGTCCATTATGAACAGTCTTTTATGCCCTGGCAGAAAGTCATTAACATAAAATAAATCATTAGCTTTGATATTAAGCTTCTACTATCTGCAGGTTTCTATGATTAATGTTCATGACTGCATCTGCCAAATGATAAAATATACTTTTTGTTGAAAGGTTATCCTGACTCTTTATTATTAACATTTCTCTTTATACAATTGTTGCTGGCATTTTGGGCTGAGGCCTGTTGGCGTAGAAAGAAGAACTGGTTTTTACAATGTATGAAGACGCCAATGAATGTTACACTTTACCCCATCATTTTTTTAAATTAACCATTTAATTGAGTTAAAAGACTTCAGAAAAATCAGGTGGTGCACAGATATGCTTTCAGTGTAATTGGACTATCTTTAGACCCAGTCGATCCATTCTGTAATTAATCTCGCACACTGTATTTTTGCAGCTCTGACCCATCCATCAGAAGAAGGTACAGAGGGGCAGGCTCACTCCCCTGAAGTCAGGAGCTATAAGAGGGCATTCCCTCTGCAGCAGTTTTACTCAACTTTTAGCTCACCTCCCCATGGGGCTAAACAGGCAACAACTCCGAAATACAAGGAGTGGGCCCAGAACATGGTATTTTTCTAAGGTCTAACATTGTTTGAATTTTTGAACATCTTTCACCACAGGATTTCAAAATAACCTGTCTCCATTGACTCCTTAATTCTCATTAAGACTTCCTTGATACAAACATATTTTTTCTAGTGAATACTTGGCAGACTGGGACACAGGTGGATTAAAGGTTTTTAGTGTCAGAACTTTTACCAGACACAACGAAGTCAGGCTTCTAAAGAGGGCGGAAAACAGAGTGGGAGGGATCATGTCCTTTCCATGGTTATATTTATTTTGCCTAGGGAGTAAGTCAACATAGGTTTTAAGGGCCCTCAGGTTTTATCTCAAATCTTGAACAAAAAGAAGTCTTTTCTCAGAGTCCTACAGTTTTCCTCAGAAAGCTCTAGTTCTTTAATCTTATCAGGTTATAATATGCCCAATTAAAGCCCTAGCATTGGAAAACATCTTCTCCTGTGAAACATGGCTACGTTTCTTAAAATGGAATGGTAATGAGGCATTCCTACAAGCCAGTATGATTTCCCTTGTTGTTGTTGTACACATTGATAGATTCTGCCATTTATGATAAATTCTCATGCATGTATGGCCAGAAATATATCCAGGACGTGAGGAACACATGAAAACACCACTCACACAAACACACACACACACACCCCAATATCTCTGACTAGGTAACCCCCAGATAGATGCTCCAAGACACCAGTGGAAAGCTACTCTATGTAAAAGCTGCCATCGTCCCTGGTGTGGATCAGATACATATAACTTGTAGGTCTTCAGAGTAACTCAAAATACTTTATATTTTCTTGGCCACTAGCAAGGCTTCTTATCAACCAACCATAGCCTTAGTTTAATTAGGAGTCCTTTCAAGATAGCTTCATAAAAGCACGTAACTCAGGAATAAAAACCAATAAATACTTGGCTGAAGCAGAAGCATTTAAAACTCCAAAGTGAAAAATGGACAAACAGAAAAGCATTAATAGTAACAGTGGTGCATGACCTTTGGTATTATAAATATGTATAAATGATGATTTTTCATGAGTAAAATGGAAATCTGAAGATAGCGCTTAAAAGTTAGCTTTAAAATTATTCATCAAGTAAGGCAAACTTGCCATAGACCAAACTACAGAGGTCTGGAAAAATACTGGTACCTCCTGTCATGAAAGAGCAGGGGATTTCTTTCTGGCATTATCGTCCTTCTGGTCTTTTCTGCTGCACCATCAACATCCAAGCACAGAGCAATATAATGTTCCCATTTTCAAAATGAATGCTATAGGGAGAAACATGTTGTAACCAGGAAAAGCTCATTCAGGTTAATGTGAATTCTATGCCTCAAAGTATTATGGAAGAACAGCTATAATTAACAGTCTGTTGGCACTTCCATTATAAACCACATTTCTAAGTAGTTTATAACTCAACTGTTTTTAATGAGAAATTGCTCTTTGGGATGAAACTTGGCATGCATGGTTTAAAACAAAAAATTCTCAAATTCATTAGGGCAGATGTAAGCTGTATTGTCTTGGCGCTCCAGCTTCCAAACGGACAGTCCACTTAACACGATTCAGTACCGACTGCGGGTCCCATCAACCCCTGGAGACCACAGGCTATCTGACTCTGAGAAGTGCAAAGATCAATTGAAAAATATATCAATAACACCAAAATGGAAGTAAAGGAAAGGCAAGAAAGTATCTCTAGCATTGGTAAAAGTAAATATTCCCATATTTGAATTTTGCTTAAATTCAATTTAAACAAACAAGGTGGCATTCAAGTCTTTAGATGCTTCACATGGAAGCTTCTTGCAGGCAAGAACTATAGTTGGGGCCACAGTATTTATTAACTATGGTTCACTACAGTCTTGTTTTCTCCTAAGGTGTACATTTTAGACTCTTGGATTTGGTTGTATAAAATGTAAGTTTTATCTTTTTTTTTTAAAGATTTTATTTGTTTATTTGACAGAGGGAGACACAGCGAGAGAGGGAACACAAGCAGGGGGAGAGGCAGAGGGAGAAGCAGACTTCCCGCTGAGCAGGGAGCCCGATGCGGGGCTCGATCCCAGGACGCTGGGATCATGACCTGAGCCAAAGGCAGACACCTAAATGACTGAGCCACCCAGGCGCCCCTACAATGTAAGTTTTATCTTAAACAATTGATAATATTTTAAAAATGTAATTGTTAACAGCATTCGATCAAGTCATGATCATTACATTTCATTTTTATTGAGATACAAGATAAATATTCTGTGTTAAGACTTCCCGGGAACCTGGAGATTCACGTTCAGAGAGCTAAAATGTAAGATAAGTTATCTAAATTGATCAGTTAAATAAGTTGTGTGTGCCCTACTCTTCCCATTGTAGTTCTCCATGCACATTCTGATGAGAACACTTAAGTCTGTTAACCCATTTACTTTCTGTAAGCATAACTCACCTAACTTACTGCAGGCCAACTAAAGATTGGGAGACCACAGTCCCACTTTCATACTATTTTTACAACCTAAATAAAGATTTCCCACCGAAAGGGATGTTCCAAGAGCTGTTTCCAAACTCTAAATACACTGTGCTTAAAAGGTGGGGGGAAGGAGGAAACTAGTAGAGCTTAGAAATGGCCACCGTAGTTATTTCCCCTCATAGCATCCTATCTATGGTTTCTTGGTCTATCATTGCACGACCTTATGTCATTCACTCAGACGGGGAAATGGAGAAAAAGAGAAGAGCCTAATTTGGGATTTTAAAAAGTGGATATGAACCCGAAGACTGGCAGATTCCAATTTCCTTAACCAGACAATAAGGTCAGGTACTGGAGGAAGAATGGATATGTCAACATGATGATAGTAACAGTGATGACAAGCAGGAAAGGGAGCATGCTCTCCAAGATAACCACAATGCTGACTCACATTCCTGAGGAGAGGGAGGAGAGTTCACATTAGAAGGTATAGACCTCCCAGGTTCAATTTAAGATTGGGGCGGAGAGAAATCAGGGTGCCAGGCTCTTCCGGGATTGGAGGTGTTTGGGAAGGGGGGAGGCGGGAGGGGTGAGAGGCAGGAGGCATACAGATAGACCTACTGCTGAGGGCAGGTTTCAAATCAGGACAGGAAGGATCACCAGCGGTTGAGAAATGTCTCCAGGGTCTTTTCAACTTTCTAGTATCCTAGCAAAATGTTGGAAAACACTAGAATAAATCATCCTTTGTAGCTAAATAAGATTTTCCTCCACTTCTCTACTGTTATCCCTCTCTTGAAATGAGCCCATCACAAAAAAGTATGGCCACAAAAATAGTTCCACATAACGAAACCAATATTTGAGACCCAGTTTTGATCCCAAGAAAGCCACTGTTAAACCTGGAACTTTCCCTTTTTCTTCCAGGTTCAAGTGCCCTATTTCTTTCCTGTTCTTACATCCCTTGCAATCACATCATTTAAAAAAGATCTACAATAAGCAGCATATTAAGATAGTATTTAAATATCAGTGTAGCTTCCCTAACTAAGCAAAATATTAAAACTCTCCTTAATATCATTATTCAGTAACTTTAAATATATATGATAAACTGTGAGCATACTAAACCACATAAGCTGTGTTAAAAATAGCATTTGAGCTCTCCAAAACCCATAACTACAATTTTCTCATAGACATTTAAAATTGGAAATTGTGACAGTGAAATATCCCACAGAGTCAAGATAGCTACATTTGAGGTTTTTGTATGATATCTGATTTAGTGGCCAAAACCATAGGATTGCTTGTTTTATGCTCTTTCTTACCTACCAAAACTTTATTTAAAGCACATTTTAAGGACCTCAAAACTTAAGAAAGATCCAGCCAATAAAACTCTCAGGGGAGTTTTAATCACACTAATGATGTCCCAAGTATCAACTATGAATTTACTAAAGTCCTAGAAGTTACAGAGGTGGATAAGAGAACTAATCAAGCATGATGCTCTAAATTGCTTATAACCCTCCCTTCCTCCTCCTCCTTCACCCATCCTCCTCCTTTTTCTTACATTTATTAAAGTAGGAATAATGACTCCACCTTAAGGTCCTGTATTTTAGATGTGATGAGTTTTGTCACATTAAAGTCCAAGACATAATGCTCTAACTAAATACGAAAATAAGCTCAAAGGAGATTTAGCAGAGACAATAATGAATCTTGTTTTTCTCAAAAGTTATTGAGTGTTTAATGTTAGCCCTGACATTTCAACACTGAGTTCATCACAAATAGGTCCTTCTTCCTATGTTTATATGAAAAGATTATACACTGTCCTTCCTCATTTCAATGACAAAAGCCCAACATCCCAAATGGCCATTATTCTTTATCTGTGTATAACTAGTATTAAGCATGGGTCTGTCTTGGACTTCCCTGTGTCTAAACCAAGCAAAGAAAGATTCAGGACCTGATTCCACAAAAGCAACCACTGAGAACAGTGAAGACCATTATTTCCTCACCCACTGCTGGCAGAGGTCAGTATCCCTGTGATTAGCCATGTCATAACATCATTGTATTACTGCTCCTCATGTGGGCAGATACTGAGCAATAACTGAACACATCACATCATTGTAAAAATGAAAAAGTGCCACTTCTTTGTCCCAATTTAGCATAAAATCAGTGAAAACAACCTTTACAAATGACACTGCACTAAGAAACTGAAAGGAACTGTTATTACTACGTAGGTATAGATTTAAACTGATGCTCTGACACCTTCAACTAGAACAAAAAATAAGACTATATTTTACTACTGCACTCCAGTTGTGAGCTCCTTTAAGGCAATTTCAATTAAGGGATACAATGTTACTTAAAATAGTCTTAATTAGATGAAACTGACTATGGTACCATCTCTCAATGTCTGAAATGTAGCCATGCTTTAAGTTCCAAGAGGTGAACACTGTTACTTTCAGCCTGCATGTTTCTGTCCAGTCTAAGAGCTACGCTGCTCTTTCAAAGGCTGACCTATATACAGCAACATGCCATCCATTCTCCTGTTTGTGTAAGAGATGCCTCGCACCGTTGCCATAACCAACATCATCCGCATTGTTCTCACTTTTCTCCCGCAATGGGCTGTGTGAAAATGGAGGCCAGTTTGCATAGTGATGTGTTCATAACGTAATGTGCTCTTACAATAGAGCAATAGTAGATTAAACTGTTTCCAGAAAAATTCCTCCTCTGGAGTTTATTGACTGAAAAATGTAAGTAGCGTTTTGGCAATCTATAGAGCAGCAGCGGGAAAGTGTCAGCAGGGTAACACAACCTCCTTTTAGTTTAGAAAAGCTTCGGGAAGAGGATATTCATTTTGTGGATTAGGGTCTCTTCTAACATTGAAAAAAGATCAGTGGGAAAACTATAGGTACAACTGCATGGTTCTGAAGCACATAAAGATACTGGTTCCACTGGGATTTAGCACACCAACTTGAACTACAAAAGTGTTGACAGATTTAAAATAAAGATAATTATTAATTTATGATCTTATCAACCTATTAAAAACAAATAACCTGACAAAGTGACTGTTTCTTGTAATAAACCACATATTCATTACACCTCTGAAAGACGCAAGGTTTACTTTGCTGTCTTGGCTCTTTTAGGGAAGTCTGATCCAACTTGTTTTTACTAAATGTAGATGCAGATTTCTTATTTCACCTCTTCCAAACTTCTGCCCATCTTCCATATCCCTGCAAATCCACTTGAGTCAATGCAAAAATGAATGCTAGTTGACTACATTCTAAGCAACTAAAATAGTGAAACTGGATAGAAATTGTGTACCAGTGGTGATCATGAAGGAGTAGAAAAACCTAGTGTCTGGGTTTTCTGGGGCCTACCAAACCTACTCAGTATATTTAATATAATGGGGGGATCAGTGACAAATATATTTGATAGACTGCTATACAGAGAAAAGCAGGGGAAGGCGTTCTTCGAGAAGCATTTCCATGAAGTCTCTTCCTACTATTAGAAGTATATCATGACTTTGCATCTTTAAAAATCCATTATTCCCTGGATAAGTTAAATAGAAGACTTGCAACTAGTCTATAGAAAGGGTGGCTAATTTGCATTTAAAAAGAACAGTTTGCCCCTCATACACGGGGGGACTTAAAAGGAACTTCAATGAGCTAGTAAAGAAATTCTGAAGACTTTCTAAATTAATTTATTCAATTCACAGCACAACCCACGAAAATTATTTAAAGCACTTAATTGGAAAATGATTTAATATATTGAAGTAATTCTTGATTTTCCAAAGCATTTAGCTTTTAAATTAAATCTGACCCTACTATCACAAGAATGACAAGTGAAATGTGTATCCAAGTCATTACCTTCTTTTTGGAGCCTAAAATCACCGATAAATCTAATAAGATTTGTCCAGTTTCACTGCCAAAATGGTTCTGACTTTTTGGTACTGGTTACTACCCTGGAAGTTGTGTTTACTATCCATGATAGGTCTGCTACTTTATTATTTTTGTTAGTATTAGTGCTATGAGCTAAACAGAATGTTACACACACAAAATACTTGCTTATAAAGGCAAAACAGATTTTAAAATAAAAGAACTATGCTACTAACAAATAATGAAACTTCATCACACAAACTTCTCTTGCCAAAGTTACCCGAGCTTTCCAACCTGTTCGGAGCTAAAGAGCTCCCGGTGCGATAAAAAGCCTTCCTGCCTTGCACAAGTCTATATATCCTTCGTTTCAAACTCGCCTATCCATCATAGGCATACAGCACATCCCTTTTACTGAGCCTTACACTGTACACAACATCAGTGAGCTTCTGCACGGAGTGATATCTGTGGTTCACTTAACTCACAGTTGTGTGTGTGTGTGTGTGTGTGTGTTTGTGTCCCGACTGACCAAGACTAAGCTGCGAGGGGGTGGCGTGGTGGGGAGTCCGGGGGCTGAGGATGCAGCGCGCTAAATACCTCTGTATCACGTAAAAAAAAAAAAAAAAAAAAAAAAAAAACGCTGCTTGATGATGCCTCGCCACCAGACAAATATTAGGAGTCCCAACGATTTATCCAGTGGAATTCACCGAGGGGCCGACAAGGAATTGCTTGCAGGGGATAAAGTATCAGGCAGGTTGAGCGGCAGCTGGGCGTCTAAACCCCTCGCCCAGCGTCTCAGAGAACTCATTCCTCCCCGCCGACGTTCACCAGGCGGGACCGCGTACACACGTCCAATAAGCCCGAGGCGAGAACAAGCCGTGCCCTGCGGCTGCTCTCGGAGGCCGGTCCCCGCGCGTCCTCCCTCCCCGGGCCGAGAGTTGAAGAAGCACCCTCCCTTCGCACCCCCTGACTATTCTATCTATGGGACAAGCGGAGCTCAGCAGTAGCCCCGGCCGGCTCCCCCCGGCCCCAACCCCCGTCCCGGGCCACCCGCCTGATCAGCCGCGCCCGAGTCCTGCGCGGCCTTGGCACCTGGGGTCACCGGGCTGTGGGTACAGCCCAGCCTGGGACCCTGCTCCAAGCCCCCGTGCGGAGTGCTGGAGCTTCGGACGTAAACTCGACGCGCTCGCCCGGCTTCTGACAAACTTGCAATTACCGCCCCCCCAGCCAAGCGGGAGTTGTCCCCCAAACCCCGCTACCCCGCTGCACCCTGGCCCGCAGACCGGCGTCCGAACACCGGGCTCGGCCGCCCGAAAGGGTTTGGGAAAACAAAAGACTTGTGGAGCAATTGTCCCAGCGGGGGGCGGAGGCGTCTCCCTGGTCCCTGCACCCCGACTCCCGGCTGCTCCCCTGGCAACTAATCCCGGTCAGGGAAGCGGTGCCACAAGTCCCCGCAGCCCGTGCGAGGGCGGGAGGGAGAAGGGGAAACTAGAAAATAAACTGACTTCTCTTACTCTCTGCCTCCGTTCCCGGACCCCAGACACACCCCCAAAGTATTCCGTGGTTTTCTCTTATTTTTTTTTTAAACGCCCCCCGGCAAACCTAGTCAGGGAACCTTAGTCGCGGACAGCAGGAAGGAAAGAATCCGAGCAAATCGTGTCACTTTCCGCACAATCGCGGTGTTTAGCAAACCCCCGGAGCTGCTGCACAGTATTTACTACCCAAGCGCACGCAGGGCTGTAGCGGGCTGCGAGCCGAGCGCGCCCGGGACCGGCCTCCGCCAACCGGCCCCGGTAGCCGAGCCGGCCCGCCGCCGCCGCCGCCCCCCTCCCGGGATCAAGCAGCAAGAACACGGTGGAAACAAAAGCAGAGCGTTCACCTTGTTGCAATAGTAGGGGTCCAGGCAGGGAGAAGGTCCCAGACAGGGAGCGTCGGGCGCAGCGGCGGGCTGGGCTGGAGGTGGATAAAATCTTACGTCCATTTCACTCTCACATCAAGCAACTCCTTTTCTTTTCCTTTTTTTAAAAAAAGTGTTCAGCAAAACAAGCTTAGACGGAACAGAGAGAGGTGTCTGGACTCAGGAGTAAAAGAAACACCTTCCTTCCCTCACATCCGTTTGCGGTTTGTTTAAGAAGAAGAGGAGAAAAAAAAAAAGAAAAAAAAAAAGAGGGGGGAAAAGCGCTCAACTCTCCCCCAAGCCGCGGCGCGCACCCGTCGGCGCCGAGCGCGCAGCCTGCTCCGCCGCCGCCTCCCGGCCCCGCCGCCACCGCCGCCGCCGCCGCCGCCGCCGCCGCCGGGCAGGTAACTTCATGCGCTCATTGTCCCCCCGCCCGCCCCCCCCCATCCCCGCCTCCCGCGCCCCTCGCCGCCCGGCACACGCGCTCGCGCTCGGGCTCTAGGTCCTGGGCGTTTTATTAGAGTCTCTGAGTTGCTCTGCTTTTAGTTTATTTTCTCCACCTTGGAGGCCTGGGATGGGGGGAGGAATGAAGAGGGGGACAGGGCGGGAGTGGGGGGTGAACGCCCCGGGCCGGGCGGGGTAGGGTGCGCGGCAGGACGCGGGGCTGCTCGCAGCCCAATGGCTGCAAGCTCGGGGCTGGGGGCTGGGGGCCGGGGACCGGGGGCCGCGGGCCGGAGGAGGGAGGAGCGGAGAAAGAGGAGGAGAGCGCGGCCGGGACCGGGCCGGGGCGGCGGGACCCCGCGGAGCCTCTGCTGGGCCGGAGCCGCGCTCCCCCCGGCCAGAGCGTCGCACACAAAGGGGCTGCGGAGCCCCACCACCGGCGGCCCCGGGGCACGGCGGGGAGCGCGCAGCAAGGGGGCGCTGTGGTGCACCCCGCCCCGCAGCCCCGCCCCCGGGCCCGCCCCGGCCCCACCCCGCTCCCACCGCCCCCTCCGCGGCGGTCCCCACCTCTTTCTCTGCGTCCTCCACCCCCCCTTTCGTGGCTCTCCCCACTCGCATCTCTGCGTCCCCACCCCTACTCCCAGCCCCTGGTGGAGGCGGCTAGTCCACGCAGCGCCGGTCCTGGGGACCGGGAACCCGCAGGGAGCGTGAATCATCTGTGCGCTGTAGTGGGCTACTGGGCTAGGGACCCGAAGGGGTGGCAGGGTGTGGAGGGGCTTAAGAGTCTACCCCCTTCTGTCACTCTCGTCCGCCCCCAGCCCTCACCTCCCAATGATCTGTGACCCACTGGAGGGTTCGCAAAGCTAAGGCAGCCCTAGAGACTCTAAAAAGACCACAGGGGTAAATCAAAGTGTAAATAGGGAAACAATCATCAACACACAAGATCAGGCTAGAGGGAAAACACGTGGGCTTGCTAGTTGCCCCGATGGGATTGTCTTTTTGTCATTGGAAGCCCAGTGATGCTCTTGGAGAGGCACGGAAGACCTGGAATCAGCCTCCCCATTTCTCTTGTCGCTAAGTGGGAGGAAGTCACTAATCATGTTTTCCCGCCTTACCTCTGAAACTCAGAAACTTGCAACTTCGTTTTTTTCCAGATGGCTGGGAAAAAAAAAAAATCCGCGTATTTTGGCTGTAGTCCAACAGATTTATCCCTGAGGCTCTGTCCTAGGTGGGAAGTCCAGGCAGGAGTGGGTGATATTTACCTTCCCAGTAGGAAGTAGTCGCACGCAGTAGGGCCCAAGACCCTGCAAAGGAGCCTGGAAGTACTTCATCCTTTCCACTTGTTTCTGGTGCTAAGGAGGATACTAATAACATTCTGCCACCCCACGCCACTGTACAGTGCATGTTGATTGCTAACTGCACTGTACAACTTTCTCACAGCTATGTTGTTTCCTCTGCAATTGAGAGCACCTGTCAGGTACAATCAGAGAGATCTGGAAGAAAATCTATGAAGAAAGTAAAAGAAATGATAACATCATTGAGTGTCTATATGTGGCTTTTTAGGAACCTTTTACTAAGCATTGCTTTGTACTCCTTGCATCCTTTTTCTCTTAAACCATTGTTTCCTTTCTTCCCTTCATCATTTTTATAAGTTGCAAAAATCCAGCGCTTTCCTTATCTCAAGATTGACACAGTGGAAATTGTGTAGGGAAAGAGGGCAGTAAGAAAAAAGAATTCCTCTCCACTGGATTCAGAAGAAACTCCATATTTACAGGCCCTTTGAGGCATAAGATAAAATAAAAAATAGAAAATGCTTTCCCTCTTAATAAAGGTCTTTATAATAAAATTTAAATGTTTTGTGTTTTGTATTGTCAGTGTTCAAAATAAAGTTGTAGATGCTAAAATACGCTTATAGGTATTTCCACAATTAAAAAACCTTTTGGATTTAACTTAAATATTTCCAAACTTAAATTTCTATCAATTCAGCATTTATTACCAACGTATTACATCATTTCAAAATTCAATTGTGAAAACTTCCTTAGAATCTGTAGTTGATGTCTGTTTGATGGCCCTATGAAGATGAAAAGTTTCATTATCAACATTTTGACACCTAGGGAAGACAATGATGTCTATACTTTGTTCCCTAGACCTACAACTTTGCTCTGTCTTGAGGAGAAACCCAAATGCATGGGAACTATGTGTCCCTCTACTTAATTTGGACCTGGTTTCTTCTGTGTGCAATCAGTAGAGTCAAAGTGGCATGTTTGTGCATGGTGTGGTGTGAGGGGTGGGAATGTGAGCTTTTGATTAAAAAAGCTCTTGACTCGAATCACTCATACATGGGAGAGTAGACCATGAAGGTCAACTTCATGGGTGGGGGGAGGGGAGTGCGTGGGGATAAAAATGGAGTTAATGATCAATCATGCCTTCTTGATGAACTCTCCATAAAAATCCCTGAAGTTCAAGATTCAGAAAGCTTCAGGGTTAGTGACCACATGGATGTCATGGAGAGTGGCTCTCTTGGAGAGAGCACTGAAGCTCCATGCTTTTTCCCACATACCTTACCCTATGCTTCCTTTCCATCCGGATGTTCATCTGTATCCATTATCATATCCTTTTATAATAAATGGGTAAACAGTAAGTAAACTGTTTTCCTTGAGTCTTGTGAGTCACTCTACTAAAGTCATCAAACCCAAGGAGGGGGTCATGGGAACTTCTGATTGATAGCTGATTGGTCAGAAGCACAGTTAAAACCCTGGGCTTTCAATTGGCATCTCAAGTGGTTTTCCTGTTCTTGGGGCAGTGCCAGCAGTCTTGTGGGGTTGAGCCCTTAGCCTATGGGATCTGATGCTATCTCCAGGGAGATACTGTCAGAATTGAGTTAGATTGTAGGACACCCAGCTGGTGTGACAGAATTGCTTGAGTTTTTTCCTAGCTCAGGTGGGAATGTGAGCTGTTAGTTCAAAAAAAAAGCTCTTAACCTCAATCACTCATACATGAAGAGTAGACCGTGAAGATCATCTCAGTGTGATCTGAAAAAAATATTCTCCTTATGATGTTCCACCCAAGGCCCATCACATATGAAAGGGGAGCAGTTCTCCCAAGAAAAACTTGGGGGAAGATGAATAGCTAAACCAATGAGTAAATCTTGTTAATTTGGGAGATAAAAATAGTAGAGAGGCATTATATTATTTTTCATTTTATAGGACATTCAACTTTACATCATGGCTAAGTTTACTAATTTATTTGTCCATCCATTCACTTGTATATTACTCAACAAAGACATATAAGCAGAGTAAAGCTCTATGCTATATATTATGTAAAGCTGACATGTAAGAACAAATTACTTAAAATAGTTTCTGTTTTAGATGTGTTCTAGTCTTCTAGAGCAGTATTTCCAACTTTGGTCAGTGGAGTTACCCTAGACACTTTGAAAAATACTCATGCCTGGGCTTCTCCCCCACAGATTCTGTTTCAATCCATTTAGGGTAGGATCTGGGCATAGGAGTTTTTAAAAGCTGTCCAGTGGTTTATCACTTGCAAGAAAGATTGAGAACCAGTGGTCTAGGAGGAAAGATAAACATGGACACAAAGGGAACATTAAAAGTACAAAATTTTCGTGTGAGCGAATTTCCTGGCTGGGTTGTTATTTTGTGTTGCCTCTCACAGGGGGACATAGAGCGTCACCACTCCAGGTCCCCATCATCTGCACTACCTTTACAGAGACTTAGTGTGGCAATTGACTCAGTTATTCTAACAAAACAGGAATGAATTGCTGTAGAGACCCAAATTACAATTTGGTCATCTAAACTAGGAACTCTCATTACCAAAAAATGTGTGTCCATGAACAAAACATCTCCTTACTAGTGCTGATGTAAAAGAGTTGACAGCTATCCTTTCTGAAATGCATACTATGTCCTGGACCTAGTCATAATTTCTTTACATTTCATTTCACTTTCTTATTTAATTTTACAAGTTACATTGGAAACCCTAACCACTAATTACAAACCACACTTAGCATCTCATTTTGTTCCCTCAACACTACCCATCTTCATTTTAATTATAGTTTCATAATTGTTGTGTTTTCAAATTTGCACTTGTTTCCATTGACCACATTTTATGTTTACCGATTCTTTGCACTGTGGACGTAAGTCCTAAACCTTGTAGTAATGTCTCCAAACTACACACAGAATGTTCTGCATTAGGGAAAATATCCTTTACACAGTCAATCCTATCCATGACTTATAAGAGTCTTATAAAAATCATTCAACAACAACAATAAAATGGCACTTCTTGAGGGGTATTTTTGGTTAACTTTTGGAGTTAATTTTCTTTAAGGGTTAATAGCCCTCTCTATATTGACAATGGGGATGAAAGATCTTATAGAAGGATTTATTCTGAAATGCCAAATATTGAAACTAAAATCAAAGCATGCTATATTTTATAACAAAATTAATATCAGTCCTTCACTGGCCTCCTCTTCTTTAAGGGTGAGCTTTCCAGTAATAGCTGATACCTCAGCGTCTCTTGTAGAAGGAAACCTCATTCTTTTAAAATACCATTCATTTGAACACCTCGTATGGGCCACCTTGTATTATAAGCCATTTTGTTATGCATGTGTTTACAGGTTTACCTTCCTAACAAGATTATGGCTGAAATAGGTATGTCTTTTTTTTCCTTACTGCCTAATCAACGCTGAATCCTACCCGTCTTCAAGACTCTAGAAACATCATCAATGGCTTTGATAGGAACGTTTACATTTTCTCAATTTACCAGTTAGAATTTACTGCTGTCCAGAGGTTTGGTTTTTTTTTTTAATAGTTTTCTAAAGTAATTTAAATGTAAAATAGAATGATATGCAATCCATAATATAATGCAGTGGGAGAACAGAGAGTACTGAAGTTTATTTCCTGGGGAGACTAGTGAGAAATGACTAGATTGTAAGTCTTTCAACCAGAAAATAAAGGATTTCAGAATGATGAGGAAAGTTTGAAGGAAATGATATAGGGTCCACAGATACCTCACATGGTACTAAATGACTCATAAAATGCAGTATTTTTTTACATAATATGGGAAGGGGGCCAAAACCTGCACATCTTACCATTGAGTGTGGGACAGCACTGTGATCTTTAACAATATACAACATTTGTGGCATAATAGCCATAATGGGACTCTTCAGCTATTTTACACAGCAATAATCCAGTCCTCTCTCATCAGGATAAACTGTGAGGACAAATCCTTTCAAAAGCAGAATTAGTTCCTTGGAAAAGAGCGAGGCCACAATTATCCCTTAAGTAGGAGCAGCTGCAACAGGGGATCGGCCTGGAGCGTGGCCGTGAAGTGTTTCTCCCAAGCAATTAAAGGGATTTTTTTAATGCAAACTAATATTCTATAAAAAGTCACTGGGAAGGTGAGTAGGTGTGGAACTGCTGAGATGAAAGGAACAGTCCTTTCGCTTTACCTGAGTTAATATTCCTGCTCTAGTAAATGCTATTTTGGTGAAAATGGACAATCGAGGCTCACCCGTTCCCATGAAGTGGGGCCCGAAAGGGACCCGGAGTAATACAAAGGAAAGATAATTCTGGCTTACTTGTACACTCGGTCTTATCTTGAACTCTGTCCATAGCTGTGTTTTGTTATTGTTGGTTTTCAAAAAGACATGATGAGTCAACAGGAACACTTCAATTTAAACTGGGAAGGTATCACTTGGGTGGAAACATAAACATAACCCACAGGACTGAGGCCAGTCAGTACCTCGTCTAGAGTGAGACAAAAAGGGATGAGAACTTAGTTTTTTTTTTTTTACCACAGAGATGATTAAAGGATTGGGAAAATAAGACCTTTAAGAAAGATTAAAGGACCTGACTGGAGGGGGCATATTAAGAGGGGGCAATGTAATATCCTCAAATTGTGTATCTCAAGAGTTCTTTGACAAACAGCTAGAGAACACCTCCACTGAAGAAACAACCTAAGAAATTCGATGTAATACTAGAGCATTGAGGATTTAGTCACACAGGGAAAGAATTTTCCCCCAGGGATCTTGAATGTACTGCCAAAGGAGCGTGTGGGCTCTCCATAGGACTGGGTGTAACATCTCTGCCCCCAATAAAAGTTTGTCAGGTCACATGACCCAAGCACCCAGGGATACCCCTCTTCTTGAAATACACCTTCCTTCTAATATGATCCAGTGGGCAGAGGGTTCAAACTTAGCTCTAATTATCTAAAGGGTTTCTTGTGCTCACAAATTTTGGATAGCATAAAATGAAGTTCATCCAGACAGAGACCCAAGACATCTCTTGCTTTAGAGTCGAAAAATGCTTTCTTTTACATTAGATTTGTCCCTGTATATTTTCAAGAACTTTGGTAACAAAGAAAAACAGCAAACACCTGATCTTGCGGGCAAATTTAAGACATGTTATAAAACCGGGAATTAAAATGTTTAAATTAAATATTGAAACTTGGAGTTAACTAGGAGTTAAACTATTGAATACATTTTTAGAATGTTACTTTCGTAAAAGGATACTCTCACGTGGTAAGGATGGCCTTATAGGACCATCTTAGAGCCAAAGATGAAAGAAAAGGAATCCTCCCTGCTTGATAATAATGTGTTTTAATGTGTAGCCTTCAATTCACTAATTCAAAAATCATACATTTCGAAGACACCAAGAGACTCTTCAGCTCCCACTCAGGCTGATGGTTGCTACTGACTCCCCACTCGTCCCATGAAATCTTCCAGGGCTGATTAGGTAAGTGATTTTGTACCCTCGCCCTGCACAATTTCCAGTACAGTTCCTGATCTCTGCCCTGATTAGGTACTCACTGCTTCCTTCCACTACAAATCCACTTATGCTTGACCTTCACGTAATGCAATTACTTGACTATCCATGGATTGCTTTAATGTTTCCATTTTGTTCCTAATGGTGCTCCAATATGTCTGTCTGTATGAATGTGTTTGATGCTGATGAGAAGTTCCTAGAAAGAAGAGATGGAATCTCTCTGAATAGAACTGATGGCCCCAAATATCATCATTTCCTTAAACAGTGCTCTTTGCAAGAAGACAACTTAACTTAGCTATTTCCTCTTTGTCTCCGAAGGAGTTAACTTAGGAAGCTACTGGAAAAAATTCAAGATATCATAATATGTAAACACTTCCACTCCACTGTGACAGGTTGGGAAAAGTTACAATAGTATTGCATTCTCTATGGTGCCTCAGCTGTATAATTAGGGTCTAATGCCATTTTTAATTAAGGACACCATTATTAAGGGCCCTCTATATGTTGGGTGTCTTACATAACAATATATGTTGGTGGTTGTTGCTCCTCTGCTCCCCACTCCCTTGGATGCTTTACTCATTTGTGTTTTCTGTGTGGCCTCTAAGCATTTATAACCTCTAGAAGAGAAATTTACCAGAGAATGAATGGAGAGAATAGCATTTAATCGGAGCGAAGAGGATTAACAAAGTCAAAGAGGCTTTTAAAGACAAAGAAAAGTTTGGGAACAACCAGAACAAGCGATCGGTATTTGGGGCGGTTTTTGAGGTGCCAGGGTGGGGGTAGGGGAAGGACGGTGGGACAGCGAGGAGACCCAGAGGGTGAGTTTAGATCGCCGAAACTGTTTGTCTGAGAGCTGGAACTTTATCTTGAAGATATTGAGGCGTCTTGAAGGGTCTTCATATAGGACTTGACCCCAAACCCTTTGTGTTGTAATATTTTATGGACAATGAGATTTTCATGTAGTGTTTCCATTACAGTAAGGTTTTCATAAGTAACCAGAGGAGTTTGTTACCAAAGGAGAAACCAGTTCCTCCTTTGTCTGAGTTATTAATCTGCCATTTTAGTAGCTATAGCTTATAAATATGCCCAGGAAAATATTAAACTGGACAGTGTGATCATCTGTGATCTACCTCTCTCTCCAGCCTCGTGTTTTCTCAACTTCAGAATATCTCACCTCTTTTCATACATTTGTCACTAGTATATCTTCTTTGATGGAGAGCCTGCTAAAAGCTTTGCCTTTGTAAGATCAGGTTGTTTGTCCACTTATTGCTGAGTATATTCTGGATGTAAGTCCTTTATCAGAGTCTATAAAAAAAAAGTAATAAGTAAGTTTAGAAAGGTTGCAGGATACCAGATCAGTATGAAATAAATTCTATTTCTTTATGCAAGCAACAAACAATTGGACATTTTTAAATAAAGATTTTATTATTTGAGAGAGACAGAGCACGGATGTGTGAGGGGCAAAAGTAGAGGGACAGCAGACTCCCTGATGAGCGGGGAGCCCAACTCAGGGCTCAGTCCCAGGAGCCTGAGATCATAATCTGAGCCAAAGTCAGACACCTAACTGACTGAGCCACCCAAGTACCCCAACAGTGGGACATTTTAAAAAATTATTTATAATAACATCAAAAATATGAAATTCTTAGGCATAAATCCCACAAAATATATAAAACCTATGCACTAAAAATTCCAAAAACAATGCTGAGTGAAATTAAAGCAGACCTAAAGAAATGGAGAGCTATACCAAGTTCATAGTATGAAGGCTTTAATATCATTAAGATATTGTCTGCTCAAAATGATCTGTAGATTCAATGAAATCCCAATAAAAGTTTTAGGCTTTTTTTTTTATTGAAAATAAGAAGCTTACTTTAACATTTTTATGGAAATACAAAGGACCAAAACAAATTTGGAAAAGAATAAAGTTGGAAAAAATTTGTACAACTTGCTTTAAGACTTCCAGTAAAGCTACAGTAATGAAGACCACATGATATTGGCATAAGGATAGGCATATAAATCAACTGAACAAAAGAGAAGTCTGAAATAGACCCATAAATACATAGTTAATTGATTTTCAACAAAAGTGACAAGGTAATTCAATGGGAAAATGATTGTTTTTCAACAAATTCTGTTGGAACAATTAGATACCCTAATGAAAAAATAAACTCTTACTTCACACCATATACAAAAGCTAACTCTAAACAGAGCATAGACTTAAATTTAAGAGCTAAAACTATAAAAATAATACAAGAAAATATAGGATAAAATCACGACTTGGATTACACAAAGCTTCTTTAGGACACAAAATGCAATTTGCTAAATTGAATTTTAGAAAAATTAAAACCTTGCTTTTCAGAAGTCATTGTTAATGAAATGAAAATGTATTCCACACGCTGGGAGAAAATGACAAATTACTTGTAACCCTTATGTTTTTAATATTCCTCTGCCTTTGTTCCTGCTGTTTCTTCTACCCAGCATCCCCTTCCCCTTGGTATCTATCATCGGCACGCAGAGGTTCTATTCTCTTTTAGATTCAGATCAGGCATTGGATTGTTATTCTCTTCAGGACAACCTTGCAGACTCTCCAACTGGCACATTCCAGGCTGGTCAAAACATCTATCACATTCTACCTTCCTGGTCAATTTACATGTCTGTTTTCTATAATAAATAATTAGCTCCTTGAGGTCAAAGACAATATTTGTTATGCTTTGTTAGGTTCTTGGCCAACTTTTCCATGCCCTGAACCCTTTTGCCCCAACAAAACAACTTTTGACATTGCCCCCCCATCCAGATATGGCTCTATCACCTCCCACCCTATTAATACTAAACTTCTTAAAATGATTCCCAATCTCTTCTTCTTCACCCTCCCATTTATTCTTCATCCCACAGCAATCTGGATTTCTGTTTCTGAAATATTTTCTATTGAAACTGTCCTTTCTAAGACTCCCATTGAATGTATACCAGACCCTTTCACTGGGCACACTTTATTTCTCACATTACTTGACTTTCTTGGAGTTTTATAAATTGGTTCCTTGTTAGACTGTGAAGTCTTTAAGTGAAGGGATCCTGCCTTATATTTGTCTTTGTAGATAGACAGCTGGGGAGCTTCTACATGAAGAGAACAAAGAGGTAAAGAGAACAGCATGACAAGAAACAGAGAAATAAGAGAAACCAAGGGAACACGGAGTCCTAGATTCCAAGGAGGAATGTTCTCCAGGAGGGAATGGTAGACATTTATCTGTTTCCTCATTCAATCAATCATCCACACAACAGATACCACACTTGAGAGTGCTTACTCATTGCCAGACACAGTGCTGGGTTCCAAGTCCACAAAAGCTTTTCTATACCCTCTCCTGGATGATTATCTCCTTCCATAGCTCCAACTACAACTTATTTTCTAATCCCTGTCAAATCTATGTCCCTTTTCTTCTGACTCCCAGGTGCCTATTTCTAACCGTCTACCAGCTATATCTGGCTGTATTTCTCCAGTCACTGGAACTCATAATATACACATTAATGTCGGGGCACCTGGGTGGTTGGGTCAGTTAAGTGTCTGCCTGCAGCTCAGATCATGATCCTAGGGTCCTATGATTGAGCCCTGAGTCAGAGTCTGGCTCCCTGCTCCCCAGCTCCCTCTGCCCCTCCCCCCTACTCATGCTCTCCCTCTCAAATAAATAAATAAAATCGTAAATAGTACACACATAAATCTTGATAAATGCAATACACATATAAATAGTTTTCTCCTGGAATGCATATCTCATTTAATAGTTACACTCAATCGCATAGTTAACAATAGGTCTCATCCTTTGTCATTTCTTACCCGGACTATTGCTTTTATCAAGTCTCTTACCGATTCTCCTTACCTACAATTCGGCATCTACATACCCACCATGACTGTCAACCTAGCAGATACTTGGGAGCACACCACTGCCCCACTTAAATGCCTCCAAGAGCTTTTGTGTTACCCAAACACATCAAACCATTTGCTCTCCAGCAATTAGCTGCTTGTGCTTGTCTTAATTTCAAGCATTTGCACCTACTGTTCCCTCAGTCTAGAGAGAACATGCTCACTACCACATATTCACATGATAGCTCCTATTACCTTCAAGACTCAAATCAAATATTCCTTCAGTCAAGCTGTGCTAAGCCCTCCTCCTCCACCAAGGCACAATGTGTAGCCCTTCATTACTGTGCTGTAATGATAATTTGTTCATAAGCTCTTCTCCCATTCTAGATTATATCTCAATCACCCTTGTACTTCTAACATCTGCTTTAAAGACAAGCACAAAAAGCTCGTTTTGAAAGGGCAAGTTTTTTTTCTGATTTTGATGTAACCAGCTTCTATTAGGTGTTATTTGGGAATAGTGTCATATATTTTATAGTGAATACAGTAGTTTAAAAAAAGATTTAGCCACTTCCTTAAGCAGTGGTTTATCTCTCCCTCAGAGAAAACCAGAATGAGTTTTTTAATAAAATGATTGAAAAGGTACACTGAATCTTCAATTTAATTATTTCAATTCCTGCAAAAAAAAAAGGTCTTTCAGAGAAGCTGCCTCTTGGTAAAATGTGATAAAGTTCCAACACATTCTTAAAAATTGTAAATTAATTTATAAATTTCCATTCAAAGTTTAATCCGCTATTTTCACATAAGAAAACTCATAATGTTGCTTCCTATTGATTCAGTATCTTTGCATCTAGAGTTTAAGCCAATATTTCATCTCTTTCTAGAAGCTTCCAGAGGCACTTGGTGCATATCAGTGAAATGTTGCCCATTTTTATTGCTTTTGGAGTTAAGTAAGGACTCCACACCCAGCATTCCAGATCTTTAATATATTAAATTCTAGTCTTAATTCTCTCAGGGTCTGTGTATCTACTGGAGCAGATCAGTTCATGTTCTTTTAGCATGCCCTGTCTTTTTCTAGCTTCTACAAGGCCCAGCCCTGCCTTCCACTTCCTCCTGCCACCATCACTACCCTCTCTCTCTTCCTGAAACTCCTCCCAGTCCTTCCTACCCGATCTGGGCTTTCCCCATTCTCCTTCCCTGAACAATTATTGGTGATTCTTTCATTCTTTCATGGGACTTCTTACATTTCACCCTGTGCTACGGTTATATACGTGTGTGTGTTTGATCCTCTTATTCTCTCTTCTCAACAAGCTGTTGGGGCAGTCCTCCCATGTCCTGTTCATTTCTGAGGCTCTGCAATGCCAAGCATAATTTCTGAAACATAACAAGTACTCAGTAATTATTTGTTTAGTTGAATTGAGTGCAAATAAATTTAAACAGCTTTCTCTTAACTGTGTGTTGACAAAATAATTCTAACAAGTTCATAATCACAGGAAGCAGTAGAGCCAGGATTTGAACACGGCAGTTTACAGCACTTTAAATCCCAGGACTTTGTTGCCTCTCCAATAAACAGAATATGCACTGCAAGATTATTGGTCCAGCTATATAGTTTAGCTCTAACCACTAAAACCTAAAAATTGTCCTAATAAGACTGAATGTTTTCTGCTTAACAGTGTGTGGGGAAAAAAAAGATTTTATTCTTTCTGTGACATAAGTTTCAAATGGAAGCATATGGGAGCATATGCCTTTTAAAGAATATTCCTTTAATACATTTATTATGACCTCATCATCTGTTGTCTATCTGAATTTTTTTTCAGGATCTGTAAGATACGGATGTAGAGACACAGAGAGGTAATGACATTTACTGTATACTATTGGATAGTGCATCCCTGACTTGAAGACCTAGACTCCTGAGCACTCATCAATGGCTCCAAGGTGGCAAAGGTGGGTTTAAAGCCAAGGATGTGGGGTTTGTAATAGACCTGGCTTAGAACTCAGTGGTTTATTCTGGATCTTTGGGCTTCGAGAAGCTGGAAGAAGTAAGGGAGCTGCAAAACATCTTTTTCATCTCAGTGTTGGGAATTGAAAATCCAAAAAGGGAGTCTGAACACTAACACTAACTTAATCTGTCCCCACATAAAGTAACTGCTTGTTCTAATTGAAAGCAGTGTTGTATTAAATTTTAGAACCCAAGGAAGAACTGGCTGAAGCAATGAGATGGCACTGAATGTCCTTCTGCATTTGGGGATACATTTGAATTCTTTTTCTTTCATGGCTGGGCTCTTTCTGGGGAACAGGAGTGGGAGAAAGTCTCTTTCTGCAATGTCCTTTAACAGCTGTGTCAAAATTCTCCTGAGCTGCCTGCAATTCTTCTGTCTTTGCAGTTGAGTTGACTCTTCCCATGTGAGTTTCAAGGCCCTGGGCATTTCCCCACCATCTTCTTGGATGAAACTTCTTTGTCACTGCAGCAGCTCCTCTGTTAAGAATATCTCAAGTAGGTATTCTACTTTACAGGCAGTGTAAAATTTCCTTTCTAAAATATTTTGAGAATGTGAGGTTCTGGCAGGATATAGAGGCTACAAATCAGATTAAATAATTCCCACTGCCAAGTGATCAGACAGAAAAAGAATTGTACAGAAAGGAAAACTCCCGACCTCGTTGGCCGTTGCCTTTGTTGGCTGCCTTCTGAGGGGTCCAGTTCCAATGGTCATAAAGTGCTAGCTCTGTGGCTATTTGGAGGGATGTTGGCCTCCCGCTCCAGGCCAAGAAAGATCACACCAACACAACTTCAGCAAGTAAGTGTGCCCTTATATTTGGTCTATGGGCACCAAAGAATATGTAGATCTAAGGTTTCATTTATCTGGATAATTAAATAAGCCTGGAAGAATATATTAAAGAAAATTTCTTTTTACCCCCTCTTTTTTAGATGACACTATTTGGCTTTGCTCTCCTTACCTTGAAACTACCCCAATGCAAGCAACAATTTCTGCCAAGGAAGTAGAAAAAAAAAATGCTTCTATACTCTTGGCTAGTGTGTGCTTGCTGGTAGGGGAGACCACAGTGTGGGGATTACAAACCCTTGTTCTAGGACGGGAGCCACGTCTGTGCTTGTCAGGGGCTGAGCCGCGATCAGCGTCTGCACAGCGGTCCGGGGGTTGCTAGGAAGATGGCGCGCTCGGTGGCCGGCCGAGGAGGAGGGCGCGGGGGTGGGGGAGCCCGGCTCTCGGGCCCGAGACCGACTGAGGGAGTGACCTGCGCGGGGCCTGGGGAGCCATGTAGGGGTGGCGCCTACGGGGCGGGCTACGGGAGGGCGGCGGGAGTTGGTGTTGGCGACCGTGACCACGGTCTCCTGGCGTTGCCGGGCCCGGGTGGGTGTGGGGGTCCCTGACACCACCGACTCCGCGCCATGGCAAAGCTGCGCGCTCAGGCTCCACGGGCGCCCTGCGAGGTGCGCGCTGCTTTCTCGCTTCACGGGCAGAGAGATGAAGCCACTTGTCCAAGGTCATACAGCTGGTGGGTGGGAGGGCCCAGCATGGAACCCAGGACCGCCAGGCTGCCGAGCTCACGTTCCACCCTCCTGGCCGCTGCCACCTCCTGCGGGAGGGGGAGGTGGTCGGGAGGGCGTATCGACGGGGCAAGCGGGGCTCCAGGCTGGGCACGACCACGGGCCCGATTCGTGACCTCGGGCTTAACCTCTTTTCCTCTCGGGGCCTTGGTTTCTCCAGCTGTGAAATCGAGGTAGCGCCAGCCCTGCCTACCACCTCAGAGGCGCATACCGAGCCTCCGAGGTGATACGTAGTGCATGTGGACTTGCTTTGTAAATATCACTGGGCTGAGGACACGGAAGGTGCTGTTTCAAAGGATGGAAGGAGGCGAGAGAGGGGCGGGGTGGGGAAGAAGACCAGAGCAGTCACAAGGAAAGTTGAGCACGAGTGGGTTGCTCTGAGCCCAGGGCCCTGTGAATGGGGAGTGAGGTCGGGAGTAGATAGCCGGTTTTTCTCCCCTTTGGAGAAAACCTCACCTCCTTTTCTGGGCTGACCCTCAGGGTTTCCATCACCCAACTCCATGCTTCGAGTCCTGCTCTCTGCCCAGGCCTCCGCTGCTCGGCTGTCTGGCCTGCTGCTGCTCCCGCCAGTACAGCCCTGCTATCTGGGGCCCAGCAAGTGGGGGGACCGGCCTCCTGGAGGAGGCCTCCATGCAGGCCCTGTGCAAGGGCTACAGCAGCTTCTGGAACAGGCGAGGAGCCCTGGGGAGCTGCTGCGTTGGCTCGGCCAGAACCCAACCAAGGTGCGCGCCCATCACTACCCTGTGGCACTTCGTCATCTGGGCCAGCTCTTGGGGTCTCAGCCACGGCCCCCTCCCATGGGGCAGGCCACACTACAGGACTTGAGTCAGCTCATCATCCGAAACTACCCCTCCTTTGATTCACAACATCCACGTGTGTCTGCACCTTGCAGTCTTACTTGGCTTCCCATCAGATGGGCCCCTGATTTGTGCGCTGGAGCAGGAGAGAAGGTTCTACCTCCCTACGAAGCCACCTCCCACTCTGCCCCCTGGCCTGCGCAGTGGGCAAAGATTGGAAGCTGCTCTGAGCTGCCTTCCGTTTCCTGAGGCGTCTGCCGCAGCACCTCATCCGCAGCCTGGCAGAGACCAGGCCAGGGGAACTGACTCCCCACATGATGGTGCTCCTGGCCCCGCACCTGGCCCGGCACTGGTTGCGGGAGCCCCAGCTTCTGGAAGCCATTGCCCACTTCCTGGTCATCCAGGAAGCCCAGCTCAGCAGCAAGGTGGTACAGAAGTTGGTCCTGCCCTTTGGGCGGCTGAACTACTTGCCCCTGGAACAGCAGTTTATGCCCTGCCTTGAGAGTATCCTGGCCCGGGAAGCACGGCTGGCTCCCCTGGCTACTGTCAACATCTTGATGTCACTGTGCCAGCTTCAGTGCCTGACCTTCAGAGCCCTGCACTTTGTCTTTTCCCCAAGTTTCATCAGCCACATCAGCGGCACCCCTCATGCCCTGATTGTGCGGCCCTACCTCTCCCTGCTAGACACGGCTGTGGAGCTGGAGCTTCCAGGATACCGGGGTCCCCGCCTTCCCCGAAGGCAGCAAGTGCCCATCTTCCCCCAGCCACTCATCACTCATAGAGGATCCTTGCAGCGTGCCCGCTGCAAGTACAGTCATAAGGATATAGTGGCGGAAGGGGCTGCGCCAGCTGCTAGGGGAGGAAAAGTACCGACAGAACCTGACTGTGCCTCCAGGCTACTGCACAGCTCTGGTGCCGTGCTTCCTGTGAGGACCCAGGACCCCTTCCTACCCTAACCTCCCAGGTCCTGTCCCCAGGGCCAGGCTGCCTCTCAGTCCACCACCCACAACCCTGCCCAGAGGGTGGTGCTGATGCTGCGGGAATGTTGGCATTTCTGCCAGGATGGCCGAGTGCTGCTGGGCTCCCGGGCCCTACGGGAGTGGCACCTGGGCCCGCTGGGCTACCAGCTCCTGCCACTACCCTTCGAGGAACTGGAGTCACAGAGAAGCCTGCCCCAGCTCAAGAGCTACCTGAGGCAGAAGCTCCAGGCCTTGGGCCTCCACTGGGGGCCGGAAAGGGGATGAGGGGGGTGCACATGGGGCTCAGAATGACCCCCCCAATGGGGGGGTGGACAGCTTGCACTTTGGCTCTCTATATTTTGGTTTCTCATTAAAGTCCCTTTCCTTCCCCCCCCCCCAAAAAAAACAAACCCTTGTTCTAGGATCTTCTATTTTGGGTCTACATACAAGTTCTGCTATCTGCCAGACTTTGGGGAGTGGATCCATCTTTTTTTTTTTTTAAAAGATTTTATTTATTTATTTGACAGAGAGAGAGAGACAACGAGAGAAGGAACACAGCAGGGGGAGTGGGAGAGGGAGAAGAAGGCTTCCCGCAGAGCAGGGAGCCCGATGCAGGGCTCGATCCCAGGATGCTGGGATCATGACCTGAGCCAAAGGCCAGGTCTGAGCCACCCAGGTGCCCCTTTATGAGAGTTTCTTGCATCATGCTACTTCCTTCCAGATTCTCTCTCTCTCTCTTTTAAAGATTTTATTTATTTATTTGACAGAGAGAGACAACGAGAGAGGGAACGCAGCAGGGGGAGTGGAAGAGGGAGAAGCAGGCTCCCCACTGAGCAGGGAGCCCGATGTGGGGCTCGATCCCAGGATGCTGGGATCATGACCTGAGCTTAAGGCAGACGCTTAACGACTAAGCCACCCAGGCGCCCCTGGATCCATATTTTGATGCTCAGTTTCCCTATCTGTATGACAAAGATGCTAATAAGAAGACAAAATATGCTTTCTGGTAGGCAGATTGACAAAGACTGTAAGATAATACTTCTCATATGTATCGCGTCCTTAGCGTAGGCACGGGTTTAAATTCCTTATATGTATTATCCCACTTGATTTCTTAGCCCATGAAGCAGGCTCTTTTATTAATCCCAGTTCATCAGAGAAGAACTTGGGACACAGAAAGGTAAAGGCACCACGTAGGGAAGTCCCAGAGTAAGAAAGTGCTAGCCAGGATTCCAGCTCAGGCACAGCGCCTCTGCATATGCACCCTCCTTTACTCTGCGAACTGCTTTCTCATAGGCATGGCCAAATGTGACTCAGGGTGCCTCCATAGCACATGGACATGTGTTCACTTAATACACTGAGTGCTCCTGAGCTGTACCGACAAGACCCAGGGAGTCGTTCAGAATTGGTTAGAGCCCCAAGTTCATCACTTGCGTGGGGTGAAGGTGGAGCCCTGATGTCATCCCTCACGCCCCCACCGCCACCTGCTGAGCCTGCTCTTTTCTGACCTTTCCCTAGAAACCTAAAGGGCAGATCCATTCTCTTTCCCGCTTTTTCTTGCCTACTATTTCCACACCTCACCCCTACCTTGCTACTCTTAAACATCATCAACCAAACAAATAAAGGAATACCCTTGAGGCTGCTATTTCAGACTCTGTGGGCAGGAGGCTTTAATAAACAGGTTTTGGGTACTAGTTAGACATGCTTTTTTGGCTCACCTCATGTTTCAAGATGCTCCATGAATGCTCTCTTTGTAAAGTCTTTCTTCACCTTCTTGCCCCAGCTTGAGTGTTTGTTCTTTCATGATGTCTTGCATAGGCTGCTATGTATTCTGCATATTTATGTACCTGCCTCAACTAACCGAGAGACTATAATCCTCCTGAGGACTGAGATCCTGACTTGCTTATCATGCTATATCCCGCAACAACTAGCATAGTGTCTAACAAATAGAAACTCATGAAGAAATAGAAAAATGTAAAGCCTCTATAAATCAAAACATCCCCATAAAACAAGTCGAAATACCAATGGCAGATCAGGAGAAAAATCTTCACATTTTATGCAACAAAGTGTTGCTATCCATAACATACAGATGTCTTCGCATTAGAAATAAAGGGAACAAAATGATTTTGAAAATAGATAAATGGCACAAATAGTGAAGTTACAGAAGCAAATAGTAACGTGTGAAAAAAAATTCTAATTCTCACTAGAAACTGAGAAAATGTAAATGAAAATCACTGCTTTTTAAAAAAAATATAGGCAAAAACTTAAGAAGATTTCTTTGCAGCCAAAAAAGAAAGTGGGGTGGGGGGGAGGTTTATGTACAAAGGGGAATGTGAAGGAGTTTGAAAGCATATAATTTATGTGCAATTATGTCGAGTGTATTTGTCTCCTAGGGCTGCCATAGCAAAGTACCACAGCCTGGAGGGCTGAAACAGCAGAAGTTTATTTTCTCCCAATTCTGGGGACTAAAAATCTGAAATCAAGGTGTCAGCGGGATTGGCTTCTTCTTCGGCCTCCCTCCTTGGCTCATAAATGCCTCCTTCTTCCTGTGTCTGCAGGTGGCCTTCCCTCTATACATGTCTTTGTCCTAATTTCCTCTTCTTATAAGGGCACCAATCATATTGCATTAGGGCCCACCCTAATGACCTCATTTTACCTTAATTACCCCTTTAAGGACTCTATCTCCAAAAACAGTCACATTTTGAGATGCTTTAAGATTTTAACATGAAAAATGTTAAATTTGCGGGGAACACAATTCAGCCCCTAACGTAGATATGTAACAGATATAGACAGATAGATACTGGATAAATAGATGTGTGTTTCAGAAACAAACTAGGATAAACTCTAAAATGTTAACAGTGTTTACCCGTAGGGTTGGGATGAAAT
>NW_027397067.1:11477813-11527099 GCF_003265705.2 Callorhinus ursinus
TTATTATATATAAATATATATAATATATATTATCTATAAATATTTATATTTATATAATTATATATGATATATAATCATATATAAATATATAAATATATTATATATAAATAATAATTAATAATAATAATAAAATAATAGAAATATCACATACAGAAAATATATCATCAGAGACACAAGCTGACCAGATGTTCATTGATACTGTTCCTAGCCCTGAGCACATAAGAAAACTACATTTCCCGGCTTCCCTTGTACTTAGATTGAGGCTATGTGACTGAGTTTTGGCCAAAGAAATATCAGTGAAAGAAAATAAGAAACTCCAAGCCTTGGCCTTAAAATATTTCCTTATCTCCTTATCCCAACACTCTCTCCTTGGCATCTTGTTGAATGCAGAGGATCTGGTGCAGGAATTCAAAGGCCACTCTCTGAGGTGGCAGAGGCACATGGTGGAAGGAAGGAGCTGGGGTTCCTTAGTAACCCTCTGGTAGAGAGCTATTTAAGATGGCTGCCTGACCCATATCTGACTTTCTTTGTGTTAAGTCGCAGTACTTTGGGGTTCTTTGTTCCAACAACTAGCACTAATTACTTTGACACATATGTTACCAAAACTAGCCTTTTTCTGTAAAGTAAATTTATTCCAGTAAAATGAAAGATATATCCACCCTTTGAACCAGAAATCGCTCTTCTAGGAAACAAACTTTTATGACTAAAATCCTGAGTATACAAAGATGTGCTTGTAGAGATATGTTTGCAATAGGAAAAAAAGTCAAGTATATTTTCACCCATAGGGAAATTCTTAAATGATGATGCACTGATTTATTAAACCTTATAGAGACATTAAAGGAATGATCTAGCTATATATATATTGACCCGGAAGATGCTTATCAATAAAGTTATTTACATAACAGGCTTGAAGGTAAATATAGCATAATTTGTTATTATTAAAATTACATCATAGGATGTGATAAACTTAAGGAAAAATTGGGAGGAATAATGTATGCAACTTTATTGTAGACAATTGTTATCTTTTTAGTAGATGAATTTCAAAAATACCTCAAATTCTTCTCTTTTCTTTTATCCATACTCTTTGAAACACAACTTTGCAGGTTTTCCCATGAGGAGGTGCAGTCCATTTCCCTATTCCTTAATTCTGAAATAATACTGGAATTTGCTTTGGACACTAGAAAATGGAAGAGACTATATTATGCTGGTTTGAGAGGCCTTGAACACACCTATTCTTTTGTTTTGTTTTGTTTTTAGCTGTGCTTCCACCATTAGAGCAAGCTCAAGCTAGCATACTGAAGAGACCTGCCAAGATCAGCAAAGCTGACTACAGATGGACAAGCAAACCCAGCTGAGAACAGAGCATTGCCTGGCCACCCTGTGGATTCTCCCTCATTTTTCTTTCTCTCCCTCCCTCCCCTCTCCCTCCCTCCCTCCCTTTCTTCTCTCTTTTCTTTTTCTTTTTAAAAAATATTTATTTATTTATTTATTTGAGAGAGAGAGAGAGAGAGAGAGAGAGAGAGAGAACATAAGGGGGGAGGGGCAGAGGGAGAGGGAGAGAAAGAATCTTAAGCAGGCTCCACACCCAGCGCAGAGCCTGACATGGGGCTTGAGATCATGACCTGAGCTGAAATCAAGAGTTGGATGCTTATCCGACTGAGCCACCCAGGTGCCCCTCTTTCCCTTTTTCAATAAAGATACAGTTTTCTTTAATATTGCCATAAATGATGTACTCAATAGCCCATCACATCTACCAGGATTAGGCCTGCAGCAATGGAGACTAGGCAAAGCATTTCTTAGTTCTGGCAAGCTACAATGCAAACAGACCCTTCATGAAGCCAGTGCACCCGGAAAATAGTGTAAAAATTTTCATAATAAAACAAAAATTATTCTCTCAGTAAAGGAGCTGCTTGATACACAATCTACTTTTTTCCTGCATTAGATTTTACCTAGTTGTATTATTTAAAACAGAAATGTATGTATTTCTCTTTTGTCCTCTGGTGTAAATGAGATGCATGCACATGTTTTTATTCTTGCCTGGAGCATCCATGGTCAACCGACCCTCTGTCTCTGGATATCAAGGGAATGAAGAGATGTAAAGCTTTTTATCTGGGATTTAAAGGAACATTCTGGTTGGGATATCACAAAATTTCATCGAGATGGCCATATTTTCACATGAGAGGCCTTCGCTAAGAAATTGTTATGGATAATAATGCAATGAAAAGACAAATGACTGTTCCAAGGGATGTTTCACATGGAAAGAATATTTTTAGAAGGAAAGAGTTGATTTCCTAAGAATGTGATTTATAAAACTAAGAGAAAAGCCAACGGTTTTACAATATTGTATTAAATTGTAATAGTTTGTTAAATAATAGCTCAGAATTCCTTTAGGTGACAATTAGCAGATCCCTTCCCAGAGATAATGGAAACAAGTAGTGGTTTGAGCAAGATGTTGGTACAGAAAATAGACGTGTTGAATGGATCCAAAATACTCCTGGGGTGGAAGAACAATATTAGCTGTAAAATAGCCAAATTAAAAATCATTTAAAGTCAGATTTCAATATGGTATTTTCCTTTTCAATAGAAAGCATGAAATTATATTAAGCCTCATTTTGATTATTCAAAACAGTGAAATAAGGATCTTTGCTTTTGTACAGCAGTGGGTTTGCTGAGCAGAAGCCTTCATTTGCCGCTACATTTCCTTGCATCATTACATAATTGTTCCCTTGTATGCCAGTTATTCCTTGGGTATTGAAGTATGCTGGGCTGGTGAGCTAATCTTTAGTTATAACACAGCGTTATGCTTAGAGGAAGATGCACAAATATTTTGAGTGAAGAACAAAGCTTCAAACGGGATAATTAAAATCACCTGATACTCTTACAAGGGAATTGGTTAAACATACAGTGCATTCGGTTAATGTCTAACCTCATGAGTAATCAGGAAATGCACATTAAATCACCGAAGAGACAGCACTTTTCACCTATCACACACTGCAGTGAATTGTAAATTGCTACAACCTTTCTAGAAAGCAATTTGGCAAAATCCATCAAGAGCCCTAAAAGAGTTCATACCCTTTGTCAGGATAATAACCCATCCAAGAATCTATTCTAAGGAAATAATCAAGGATACAAAGACTTTTATACAAGGACATGATTTGGGCACTGTTTATAGCTGTAAAAATATTACAATTTCTGGAATCTTAATGTCTGAAAATAGAAATAAGCTAAATTATCTACATTTCTATGATTAAATGCTGTGGTGCCAATATAATCACATGCTTGGGGAACACACAATGAATGACATGCAAAAAGGTTCAATAAGTTTTATATTTTGTGTGTGTGTGTGTGCATGCATGTATGTTAGAGAGAGAGAGAGAGAGAGAGAGAGAGAGAGGTAGGGGAGGGAGGGAAGAAGGAAGTAGGGAAGGAAGAGAGAGAGCACCATGTTTAGAAAACTTCTGGTATAACCAAAAAAAAGTAGATCTGTATAATATATATGAGCAAAAATATTTTTGTAAAAGTGTTAATTTTTTAAAAAAATTTATTTATTTTAGAGAGAGAGAGTGGGAGGAAGGGCAGAGGAGAAGGGAGAGAGAGAACCAAGCAGACTCCCCACAGAGTGCAATCCCACGACCCATGAGACCATGACCTGAGCTGAAACCAAGAGTCTGATGCTTAACTGACTGTGCCACCCAGGCACCCCATGAACAAAAATATTTTTAATGCATGTGGAGCAAGAATTAAGTTTTGTTATACTGGAATTAAAATTAAAAGATGATAAAATTACAGAAAAAATTAAATTTTGCAGAAAGGATAAGAAAGGGAGAAAATATGTAGTAAGTAAGCACAAGCATTAGTGTTTCACTTGGAAGTAGCTTTGAATGGATTTGATAAGTCCTGTGTGTAGGAGGTAGGAAATAAATCACAGGACTGAACAGGGCTAAAAGTCAAGTTGGAGAAATTCACGTACAAAGAATTGCTAACAGGCTCTCCAGCCTCCCAGTCCCATCATAGATAGCAAAAACACTCCCTAGAGAGATGGTGGGTATATGTATCTTATCTTCAACTCTGAGTAATGGAGAAAAAGTATGAGAAAAAAAAAAAAACTTCTTAGAGAGAGGGTGTAAATTGTGCTTTACACTTACTTGGGGTTGAGGCCTGATTTTACATTATAAGATGGGTGTCCAAACTCTCAAGATAGAAACTTAGTTGAAGTGTAATATGTTGGTAATGACCTCAGAGCTGTTTCCTTTTTTTTTTTTTTTTGCCTTCTCTTCATCCTATTGGTGAGGGAGGGTTTCCCGCCCTAGGGATATGAGGATGGTCCAACACAGGGCACTCAACACTGGACAAGGAAGAGGGACAGCAATTTATTAATCATATATACTCATGGCCTGGGGGAAAGGATAGTTCATACAGGGTCACACTGTTGCACTTGGATACAGAATGAAAAACAAGGGCTATGAGAATCAATCTCTTTAGTACTAAGAGGGTAGGATGACTCCTGATTCCTGTGGGAGGAAGTGATTGGCTTGTTTGCATAATTATGTAGCCTGGCAGGAAACTAAAACTTACTACTTAGGAATAAGCAGGCACTGTGCATTGTCTCCATGATACATAAGGTTGTTTGGCTAGGGGACCTTATCCAAAGGAGTAGAAGAAGGAAGAAAAGTTGTGCTTAGGCCATTTGAGGCCCTCCAGTTTTCAGATGCCGAGGCAGCGTATAATACTGAATCTTAATCTCAGGCCTTAACCAAACCCAGGGGACGCAAAAGCAAATCCTCTCTGGAGAAATGCAGTTAACTAATCACAGGGAATTCCCTTGTCATTCTAGGGGAAGAATTCTAGGAAGTATCTCTGGACATGGGAGAAACCAAGCTATCTGAATGAAAATTATACTAAACAAAAAACTAAAGAATCAGATATTTAATCACCAGATGTTAGAAGTATCTGATAAAAAATAAAGCAATATGTTTAACATGTCTTTTAAAAAAAGGTAGTATAAAAGTGTGACTAAAAAAAAAAAAAAGAGAGACTACCAAAATCCTAGAGATTAGATAAATAAAATAATAGAAACTCTAGAAATGAAATTAGAACCTGAAAGAACTGATCAAAGGGTAAATTAGAAATAGTTGTAGAAAGAATTAGCAAACTGGAAAATCTATCTGAAAAATAAGACGTTAAGAGACTTGTATGATAGAATGATATGTATGATAGTATGATAGAATAAAGCACTCCAATAAAGTCCAGTCAATGTTGTAGGATATAACAGAAAGAATGAGGAAGCAGGAAGTTTTAAATGTATAAATGTTGAAAGATAATGAATCTTAGAATCAGGAAGTTCAATGAGTCACAAGCAAGAAAAAAAAGATTAAAACAAATAAAGAAAAAGTGTTCAACACAAGCCAGACAGAATTCTAAACAATTTATATATCAACTGTTTATCCTCACAACACGTGAGCTAATTGAGAAACAGAAAACTTAAATAATATGCCCAAGTTTTCATAATTGGGAAATTATAGGAGCAATTTGGGTCCTGAGTTCATGCTCTTAGCCACTATATGTAATGCCTCTTAAAGAGATGCCCAGGTAAGTACATCATAATGACATGACAAAACACCAAAAACAATGAGATCTTAAAAACAATCAGAGGGAAAAGCCAGATAACTCACAAAGGAAAGTCAATTAAACAGATAACTGGCTTCCTTCTCAACTCAAAAGACATAGAGTAGCTGACTGCATAAAAAACAAGATCCATCTATATACTGTCTATAAGAGACACACTTTAGATGTTAGATTGCACATAGACTAAAAGTGAAAGGATGGAAAAAGATATTCCATGCAAGTGGAAACCAAAAGAAAGCTGGAGTAGTTATCCCCTTCAGGCAAAATAGATTTTATTTTATTTTTGTATTAACATAATGTATTATTTGTTTCAGGGTTACAGGTCTGTGATTCATCAGTCTTTTTTTTTTTAAGATTTTATTTATTTATTTGACAGAGAGAGACACAGTGAGAGAAGGAACACAAGCAGAGGGAGAGGGAGAAGCAGGCTTCCCGCTGAGCAGAGAGCCCGATGTGGGGCTTGATCCTAGGACCCTGAGATCATGACCTGAGCCGAATGCAGATGCTTAACAACTGAACCATCCAGGCGCCCCTGTGACTCATCAGTCTTACACAATTCACAGCGCTCACCATAGCACATACCCTCCCCAATGTCCATCACCCAACCACCCCATCTCTCCCACCTCCCTCCACTCCAGCAACCCTCAGTTTGTTTCCTGAGATTACTCCAGTTTCATCTTGTTTCATTTTTCCCTCTCTTCCCCTATGATCCTGGTTTGTTTTTTAAATTCCACATATGAGTGAGATGATATGATAATTGTCTTTCTCTGATTGACCTACTTCACTTAGCATAATACCCTCTAGTTCTATCCATGTCGTTGTAAATGGCAAGATTTCTTTTTTTGATAGCTGCATAATATTCCATTGTATATTGTGTGTGTGTGTGTGTGTGTGTGTGTGCATGCATGTGTTAGTTAGAGCAAATATGGCAGGAAATTTCATTCATCTGTTGATGGACATCTAGGCTCTTTCCATAGTTTGGCTATTGTAGACATTGCTGCTATAAACATTGGGGTGCACGTGCCCCTTTGGATCATTACATTTGTGTCTTTGGGGTAAATACCCAGTAGTGCAATTGCTGGGTCATAGGGTAGCTCTATTTTCAACTTACAAATAGATTTTAAAACAAAGACTGTAATAAGGAACAAAGAAGAGTATTAAATAATGATAAGGGGGCCAATCCAATAAGAGGATGTGATATCTGTAAATGTTTATGTGCCCAACATAAGAGCACCTAAATAAATAAAGCAAATATTAATAGATGTAAAGGGAGAAATAGACAGAAACATAATAGTAGCAGATGAATTTCATACCCCACTTACATCAATAGAGAGAATATCCAGATAAAAAAATCAATATGAAAACACTGAACTTAAATGACACATTAGAACAGATGGACTTAACAGATACATACAGGACATTTTGTCCAAAAAGAGCAAAGTACACATTCTTTTTTTTTTTTTTAAAGATTTTACTTATTTGACAGAGACAGTGAAAGAGGGAACACAAGCAGAGGGAGTGGGAGAGGGAGAAGCAGGCTTCCCGTCGAGCAGGAGTCCAATGTGGGGCTCCATCTCAGGACCGTGGGATCATGACCTGAGCCAAAGGCCGACTCTTAACGACTGAGCCACCCAGGCGCCCCAAAATACACATTCTTTACACATACACGTGGAACATTCTTCAGGAAAGATAAGTTAGTCCACAAAACAAGTCTCAATAAATTTAAGAAGATTGAAATCATATCAAGAATCTTTTCCAACCACAAAGGTATGAGACTAGAAGGAAGAAACCTAGAAAATTCACAAATATGTGATTAAATAACTTGTTACTGAACACCCAATGGGTCAAAGAAGAAGTCAAAAAGATAAGTCAAAAAACACCTTGAGTCAAATGAAAATGAAAATGTAACATACCCAAATTTATGAGATACAGCAAAACAGTTATCAGAGGGAAATTTGGAGTGATAAATGCCTACCTCAAAAAAACAAAAACAAAAACAAAAACAAAAAACCAACCAAACAAACAAAAACCAAGAACAATTTCAAAGGAAAAAACCTAACTTTACACCTCAAGGAACTGCAATAAGAAAAATAAAGCCCAAATTTGGTATAAGAAAGGAAATAACAAAGATTAGATCAGAAATAAGTGAAATAGAGATTAAACAGACAATAGAAAAGATCAGTGAAACAAATAGGCAATTCTTTGAAAAGATAAACAAAATTGACAAACATTTAGTTAGACTTACCAAGAGAAAAAGCGAGAGAACCCAAATAAATAAAATCAGAAATGAAAGAGATGTTATAACTGATACTTCAGAAATATAAAGGACCATAAAAGACTACTATAAACAATGATATGTCACCAAATTGGACAACCCAGAAGAAATGAATATGAAACATACAATCTCCCCAAACTGAATTACAATGAAATAGAACATCGAAACAGACCAACTACTAGCAAGAAGTTTTAATCAGTAACCAAAAACTGTCCAACAAACAACAGTTCAGGACCAGAGGGCTTCATTGGTTCATTTGTATGAACCACAAAAGACCCCAATAGCCAAAGCAATCTTGAGAAAGAAGAACAAAGCTGGAGGCATCACACACCTTGGTATCAAACTATATTACAAAGTTATAGTAATCAAGACAGGGTGATATTGGCAGAAAAGCAGATACACAAATCAATAGAACAGAATGGAGAGCCCAGAAGTAACCCACATATATATGGTCAACTAACTCCTGACAACAGAGCCAAGAATGGGGAAAGGACAGTCTGTCCAATAAATGGTGTTGGGAAAATTGGACAGCCACATGCAAAATAATGAAACTGGCTCACCATCTTACACAATACACAAAAATTAACTCAAAATAGATTAAAGATTTAAATATAAGGCCTGAAACCATAAAACTAGACAAAAATACAGAAGGTAAGCTCCTTGACATAGGTCTTGGCAAAGATTTTTTTTTTTTAATTTGAAACCCAAAGCAAAAGCAACAAAATTAAAAATAACAAGTGCGATTACATCAAACTAAAAAGCTCTGCTCTGCAAATGAAACCATCGACAAAATAAAAAGACAACTTGCTGAATGGGAGAAAATAATTGTAAATCATATATCTCATGAAGGGCTAATATCCAAAATACACAAAGAACTCATATAATTCAATAGCAAAAACAAAGAACCAAACAATCCAATTAAAAAATGTGCAGAATTTCTGAGTAGACCTTTTGCAAAGAAGACATAGAGAGGGCCAACAGATACATGAAAACATTCTCAGCATCATCAATTATCAGTGAAAAGCAAATTAAAAACCACAATAAGATATCACCTCACACATGTTAGAATGGTTGTTATAAAAAAGACAAGAAATAAGTGTTGGTAAGGATGTGGAGAAAAGGGAATCCTCATACACTATTGGTGGGAATGTAAATTGGTGCAGCCACTATGGAAAACAGTATGGTGGGCCCTCAAAAAATTAAAAATAGAACTACCATATGATCCAGCAATGCTACTTATGGGTATTTATATGAAGAAAATGAAAACACTAACTCAAAAAGGTATATATTCATTCCTGTGTTCATAGCAGCCTTACTTACAACAGTCAAGACAAAGGAACAACCTAAGTGTCCATCGATGGATGAATTATATATGTATACATAAATATGTATATATATATATACAGACACATATATACATACAATATGCATATATATATACATATACACATATACATATATATAATATATAGAGGAATGTTATTCAGCCATAAATAAGAATGAGATCTTGCCATTTGCAACAACATGGGGGACCTCGAGGGCATTATGCTAAGTGCTGTAAGTCAGACAGAGAAAGAAAAATACTGTATGATCTCTCTTATGTGTGGAATATAAACAACAACAACAAACCAAGGTCATAGATACAGAGAAGAGATAAGTGGTTACCAGATGTGGAGGGTAGGGGGTGAGAAATGGGTGAGTTGGGGTTTTTTCTTTTAGCTTAAATAGATTGAATAAAGAATTTAAGAAAATTAATTATTTAAAATTCTTCGTTCTCAGCTTGTTTTCTGAAAATTCTACAAATATTTTATGTTCTGGCACTTAGTGTTGCAGTGAGAAATATAAGGGTCATTTTGTTCCCCCCCTTTTTACTTTTTTACATCAGATGTCCTAAAGACTAATTCCTCCTCCTTCATAATGCCATCACGATACTTATGAACTCACCAAACCTGGATATTCACTTGGATGATGTGAACAGCTCCTAGCCTAATTCTCAGATCTATCCTACAGAGAGAATTTTTTATATACCACATATAAACCTTATATATATAATATATATAAATCTTATATATACTATGTAAATATAAAACTTTATATATATAAACCTTATATATAGTATATATACTATATATATATTTTTACATATATATATAAATATATATATTTTTATATATAGTATACATAAAGGTATGTGGTATATATATACACACTACATTATATATATAAGCCTATAAGTATATATATAAGCCTTATATATAGTATATATACTACATATTTATATATAGTATATATAATATAAGGTTTATATATAGTATACATAAGGTGTGTAGTGTATATATATATATACTACATATATATATATATAAGCCTGTAAGTATATACATAGGCCTTATATATAGTAAATATACTACATACTTTATATATACACTACATAAACTTTATATATTATATGTAATATAAACTTTATATATATTTATATAATTTATATATATAAAGTTTATATATGAACTTTATATATATTTATATATTATATGTAATATTTATATATATATACATTATATATATAATATTTATATATTATAAAAGAAACTTCTCAGCCTGTTCCAGTTCGGCTTTCTGACCTTCTGACCCCATGAAGTATGAGATGCTTATCACCAGGGCTCTTTCTTTCCTGGCCTCAGACTGTAGCTCTTCACCTGAGAAAGTGCTCCTTCTAGGATGGTGATGTACTTTAAATCTGGGTTCCTCCTGCCTTAATATTTCTGAAATGTTTCCTCTTCCCTGTAGTATTTCAACAAATCAGAAAGCTGGGGGTGTGTGGTGGTAGTACTGGTAAGAATGGAAGACCAGTATTTTCTTTGCCCAATTTGGGCTTTGGTCTGGACATTGGTCTCTATGCCCGTGGAGGAGTCATTTCAACATCAAAGTCTTGATGGACAGGTCTTAAGTATTGAGTTTGAACCAATTGGTTTCTACTTAGTCTCACTCATATATTCTCTTAAATGCTGGTTGCCTGTGTCTTTCTTAAAAGATGAGATAAAATTCACATAGCATAAAGTTAATCATTTTAAAGTGAATATTTCAGAGGCATTTAGTACATTCATCTTGTTGCAATCACCACTTCAAGCTGGTTCCAAAGCATGTCTATCGACCCAAAGTAAGACCCTTCCTTATTTGCTGGTTTCTCTGTTCTTTACCTCTCTACATTGCTTGCAACTACCAAGCCACATTTTGATCCATGGATTTCTTTTTTTGAGATTTCATATAAATAAATCATACAATGTGTGATAATTTGTGCCTGACTTCTTTTCCTTAGCATAATGTCTTGGAGGTTCGTTCACATTTTAGCATAGATCAGAACTTCTTTCCTTTTTATGGATGGATAATATTCAATTACATGTTTGTATCATAATCTGTTTATTCATTCATCCATTGATGGACATATGGGCTGTCCCCACCCTTCGGCTATTATGAATAGTGCTGCTATGAACATGAGTGTACAAGGACTAGTTTGAGTCTCTGCTTTCAATTCTTTTGGAGGTATATACATATATACATATATGGCTGGGAGAAGAATTGGGGAGTCATATATTAATTCCAAGTTTAACTTTTTAAAAAAATTTTATTTATTTATTCGACAGAGAGAGAGTGAGAGAGAGAGAGAGCACAAGCCGGGGAAGCAGCAGGAGAGGGAGAAACAGGCTCTCCACTAAGGAAGCTCTCCACTGTTTTCCACAGTGACTGCAATATTTTACATTTCTACCAGCAAAGCATAAGGGTGTCAGTTTTTCCACATCCTTTCCGACATTTATTTTTCATTAAGAAATTTATAAGACACCCTAGTGGGTGTGAAGTGGTACCTCATTGTGGTTTTGATTTGGATTTTCCTAGTGACTAATGATGAATGATGTTGAGCATCTTTTTGTGTGCTTGTTGGCCATTTGTATATCTTCTTTGGAGAAACATCCTTTCAAGTCATTTGCCCATTTTACAATTAGGTTGTTTGCCTTTTTTGTTGTTGATTTGCAAGAGTTTTTTATATATTCTGGATACTAGAAGCTTATCAGACATGATTCATAAATTTCTTCTCCCATTCTGTAAGTTGACTAACTTTCTTGGCAATGTCCTTTGACTAACAAAGTTTTAAATTTTGATGAAGCCAAATGTATCTATTTTTTTTTGGTTCTCATGCTTTTGGCATCATATTCAGCCTGTTTCGTTTTTAAACTCTAGAAATGATGCCATAACTCTGTCTTTTTAACTTAAATATTCTTACAGTGTTTCCTCTTTGGGCTAAGTGATCTGTACTTTGTGTTAAAAGTGATGGAACTTCTGATTCTCTTCGATGGAAATAGTTACTTACTTTTGGTAAGGAAACAGGTTTCCTGCTGTCTAGTTTAATGACTGCTTCTAGTTAGTACATGTCCTCCAAAGTAGTAAATAAGAAATTACTATTTTCTCACTTCATTGTCACTATTACATAGGCTTTACTCTGCAGATAGATACTATATGCTACGGGATATCAAACAGGAAATGTATAATTCTGCCTAGGAAAATGAAGACTTCCAGGTAGCATAATACTTGAAGTAAATTTTTAAGCACAAATGTTTGGCAAGGTAGACAAAGTTTGGAAGGAGAGGTAAAGAAGATCTTCATCTTATGATGACTTGATCCAAGCAATGCAAGTCTTTCCTCCTCAAAGTGTGTGATTCTTTCCAACTTTGTTTTTTTCTGGAATGATATAAGAATCACACTTATGAATGAGGAAGAGCAAACCAAGGGGCCAGGCTGAGAAAAAGAAATGTAAATTAGCAGTGACATTCATTTCACTCATTTAATAACTATGTCCCGAGTGCTTACTGTCTCAGATACCACTCCACGTGCTGGTAGGATGCTACAGTGAACAAGACAGACAAGGTCTCTTCTGTTACGGAGCTAGCATCTAGTCTGGAAGACATATAGTAATCAAGTAACAGTGACATACAGTAATTTCAGATAATAAATAAATAAAACAGAATTTGAATGTGATGTGAAAGGGGGCACACTTTATCTATTATCTAGCTAGCTAGCTAGCTAGCTAGCTAGCTAGCTATCTGTCTGTCTGTCTGTCTATCTATCTATCATCATCATCTACCTATCTATCTATCTTTAGTTTTTGGAATTCCTTCTTATTTTTATTTATGTTTTAAATAAATTTATTTTTAATTGAAGTATAGTTGACACACAGTTACAGTATTTTCAGGTGCCACAACATAGTGATTAGACAACTCTATATGTTATGCTATGCTCACCACAAGGGTAGCTACCATCTATCACCATACAATGCTATCACAATACCACCAACTATATTCCCCATGTTGTACTTTTCATCCCCCTGATTTATTCATTCCCTAACTGAAAGCCTGCCTCCAATTCCCCTTCACCCATTTCACACATTTTAATAATGTGATCAAGGAAGTCCTCAGTGAAGAGGTGATATTTGAGCTGAGAGTTGGGTAACCAAAAGAAGCCAGCTGTGTGGGGATCTGAGAAAAGGGGATCAAAGCCAAGGCCATGATTTAGGGCAGAGCTGGAGTTTGGGAGTCAGCTGGACCTGACTGCACTGGCAGAATATTGGGAGAGCAGGTTGGTGAGGTGGGCAGGGCTTGAATTCCTAGAACTTTGCAGTGGCGTGGCCCTGCTCCATCAGCTGTTGCTGGGAAGGAAGCATGTGTCTGCAGATGCTCAGAGGAGCCTAATCGGCATCAGGTGGGAGTCGAAGACCCTTGTGAGCTTTATCACCTAATATAGAATATTATTTTCTCCCCTCCAGTTGGTGGACTCTCCAGAATACATACTTTAGGAAGGTAGGCTTTGCCTCATTCATAGCTGTATGCCCAGTACCCAGAACAGTGCCTGACATACTAATATTTTGAAAAATAAATATGCACCAAATTAACAAAAGAATGATAGTAGAAAGGATCCCTGATTTTTCTTATTACTAATGTGAACTGGGAATATAATAAGAGTTACTATCATTTTTTTTTGAGTTACTATCATTTTTGAAATGGAGGTTTTTCTTTAATTTAGCTACATGGTTCCAGAATGCCAACATGCATATACAACACAGACAAATGTTTCTCTCTAACCAGGCATATCTTATCAGTGTCAGTTGAACACAAAGCCTCATTGTTGAGATCTTTTACAAGAAAAATTCTTGAAATTTCTTTAGTGATAGGGAAAATCTGAAAACCAGAATTCTATCAATTTCAAGACTTTTCTTTGTGAATATGTATCAAAATCTAAGTTTTGTTTTGGTATGACTATTAATTAGAACTTCCATCCGAGGAAGTCATTTTTTCCCTGTTAAGCATGATTGAATTAAGAAACGTAAGGAAAGCACTTAAAACATAATAAGAATGTCACTTGGTAGTTTATTAAGCTTTTGGCTCTGATATGCAGCCCAGAGAAGTCATTCTCTGTCTTCATGGATGAAAAGGCAGAAAGTGACAGGATTTATGAGCATGAAAAAGTCTGTCATGCTTTGGCAAGACCAGTTACTTCATCTAATACAGTATCTAGTACTTTTAGGAGATAGGAGATGATGATGTAGCTATAAATACTCAGCCCTCTGTTATCTCTACCCGCTCCTTCCACAGAAGGAAGTAAAGATAATCTCCACTCTTGACCTAAGAGTTACATGTCTGAACCATTAAGAAACATCTACATTATTGCTGGACCAGATTATGCTTGTAGATTTTTAGCACTTCTGCCTTTAGCCAGATCACTTTCAAAATCATATGCTGTCAAAAACAAAAATATTCTGTTGATGACTGTCTTGCAAAGGTTTAGAGTATTCTTTTTGGCATAACTAATATTAACTGCGAATCTGCTTAGAAAACCATATAGTTTTGATACTTTACAAGTCATTCCTATTTATTTTTTTTATTTATGCAGGTGGTCATGTCATGCAGATGAACTTGAGACAAATCTTAGTTGACAACGGTAATGGTAAAACCAAAATGTTTTTGATATGAAAAACATTTTAATGATTGTGATGTCAGTCTTACTATGTAAAGTCCTATCTGAGAATTGAGATGGAAACCAAAGAGTCCAATCGGGAGGAAGTAGATGTTTGGAAAAACTTATACATTTAGTAAAAACAAGAATTTTCAGCTTAAATTGAGTGCTGAAATTTGTATTGAAATGTTCTTTCAAGCATTTTAGGACTTTTTCTTTTGGAATAATAAATGTGGTACCTATTACATTATTTCTCTTTTGACACTGTATCAGTATGAATCATGATGAAGTGGAGAAAATACATAATAATTGTTGACAGGAAAACAGGAAAGACTTACTACATTGTTAGCAAGTCTGCATTGAGGAAAAAGACAGTAGAATTCCTTATTCTAAGTTTTAATGTTGGGGTAAAAAGTTACCACCTGTCAAAATATATTTGAATCTATGCAATTCTCTCCTCTCTAAAAACCATGTCCACACCCCTACCACCTCTCTGGCAACAACTTTTTTTTTTTTTAATTTTATTTATTTATTTGAGAGAGAGAGAGAATGAGAGATAGAAAGCACGAGAGGGAAGAGGGTCAGAGGGAGAAGCAGACTCCCTCCTGAGCAGGAAGCCCGATGTGGGACTCGATTCTGGGACTCCAGGATCATGACCTGAGCCGAAGGCAGTTGCTTAACCAACTGAGCCACCCAGGCGCCCTCTGGCAACAACTTTTTAACTCATCTGACCCTCCACTCTTGTCTCTTCTCCATCCATTCTCCAAAAGCTACCATCCTGATCTTTTTTTTTTTTAATTTTTAAAAAAGATTTATTTAGTTATTTTAGAGAAAGAGAGAGAGCACAAGAGCAGGGATAGGGGCAGAGGGAGAGGGAGAGAGAATCTCAAGCAAACTCCCTGCTGAGCACAGAGCCCGACTTGGGGCTTAATCCCAGGATTCTGCGATCATGACCCGAGCCGAAATCAAGAGCTGACTGAGCCACCCAGGCACCCCATATACTGATTTTTTAAAAATGTGGTTTGGAATAAGTCCCTTTCCTGCTCAAAACTCCCCCAAATGTCCCCTTCACAACAGATACAAACTCAAATTCTTGTCCCTGGCCTAGAAGGTTTCATCTGATCTGAACTCTGGTGACCTTTTTTACTCCCTGTCAGTGTCTTTCCTGCTCAATAGATGCCAGTCACAGTTGCCTTTTTCTAATCCTAAAACATACCAAACTCTTCCATGCCACAGGGCATTTGCAGGAGCTGTCACCTCCTGCCTGGAAGGTTCTCCTTCTACCCAGAGCTTTTCAGGTTGGTCTCTTTTTCTCCATTTTGTTCTCAGCTTAAACATCAACACTGCAGAAGCTTCCCCTGGCCTCTCCATCTCAAATCACTATCTGGTCACTTTTTTGCATCACCCTGTGATATTTTTATCAGAGCCATGTTGCTCCCTGATTTATTTCTTGCTTCTTAAACCTGTTTGCTATTTAACACACATATTAGAAAATGAACTCCATAAGCATAGGGGCATAGCATTCCCTTATTCACCTTTTAAAGACTGCAGGATATGTAGTAATAGTCCCTATTTAATCCCCAAAACTAGGGATTTGTGTCTTCTCTCTGTTTAGTCTTGCCAGTCTTGCTAGAGGCTTTGATTTTTATTGATTTTTTTGGAAGAACCAGCTTTTTCTTTCATTGATTTTCACTATTACGTTCCTATTTTCAATGTCTTAACTGTATTTTTTCCTCCTGATTTTTCTGGGTTTATTTTGCTCTCCCTTTTCTAGTTTGTCAGTAGGACCTTAGATTATTGATGAGAACTTTCCTCTTTTTTCATGTAAACATCTGCTGCTATAAATTTGCCTCTCAGTCCTGCTCAAGTTGCATCCCATACAATTTGATAATTTTGTTTTCATTTTCATTCCATTTTATGTATTTTAAATTCTTTTGAGACATCTTTAATCATGGACTATTTGGCAGTGTGCCTTTAATTTCCCCCCTGTGTTTAGAAATTTTCTTGTTGACTTTCTTTTTTTTTCCTGTTGTCTTTCTAGTTATTGATTTCCATATTTATTCCACTATGATAAAGAACATACTCTGTATGATTTTGATTTATTGAAATTTTAGGTTCATTTTGTGGCCCAGGATATGTTTTTTTTTTAAAGATTTATTTATTTATTTATTTGAGAGAGTGAGAATGAGAGAGAGAGAGAGAGTACATGAGAGGGGGGTGGGTCAGAGGGAGAAGCAGGCTCCCCGCTGAGCAGGGAGCCTGATGCGGGACTCAGTCCTGGGACACCAGGATCATGACCTGAGCCAAAAGCAGTCGCTTAACCAACTGAGCCACCCAGGTGCCCCAGCCCAGGATATATTTTATCTTGATAGATGTTCCATGGGCTCTTGAAAAATATATATATATATTCTGCTGTTCTTTGGTGAAGTAGTCTATATATTTCAATTGGATGCTGTTGGCTGATTGCATTGTTCAAATATTCTATATCCTTGCTGATTTTCTGTCTAGGAGTTCTATCAGTAGCTGAAAGTAGCATGGGAAGTCCCAAGTATAATTGTGGATTTGTCTATTTCGCCTTTCATCTATGTTTTTGCTTCATGTATCTTGAGGCTCTTATTGTTGGGGATGTACACATTTAGGATCATTATGTTTTCCTGGTGGATTGATCTTTTTTATCATTGTGTAATGTTCCTCTGTATTCTCTTCATTCTGAATTTGACTTTATTAGATATTAATATTGCCACTCCTGCTTTTTTGGTACCAGCTTTATTAAGATATAATTCACATGCTGTAAAATTCACTCAAAGTGTACAATTTAAGTTTTTTTAAAAATTTAAATTCAACTTAGTTAACATATAGTGTATTATTAGTTGCAGGGGTAGAATTTAGTAATTCATCATTTGCATATAACACCCAGGGTTCATTACAACAAATACCCTCCTTATTGCCCACCGCCCAATTATCCCTCCCTGGTCCCACCCTTCCAGCAACCCTCAGTTTGTTTCCTAGAGTTCAGCATCTTTTATGATTTGCCTCCCTCTTTTTTCATTTTATTTTATTTTTCCTTCCCTTCCCCTATATTCATCTGTTTTGTTTCTTAAATTCCACATATGAGTGAAATCATATGGTATTTGTCTTTCTCTGACTTATTTTGCTTAGCATAATATACTCTAGTTCCATCCATGTGATTGCAAATGGCAAGATTTCATTCTTTTTGATGGCTGAGTAATAATCCAGTGTGTGTGTGTGTGTGTGTGTGTGTGTGTGTGTGTGTGTGTGTGTGTACCCCACATCTTCTTTATCCATTCATTTGTTGATGGACATCTGGGGTCTTTCTATATTTTGGCTATTATGGACATTGCCACTTATTTGTTGCTTATTTTTTAGTGCTGGGATTACTGGCTAGTCATATGTAAAACATGAATTTGGATATTCTACTTCACACTATACCCAAAATTTAACTCAAAACAGATCAAAGATTTAATATAAGAGTTAAAATTAGAAAAGTCTTAAAAGAAAACATGGGGTAAATCTTTGTGACCATGGATTTGGTTTGCCTTTTTCTTATTGCCTTTTAGAGTTTCCCTTCATTTGTCTCTTGCACTATTTCAAGGCTTTTTACTTGTGTTTAGCAGGGAGGAGCAGGGAAAAATGGTTCAATGGCATCTTATTCAGATTGAAAATTCTACCTATAAGTACTTTAAAAATGATCTAATGTGGTTCATCCAGTCTCTGGGACTGCCTGCCCATAGGTCATTTCCATGAGGGTCTCTGTCTTAGCAGCATTCTTTAGGGCTTGACCCATCTGATTTTTCTTCTGCTTCCTGGACTTTTAATGGTCATGAATGGGGTTTATGATGGGTTATCAGGGAGTCTCTCATCTCTACGTTCCATTCCTGTTAAATTCCTTTTACATAGGGAAATGTCATCATCATAGCTTTGTCAGGAGAGTGGGAGGGGGAAAGCAGTGATGTTGGCTCTAGAGTGAGGGTTTACCAACTGTTGTAGTTCTTCTCAGGTATCTGCACTCCAATATCTAGGATCCCATACTACCAGTCAGTGTATTGATTCCCAGAGAGGGGATTAGTCAGAGGATTCATCATCTGAAGTTTTGCCACACTATGATTTCTTTATTTGCAATGCAGAAATCTTATAATGCTGGCAAGTATTTTTTGAATGTGTATTTGACTGAAAAGGATGAGACAGGGATGTTCTGCATATAAAGACATTATCTTATTTCATGTTATCTGCAGATTAATGCTGTTTTCAAAGTAGACATTTTGTGCTATATTATCCTTAATGCTTTGTTTTGAAGTGATGTACCAGTGGAAGATAAAATATTTATTTCTGGAATGGTAGACAAACACTTTTGTAATAACAGCCTGAGCATCTCTCTCAGGCTCTATATTCCCCCATACACATCCTACTTTCAGAAACTATTTGCATTTCCCACACTTTTCTTTGGCCTGAATCTTTTTTTTACCTCCTATTCTATTTCTCTGAAATATCCCTGAACCATTGTTATTCAGTCTCCAAAAGAGATATATCTAACTTTGCATTTATTTTGTTTAATTTCCTTGCTAACCAATACATGACTATCACAATTTAGAACTTTTTCAGTGAAACTTCTTTCGTGGATGACTTTTAGGATGGAAGTTTTTAATCAACAATGACATATTATGCTAAGATATGCAGTCATATCTAGGCGATGGTTGCAACAGACTATCAAAAACTGGCATACTATCCTGCTTTGTAGTATATGAGCCAAATGAAGAAATTCAGGTCTAACAATTCATATGAAGGTATAACATTGTTTATGTTTTCTGATATACTGGATAGATGTTAACCAAACCCATTACTTCTTTTTGAGCACACATTTAAACTTCATTTCCTAGTGTCCTAGCACTTAGGAAGGGCCATGTGGATAGTTCCAACCAATGGAGTTTGAGCAGAAGTGATATATGTTACGCCTAGATTGAGGCACATAAAAGCAATTATGCTTTCGCCACATACCATATTCTTCCCCTTTATCTCCACCTTTGCCACCTTTCAACTGACTGAGGCCAGCTTTAAACGATGTAGTGAAAATGGCCAAGATACAACTAACTAGATAAAAGTAACTAGAGCAAATTGGACCACCTGTTCCCCATCCTTCATGGAACCACACTAAAATATACTGAGGTTGTTATTTTTAGCCGTTAGAGGACCATGACTAGTATATGTTTTATTATTTATCCAAATTCTCTCAAGATTACTATCTCTCTGGGCATACAACTTATGGTTTTGAAAAATGATGGATGGCCAGCAATTCTTTCATGCTTTTTATGAACTCTATATGAATAAAGTCATAAATATTTATTAATTCTTAATTCTTTGTGGGGTTACCAAACTCCAAGTAGGAGGGATACATTCATTCCCTAAGGAGTTCTTGCCTTCTAAATAATAGAGAAAATGTCATAAAAGCCTATTTATGTTCATTAATTTTACCCACATTTCTGTGAAGATGCCAAAAGATGCCTAGAAATCAATGTCAAATGACAGCTTGAACCTTTAGGAAAGTCTTGTGCAAAAGACCCCATTTCCTTTTGCTAGTTCAAGGACACATTTCTAGCAATACTGTCTCTTCTGCATCATCAATATTTTTGCACTCTGATGGATCTTTCCATCACTATACCAACATGCTGTTATTTTTTTCACGGTGCATAAAAATTCTCTTGACACCACATTTGCATAATTTATATCCCCATTTCTCAGCTCCTTTTTGAAAGAGAAGTTCTCAAAGCATTACTTATATTTGATTTTTCAATTTTTGTGTTTTCATTTTCGCTTAAGCTTCCTCCAGTCAGAGTTTTACTCCCACCACCTCACTGAGCAGCTCTTGTCAAGATCACCAAAGACCTCCATATTGCTAGATTCAATTGTCAGTTGAATTCATGCGCCTCATTGAAACACTTCTTTTACATGGCTTTGAGGTCGTCACTCTCTTTAGGTTTACCTCTCATGTCACTGGCTACAGCTTCTCAGTCTCCTTGTTGCTTGTCCCCACCTTCTCCACAATATTTTAATATTATAGTGCCTTAATTTTAGTTATTTATCTTCTTTTCTTCTCCATCTATATTCACTTATTTGGTGATCTTATCTAGTCTTATGTTTTTAAAACCACCTAAACGATGATGATTCCAAAATTGATGTGTCCAGCTGAGAACTTTTTCTTGGAATTCCAGATTTATATATTTTATTCTTTATGAGCATCTCCACTTGGGTGAATAATAGATAAGACATCTCTAACTCATTATATACACCCCTGAGCTTCTGATACTTCCCTTCATTCTCTCTCCTGAGAATCTTTCTCATCTCCTTTGAAGGCAACTCTACAATTCCAATTTTTCAGGAAAAAGACCTTGGAGTTATTCTTGAAACATCTCTTTCTCTCACACCCCACAACAAGTCTTCAGGAAATCTCCTTGGGCTCTATCTTCAAAATATCCAGAGTCCAAAAACTTTTTATCACCTCCACTGTTATTGTGCTTCCTAGCTGGGGTCCCTGCTTCTTCCTGTGCCTCCTCAGTCTATTCTCAACAATGGGAGGCTAATTCCTATAAAATGTGAAGTAATCATGTTACTTATCTCCTAGAGTTCTGTAAGTTGCTGCCCATTTTATTAGCGTTGAGGCCAAAGTCTTTATAATGGCCCATAAGAGCTTATATTTCCAAGTCCCTGGTTAACCTATGTGGCCTCATTTCCTACTCTTCTCCCTTATGTTCACTCTGTTCTACCCATTTTTCCTTTCTTGCTTCTCCTTGGACATGCTGTAATATTCTCCTAGCCTGAGCATGTCTATTACCTCTGCTAAGAACACTCTTCTCTCAGTTATCAAACTCCTTTAACTTCAAATTTCAATTCAAATGTCTGCTTTCCAAAGAGGGCTATGCTGGCCACCCTATTTAAAATTGAATTCAAAACTCCACGACAATGCCTGGCATACAATACATGCTCAATATATACTTAATGAATAAATGAATGAATAAATATTCCATCTGGGAAAGTCAAAATCATCATTAAAGATAGCAGTTATGATCATTTCTAATTGCTGCAAATTGGTGACTTTGATCTTGCTTATGTGGAAAAAAATCCATTATTTAGCAAATCATGGAAAGATTCACAAAAACATTGAAATCTGTAGACTAACAATAAACCTGTAAACAGCAACCATTGTTTTTCCAATCTGCATTAGAGGACCTTTACCAATAACAGAAGGTCTTTGATGCTGAGGCATAAATGGAAGCCAACAATCCAGCCTAATTAGATTTTGCAATTCACAATATGAACAAATCAAGTCTTTGTGACTATTTTCAAGGTTATTAAAATACATTATTCATATTAATATCATAAATCATATTTGGAATATATTCTTGATGTGCTTTATTAGCCCTGTGGTTGCATAAGTGTAACTATTGATTGTTTTTAAATTATTATCTGAAAGTTGCTTAAACTTGTAGGTTCTAAGCTAATGTTTCTCAAGATGTGTTCCAAAAAATGTTTAACAGGCATTTCACAAAAATGTGGGGTCCCAGCTCAGGAAAGTTTGGAAGACACCACGTTAAACAGGTTTCTTTATTATGGGACTTGCACTGTGGATGCATTTCCAAACTTGATGGGCAGCATTTCATTTCCCAAATTTATTTGGTCACAGAACATTTTAATCAAGGACTATCTTAGGTCTTGGAAAATGATGCTATGCACAAGACAAATGTGGTCAATATCATATTTGCAGTCATGTTTGTGACATTCGTTTCTTCACAAACAATTCTTGGTGATAGCTCCTTTTAGAATAGCAGCTATATGAGTAGAAAGGTTTGCAGGTGTCTGGATGGAAGACGTATAAAAGTTAGGTGGAAAGATAACATAGAAGGCCTGGGGTGTCAGGACAGCTAAAACCTGAAGGGAAATGGTAAGCAGAGAAAGAACAGAGACTGAGGAAAGGATGGAGAGAGGGTTTGGGGCGGGGGAAACTACAGGTAACACTTTTAATTCCCGATTTGCAGCCAGAATCCAAACTTGGGGCAAAAAAGAAAGCCCCATGGAGGCCTTTGAGCTTGTATTGAAGCTTTACTCTCCAATCCATTTCTTCTTACATATGTATTAAAATGACCAACAGTAAGCAAAAGGTGCATTTTATACAATATGGTCGAGGGCTCCCCCCCCCCAATAAAAGAGCAAATAGCCTCAGGAAACCAGATTCTTATGACATTTGTTACTCTTTACCATTCAAATACAATGTGTTCAGTTGCAGATTCTAAAGGACATCTGATTAGCAACACATATGTGACATCACTGAAAAAGCATACTTTATGTGTCCCGATATATTGCTTGAAGACTGTAACAAGAAAAAAGAGGGTTTGTTATTTGGAGAAAGATGTCAATAAATCTCAATCAGTTATTAGTTGCATTGATTGTTTAAAAAAAGAGACAAATTTTTACTAATTTTATTTTGGCTCAATATTGAACAATTTTATTTTTGGGCTACAAAATTGTACTATTGTGAAATACCTTTTAGCAGTTAAAAATAATCATTTATCTTTGAATATGTTGTTAAATGACCCGTAAATAATTACATACATTTGATTTTTAATTTGTTCAACTAAGTCACCTTGTTTGTTAGGATGATCAATTTCAAGCAGATTTGCTCAAAATTTATGGCAAGAGAGTATTTAAGAGTGAGGCACATCATTTGAATATCAGCTATTCTCTGACCATTATTTCTTTCATATATATAGTCTACTGGTTAATTTATATAGTTTGTCAGAATACTTGGTTTTGCTATCTACTATTGGATTAATATCTTCAGTGCCTTCAGGTAGATATGGCTAAGAGTTACAGTCAATCGGTGCCTTTTCCTCACTGAGTGCTAGTCCCGACAGTAGCTTCTGCAGAGTCAGAACTTGCAATGGAAGGCAGCATTTTTCCAGCCCAGTGGCTTCTGCTGGGTTGTAAACAGTCAACTTGCTTTTAAGGGAGGGAGCATAGCCTATAATGACGACAGCTAGTCCCAGCTTAGTTCATTGCTTCTGCCACCTGCCTTCTGGCTTAATGTTGGAAGCAAGAAGCATGCAATTAAGTATGAGGAAATGAAAATAAATGACACCGTTCATTGCACATTACAAAGTGCCTGGCAGAAAGAATACTGTTTGTAGAGACCCAGTGGCCCTGTGGAAAATGTGCTTCTCTGCCTGAGAAAATGCTGGGAACGAAGACAGTGACCCCAGTTTTCTTTGTCACCTATTGTTGCAGTAAACCAAATAAATTGCAGGTGCAACTCTATAAATGCCCAGGACATTCACTGTTTAATGATTTGTAGAGAGTAAATAATTAAATTTGAGGACCAGGGAATATAGTCAACAGTCAGCTGATTTTGTAAGGTCAATTTTATAAAAAGTAATGACTTTAAAGTAAATAATTGATTCCTTTTTGAATGACCAATCACTTGGAAATTGTTTTGTAAAGTAACAAATATTGAAGCCTGATTTATTTTCAAAACCGTTTCTTATAAAGCGTTTAAGTAAGCTGTATTGGGTTCATTCATTAAAGGAATGTGTGGTTCATTCATGCTAAGTGGACATCAAAGAATAGTGGATACTCCATTGTATTCTATACATGAACAGCCCTACCTCCTTTCCAAGGAAGGGTCCAGAGAAGAAAACACTTTACTCTTGGACGTAGAGGTTGAGAGAGCACAATGGAGCTGGCGGAGAATCTCAGAAGCCTTCAGTTGCATACTAAGATTTAATCTAGTTAATAAAGGCATCTTTTGGATGTGTATATCATTTCAAGAAAAGAATAGCATTACAAATCATTCTCCCATACAGATTTAGTACATGCTGCAAAGCCAATGCAGAGCAATTTATTTTATCTGATGGTTTTAAAATATCAACAGCATGGGGAATTTGTAGATTATTTAAGAAACTGAGGAATGTTTTTCATAATGAACTCATCATCCCTGTCTGGAGGAAGCGCAGGTTACAAGGGGAGCAGGTAGGTCTTTTCATTTTGCAGAAATGTGCCACAGGCAAGCAGAGGGATAGGAGACCCTGGCCAGCACTCCAAGGACAATCTGCCTAGGAAATGGGCTCTCTGAACTGAACATGATGGAAGACTAAGGACTAAGTAGTCAACTAATACTTGAAGTTTAAAACATTTACAGTAGTTCAAATAGGTGGTGTCGATGTTGGTAATGTCAGAAGTAACTTAATACTTCAAGGTTTTTTGTGTTTTTGTTGTTGTTGTCATTTTATAGTGGTTTATAGTTTATTAGTTCCAGTAACTTTCCTATAAAGACAAAAACAGACAATATTTTTTAAACCATTTATCTGAATTCAAATTTTGATATCAAATTGCTCAGCAAGTGAAGAACGGAAGTCGAAGGAACAATGTGGTGGATGCTATGAGGGCCTGAGATGCACTGCCCTGATGCCTTCATCAGTGAACTTAATTCCTTTGTCAGCTGAGGGAGCTGCCAGAAGATGGCTCTCCCCCATGCCTCCTCTTTGTGGTTGCCTGGGCTCAAGACCAATTACCTGACCAAAGAACAAATCTCCTTCCAATGACTGAACAGCATGGGTGTTTAAGACCTGGTCTCCTAGCCCCACCTCAAAACTGGGGATTTGGAAGGAATGCAATCAGAAAATGGGTGACAAGGATGTCTGGGCAAGGTATGTGGATAGTTCTCTCCAAACAGTAGCAGGATATGAAGATAGTTCTGCCCCAAATAAATGCTCACCATCAGTGACCTCAGCAAAAGTGGATAATACGACTCATTTTGTTGATATCAGTCATCTTCCCCCCAGCTACTCTTGTCATTGCCTGATGGGCTCATGAATAATGTGGCCATGGTAGCATGGATGGAGGGATACATGGGCACAGCAATGTGGACATCCACTCACCAAGGCTAATCTGGTTATAGCTGCTGGTGAGTGCCCAGTCTGCCAGCACCCGAAGCCAATGCAGAATGTCCAATATGGTACCATCTCCCAGGGTGATCAGCCAGCTACTTGGAGGCAGGATGATTACATTGGACCACTTCATCATGGAAGGGGCAATGTTTTGTTCTTATTAGACTAGATTCTTACCCTCAATATGGATTTGCTTTCTCTGCCTGCACTGCTTATACAAAACCACCATTTGTGAACTTATAGAATGTCTTATTTACTCCCATAGTATTCAAACATTATTGCTTACCATCACGGAACATTCATAGCAAAACAAGTGTGGCAATGGACCCCTGCTCATGTACTTCGTTGGTCTTACCATGTTCCCCACGATCTTAAAGCAGTTTGCTTGATAAAAAGGTGGAGTAGCCTTTTGGAGACTCAATTACACCATCAAGTAGTTGGCAGTGCCTAATGGGGTGGGGTAATGTCTTCTAGAAGGTGGTTTATGATCTAAATCAATATCCAATATATGGTACTGTGTCTCACATAGCTAGGATTCACACATCCAGGAATCAAGGGGTGGGGGAATGGGCATGGCTGCCCTCATTATAAGCCCATGATACCCACTAGTAAAAGTTTTGCTTCCTATCCCTGCTCATCTGGAGGTCTTAGTTTCAAAAGAAGGAATGCTTCCACAGGAGATCCAACAACGGTTTTATTGAAGCCAGTATTGCCATCTGTTTTAGAAAGATTGTGAATTCCAAATTTATTTTCTTTCCTGGATGCAAAATGGTTTTCCATCTCTTTGACCTCTAACCGCTGTGTTTGTTATCGGTCACTATACTCATATTTGTATACAGAGTGAGAGAACAAAAGAGGGAAAACAAGAGGGAACATGGTCCAGTTTTTAAGAGAATGAGTGTCTTGATTTCTGTAATTCATTGCCTCAGCAACATGGCAGGAAAAGCTCAGACTTTGAGCCAGATGGGCAGCTGTGTTCAAATCCCAATTCCTCAATTTACTAAATTACTTAATTTTTCTGAGACTTAGTTTTCTCATCTGTCAAACAGGGATAATGATACCTGCTATCCATCTATGTTGTGAGTGTGAAATACTTTAAAAAAGCAAATCATGTCACAGACTCAACATAGTGCCTGGTTGGTAATCAGGAGGGACAGTCTTGGCTTTAGGCCTATTGTCTTGGAATAATATTCATAACGATATCAGTTAGTACTTATAGCTCTATTAGTGATTGTAATAATTACTAATAGCATTCCTTTTCCATATCAGAAGTTAGGATGATAAATCGTATGTTCACTCTAATCATGCCAAATGTTTGTTTGCATTCACCACTTCAGGTTTATGGTTGAGAAGATTGCCCTGAAATAGAATTTAGAGGTAGTGTTACTTCTGTCTGATAAATCCAGGTTTTAGGTGGTAATGACAGCTCCTAATTTTATGGTTAATAAAAAAGAGCATAGGTGTTGAAATTTGCCTGGAAATGAAAGTGCAAACTGATAATCTTATTTTAGGAGTTGGCTTTATTCAAGGGGAGATAAAATAGATAACTGTGTCCCAATAGAGTTCTCAAGAAAGTTCTTCAAAATCTTGATTAAATGGGGCCCCTGGGTGGCTCAGTCGGTTAAGCATCTGCCTTCAGCTCAGGTCATGATCTCAGGGTCCTGGGATTGAGCTCCACCTGGGGGCTCCTTGCTCAGTGGGGAGTCTGCTTCTCCCTCTCCCTCTTCCTTTGCCCCCCCCGCCCCATGCGCTAGGGTGTGCTCTCTCTCTCTCAAATAAATAAATAAAATATTTAAAAAAGAAATCTTAAGATAAGTAAAATGTAACCCACATTTTAAACATTATGAATCGAAAGGTTTAAAAATATTCAGGAGAATCACTGTGGTCTCACTTTTACCTGGGATTTCTTGTGCATCGTTGCACACAGAAAATTCTAGGAGGTAGGGCCTTTAGTGGCTTTCTCACTGTGCTCACCAGAGGTGAAAAGTTGGCTCCTGGCCTTCTTCATAGTCTGAGGACATGATTCTTATCCTTTCTTTGCTAGACAATTTAGAGAAGAATGATCTGTCAGAGTATTTATAGAAGCCATTAGCATGATGAGTGAAGTCTATGGATAGCTGATGGCTCTTTAAAAATACGACTTTAAAGAAGAGAAAGAGAAACTCATAGGGTGTTTTTTCCAAATAGCAGATTGCTATATTTGGGTGGTCTGAGGATTATGACAAATGTCAAGGACCGCACACCACACAAAAGCAGCTCATTATAGCAGCACACACAGAATGCCATGTTTAAGGTTGAGGGGCTGATTTTGTTGCAAACACTAATTTTCAGATGATACAATTTGAAATTTTTAATTAGCCATGAATCCTTCTAGAGAAAACTTTCCTACATCTCTTTATAATACTGCAAAAATAAATCAGATTCTGCTTCAATGACCCAAGAGCTCAAAATAAGGGTTTCTGTGTGATATTGATTGTTTCCTCCTCAAATGTTAATTTTGAAAATTCATGTTTCAGAAGAATTAATGGCCCAATCTTGTGGTAGTTCTGCTTTTCTAAATGTCATTAAAGTTAATGAATTCTGAAAATGAAAGGAATAAAGCTGGTCTTTTCAATTTGACTGAAATTTTACTATTCAGTAAAATAAGATCCAGTAAATCACTTAAATCTGTTAGTGATGTGCACCTTTTAAATGGCTGCTGGATTCATACACAACATCTTTATTGTTGGGAACATGTTGTGGACAGTACGAGGGACAAAGTAATAAAGACTTATTTAATGTACTGGGCTACTTAGACTCAATATGCATCCTATTTAGAGCATGTGAAAATTCAGTGAATTGCCAAAAACACAATCCTTGGAAATGGAGGCATTCCACAAAAGATTACATTCTTAGAAATGATGCCAAAGGAGATTTTAGTGTGTGTGTACATGAAGTATATAAAAAACATGTAAGTATATAAAAATATAGAATGTATATTATATATATTATATATAGCATGCATATTATATATATATAGGACAGAGATAATATCATTCCACATAATAAATGCAGTGTTTCAGGTGGACTATTAACTTGCCTTCTTTGTTTAACTGTTGCATTTCTTTCCTCTATTGAGTAGGTAATATCAGGTCATTTTCTGTTATACTGTGTGTTTTCCTTCTGATTCCAGATCTCCCCAAATCCATGTTTTGGAGAGTCCCTGTGGGATAGTATATTTTCCTTCGAATTTCCATAATTCAGATATTTCTATGATTTTCATTCATGAAGCCACAAGTTTGATTCTTTAATCTTTTCCTCTGCAAGCTGTTCTAAACCTACACCATCTAAAAGAAGAGATACACTTCTACAACCTTGTAGTTCATTTGTTAGAATGGGCACTTTGCATATGGGGACACTGAGGTACAGAGAAATCAAGTGTCTTGTCCAAGGTCACACTCAAAGTCATAGAAACCAGAGCAGGAACACTGTTTCAGTGCTTGGTTTGTGAACAGGCTTCCTCCCTACCATGCTTCCTGTGTTGGAGCATCTCCAATCTCGTTTTATAGTTGTTGTATTTGTTAAGCATTCTTCCTGAGAAGTATACTTAGTTTTAGCCAAGTTTCAATCCATTTCCTTTGATCTCAGAACCCATGGGTTGGTTTTCTTTAGGACATCAGTTTCTCTCTTCCTTTCTACCTCTTCATCTGTCTAATTCTCCTGGACATTTTAGAGGGTTACTTTATGCCTTCTTCTACTCAGTGGGAATGCCATGGTGGAGCTAAAAATTGAGAACTAGCAGTTCAGTAACAAGTAAATTGACTGTCATATTTCCCAATTTTGTTTTGTAGGTTGTAAAACTGATCACCTCAACTGTCTGCACAGAAGTATCCTAATCTATAAAGTGAGGCTGTTTTTCCAACTTTCTTCAGAAGTTCCATGTGAAAAATAACATGCAAAATAAATTTGAGATCACTCAGTATTAAGAAATAGTCACAAGAAAACAAGCCACCAATAACTGGAGGAAAAGACTGCTTTATCATAGATAGCTAAGCCATGGGCCACCAACTCCTGATGCATCATAACATGGAGAGCTCAGATGAGTGGGAATCCACCAGCAGTGAGGGCTGTAAATTCTTTCTATTAGTTTAAGCTGTATTTCCACCGTGCTTTTTAAAAAACATTTTTTTTTAAGTTGGTCAATTTGATTTGGATTTTTCTTGAGTGGAGACTCCAGTAAGGAATGGGGCCTCTATGATAATCTGCATGCCAACTGGCTTTATGGCTCTGGGCAAATTAGTTAAGTTTTCTAACCTTTTATTTTTAGGTAAGGATAATAACCATTCCTTTTGTGTTGATAAAATGAGATAATATATTTGTACAGTGCTTGGCATTGTGCCTTGATGTTGGTGGCATTTAATAAATGGCAGTTATCATTATTTTCCTTGTTTTATTCTGAATAAAGAGAGTATTTTCATATTTTTTATTTTATGATTCAATTGTTTGACCAACTTCTAACATGTGTATCTAACCCTGGCAGATGCACAGGAAATTTTTTTGAATTGCCAATATACTTATTTAATAGAAATTTCACATTTTCTTGATAATATCAATCCTGCCTCTCACTCTGGAACTCATCATGACTCTAAGCTAGGGTCAAATGAGGGACTAAATTTCTGGATATCTCCACTTAGCACACTGATTTTGTTGTTGGCTATGTTTTGGTTATGGTGGATCTTGTCTGCTGGTGATTGGATTATTTAAACTCCTATCTTTTTCAGAAGCATTCTGTGTTAACGTAGTCAGACTCAAGCAGTTCATTTCCATTGTTAACTAAAGAAGTCAGTTGCTCACGTAGGGGGGAAAATACGTAAAACTTAAATGTCAACCTAATATTTAATATTTCTATAAAATGTTAGGATTAACTCTTAGGTAGAACAGAAAGATAAACTACTAGAATTTGTTGACTTTTAAGTCCTTTGCTGAAAAAACTTCCTTGTTGGCTTTTGGAGGAGAGACATCTTCTCAGTTCATTAAAATCCTACATAAGTAAATTTAAAAACTGCTTTATGAGGCAATTATCACTTCACATCATAAAATAAACCCAACTACTTCTATTTGAATTTGCTACATTGGTTCAGTATAATAATGATGGCAATGATAAAAACCACTGGGGCTAGGGGTGTCTGGGTGGCTCAGTTGGTTGAGTGTCTGCCTTCGGCTCAGGTCATGATCCCGGGGTCTTGGGATGGAACCTTGTGTTGGGCTCCCTGCTCAGCAGGGAGTTTGCTTCTCCCTCTCCTTCTCTTCCTGCTTGTGTGCTCTCTCTTTCTCTCTCTCTTTTTCTCAAATAAATAAAAAAAATCTTGAAACAAAAGAAAACAAAACCATCGGGTTTGGAGTAGGTGGAGAGAATCTGCATGCTAGATTCTGGGTTGAAGTTCTGGCTGAAGTTCTAATCTTGTTTCTAGCTACAAATAGCCAGGTAACACTGGTCAAGGAAATCAACCTCACAAGACCTCATTTTATCATCTGCAGAATAAGTAGATTAGGTGTTCTCCAGATTCCTTCCAGCAATAGGGTTCTATGATTTTATTAGACATTTTGGTGATCTGGGTTTTAGTCTTGACCTACTTACCTGAACTCATAATCTGACATAATGTTGGTTTTGTTTAACCATAATTTATATGAGTTTAAAATGGCAATTCTTGGATATGAGGCAGAATAGTGTGACAAAAGACTAGTGAGTGATTTTTTTCTACACATTTTTATTATTAAGAATGAAATGCATAATTAGTCACACTATAAATACCATCAAGCCAAGCAACCATTTTTAATTAAGGTCCACAATTGTCTAATATAATAAATAAACTCAAAAAGCTAGTGAAGCACTATTCTGGGAAAGCAGATAAAGCTGATGAGAATGTGATCTTTAAATTTTTACAAGAACCCAAATCAAATCAAACAAAACCCCCAAAACAAGACAAAAAAACCCCAATTCAAATAGGAAGATACTGGTTAAAGACTATGTAGGACTGATAGGAACAAAGAGAACAGAGCATAAAAGTTCTGTACTTGCAGAAATTCCTTCCTCACCAGTACAATTTCATTAGAGATTACTTCAGCCATAGAAATATGATTTGATATTTATGTTTTTCAGTTCATGTCCCTACCCTGAGATTTCTCTGAAAGAGACCTGCTGTGTACCACAAAGCTTCAAGATTGCTCACTAGAGCATCTTTTATCCAGCATCTTCATTAAGCCCTAGGGAAATTTTCTAAGTCCTTGCTGAACTCATCAACACATAGCATCTTTCTTGCCTGGAATTCCTAATTGGAAACACGGAGTTAGGATCAAACAGCATTGTGCTGGGTCCTAAGATCAAAGCAATGTACTTTCTTGTATATAAGCTATGTTGAGTCATAATCTATGCTCTCTGTACAAAGAGTGAATTTTGTACCACTTTTGACTGCTCAAGAAAATAAGGATAGTCCAAGATAATATACTTTCCATAAATTAAAAAATAAAAGCCTCACTGAAATTTTCTCCACGGATACATGTTGTATACAATGGTATGTTTTGATTAAAGTGTAAGTAATCCAGTCTCAAAAATCTCAATGAAAATTCCACGGCACTTATAAAGTTTTTTAAATATGAAGTTAGAATCACAGTATAAAGAATTCACTCTATCATTCACTCAATACATATTTATGTAAGCACACAAGTGTTCTAAAGAATGATAAAGATAGGATCCCTGAACTCAAGAAGCTTCCATTCTAGTGAGAACCAGTCAAGTACATACTAATTATACAGTGAAGTCATACTTGTTAGAACAGATGTGTGATGGGCTAACAGATGGGCTAACAGTTATTAATATAAGAGTGCTAGCTTTTTTCTACCTGTGCATACTAAAGAGGACACTGACTTGGTCCCCTCCAGTCTCTTTCTCCTCTCTAAGGAGGAATTTGCTTGCCAAATGAGCTCTTGGGTTTTTGAGATGAAATACTGAGAGGAAAGGAGCAGGGAAGGAGAACAAGAAAATGCTGATAGGGACGAAGATTAGAGGATTTATCTTGGGAGGAACAATTTTGAGGAAAATATCTACAGATTATGAGGACAATACATTAGGGATAGGAAGCATGGGGATTTTTATAGCTATTGCTGGGGGACTGAGAGTTTCCTCAAGGTGTCTGAGAAAACAAAAGTGTTGATTGATCTTGAAATTATTTTTGATTACATGGGTTCTTTTAACCACTGTATCATTTTGGAACCGAATCAGGCAGGTCATAATTAATTTTTTAGAGCATTTCTTGGAAGATATAAAGTAAGCATCATGGAATATAATTGAAGTAAAAGAAGCAGCAAATCCATAATGCTCGAGGGACTAAGAACTCTCTAGAGGCAGAAATATGTCAGCTGAGCCCCAGGGGATGAGTATAAGCCAATCAAGCAGAGTGGATGTGTTGGGGGTGGCAATGGGGATTCTGGGAAAGAAGAGGGATCAAAAGGAGGAAAAGAATGCAAAAAGGCCAGAAACAGAGAGAAAAATAATGTAAAAGGAAAGAAGAGTTATTACATTAATGGAATTTTAGGATTTCCAGGTTTTATATATCTTTCAGGTGGATTTCTAAAAGGAGATTAAAGCATCAAAGAACATGCGTGTAGTTTAATAAATATTCCAAAATACTTCCCAAGAAGTTCGCAACTCATGCCTTCCCCCAGATTCCAGTTGGTCTGGCTTGGGTGAGGCCAGCATTGTGAGACCATCACTGTGACAGATGGTGTATGAGAGACCCACGCATCTGTGAGGTCAGAGGCCACAGTGCCATTCTTATTCACCGCGTATCCTCAGTTCAAGGAGAGTGCCAGGACGCGTTGTGTTGTGTATGTTTTCATACATGTTACTGAATGAACTGATAAAGTGCAGTTGGTGGGCAGGCACAGAAAGCAGAAAGTGGTACTGGAAACAAAATATTAGGAAAATTTTGAAAATGTTTACAAGGCAGTATTCATGGAGCCCTGTGACCAAGTGGATGAAGGACAGGGAAGGGGAAGAACAGAGAAAGATCTGAACATTTTCCTTATGAATATTTATTTAACTCTTTTATTAAATTAGAATCTACATATAGGAAAGTGCATAGATAAGTGTTCATCAAGATGGATTTTCACAAACTGAAGATATCCTTGTAACAAGCATTCAGATCAGAAACACATGACTTCTCACCAACTGACCTCTGAAGTAGAGATTAGTTATATAAATGGAATCCGTTGTATTCATGGAACTTTTTAGGGGGAGCAATTGCATTCATTTACTCTAATCATTGGATACCATTGAGTCTTACTTTTGAAAGTCTTGCATGTGATGTGAATTCACTAGAACGCATTTACAATGCTACTCTTCTAGCCAGTTGAATAATTTTGAATACTACTGCTAGTAGTCATCTAGTATATCCACTATGAATTTCTAGTAGTCTTTTCTTGGTGAACAAATGCATGCATTTCTTTTGGGCATAAACCTTGGAAGGTATTCAGGTTTACTAGATACTGACAAAGAGTTTTCCAAGGAAGTTGTACCAATTTACTCTTCCACTCAGAGTGTGAGTTCCCTGTTTACCCATATCCTCATCAACACTTGGTATTATCTGTCTTTTTTCACCCAGACATTCTTGTAGGTCTACAGTACTATTTTACCTTGTTATCTTTTTAGTTTGGTGTTTATATGTTTTTTTGCCATTTAAATATCTTCTTTTTTCATTTCTATTCAAACCTTTGCCCATTTTTCTACTAAGTTATATGTCTTCTTCATATTGATTTCTGAGAATTAAAAAATACATTCTAGATAGATATCACTTTGTTAATATATATATTGTGAATATAGTCTCTCATTCTACCAACTGCCTTTTCAGGCTTTTAATGGTAAATCCTGATTTTTTAAAAAAATCTTAATTTTAACATAGTCTAATTTAGTGCTTTTTATGTCTTTTTTTATCCTTTTTTGTTTTTTTTTTTTGGAAAGAGACTGAGAGAGAGAGACAGAGAGACAGAGCATGCAAGAGCAGGGAGGGGCAGAGGGAGAGGGAGAGAGAGAATCTTAAGCAAACTCTGTGCTGAGCCTGGAGCCTGAGGTGGGGCTTGATCTCACATCCCCAAGATCATGACCTGAGCTGAAATCAAAGTTAGATGCTTAACTGACTGAGCTGCCCAGGCACCCCTTTTTTTGTTATCATCGTAAACATTTTTAAGCATACACTTCAGTGTATATTTATGTTATTGTATAGTATATTCACATTATTGTGAAACAGAACTCCAGAACTTTTATATCTTGTAAATCTGAGATTCTATGCTCATTAAACAAGAAACTCTCGTTCCCTCCTCCTCCCCAGCCCCTGGTAACCACCATTCCACTTTCTCTTTCTATAATTTTAACTATTTTACATACCTTAAGTAAATGGAATCATACAGTATTTGCTTTTTTGTGACTGGTTTATTTCACTTAATATAATGTCCTCAAGGATGATCTATGTTGTAACATGTGACAGAATTTCCTTCCTTTTTAAGGCTGAATAATATTCCATTGTGTGTATGTACTACATTTGTTTATCCATTCATTTGTCTACATTTGGTTTTTTTCCACCTCTTGGCTATTTTGAATAGTGCTGCTATGAGCGTGGGTTGGAAACATCTCTTTGAGACCCTGCTTTAGGTTCTTTTGGATACATACCCAGAAGTGGGATTGCTGGACCATATGATAGTTTTACTTTTAAGTTTTTGAGGAAACTTTATACTGTTTTCCATAGGAGTTGCACCATTTTTACAACCTCACCAACAGAGAACAAGGGTTACAATTTTTCCATATTCTTTCTAACATTTGTTATTTTCTGCTTTTTGTTTTGTTTTGTCTCTTTTCATAGTAGGCATTTTACTTAGTGTGAGGTGATATCTCATTGTGGTTTTGATTTACATTTTTCTGATGCTTCATGACATGAACACATTTTCATATGCTTGTTGGTCTTTTTTTTTTTGCCTTTCCATGTCTTAAAAATTATCTTTGATTACTCCAAGATTACAAAGATTTTCTATTAAATTTTCTTCTAAAAACTACTTCTGTTTTATCTTTTTAATGATATATAAGAATATATATATTGCCTTTTTCTATTGACTTTGTTTCCAGAAACTTTGCTAAATTTACTTAACTAATTTTAATAGCAGGTCTGTAGATTCATATGGATTTCTACATATACAGCCATGTTGTCTTAAATGATGACCATTTCCTTGTGTTTTTTACTTATTATTTTTGCCTCATTATATTAAGATATCTGGTAAATTGTTGAATAGAGATGGTCATAGTGGTGGCCATTGTCCCTTTCCCAGTCTTAAAGAAAGTTTTCAAGATTACACCACTGAATATATTGTTTAGTGTAAGGTTTTTTTGTTCGTTGGTTTTGGGATAATTTTTGCCAGATTAGAGTTACTTCTCTTTCTAGTTTGCTAAGGATATTTATAATGAATGAGTGTTGAATTTACTCAAATGCTTCTTATACAACTAAACATGACACCATATAATGTTTTCAGTTGTTGTACTTCCCATTTTAAAAGAATATTTTAATAAGCTATTAACTCTACGTCTACATATTGTTTAAATAAAGATCAGACATAACCAGTCAAATGGGAGAATAATCCATTTTGTAGTCAAGAAAAGTTGTACATCTTTTCTCAAGAGTAGCTGTAGTTCTTACTGGCTCAGTTATATATATTTTGGCCTGGATGATATTTTAAGAATTCTATTCCTACCAGTTATATAGGATTGATTGTATTTATATTGTGTGTTGCACTGAAAACACTGTGTATCTCTTGAACCTTAGCTTTACCTTTAATAACCCTCTGTGTGCTCCATCTCTAGGACCTGGCTTTTACTCCGGTTATTAAAGCATATGTACATTTTTGTTTACCTCTAAGATTGGGCCTTGACATTGAATCCCAACCTGGCTGGCTATGGCCCTGATTGCCTGCTTTGTTTTTGATAACTTCTCCTTGAGATCTGAAGTCTGCCTCTGTCCCACCAGTTCGACATTGGAACGGTCTCCCAACACAATTATATCATCATCCTTCAGACTGGTAGTATTATCATAAAAAGCTGACTTCCACCCCTTATAGATCAGACCCTTTAAATATAAATATGTGCCTGATAACAACCATGCTTCTTTAGCCACTGTGATTTTGCTACTGACTATATTTTTGAGAGCCAGCTGAACAACTGAGTTACTCACCCTAGACTTGGCCTCTTCTTTATTTTGTTTACTTTTCTCTCTCTCTCTCCACTCCAGAATGCTTTGTGGTCTTATATATTTTTTTTGGATAAATTTAAATATTTTAAAAGCAATCATCGAGTGAGGATTTACAGGACCACTGAACATCTAATTCCAGAGAACCACGGGGGGGAAAAAAAGAAGGTTCCCTTCTTTTTCCAAAGTCATAGCAAGTGCAGTTCAGTGTGACCAATAGAAGAATGTTGTTTTCATATATGAAAACATTCAGTCCCTTTATGAAGAAATACATGGTCTGCGATTTTTGCTCTCTATTCTCTGTAACTGACCACAATGAAACTTTATGAACAGACTGAGAAAGAAGCTGGTGGGTCGTGCCTTGTCCTGGAAGGGTCCTTCTTTGTAACATTTTCAATTTATTTTAGGGACACTCAGGCAATCATCATTTCTTGGAAGGATGTTCAAAAGAAGTCTGATAGTCAGTTTCTGGAGCCCCTTTCACTTTGGTCTGTTCTATAATAAATAAGACTAATTGATTTCCCTTCTATTGAGGCACGCTTATGTTGGTCTCGTCTCAAGCTTTCCATTCCCATGACACAAAGAAGTTGACTAGGATTTGGAAGGCTCATCCATAGGGGTGTTAGGATTAAGTACTCGGCAGCTACCAGGTCTCCTCAGTTTACAGAGACCATATCAGTTGTAAAAATATGCAGGTTTTTTTTAATGCCCTAAATGTTCTTCTATTTCAGATATAACTGCACCATAATTATTAAATTAATGGTCTTTCAAAGCTTTTACAAAGCTGAATCTGGGCTTATCCATGTAAGAATCTATTTGACTCAACACAATTATAGCCTCTTTTAAAACCATTGAAATTGAGATACATAATCAAATGTTGTAAGTATGGAGAAGACCACTGCTTTCGATTTTAATGTAATCACTTACATGACTATAATGGTGTAATATTGCAAATTAATTTTCTTTAAAGTTTTCATACATTTCCTTAGAGGTATTAACATTTTATATGTAGAAAACTTTTATTATAAATAATTCTGATATACTTAGTACCTAAACAAGAGAGGAGAATTGCCTTCCTAATAGGATATATTTCCGGTAATGGGGTAGATATCTTAAAAAAGCTAAATAAATAACAAGTAACACCTTATATTTACCTTGCTGTAGGTGAATAAATAAAGTGACAGAGAATAAATTATTTTTCCTCCCAGCTAAGCACAGAGTCAACCTTTCTTAATAAGGTGATAAAGCAACAGAGCAATACTTTATTTGCTTTTCATCTTTAGTATGGGAGAATCACATCTCAAGAGAAGTATGCTTTCAACTCTAGAATTACAGAATACATGATATCACTGGCTATGTTTTAATTCATATATTCACTCCACAGTTATTTCTTTAGTTTCTACTTACATATTCTCTGTCTTGAAAATGCATTAGGATCAAATTATAAGGCTTTATGACCAAATTGTAAGACTCTAAGTTATTTTAAAACCATAGCACCTTGACATTTTACATATCTGTACAAGGTAGAATGTTTTATTTATTTATTACAATTACAATTCAGTGGTATTAAATACATTTATATTGTTGTGCAACCATCACCACCATCCAAAGAGATAAACGCACACCTCTGTTCATTGCAACATTATTCACAATAACCAAGATATGGAAGCAACACGTGTCCACCAATGAATGAATGGATAAAGAAATTGTGATATATGTGTATGTATATGTATATATATACACACACACAATAGACTATTATTTAGCTTTAAAAAACTGAAATTTTGTCATTTGTGACAACTTGGATGGACACCAAGGACATTATGCTAAGTGAAATAAGTCAGGCAGAGAATGACAAATACTGTATGATCTCTCTTATACGTGAAATCTAAACATTATCAACAAACCACCAAGCTCATAGATACGAAGTGGATATTAGTGGTTGCCAGAGGTTGGGGGAATGGGCTGGGAGAAATAGGTGAAGGGAGTCAAAAGATAAAAAAGAAAAGCAACAGGCAAATACTGTAGATATCTGTTAAATATTAGTTCAAATGCATTAAGACCATATATTTTATAGTAAATACTAAAGAGGAAAGATTATCTCATCTCCTTTGTATGGCATTGAATATAACAAGATATACACAGATAATTCATAAACTTCTATAATTAGAATCATAATTGATGATGCCTGGAGAAAGGGAAAATTTTTAAAGTTTTTAGTTCTGACGTGAATCATATAATTTCATCTTTAGTTACAAAAATGAAGACTTAAATTATTCTTCAAGAGGTTACGTTTTTTAGTTGATTCTTTCTCTGTTATTGAAATTTCCTCCATCAAGGAAGGCATAGTACCATCATTTGCAGTACATTTTCAAGATCAAGCACTGAAGCAATGGGCAATGTTCTGATTTAGAAATAGAGAAGATTTTCAGGAATGTAGTAATTCAGCTTTGTGGAAAACAGGAAAATGACTCAATAAAACCATCTGGTCACTAACGTCATGGTATGTTCTTAGTTACTTGAATGCTTGAGCAGTTCACTCGAGTTTACTCAAGGGGCTTGTGGTTTGTCATGGTTTATGATTATATTTTTAAAGTAATAAATTAGCTCATATAATACATCTTATCCAATACATTTGTTTACCCCAATCATTGTGGACATTGGTAAGGTTCTCTTATTTAAAAAGTTTTACCTGGAGATAGGTAAAATAATGTGGCAATAAATCATTCCACAGTCTGTATTACAAATAATATAAGACTAGCTCACAAAAAATGCAAGTAAGATATCTATCAATTTGAATTGATAATGCTGACCATAAGATTTAATTGGGAATTTATCTTTGTATTGTAATTTTAAGTTAACAGTTATTTCCTTTGACCCTGTTAGCATTTATGCCTTTTTTTTGGAAAAAAAATAAGAAATTTCCAAATTAAACATTGCAAAACTATCACCCTAGAATACTCCAATTAGTTATACAAATATAGAACCTTAAAATTTGAAGGCATGTTATTTAATATCAAAACTGAGAAGAACAAACTAGTTCAATTTTGAGCAATAAAGGAGTTGATGGGTAGTGGCTGCCTGTCTGTGTAGAGAAGGGTCAAGGGGCTCAGTCTGGTCTCAGCAAGGAAATCCCTTGATCTGTTATCAGTGCTTGCGATGGGTGCTAAAGAGGGAGACCATCATGAGGGTATTGTGTTTACTATCCCTAATCTAATCCAGAGCTTCACTTTGAAGATAAGGAATGTGATGCCCACAAAAACCATGTTTCTTACCATGATAGTTATTACTTTCCAGGTTCAGCATCTAAGGGACATATAAAGCCATTTACAATTTTTTTATGTTTTTTTCTTTGAGATAATTTCTTGCTTCTTACAATCCCTGTTAATAATGCAGTACTGTCTTCATTTTGTTTTCCTTTCTGGCATTATCATCAAGGAACTGAATTTAATTCATCTTTTCATGCTAAATTCATTCTGCATCATGCCTTTAAATTAAATCTTTTTTCTTTAGACACTTCTGTTCAGTTAGACATTTATGTCTCTAATGGTCTCTTCAAATCAAATATTTCTTTTCTGTTTTCAGTTTTGTTCCTGATCAAGAAAATTGACATATAACACTGTGAGTTTAAAGTGTACAATATGTTGATTTGATACACATATATTGTGATATTATTACCACCATAACTTTAGCTAACACCTCCATCATGTCACATTTTTATCATTTCTTTTTTGTGATCAGGGCATTTAAGGGCATTAGCAACTTTCATGTTTGTAATACAGTGTTGTTAACTATAATCACCATGCTGTACGTTAGTTAGATCCCCAGAATTTATTCATCTTATACCTGAAAGTTCAAACCATTTGACCATAATCTCCCCATATCCCCCACACCCCTCAGCCCCTGGTAACTGCCATTCTACTTTCTGTTCCTGAGTTTGGCTTTTTTAGATTTCATATACAAGAGAGGTCATACAGTATTTGTCTTTCTCTCACTTAGCATAATGCCCTCAAGTTTCATCCATGGTGTTGCAAATGACAGAATTTCCTTCTTTTTAAAGACTGAATAATATCACATGGGTATATATATACCATGTCTTTTTTATTCACGCATCTGTTGATGGACACTTAGGTTGTTTCCATGTCTTGACTATTGTGAGTAGTGCTGCAATGAACATAGTAGTCAAGATATACCTTGGAGACCCTGTTTTCATTTCCTTTGGTTGTATACCCAAATGTGAGATTGCTGGGTCATATGGCAGTGTTCTTTTTAGTTTTTTGAGGATCCACCATACTGTTTTCCACAGTGGTTCTACCAGTTTCCATTCCCGCCAATAGTTCCCCTTTCTCCACATCTTCACCAATACCTGTTATTTCTTGTCTTTTAGATGACAGACCTTTCTAACAGATGTAAGGTGACATCGCATTGTGGTTTTGATTTGCACTTCCCTGATAATTAGTGATACCAAGCACCTTTTCTTGTGTCTGTTGAGCATCTGAATGCCTTCTTTGGAGAAATGTCTATTCAGTTCCTCTGTCCATTTTTTAAATTGGGTTTTTTTTTTTTTTTACTATTGAGTTGAATGAGTTCTTTATATATGTTGGATATTTACCCCTTATCAGATATGTGATATACAAATATTTTCTCCCATTTTGTTTTTCTCTCAACACCTTTTGTTGCTTTTGCTTTCAGTGTCACATTCAAAAAAATCAGTGCAAAGATCAATGTCAAGAAGAGTTTTCCCTGTGTTTACTTCTAGGAATTTTACAGTTTCAAGTCTTACATTTAAGTCTTTCATTCATTTCAGGTTGATTTTGTGAGTGATGTAAGGTGAGAATACAATCTCATTCTTCTCTGGATTTGGATATTGGATTGACTTTCAGTTTTTCCAACACCATTCTTCAGTTTTCCCAACACCATTTATTGAGGAGAATATCCTTTCTCCATTGAGTGTTATTGGTTCTCCTGTCAAATATTAGTTGACTGTATATGCAAGGATTTATTTATTGTTTTTTTATCTTGTTCCATTGGTCTATATGTTTATTGTTATGCTAGTACCACAGAGTTTTAATTACTACTTTTTTTTGTAGTATGGTTTGAAAAGAGGAAGTATGATGCTTCCAGGTTTGTTCTTCCAGAAGAGTTAAAATGGTCAAGTATTGATGTCAGTACAGTACGAACAAATTTTGTTTTTGCCTTAGACTGTACATTTTACTGTAATTGGTGTTATAAAATCATGGTTTTAAATGCTTAATTGAGCTACTAGTTTGTCTTATCTTACAGATTTCTTTTTCTCTGAAGCTAGGCTTCTGCCAGTCTGCCTTGTTTTACCTCCTAATTTGTTTTCATGCTTTGATTTAGAATCCTCCATAGGTACCATCTATCAAAATAGCTGGGTCTAATGTTTGAGAAAAGTTTTCAATTATTGTTGAGATGATATGAAACACAATAAAATGTAAAACTTAAAAAAAAGGATTGTTTTGGCTGTTCAGGGTCTTTTGAGGTTCTATACAAATTTTAGGATTTTTTTTTAATCTGTGAAAAATGCCATTGAAGTTTTCATAACAATTGAATTGAATCTATAGATGGCTTTGGATAGTTTTTTACAATGTTAATTCTTCTGATCCATGAACATGGGATATCTTTCCATTTGTTTATATCTTCTTCAATTCCTTATGTTTAATTTTTTGACAAATTGTCATACTGTTTTTCACAGTACCTGCTTTGTTTCATATTCCCACAAGCAATGTACAAGTATTCTGATTTCTCCATATCCTTCCTGACTTTTGTTTTTATTTCATTTATTGTTTGTTTTTGCAGTAGCCTCCTAGCCAGTGTGAAGAAACATCTGATTGTGGTTTTGATTTGCAGTTCTCTAAAAATGAGTGATATTGAACATCTTTTCATGTACTTGTTAGTTATATGTATGTCTTCTTTGGAGAGATGTCTGTTCAAGTTCTTTGCCCATTTCTAAATTGGATTATTTGTTTTGCTATTGTTGTTGAACTGTAGGAGTTCTTTATTCTGGATTTAATCCCTCATCAGATATATGATTTGCAATTATTTTCTTCCATTCTATGTGTTGCCATTTCACTCTGCCGATAATGTCCTTGGATGCACAAAACTTTAATTTTGATGAAGTGCAATTCATCAATTTTTTTTCATTTCCTGTATTTTGGTATTAGAGCCAAGAAAGTAAATCCAATATCCAAATCCAAATATCATGAGGCTTTCATCCTATGTTTTCTTTTAAGATTTTAATAGTTTTAGCTTGTACATGTCTTTGATCAATTTTGTTATTTTTCATACATGGTCTAAGGTAAGGGTGTAACTTTATTCTTTTGCATGTGAATATCCAGTTTCTTCAGCATTATTTGTAAGCGTTTATTTCTGGGCTTTCTATTTTATTTCATTGGCTTATATGTCTGTCTTTATGCCAGTACCACATTGTTTTATTTTATTTTATTATATTATGTTAATCACCATATATTACATCATTAGTTTTTGATGTAGTGTTCCATGATTCATTGTTTGTGTATTACTCCCAGTGCTCCATTCAGTACATGCCCTCCTTAATACCCATCACCAGGCTAACCCATCTCCCCACCCCCCTCCCCTCTAGAACCCTCAGTTTGTTTCTCAGAGTCCATAGTCTATCATGGTTTTCTCTCCCTCCATTTGCCCCCCTTCATTTTTCCCTTCCTGCTATCATCTTCTTGTATTTTTTTTTAACATACAATGTATTATTTGTTTCAGAGGGACAGGTCTGTGATTCAATAGTCTTACACAATTCACAGCACTCACCATAGCACATACACTCCCCAATGTCGATCACCCAGCCACCCCATTCCTCCCACCCCCCACCACTCCAGCAACCCTCAGTTTGTTTCCTGGGATTAAGAATTCCTCATATCAGTGAGGTCGTATGATACGTCTTTCTCTGATTGACTTATTTCGCTCAGCATAATACCCTCCAGTTCCATCCACATCATTGCAAATGGCAAGATTTCATTTTTCTGATGGCTGCATAATATTCCATTATATATATATACCACATCTTCTTTATCCATTCATCTGTCGATTGGCATCTTGGCTCTTTCCATAGTTTGGCTATTGTGGACATTGCTGCTATGAACATTGGGGTGCATGCACCCCTTTGGATCCCTGCATTTGTATCTTTGGGGTAAATACCCAGTAGTGCAATTGCTGGGTCAGAGGGTAGCTCTATTTTCAACTTTTTGAGGAACATCCATACTGTTTTCCAGAGTGGCTGCACCAGCTTGCATTCCCACCAACTGTGTAGGAGGGTCCCCTTTCTTTGTATCCTCACCAACATCTGTCATTTCCTGACTTGTTAATTTTAGCCATTCTGACTGGTGTGAGGTGGTATCTCATTGAGGTTTTGATTTGGATTTCCCTGGTGCCAAGTGATGTTGAGCACTTTTTCATGGGTCTGTTGGCCATTTGGATGTCTTCTTTGCAGAAATGTCTTTTCATGTCTTCTGCCCATTTCTTGATTGGATCATTTGCTCTTTGGGTGTTGAGTTTGATAAGTTCTTTATAGATTTTGGATACTAGTCCTTTATCTGATATTTCATTTGCAAATATCTTCTCCCATTCTGTCAGTTGTCTTTTGGTTCTGTCGACTGTTTCTTTTTATCTTGATGAAGACCCAATAGTTCATTTTTGCCCTTGCTTCCCTTGCCTTTGGCGATGTTTCTAGGAAGAAGTTGCTGTGGCTGAGGTCAAAGAGGTTGCTGCCTGTGTTCTCCTTTAGGATTTTGATGGACTCCTCTCTCACATTTAGGTTTTTCAACCATTTTGAGTCTATTTTTGTGTGTGGTGTAAGGAAATAGTCCAGTTTCATTCTTCTGCATGTGGCTGTCCAATTTTCCCAACACCATTTGTTGAAGAGACTGTCTGTTTTCCATTGGACATTCCTTCCTGCTTTGTTGAAGATTAGTTGACCATAGAGTTGAGCGTCCATTTCTGGGCTCTCGATTCTGTTCCATTGATCTATGTGTCTGTTTTTGTGCCAGTACCATACTGTCTTGATGATGACAGCTTTGTAATAGAGCTTGAAGTCCGGAATTGTGATGCCACAAGCTTTACTTTTCTTTTTCAACATTCCTCTGGCTATTCAGGGTCTTCTCTGGTTCCATACAAATTTTAGGATTATTTGTTCCATTTGTTTGAAAAAAGTGGATGGTATTTTGAGAGGGATTGCATTGAATGTGCAGATTGCTCTAGGTAGCATTGACATCTTCACAATATTTGTTCTTCCAATCCATGAGCATGGAACGTTTTTCTATTTCTTTGTGTCTTCCTCAATTTCTTTCATGAGTATTCTATAGTTTTCTGAGTACAGATTCTTTGCATATTTGGTTAGATTTATTCCTAGGTATCTTATGCTTTGGCATGTAATTGTAAATGGGATCGACTCCTTAATTTCTCTTTCTTCTGTCTTGTTGTTGGTGTATAGGAATGCCACTGATTTCTGTGCACTGATTTATATCCTGCCACTTTACTGAATTCCTGAATGAGTTCTAGCAGTTTTGAGGTGGAGTCTTTTGGGTTTTCCACATAAAGTATCATATCATCTGCAAACAGTGAGAGTTTGACTTCTTCTTTGCTGATTTGGATGCCTTTTATTTCTTTTTGTTGTCTGATTGCTGTGGCTAGGACTTCTAATACTATGTTGAATAGCAGTGGTGATAGTGGTCATCCCTGCCATGTTCCTGACCTTAGAAGGGGAAAGCTCTCAGTTTTTCCCCATTAAGAATGATAATCGCTTTGGGTTTTTCATAGATGGTTTTTATGATATTGAGGTATGCACCCTCTAGCCCTATACTCTGAAGAGTTTTGATCAAGAAAGGATGCTGTACCTTGTCAAATGCTTTTTCTGCATCTATAGAGAGGACCATATGATTCTTGTTCTTTCTTTTGTTAATGTATTGTATCACGTTGATTGATTTGCAGATGTTGAACCAAACTTGCAGCCCAGGGATAAATCCCACTTGGTCGTGGTGAATAATCCTTTTAATGTACTGTTGGATCTTATTGGCTAGTACTTTGGTGAGAATTTTTGCACCCATGTTCCTCAAAGATACTGGTCTGTAATTCTCCTTTTTGATGGGGTCTTTCTCTGGTTTGGGGATCAAGGTAATGGTGGCCTCATAAAACAAGTTTGGAAGTTTTCCTTCCATTTCTATTTTTGGAACAGTTTCAGAAGAATAGGTATTAATTCTTCTTTAAGTGTTTGGTAGAATTCCCCTGGAAAGCCCTGGCTCTTGTTTTTTGGGAGATTTTTGATGACTGCTTCAATTTCCTTAGTGGTTATAGGTCTGTTCAGGTTTTCTATTTCTTCCTGGTCCAGTTTTGGTACTTGATACGTCTCTAGGAATGCATCCATTTCTTCCAGATTATCTAATTTGCTGACATATAGTTGCTCATAATTTGTTCTTATAATTGTTTGTATTTCTTTGGTGTTGGTTGTGATCTCGCCTCTTTCATTCATGATGTTGTTGATTTGGGTCATTTATCTTTTTTTTTTAATAAGTCTGGCCAGGGGTTTATCAATCTTGTTAATTCTTTCAAAGAACCAGCTCCTAGTTTCGTTGATCTGTTCTACTGTTCTTTTGTTTTCTATTTCATTGATTTCTGCTCTGATTTTTATTATTTCTCTTCTCCTGCTGGGTTTCGGCTTTATTTGCTGTTCTCTCTCCAGCTCCTTTAGGTGTAGGGTTAGGTTGTGTACTTGAGACCCTTCTTGTTTCTTGAGAAAGGCTTGTATTGCTATATACTTTCCTCTTAGGACTGCCTTTGCTGCATTCCAAAGATTTTGAACAGTTTGTGTTTTCATTTTCATTTGTTTCCATGAATTTTTTTAATTCTTCTTTAATTTCCTGGTTGACCCATTCATTCTTTAGTAGGATGCTTTTTAGACTTCATGTATTTGAGTTCTTTCCAACTTTCCTCTTGTGATTGAGTTCTAGTTTCAAAGCACTGTGGTCTGAAAATATGCAGGGAATGAGCCCAATCTTTTGGTACCATTTGATACCTGATTTGTGGCCTAGGATGTGATCAGTTCTGGAGAATGTTCCATGGGCAATAGAGAAGAACATGTATTCTGTTGCTTTGGGATGGAATGTTCTGAATATATCTGTGAAGTCCATTTGGTCCAGTGTGTCATTTAAAGTCTTTATTTTCTTGTTGATCTTCTTAGATGATCTGTCCTTTTCAGTGAGGGGGGTGTTAAAGTCCCCCACTATTATTGTGTTGTTGTTGATGTGTTTCTTTGCTTTTGTTATTAACTGGCTTATATAATTGGCTGCTCCCATGTTAGGGACATAGATATTTACAATTGTTAGATCTTCTTGTTCGATAGACCCTTTAAGTAGGATATAGTGTCCTTCCTCATCTCTTTTTATAGTCTTTGGTTTAAAATCTAATTTGTCTAATATAAGGATTGCCACCCCAGCTTTCTTTTGGTGTCCATTAGAATGGTCAATGGTTTTCCATCCCCTCCCTTTCAATCTGGGGGTGTCTTTGGGTCTAAAATGAGTCTCTTGCAGACAGCATATCGATGGGTCTTGTTTTTCTATCCAATCTGATAGCCTGTGTCTTTTGATTGGGGCACTTAGCCCATTTACACTCAGGGTAACTATTGAAAGATATGAATTTAGTGGCATTGTATTGCCTGTAAGGTTACTGTTACTGTATATTGTCTCTCTTCCTTTCTGGTCTATGTTACTTTTAGGATCTCTCTTTGCTTAAAGGACCCCTTTCAGTATTTCTTGTAGGGCTGGTTTCATGTTTGCAAATTCCTTTAGTTTTTGTTTGTCCTGGAAGCTTTTTATCTCTCCTTCTATTTTCAATGACACCCTAGCTGGATATAGTATTCTTGGGTGCATATTTTTCTCGTTTAGTGCTCTGAATATATCATGCCAGTCCTTTCTGGCCTGCTAGGTCTCTGTAAATAGGTCTGCTGCCAATCTCATATTTCTACCATTGTAGGTTACAGATCTTTTCTCCTGAGCTGCTTTCAGGATTTTCTCTTTGTCTCTGAGACTCATACATTTTACTTTTAGATGTTGGGGTGTTGAGTTATTTTTTTGATTTTGAGGGGGATTCCCTGTGCCTGCTGGATTTTGATGCCTGTTTCCTTCCCCAAATTAGGGAAGTTCTCTGCTATAATTTGCTCCAATATACCTTCTGCCCCTCTTTCTCTTTCTTGTTCTTCTGGGATCCCAATTATTCTAATATTGTTTCATCTTATGTATCTCTCAAATTCTGCCCTCGTGATCCAGTAGTTGTTTATCTTTCTTTTTCTCAACTTCTTTATTTTCCATCATTTGGTCTTCTATATCACTAATTCTCTCTTCTGCCTCATTTATCCTAGCAGTTAGAGCCTCCACTTTTTATTGCACCTCATCAGTATCCTTTTTGATTTCGACTTGGTTAGATTTTAGTTCTTTTATTTCTCCAGAAAGGGTTTCTCTAATATCTTCCATGCTTTCTTCAAGCCCAGCTAGTGTCTTTAAAATCGTGATTCTGATCTCTGTTTTGAGTTCTTACTAATGTCCTTATTGATTAGGTCCCTGGCAGTTGGTACTGCCTCTTGTTTTTTTTTGTTTTTTTTTAGGTGATTTTTTTCTGTGTTGTCATTTTGTCCAGAGGAGAATAGATGAATGAAAGAACAAAATGCTAAAAGGGTAACAACGACCCCAGAAAAATATACATCATGCAAATCAGAAAAGAACTGAAACCAGGGGAAAAGAAAGGGAAAGAAAGAAAAAAAAAGAAAAAGATAAAACAAAAACAGAATATGATCAGATATGATCAGGCTGGTGCATAAATCAGTGCCATACACTAGATTTTGTGCATACTTTGGTCTGTTAGAAGAAAGTGCCTCCCAAAATTTTAAAGAAAGAAAAATTCATATATGTACAAACATAAGGGTAAATACATTGAAGGGATGGAATATGATGTAAAGATGAAAATTATAAAAGATTTTATAAAAGGAATTAATGAAAAGTTGGTTGAAAAAAGAAAGAAGAGAAATAAAGAAAAAAAAGGGAGAGATTGTGATTAGGCAGGAGATTAGAACAAAGCTATACATAAGAGTATAAGGGTATATTTTGCTCTGTTAGAAGAAACTGTATCCCAAAATTTTAA
>NW_027397067.1:11527199-11628227 GCF_003265705.2 Callorhinus ursinus
AAAAAAAAAAAGAAAATTAAAAAATTAACTTTGAAAGACTAAAGGCTCATGGGAAAAAGCCATGAATTCTATGTGTTGTATTCCCCTATTGCTGGCATTCTGCTTTTCTCATTGATCAGTAAATTTGGTCTTGGCTGGCTGTTCTTGCTGATCTTCTGGGGGAGGAGTCTGTTGCCGTGGTTCTGAAATGTCTTTGCAGGAGGCAGAATTGCCCAGCCCTTGTGATCTGGGCTAAGTAATCTGCTCAGGTTTACTCTTGGGAGTTTTTGTTCCCTGCAAGCTTTCAGTACAGCTTTGGAGGAGGAGAGTGAAAATGGCAGCCTCCCAATCTCCATCCTAGAGGATCCAAGAACTTGGGGCCCCTTTCCTCAGTGAGTCCCCAGAGAAAAGCTGTCAATCACTCCCATCTCCCTGGTCTCTGGCCGCACTCCATGGTCACTTGGCCTGTGACCAAGTGTTTCTATCTGTGGCTCTCGACCCCATGTGGAGTCTCCAAACCCAGGAGGTCCCTGCAGTGCACTCCTACACTCTTCCTCCTTGGGGAGGAAGGGGTGTCTCCCCAGATCTGCCACTTGTTGGGTCCCTGCTAGAGGAGCAGTGGCCCGACTGTGCCTCGGATCACGGTTTATGGCAACCCCAAGCTGAGAGTCCACTCCTTGGCTCCATCTCCGCAGCTGCCTTCCCCGCTCTGATACCTGGGAGCTCTGCCACACTCAGGCACCCCTGGTCTTTCTGTGACCCCGAGGGTCCCGAGATCACACTGTGGGCAAGGGTTCTACTCCCTGCTTAACCACTGGAGCAACATCCCTCAGTGGAGCCAACTTCTAAAATTTCCAATTTTGTGCTCTGGTGCTCTATCACTTGCCCATAGCGGCTAACAGAGGTCCCCTCCCCCACCATCTATCTTCCCGAATATTGCCTCTGATTCACTTCTCCGCATGTCCTATGTTCCAGAAAGTGGTCGCTTTTCTGTTCAGAGAGTTGCTGCTATTCTTTTCATCGATCTTCTGTTGAGTTTGTAGGTGTTTGGAATGGTTTGATATCTATCTAGCTGAATTCCTGGGACCAGACGAAATTTAGGTCTCCTACTCCTCTGCCATCTTTCTCCTCCACCCCCCACATTGTTTTGATTAATGTTACTTTGTAGTAAGTTTTGAAATCAAAAAGTGAGTCTTTCAACGTTGTCTTTTTTTCAAGATTGTTTTGACTATTTGGTATCCCTTGAGATTCCTTATGAATTTTAGGGTATATTTTTCTATTTCTACTAAAATGGAAATGGGAATTTGGTAAGAATTACATTAAATCTCTAGATCACTTTCAGTAGTATTGAAATCATAATATTGTCTGCCAACCCATGAACATGGGATGTCTTTCCACTTATTTATGTTTTCTTTACTTTATTTCAACAGTGTTTTATAATTTTAGGGTAAAGATCTTTCACATCCTTGTTAAGTTCATTCCTGAGTATTTTATTCTTTTAGATGCTGTTGTAAATGTCATTGTTTTCTTAATTTCCTGTTCAGAGTAGTAGTTATATGTGTTAATTTTGTATCTTTCAACTTTAATGTGTTTTCTTTTAATTAACCTTTTTAATTTAAGATTGTTGTAGATTCAAATACTGTTGTAAGACATAATAAAAAGAGAGATCTCATGTACCTTTTATTCAATTTTCCCCAATGGTAACATCTTACAGAACTAGAGTACAATACAAACAGAGAGTTATCATTGTTGAAATCCACCTAACTTATTCATATTTCACTTGTTTTGTATTTACATGTGTGTGTTTATTTAATGCAGTTTGATCATATATGTACATTCATGGATCCACACCATAGTAAAAATACAGAACAGTTCACTTGCCATAAGATTTCCTCTATTGTCCTTTTATAACCATCCTTCTTCCTTCCTCTCTTCCTAGCTCTTAGAAACCATTAATATGCTTTCTATCCATTCAATTTCATTATTTCAAAAATACTGTATCACTGAATTATACAATGTGTAACTTTTTGGGATGAGTTTTATTTTACTCAGTGCAATTCTCTGGATATTCATCCAAGTTCTTGTATACATCAATAGTTTATTCCTTTTCATTGCAGAGTAATGTTCCATGATATGGATATACTAGTTTGTTTCACCATCCAGCCATTGAAAGACATTTGGGTTATTTCCAGCTTGGGGCTATTGTAAATGAATTTTCTATGGAAATTTGTGTATAAGTTTTTGTGTGAACATAACTTTTCATTTTTCTGGAATAAATTACCAAGAGTGAATTTGCTGGGCTATAGGGCAGGTGCATGTTTAGATTTATAATAAACTGTCAAACTTTTTCCAGAATGATTTGTACCGTTTTGCATTCTCACCAGCAATGTATGAATGATTCAGTTTCTTTGCATGCTCAGTTACATTTTGTGTTGTCACTGCATTTTACTATGGCCATTCTGATAAATGTATAGTGATAGCTCGTTGTAGTTTTATTTTGCATTTTCCTAAGGCTAATAAAGTTAAAATGTTTTTCATGTGCTTATTTGCCAGTTGGTATATCCTCTTTGGTGAAATGTTTGTTCATACCTTTGGCTCATTTTCATTTGTATTCCTTTAAAAAAACTGTTGAATTTTAGAAGTTCTTTATATATTCTAAATTTTTGTCCTATTTTAGATATGTGGTTTGCAAATGTTTTCTCCCAGTCTTAAACTTGTTTTTTTATCCCCTTTACAAGGTCTTTCATAGAGTAAGGTCTATTTGTTTGATGAGGTCCAACTAATTATGACATTTCTGAAACTTAGAATTGGGTTTGGCACACAGTATCAAATACTTCTTTGCTAAAAAAAAAAAATGGAATGAAGAGGTAAGTCAGAGAAGAACTAGTAAATTTACTTCTTCTTAAAAATTTTTTATTTAAATTCAATTTAGGTAACATATACTGTATTATTAGCTTCAGGGGTAGAGTTTAGTGATTCATCAGTTGCATATAATACCTAGTGCTCAGTGAAGGAGGGCACTTGATGTAATGAGTAAATTTACTTCTAATTTATGTTTGTGGTTTCTATTGCTGATATCTTGATCATTGTTAGATTTGAAAATAGCAGCATCTCATTCTTTTTAAATATCTTTTACATTGTACAGTGTGTTATAGGAGCACACAGGAAAAATATTTACTGTGTTTTATGGGTCCAAGAACTAAAGAATAAAAAAGAGTTAGCAAAAAGTGGAGAATGTGAGGGAATAGCAATGAGTAGGAGGAGAATAGGATAAATTGCTCTGATGTAGCGTTTTTCAAAATGAAGCCTATAGATTCCCTTGAGTCATCATCTGCCTTTTACACTTTGTTAAAATTTGCACTGATGGTACTAAAGTAATGATTGGTGAGAAACAAAATGGTTAAAACTGCTAAAACTTTAGCATGAATCAAGGCTGTCGCACCAAAGTATACTAGAAATCATTATATTCCTTACCACCATGCACTTGCAAAAGACCGAATATCCTTATATAGAAAGATGATCTTTTCAACAATCGTACTGGAATAATTAGATAATCATATGCAAAAAATGAATGTCCACCTGAACTTTATACCTTACACAAAAATTAACTCAAAATGGATTATAAATATAAATGTAAAACATACAACTATAAAACTCTTATATGAAAATATAGGAGAAAATCTTCAGTATTGAGACTAGACAAAGTATTCTTGAACATGGCACCAAAAGCCCAACCCATAAAAGAAAAAAATGATAATTGGACTTCCTCAAGATTAAAAAACTTTTACTTTGTGAAAAATACTGTTAAAAGAATGAAAAGACAATCTACTGACTGGAGAAAATACTTGAAAATCATATATTCGACAAAGTACCTGTATCTAGAATGTATAAGGATCTCTCGAAATTCAACAGTAGAAAATCAAACAACAAAGTACTTGTATCTAGAATGTATAAGGATCTCTCAAAATTCAACAGTAGAAAATCAAACAACCCAATTTAAAAATGGGCAAAAGACTTCAACACTTCATCAGAGGATAAGAGAAGGTTAAGTAACGACATGAACAGATGTTCAAAATTATTTGTTATGAGAGAAATGCACGTGAAAACCAGGATGAGATACTACTACACGCCTATTAGAATGGCTAAAATAAAAAATAATGACAACATCAAGTGTTGGCTAGGATGAAGGGCAATTAGAACTTTCATATATGGCTGATAGGAATGTAAAAATGGGACAGATTCTCTGGAAAACAGTTTGACAGTTTCTTATAGAGGGAAACATAGACTTACCATATAACCCAGCAATCTCAGTCCTAAGTATTTACCCCAAAGAAATGAAAACGTATGTTCCCACAGAAGTCTTTATATTAATGTTTATAGCTGTTGTATTCAGACTTACCCCAACCAGAAAGAACCTAAGTGTTCTTCCATGGGTAAATGGTTGAACAAAATATGTTTCATTCATAAAAAGGAAAACTCCCTAGCCAAACAAACTATTGGCACAGGCAACAACTTGGATGAATCTCAGAAGGTAGTATATATACTGGGTAAAAGAACTAGTCTCAAAAGATCACATGCTAATGTATTTCATTTATGAAAATGATTACATGATAATCACAAAGAAGAGATCAGTGGTTGCCAAAGATTGGAGGTGGGGGTGGGTTTTGATTACAAAGGGGTAGCACTAAGAAATGTTGCAGGGTAAGAGAACTATTCTGTATCCTAATTTTTTTTTTTTTTTAGAGATTTTATTTATTTATTTGTTAGAGAAGGAGAGAGAGTAGGCGAGTGCACAAATGGGGAGAGGGGCAGAGGCAGAGGGAGAAGCAGGCTCCCCACGGAGCAAGGAGCCCAATGCGAGACTCGATCCCAACACCCTAGGATCATGACCTGAGCCAAAGGCAGACGCTTAACCGACTGAGCTACCCAGGCAACCCTTGTATCCTAGCCGTAATACAGGTTATATGGATCTATACTCATAGGACTGTACACCAAGAGATAAATTCAATTTTACCACTTATTAATTAAAAATTTTTAATACTAAAATAAAAAGACATATTCAAGGAAAAAAAGAATGTCCATCCTTAGGCAGTAAAAATAATTATTTTTACAAAACCTCAATCCTTGAGTACACACCTTTTTTATATTCTAAGTGATGAAATTATATAAAAAATGGTATAAAGAAAGCACTTGCACTGCATACAGACATATTATGGTTGCCTCCAAAGAAAAACATCTTTGTGATTGTTTTTGTTGCAAACAGAACTAACCACTTTTTTCATGGAACACCACTTTTTAGTTGATACGACGACTTACAAACTATTTTTTCAGCCTTGGGTGTTTGGCAGGCATTTTCTCGGAAATGATCAATGTGGCCACAGAGCGCCTTTGCATGTTAATTAAAAGAAGTCTTGTGTTCTCCTTCATTCTCCAGCCTAATTTTTATTTTCCCCATGTTCTTCTAGACTCAACTCAACTCTCAGGTTGAGTTGAAGGTACTAAAATCGGTAGCTTTGATAACCTCTGTTTAGGTTCAGCCAGCAATAGTAAAAAAATTAAAAATAGCTATCAGAGATTTTCATAATAGCTTCCAACATCATATTCGGAGGGACATAGGGGAATTCAACAATTTGTGTGGAGGTTGGAGGGAGTACACAGAAAATATCTACTTAGTATGCATCTCTGTTCTCTGGCTACCCTGTAAATACCCATAGCTTAGCGATTAGTTAACATTATTTTAATTGCCTATTTACTTGTTGCCTTTGAGCACTAAACAGCACTCTTGGAAGGCAGGGATTATGTCTTATTAACCATGACATTTCCTAAAATGAGCACTGGGTTTGGTAAAGAGTGGGGCATTCGATAGTTCCTTGATAAAATAACAGAATGAAGAATTGAGAGAAAGACTAGTAAATTTACTTCTAACTTATGTTTGTGGTAACTACTGCTGAGATCTTGCTCATTGTTAGATTTGAAAATAGCATCTCATAATTTTTTGATCATCTCAGAATTGTCACATTTTTGCCAATGTTGATGCTAAATAAATACGCTATGATTCAGCATGGTATTTGGAGGGGGGTAAAATGTGGCCAATAATACTTATTTTATAAGGATGTGGTAAGATAGTATATATGTACATATGAAGCATTTAGCCTATACCCCATATATGATAACTCTTCTTTTTATTCCAACTGCCATGGAGACTACAATAAAGAGAAAACACAGTTCTCTCTGTTTCTACAGACACCTACGTTAGAAATTTCTACTTGGAATCTATAGATAAATAATTTAAGGAAAACAGGGGCACCTGGGTGGCTCAGTTGGCCAAGCGTCTGCCTTCGGCTCAGGCCATGATCCCAGGGTCCTGGGATGGAGTCCCACATCGGGCTCCCTGCTCCGCGGGGAGCCTGCTTCTCCCTCTCTCTCGGACTGCTGCTCCCCCTGCTTGTGCTCTCTCTCCCTCTCTCAAATAAATAAATAAATAAAATCTTTAAAAAAATAATAATTTAAGGAAAACAAAATCACATTAGCCCTAACTTCTTTGAAACACCAGTTCTAATTGTGACGTTCCTTCATCAGAGCAGTAACAACGAAAATGTTCACACTCCAGGAAGCCATGCAGAGATGACTGTGGGTAGAGTTTTTGGACTAAGAATCTTATATTTATCACCCTATCTTACTGTTTTCTCATTTGCTAGGTACAAGAAACAGGATCAGGAGCTGCAAATAGGTCTCAGCCCACTCCACACCCAGAACCTTGGTGTATCAGATATTATTGATAGAATGTGAGTAACACAAGGACATGGAGTTGTACCTGTCTTGTTCATCACTCTATCTCCACAGCTTACTTCCCAGTGGAGTCCCATTCATATTTTCCCAATGAATAATTGCATCACTGTTATTTACATTTAAAATTTTAAGGAACTCTCCTGCATAAATGCTTATAGGTTTTTATTTCTGAAAACAATGTTCTACAACAGATAATGTAAAAAAAAAAAAAAGGTGGGGAATGGTGGTGGTGGGAGAGAGAGAGCTGCATAGAAGTTTATGTAACCAATAAAGACAGCATCAAAAGGCACTTTTGTAGAAGTTGTGTTCCTATTATAAAAGTTTGGCTAAATGACAGTGGTTGCCAGGATTTGGGAGGAGGGAAGGATGAATAGGCAGAGCACAGAGGAGTTTTAGGGTGGGGAGACTACTCTAAATGATAATATGATGATGGATACGGGCCATTATACATTTGTCAAAACCCATAGTATGTACAGCACCAAGAGTGAACCCTGATGTAAACTCTGGACTTTGGGTGTTAATGATATGTTAGTGCAGGTTCATTAATTGTCTCAAATAGGCCACTCTGGGGCGAGATGTCGCTAGTTGGGGAGATGGTGTGTGTGGTGGCTGGACATATACAGGAAATCTTTGTATCTTCCACTCAATTTCATTGTGAACTTAAAACGGCTCTAAAAACTAAAATCTATTAAAAACAAAGCTAGGCTATAATGCATGGTAAATCTTCCACTAAACATTATAAAATAAAACCACTTCCCCTGGAAAATTAATAAATGAGGTCTCTTTTGCTTTCCACCTTTGGTATCATGGCTTAATCATTTCATCTACAATGGAAAAATTTATTACTTTTATTTTCCCAGAAATTATAAATTTCATTTTATAATAAATGCATAAAGTGCTGTATGAAACTATAAGAACCTTTGGCTGCATAAACCCAGCTATATATTAAATAGTTTGTTCCATAAGCAATAATTTAGAGTCTAGATTGTCCAAGTTACCACATCAGGTGTTCTAACAAATGTAGAGATTTTTAAAATGATAATCTGCTTCATTTGTGAGGTGGCTTGCCATTTGCAGAGCATTCACCCATATATATGTTTTCATTTGTCCCTCCCAACCTGAGAAGTCACTGGGAAGATTTCAAACTCCTGTCTGAGAAACTGTTATTAATTAAAAGTATTTATACTAATTTTAAAAATGTTAATTTAAAAAATTGTATTCTTGCACAAAAATAAAATTAAAACAACATAGACTTTTAAAATGAAATAATCTCCTTGAGGATTTTTTATTAGTAGTATTTATCTATTTGAGAGAGAGCAAGAGAGGGAGGACTAGCAGGCTGAGGGGCAGAAGGAGAGGGAGAAGCCCAGGACCCTGGACTCATGACCTGAGCCAAAGGCAGACGCTTAACTGCCTCAGCCACCCAGGCGCCCTGAAAATAATCTCCTTGGACCTATCCTAGTAAAATAACTTTAATTTTTAAAATTTTACCTTTTAGGGCACCTGGGTGGCTCAGTAGGTTAAGTGTCTGCTTTCAGCTCAAGTCATGATCCCGGGGTCTTGGGGTGGAGCCCTGTGTTTGGCTCCCTGCTCAGTGGGGAGTCTGCTTGTCCATCTCCCTCCTCCCTTCCCCCCTGCCTGTGGTCTCTCATGAGCATGTGCTCTCTCTCTCTTTCTCAAATAAATAAATAAAATCTTTAAAAAATTAAAATAAAATTTTACTTTCTAGACTGCTTATAGCTGAGGAGTAATCACTATTAGGCTAGAGGTGGTTTTCTGAGATATTATTTATTTATAGAAGTATAGAAAGTTATCAAAGTCAGGTATAAGAAGTAAAATGTGTTGCTAGTAAATTCAGGAAAAGGTGTAGTCGTCTGCAAGACTTTGTTAAGTAACAGACAGAGCACCGGAATGGACCTGGCTGAACTGAGAGATATTTTTTATATATATACATATATACATATATATATACACATACATATATGTGTGTATATATATATATATTTAATGCGAGAATAAGGGGAGCTAAGAACACAGTTGTTAAAGTAACCAGGTAGAGTTAAAGTCTTTCGAAAGTTTGACCTTCAAATGCCTCACATGATGGCCTTGGAAAGAGGGCCCTTCTCCTTGACAATCCTCCCTGCTTCAAACTTCTACCTTACATAAGAAGCAAACAGGAAAGAAAAGAGTAACTTGTGACTAGTTAGTTCTGCCTTGAGAAAGTCAGGGGAGTCATCTGAGAGAGGTTGGCGCTGCAGTCCAAGGATGAGCTCATGAAAAATGGGTTTGGAGGTGAAATTATAAGAAATCTTCTGAGGACAGCAGTTCTTTCTTCCACTGATTTCGCTGGGAGTCACTGTGAATTCCAAAGCACAGGGTTGCAAATCCACGCTCTCTCTCCTGTTCTGTCAGCATGGCTGTCTGGGAGGAAACTTGGAACAGCAAATGTTGGCGACTGGTACGGGAGAAACTGTAGAAGTCTGTTTGTGAGATGGGTCTTCTTGTCCCTTACGAGTAGCCAGGAAAGTTAGGTCCACTCAGAATGCCCAAGGTAGAACAAAGATTCAATTGTGTGCATGATTATTTCTATAACCATAGAATAAAAGTCATTTTTTGTTGCTCTTATTTTGCTTCGGCTTAGATGATAACTTGATTTAAACTTGTGAATAATTTTTATAATTATTACTTCACACGATTGCATCATATTCTAGAAGGTGTGCATTTTGGTATTTCTGGACATTTAGGAGGCATCTAATTCAATTTAAAAATTTATATTACACATATTTTCGTTGTGAAAACCTTTACTCCGAATAGTGAACAAGCTGCAATAGCCTTGCTTTTGTTTTAATTTTCTGCCCAATATAGGTATGTCATTGTTTTAACTTGCATCTTTTGTTATTAGTTAGATTTTATTTTAGTAATTATTAATTATTTCCGCTTGGGTGTGAATTACTAGCTCAAGTTATCTTTCTTCTTCTGTCCATCCTACCATCTTGCCCTGCTTCCTTCTCTGAAGGACTTACAATCTAGTAGGGACAATTAGGGAATGTATTTCAATAACTATAACATAAGTTTAAATGTTAACCCTCTTCAGTCAGGCTAATATTCCTACCCCCTCACTGGCACTATCCTTGACAAGTTTTTGAGCATGACTCTTCTTGCCAAATTCTAAAGTGAACTCCTATTTTTGCCTCTCTTTGCCCCGCAAAACCCCACAAAGCCTATCCCTGTTTCCTGTCTCTATGGATTTACCCAGTTACCTAAACCGCGTACTAAGGATCTCTAGCAGTCCTTCCATCTTCCTCTATGCCCGTAGACCTTATCTTCATTCAAGTCAACCTGTATCTCTGTTGGCTTGTTGAACTGAGGCTTGCCTTAGCCTTCCCCTAACCCATCCTCAGAGTCCCTTCTACTCCAATCCATCTGTCCTTCCTTCTGAACACGCTCCTCTTTTCCCTTTGCAGGCGAATCTTCGTCCACAGATTTCCCCCCTTAATTCTGTTCTCCCTTAATTCTTTCTCCCAAGGGAATCACAGGCCTGCCTTCTTTTTTCTTCCAGATCCATCAGCAGATCATGCTTATTCCGATTCTCTAGATTTCTCCTCTGTCGTCCAGATCGAGCTGTTCACCCACTTTCTAAATATTTCTTCATGAAGGTCTCAATATCTCCAAAGTTGCCCAAGAGCAGCAGATGAGAATTTGAATCATGAGCTTCTCTTTTTCTCTTGTTCAAGCCTTGAGCCAGAAACCCTGGAGTTATCTTTGTTATTTCTTACTCTTTCAGTATCTTTTCAATGTTTAACCCACTACCAAGTCTTGCAGATGCTACCTGTCAAATATCTATTTATCCATTAACCCATCTGCATCACCATTGCCACTCTCTTGATCCAGAATATAACCCCAAATTTCCTGCAAACTCTAATTAATGGTCTCTAATTAGCCTCTCCATGGCCACTGCCGCTCCTCCAGCCAAATCTTGTTTTCCACACTGCAGTACATATTTTCAAACATTCTGACTATATTTTCCCATTGCTTTGAGGCTAAAGAATAGAGTCCTTACCATGGCTCCAAGGCCATGAATGATCTAGCCTGAACTTCCTCTTTTCCTCCAATCTCCCCTGCTCTCCCTTGCCACCTGTGTTTCCATCTTGCCAGCCTTCTTTCTATTCTTCACAGGTTCTAAATTCCTCAGTCTGGAATGGTCTTCTTCACACACTCATCTCCTCCCACACACACTTCCCAGGATTCCCTCCTGTATTACACACCACACCTGAAGTGTCATTTCCTCAGGAAAAATTCTCTTGACCCAGCAATCTAGTTCAGGTTCCCCTGCAACATTATCTGAGTGGACACTGTCTCTTTCTTCATAGCATTTAACTCATGAATACTCTCAACAAATAGATGCTAAGCCATAGGAAAGCTGAGGCTATATCTGGTTTTGCTTACCCTTGTGTTTCCAGAAGCAATCACGTTACCTGAAACTCAATCACTGTTTCTCTCTTTTTTTTTATGCTCAAATAACCAACATATATTACATCATTAGTTTTTGATATAGTGTTCAATGATTCATCAATTGCATATAACACCCACAGCTCATCGGCACACGTGCCCTCCTTAATAGCCATCACCGGTTACCCCATCCCCCCCAGCCCCCTCCCGTCACAATCACTGTTTCTTAAATAAATGTATAAACTGCATTTCCAGAAATCAAGAGTGATTATGTTCTCCTCATGTTGAAATCCTTTACATAATCTTTCCTTGTGCTCGAGATAATGTTCAAACCCTTTCACATGGCATGTAATTCATGTCAGGCCCTGCTTCCCGGTCAGTCCTGAACCTCATCTCAATTCGGTTGCATTATATGAGTATTTACTAAGCGCACCTCGGATATATCAGATGATGCTGTGTGCAGAGGTCTGAATGATGACCAGGATAAATACCACAAATACACTTATGGACCTTGTAGTCCAGGACAAGTATGAAATGAGCAATGGCAATTTTGATTTACCAAATATTTTATCAGTTGTAAAAACACTCCCTCCTTCACATGTAATGTTCCAGCCACCATAGCAAGTCATTTTGTTTGCTAAACACTCTATAGTCACTTGTCCTTTTTCCTTTGCATACGATGTTCCCTTGTATTTCTTATTTGGCACACTTGTGTTTCTTGTGTTGACCTTGCCCCACTCTCCACTCAACTTTGCCTGGCTTGCTCTTTCCTACTAAAATTCAAATCTTTCCAATGTTGCCCCTTCTTATGAGCTCCTATAGAACCTTGTACACTTCCACTACCTTCACACAAGCTCTGCAAGTGTCTCTTATTTGACAGTACGCTCCAGGAGGGCAAGCCTACATCTGGTTTGGTCAAACATGCAGTAGATGCTCACTAAATAGATCTTAACTGAGTGAATGAATGACAGTTAAGTGAACAGATGATTAAAGTGCCTTGGGGGTTCAGAGTACAAGGATGTTACTATGTTACATATGAGGAATAATTTAGCAGCTAAGATGCCTTATTTAACCAGGAGAAAGTTTTATTTGGGCTACAGTTTTAACAAAATGTGCTAAATATGCTTTTGCTACATTGGTAGAATCACCAATGTATGGTTTCTCACATTCAGGCAAGAAGATGAATTGTGAATAGGCAAGAACATTTCAGCTGTCAGCGAGGACCTTACTCTAAGCATAAATCCTTTCTTGCAAACTCCTACCCTTCTGGGCTGGGTATTAGAAAAAGTTAGGGATTCTTGAGTAAAAGCTACTTACAGACAAATTTTTGGTGTTCCTATCCCTGACCGGATAGGACAACATCATATCCTATTACAAGCAGGGAGGTTAGCAAGCCGGGTTTTCCTGGATGTGCTGATGGAGACCATTGTTGTAATCATCCAGTCCTGCCAAAGGGCCATGGAAATAGTTTGTCCTTCTCACTGTTAGAACCCAAGATGGGTTGGGAAACCTGAGTGTGGTTCCTAACTTGAAAAATACTGAGATACTAAAAATAACGTGTTTGTGGCAGGGGAAATAATGTGACATATACCTTGTAGGGGGCTACAAATAGCCATTTGTCAAAGAGACTGGAATAGTGCTTGGGGAATTCCTATAGACTTGGAGTACCTATATATTGGAAACTTGGCTATTTTTATGTTGTTTTTTTCCTCCTTTAATTATTTTCACTTTGTTCTATCTTAGGACTTAATAAATTTCTCTTTGAAAATGTCAGCTGGGATGCCTGGGTGGGTCAGTCGGTTAAGTGTCTACCTCCGGCTCAGGTCATGATTCCAGGACCCTGGGATCGAGCCCCGCATCAGGCTCCCTGCTCAGCCGGGAGCCTGCTTCTCCCTCTGTGGCTCCCCTGCTTGTGTGCATGTGCTCTCTCTCTCTCTCTGTGTCAAATAAAATCTTAAAAAAAAAGAAAAGAAAATGTCAGCTGGTCCCAAATATGCAATGAGGAACCAAGGAAAAGTGTGTGTTTTGTGTTAATTAAAAGATAAACTGAGGTACATTGAAATTTGGAAGAGTGTATTTCAACGAGTATCGGCTGGAAACTGAGGGTAGAACCAAAGGGAAAGTGATTTGAAGCCTCAGCCAACAGGTGTTGGGGAAAGGTTTTTATAGAGCCAACAGGAGTTGAGGAAAGACAGAGGCAAGGAAAAGAAATTTGATTGTCTAACACTTAAGCGGCCTTATTTGGGAAAGACTAGTTGGCTGCTTATGATTGGTTGGTTTTAGGTTGCCTTTCCCATCTTTGAAGCATTTGGAGGAACTGATCCTGGCTTAGGTTTCTGATTGTTTCTGTAGTCTGCCAAGGCGTTAGAGCTACCCCTGTCTAGTGGCCCCTTTGTTTAATTACTTGAACAGTGTCCTCTTTGGCTGGTTTGTCTTCACATGTGTTACCAGGTACGGTCATAGTATTAAAAGGGGTGTTATTCCCTGGAGGGTCAAGCAGAGGCGGGGCAGCAAGAACTAAAGTGAGGGAGACTGACACAGAGGGATACTTAAGAGAAGAGAGACTCCACTTCTTCTGCCATAGTTTACCCAATCATAGATCCTTCTGTTTTTATCTAATGACAAATTTAATTTTCCAAGTCTGATACTGTAGCACAATCGATAAAGACCACACACCTTAGGATTTAATGCTTTATTTTCTTTATTACAAAGAATGTTCCCAGGATGGTGATGATGATGATAACGATGATGATGATTATTTTAAACAAATTATTAATGTTTTAGTTACAGCTTCCATGTCTTAGACTATTTTTAACATTTTATTTATTTATTTATTTATTTATTTACTTATTTATTTATTCTGGTCTCATTACATGAACCAACACAGACCACATGGAATTGTTGCAGTTTATTTTATGCTTCTGGTATTTTGGAGAGAATTTTTAAAACATTGAGAGAGTTTTGGGTGCCATTAATCAAAACAAAAAGCAAGCAAACAAAAAAAAAGGAGAAAAAAAAAACAAGAAAAAAGATAGTACCCGTCTCCAAAATGAAATGTATCAGTTGTTAGCCAAGAGAAATATAAAATAGCCTTCACCTTTGGGTTATCGCTTTTCATTTAAATGCTCATAACTGTTTTAGAAAGCTCGACGCCCACACTACAGGATCTTGCTCCTCTTTAATTTTCTCTAATTTGTGTAGTGAATAACCAAATACTCATAATGCAATTAGAAGATAATCAGACTTGTAATTATGTTAATTGCCGGAGACTTACATCAATCCTCCAACAAAGTGATAGGATTTCAGGGGAACTATTAACATAGCAAGAGAGTGAGGGGGAGACTGGGATGGGTGACTCCAGAAATTGATGGAACAGCTATGGTTTGTATCACTGAATAGCACTGAGGACAATAGAGCCATACAGGAAAGGGGCCCTCAGGGGGGTCCTCAGAAAATGGTTTTAGGTTCCAGAAAATCAACCTCTTTTGTTGGTTTCTTTCCCACAAATAATCACATTGTCCACCTGTTTTATCATAAGAAGCCCAGTTCAAAGACAACAGGTAAATAGGTGAAAGAGAGAATTGACTTTTTGACTGTTAGCACTGTCTTCCACATTACTGAAAACCCAACAGCACAAAACAAGACACAATTATTGCCTGTATTTCTACACTGGAAGTGTCCTTTGCTCATATGAGGATGACCGATGGTCAGGTTAGAACTCTGCCTTTAGATAGCTACTCACCCATTAAATCCTCGTGGCCTGAACATTAAGTTTATTTCTTAATACAATCAATTACAATGTGAATTACAATTTTTCTATTTTCTTTAGAGTTGGCTGGAGCTAAGCCGGACATCCTGGAGCCTGCTGTGGACAAACCTTTCTTGCCTTCTTCATTAGTACAGACCATCTGAGAAGCCTATTCTCTCCTTTCTTTCACCCATGTGTGCTGTGTGGTAGGACAGGTCAAAAAAAGGTCTTGTCGTGTGGTTTAACAGCAACTTACAAGAAAGGTTTATGCCACCACATTTTTACCACCTCGTGAAGTTAAAATTAAAATTACCTCACAGAGAGATGTGGAGAAAAGGAAAGCCTTGTGCACTGTTAGGGGGGATGTAATACAGTATAGAGATTCCTTGAGAAATTAAAAATAGAACTGCCATATGATCCAGCAATCCCACTTTTGGATATATATTGGAAGGAAATGCAAACACTGTTTTGAAGAGGTATCTGTCCTTCCACGTTCACCGTAGCATTTTTTACAGCAGCCAAGACATGGAGACAACCCAAGCTACCACTGATGGATTGATGGATAAAGAAAAGGTGGAACATAGATACACTGGGATATTATTTGGCCAGGAAAAAGAAGGAAATTCTACTGTTTGTGACAACATGGATGGACCTTGAGGGCATGATGCTGAGTGAAATAAGTCAGATAGTAAAAGACAAATACTCCATGATATCTTACTTATATGTGGAATCTAAAAAACCTGAACTCATAGAAACAGAGAATAGATTGGTGGTTACCAAAGGGGGCAGGAGGAAGGGTAGAGGGTGAAAAGGGTAAAAAGTTACAAACTTCCAGTTGTAAGATTAATAAGTTCTGGGATGTAATGTACAGCATGGTGATTCATAATAATAATACTGTATTATATATTTGAAAGTTGCTAAGAAAGAGTAGATCTTAAAATTTCTCATCACAAAAAAATTGTAACTATGTGAGGTGATGGATATTAACTCAATTTACTGTGGTAATCATTTTGCATTATATACATATATCAAATCGTGATAGTGTTCACCTTGAGCTGATACAATGTTAAAAATATGTCAATTATATCTCAATAAAATTGGGAACAAATAAAGGGGGGAAAAAAACCATAGGTCATTTATTTAGAAGAGAGAGGTTGGTCAAAACTGATACTAAATTATATTGAATCACCATTGGCCCCCTGGTCAAAAGGGGAAATAATAACCTCAGAAATGTTTTGTTTATTATCTGAGAGTAAAGGACCAAGAGATCTTCTGAGCAGTGTTTAGCAGAATGCCACCTATCAATTATGATTATGATAAATTGAAAGGCTTTTTGATTTTTAAATGTACATAAGCTAAAATGACCCTTTGCAACAAAAGTAGGGTCAGAAAAACCCAATCTCTACCATCACTACTCAGTGTTAATACACACAATAGCTCAGGATGGGGTGGCTGGGTGATAGACATTGGGGAGGGTATGTGCTATGGTGAGCGCGGTGAATTGTGCTAGACTGTTGAATCACAGATCTGTACCTATGAAACAAATAATGCAATATATGTTAAGAAAAAAAAAAGAAGAAGAAGATAGCAGGAGGGGAAGAATGAAGGGGGGTAAATCGGAGGGGGAGACAAACCATGAGAGATGATGGACTCTGAAAAACAAACTGAGGGTTCTAGAGGGGAGGGGGTGGGGGGATGGGTTAGCCCGGTGACAGGTATTAAGGAGGGCACGTTCTGCGTGGAGCACTGGGTGTTATGCACAAACAATGAATCATGGAACACTATATCAAAAACTAATGATGTATGGTGATTAACATAACAATAAAAAATAAAAAAAATACACACAATAGCTCATTCCCATCATAACTTATATTTGATATACTTAATATCAAAATAAAGTGACAAATTTGGGTTTGTAGTTCACCATATGCTTACTGCTTCTGGGCCATTTGGGAAGCATATTGCAACTATACAGGGCATAATTAAACTGTAAGAATGCTGTAAGCTGAGTTAAATAAGGTACATTACATAATATTCACCAATTTTCTGCCACATTTTTTGATTAATTGTTAACCATTAAGACGAACACAGGTTCTAAGCGTTTATAAAAGTTTGAGTCATTAAAATGACCCACAGTATTAGATTGTACTGGCTGCTAGAAAGCCAGAAAGGAAAATACATGCTAAACCCAAAACTATTTTAAAGGAGGTCGTTCCTCAGAAGGTTATCAGTCAACAGGCAATTTATTTGGAAGTAGCAGGATCAGGCCATCATCAATAAAAGAGTAACCATCGGTTACAAATATTAAAGAATAAATGAAGGATTTGAAAAAAGGCCAAATTTTATGAAATGGAGTGATAGGAAAATATATTACTCATAGAAACTAGAAACTTTTCCTGTAACTTATTTATGGTTGGCAAATTGTCCAAAAACCTAATTAGACAAGCTGATGTTCTTGGAAGAGATCTCGGACTAGCTCATTACATTAACTCCATAAATTTGATCTTTCAGAAATCCCCAAGCAGGCAACTAATCATACAGAGAGTTTCTTGCTTTTTCTCATTCTTTAATTTCAACTTTTACCATTGGCTAGAGTTTTATTTTTACTGAGCACAGAAGTAATTGACCCAGAAAAATTTATTTAGCTTATAAACCATCACTTAAAATTAGATGCAAGTTTAGCGATAATTCGGTTAACATTCTACTGTGATTTCTCATTAATATAAAAATGTGAGATTCATCTCCAACCTCTTTAGTTTATATAATGAGAATAAAATTTATGATAGTATGAAATTTATGTAAGGAAGGAAAGGATGCTCATCCTGAAAATTGTACTCTTTAAGATTGAATTGTACTCTTTAAGATTTAAGATAACCCCTTGTTTCTTTTTAGTTCCCTCTCAAGGTCTTGGAACAGTGAAGTGTCAATGGCAGAAGACGAATCACGGTGATATGGTCAAACACATAATGAATAGGTGGCTTATATTCTAACTACATGTTGGTAAATATATTATATACTCTTTATAAATAAGTCTTCTGCATGACGTAGATGGGGTATAGTAGTTTCTACATTAAAATATCACATTTTAGACCAATTCATTTTATAAAATGTTATAGAAAGAAATAAAAAATACATTTTGCTTTCATATTCCTTCCTTTCTCTTACCAGTGTGCTTTTTTTCTATGCTCCAGTTTATCCTATAATCAACAAATTTAGGTCTGTGCAGATTTTCCCCAAATTGCGTGCAGGTTTCTATTAACTCTGTAGCAAGATTTTAGCTTATCCCACTTCATGCTGATTTATTTCCTTACTTGTTAAAATACTTCAAATGAGTGATTAATGCAATAGAGAGTAGCTAAAACCTGTATTTGAAGTTTAAAAGATTATTGGGCCCAGACATCCTGAGAGTATTAAAAAATTGAAGGGTGGCTAGACATGAAGTCTGAAATTACTTTACTTAAGAACTAGTATTTGTCAAAATCAAGCTTATGGCTCTGGACAGGGACATTCAAAATGTGTTTTAACGGTAAATATTTCAGCTGTATAACCTGAAATCCTCTGTGAAAACTTTAGAAAGAATTGCCTTAAGCTATGACTAAATTATTTAAGGCTTATTCTTTTTGAAGTTTAATTTGTATCCCTAAATGATATTAATAGTCAAAAAGAGACTCAAAGTTGAAAATGGATGTATGCCATTTCTGTGATAAAAACAAAAACAAAACCTGGTGCCATGTTTGGGTACTAACATGAAAATTCACCTTACTTGGTTTATATGGAAAAAAAAACGGGAAAAAAAAAAGAGAGAAAAAAATAAGGACTTTTTTTTTTAACAAGTTCAATATTTTGTAATCATTTTTTTCTGGTTAAGAGATGGCTCAAGGGGTGCCTGGATGGCTCAGTTGGTAAGCATTGGTCTCTTGATTTCCACTCCAGTCATGATCTCAGCATCATGGGATGGAGCCTGGCATCAGGCTTCATGGTCAGCGGGGAGTCTGCTTGAGATTCTCTTTCTCTCTCTCTGCCTCTCCCTCCTCCCCCCACCTCGCTCTCTCTCTAAAATAAATAAATAAATAAAATCTTAAAAAAAAAAGAAAGAAATGGCTCAAAGTTTGTTTAAAGGATTTGGATTGTTGGAGAAGAGGGTGGCGGGTCATTGTCTCTACTGGAGTTAGAAGAAGAGTTAAATATGTGCTTTCCATTCATGGAGTAGGAACTGTTTTCAAGAAAAGAATGTAGAAATAGTAAAACCAACTTTTGAGGAGATTTAGATAAAGCTGTTGTTTCTGTGTGTGTAGAATTTTATGAGTAATATAAACATACAAATACAAAGGTTTGACTTGAAAAAAATCTTTATAAATTTGACCTAAAGGACATGTTAGTTTAGAGACAAATAACCTTTTAGTGGTTGTAAGGTCATGGAAGTGAAGATATTGAAAAATGAGATAGAAAATTAGATTTAAAAATATACACAGTAATGTAAGTTCATTAAACTCACAGTCAGTGATATTGGGAAGGTTATAAATCTTGAATGAAGGAATATTATTACAAAAAGGGCATGTAAGCCTAGAAAAACCCACAAAACTCTGTATTTAAACCAAAGATATACCTTAAGGTAATAATAAATTATAGGCACCAACACTGAATTTAAAGGCTTATGTAAATAAATCAAATATGGTATCTTATTTCACAAAAAGTTCAGAATATGCTATTGTGCAAATACTATTTATAAGTATGGAAAGGTGTACCTTTTTCAACAATTTGTGATATAAAATGAAACAGCAATTCTAATCACCACAGTTATGTTAAAATTAAATGATCAGGTTACTAAAACATATGTCTTTATAGGAGTGACAGTGAAGTGTATTTATGAGTTATAAGACTAAGTTATTTATGAGTTATTTGAGGTCAAATTGGCAAATGATACCTATAGAGAAATCCGAAGCAAATGGGAAATTAAGAAAATAATTAAATCATCAAATTATGATGACACCTTTGGGGAGTATGAATTGCCAAACAAGCTTGGTCTACTTGACAGGTTCCCTTAAAGGGACTGAAGAGAAAACCCTCCTTATGGTTATTCAAATGAATATTTTAATTATTATTTTTGTTAAAGCATCCTACTATTGCTGGTATGGAATGAGGAATCCATAAAGCATTTTGATTAAGCACACTAAAATTGTGTTTCTCCAGTTAATATATGAACTGAATTAGAATTTATTGAAGATAAAAATGTCACTTTAGATATGTAATAACTCCTGCAGTCTCAAATGAATGGTAATATCTCAAATGGATGATAAAAGATTAAGTCCATTTTACATAATAACTCATGTAATTTAGAAAGCAATTGGCTGGGTGGAAAAGGGCTCTGTTTTTAATACTTCCGATTTTCCTATAAATGGAACAGAATTGTGGGGCAAATATAATTCTAAATAGTAAATAACTCTCTTGCTCTTCAAATCTAGATTTTACTTTTCAGTGACTCATGATTTGTAAAAGTACCCCTCAAATTTTCATCTTTAGGACTACTAGTAAACCAAATCACCCTACTCTGATACCTTCTAGTATTTGTTTCTTCTCTGATTTTTAATGTTCTTAAACAAGTTAATCTTAACCATAGTCTAAATTTAGATTTATGGCAGGGTTCCATGTTCTTGATCTCACCTAATATGAATACAGTACAAATAATCTTCTTTTAAAAAAAAAAAGGACTTTAACTTTTTAGCAAGTTTAGGTTTACAGAAAAATTTAAGAGAGAGTGAAGAGTTTCCATATACCTTCACCCAGCTTTCCTCTTTATTAATAGTTTGTATTAATCTGGCACATTTATTACCTTTGAGGAACCAATATTGATACATTATTATTAATTTTTTTAAGATTTATTTATTTATTTGACAGAGAGAGGGAGAGAGACAGCATGAGCAGAGGGAGCGAGAGGGAGAAGCAGGCTTCCCCCTGAGCAGGGAGCCCGATGCGGGGCTCGATCCCAGGATCCTGAGATCACAACCTGAGCCGAAGGCAGATGTTTAACCAACTGAGCCACCGAGGCACCCCTGATACATTATTAACTAAAGTTCATCATTTATTCAGATTTCCTTAGCCTGCACTTAATTTTTTTTTTGTCTTCTGGTTCAGTACCCATCCAGGATCCCACACTCCATTTAGCCATCATTTTTCTTTAGGCTCTTCCTGGCTGTCAGAGTTTCTCACTTTCCTTATTGTTGATGATCTTGACAGTTTTGAGGCCTACCGGTCAGTTTGAGATGCCCTTCTATAGGAATTTGTCTGATGTTTTTCTCATAAATAATCTCCTTTTGCTCTTCCTTCTCATTTACCTCAGATTTCTCCTCATTGCATCCACAAGTCTTTGCTGTGTGTAAGTAGTTGTTCAGAAGGATTTTATCACTGGGGAGTTTGCGAGGAGTCTTCTATGAGTGCAAAGAGATGGTTCCTTCCTTGGGAGTGAACAGCTCCTGGGTGACAAGCTCCTTCTAAAATTCAGAACAGCCAGAAATCTGTCGACCTTTATCATCAAATTCTGCTGCCTTCATTGTAGATTCAACTGCCCCGCCTCACAGTCTCTGTTGGAAGCTGTTTTTGTTTTTTAATGTTTTTAAAGATTTATTTATTTATTTATTTATTTATTTATTTATTTATTTATTTATTTATTTTAGAGAGAGAGACAACACGAGTGCGAGAGGCAGAGAGAGAGGGAGAGAGAATCTCAAGCAGACTCTGCACTGAGCAGCGAGCCTGACATGGGGCTCAGTCTCAGGACCCAGAGATCATGACTTGAGCCAAAACCAAGAGTTGGACACTTAGCGGACTGTGCAACCCAGGTGCCCCTGGAAGCTGTTTTAAGACAAAGGAGTTTAAAGTTATACAAATCATGGTTACTTAAAGTCCTAAAATAAAAATTGAACAGTATTTTAATTTTTTTCATCACAGGGTCAGAAGTAGTTCTAGTAGGTAGCAAAATATGCATCTGTACTTTCTATATTTATCAAAAATCCATTTCTGATCAATGTTATTTTTTTCTCTTTCACAGGATGTAAAGCTTTCCTAACAGTCACATGTCATATGAAATGAAATTCTTTAAAAGGTTAACAATCTGGCAAATAGTAAGTATTGAATAAATGTTTACTAAGTAATGACTGATTGAATACATAATGAATAACACATTTTTGATCCATGTGGCCCTGGGCAAATTTTATTCATAGATCATCTGATACTTACTATGTGAATGATATTATGCTAGGTGTTCTAGGTGAAGCAAAGATGAAAAAAACAAACAAAACTGAAGCCATATATAGCTCCCTCTGCTGTTTCTGGTTTTTATCCTGATCTGCCCTTCTGTACCTCTAGGGAATCCTTGACACTAAGACCAAGGGCTTGGTGATTATCATGCTTTTCCATTATTATTATTATTATTATTTTAATGGACTCTCTTTAACAAGTGAAGGTTTTTTAAGATTCATTTATTTATTTATTTACTTAGAGCAGGGAGAGGGAGAGAGGGAATATCAAGCCGACTCCGTTCTCAGCACAGAGCCCAACATGGGGCTCTATCTCATGACCCATGAGATCATGACCTGAGCCAAAACCAAGAGTCAGACACTTAACCAAATGAACCACCCAGGCACTCTCATGCTTTTCCATTATTAATCTTGGGAAATATTTAACCTTTCTGAGCCTTAGTCTCATTTTATATAACATGGGAATGATGCTCTCCATACTATAGGTTATTGTGAGAATTATATGAGGCAAAATATGTGAAGGGGTAAAGTCCAGAACTCTGCCCTTGGCACAAGCTGGCCAATATCAAATCCCCCTCTTCTCCTTCCCTCCATCGTTTTCTGAAGCCCTCTCTAGTTCCATATGTGTTTTGTTGTCTCTTTCCCTTTCACATTTTGGTCTCACTTTAAACCTTATTTGTATTTAATACACACGTTATTCTTTTATCCTTTGCCCTCAAATCTTTGCTACCAGTTCCCTTATCCTTTCTCCTGATGGTATCAGCCTGTGTTTGCATTTTCCAGGTTTTTTGTTTGTTTGTTTTTTAACTACAATAAAACCAAGCTAATCCAGCACAAAACTCAAGGGCCTGGGATACTGAACAAAGTTAATGAACGTGGCTTCCGAAAGAATTGTGCACTCAGTCGATTGGTATAGGCAGAAACCAGATGGCAGAGGCTTAATGGGTGGCCAGAAGTGAAGAAATAAAGGTTGACACTGTAGATTGTATTTTAAAGATTATCAGAAAAAGAAAAAAAGAAACAGTGCTGTGAGAATTCCCTAAAAGATGAGAGTAAATAGAGAAATGAGAGCAAGAAGGGAAAGTTAAACCAGGCAAGGTTCTATTGATCAAAGGGAGTATAAGGAGGACAACAAATTTTAAGGTATAAAAAGAGAAAGTGAATTTGTTCTGGAAGTTTTTATTTAAAAGTTTAGTACAGGAGTACTGTCAACTCTCCCCACTTCAAAGATCTCTCTTTCATTATGAAATGTGCAGAAAAATAGTAAAATAATCTCATTTAAAAGTACAAAACAGTCCATTTATTTTATTGTAAGATACACAAAAATAGAAAAAGTAAAGAAAAATATATATGATTTGTTTAATGAATAATTATGACGTGACTACTCCTGTTAACACCACTCACTTCCAGAGAATTTGAGTGCCACCTAGAAATCCTCCCCTCCCTTCCCCAAATATAAGTCCCTCTCTCCCTCCAGAGGCCTTTTAACATTTACAACAATTTACAACAATTTAAGCATTCCTAAACTATTGGTTTAGTTTTGACTGTTTTAGAACCATGTATGAAAGGAACCATAATATGTATTCATTTGTTTCTTGTTTCCTTCATTCAACATTATGCTTATGAGATGTATTCATTCTGTTGAATGAAGTTGTAGTTCATTCATTTGCATTGACGCATAATGTTCCTTTGTTGAATGTGCCACAATTAACCAATAAATTCTACCTTCGGTGGCTATTTGGGTTATTTGTAGTATTTATTATAGCAATGCCATCATGACAATTCTTGTACCTGTCTTCTGGCTCATATGAGTCTTTGCTCCTGCTCATATGGGTGCATATGGACATAGGGAATGTAAATCTTCAACTCTGCTGGATAATGCTGAAGTCTTCCGAGGTGGTTATGCTGATATACGTGTATTATCAGTGTATACATGTAGTACCAGTCTTGTTCAGACTTTGATTTTAATTTTCTTTACCTGATTACTAATAAAGTTGAATACACTATTATATGTTTATTGGCCATTTGAATATCGTCTTTTATGAAGTGCCTGTTCAAGTCTTTTGGCCATTTTCTTTTTTTTTTTTATTTATTTGTAAAAGTTCTTTTGGCATTTAGTATTTTATGGAAACTAATATAAAAATGAGAGACACTATAGTAACATCATTTAAAAAATTTACTCACACATTTATTAATTTTTTGCTCTGTACTTTTCTTTGTATTTCAATCTTTTTATATGGTATCACCCCCTCTGCCTATAGTACATTCTTTAGAATTTTCCTTACTGAGATTCTTCAAGTGACAATCTCACTTTTTGCATCAGAAAATGCCTCAGTTATACATATATTTATATATACACATGTATATTATATATAAATATATATATATATTTAAAAATATTTTCACTGGGGGACTAGAAATCTTTCATTCCATTAAAGATTTGGTTCTGCTAATTTGTTATTTTTAATTTGTTATTTTCTTTGAAATAGCATCCATCAGTTTGCTTGTCAGTACTTTCAGTGCTATTAGAAAATATTTTCTGACTGTTTAAAATATTTTGCATGATTTTTTGGTAATTTCACTGTTATGCATCTAAAATTAGCTTTCTTTTTAAAAAAATATTGCTAGGGTTTGTTTAGAAGAATCTATGGATTAGTGTTTTCCATCAATTATGGAAAAGTCTCATTCCATACCTCCTAAAATATGATCTAACTTTTCTCTCTCCCCTCGCCTCCCTTTTCCTCCCTTTCCTTTCCCTTCCCTTCTCTTCTCTTCCTTTCCTCCTCTCTCTCCCTCTTTTTATCTTCCTGTCTTCTCTTTGTAGAACTACGATTAAAAGTATATGTTAAATGAAACATATTCCATGTTCATGATGGAAAGATTCTATACTGTTAAAATGTTAGTTCCTTCCAAATTGACCTTAGACTCAATGCAATCTCAATTAAAATCCCAACAAATTATTTTGCAGCTATTGACAATAGATGACAACAGATGACTGCCGCAGAATAAAGAGCCCAGAAATAGACCCACAGTAACATAGTTAATTGATCTTTGTCCGAGGAGCAAAAACATTTTCATGGAGAAAAGATCATTTAAAAGAAAATGGTGCTGGAACAATTGGATGTAAAATGGAAAATTACAAAACTGGAAAAAAAAGTAGGAGAAAATCTAGATAATCCTTGATTTAGCAGTGAATTTTAGATATAGTACCAAAAGAATGATCCATAAAAATTAAATTGATAAGTTGGTTTTTATTAAAATTAAAAATTTCTCCTCAAAGACATGATTAAAAGAATCCAAAGATAAGTCACAAAGTGAAAGGAAGTATTTACAAATCAAATATCTGTTAAAGGACTGATATGTATGTTGTATCAACCATATGCAAAGAACTCTTAAAATTCCCTAAGGAAAAAAAAAAATTAAAAATGGATAAAAGATCTGAATAGACAGTCACCAAAGAAGATATAAAGATTGCAGTTCAGTATGTGAAAAGATGCTCAACATCATTGTCATTAGGAAATTGCAAATTAAAATAACAATGAGCAATCACTCTACACCTACTAAAATGGCTAAAATTAAAAAAAAAAAGAAAAAGAAAACAAAAGAGAAGAGAAGAGAAATCTGACAATATTGATTGCTAGTGAGTATGCAAAGCAACCCAACTCTCATTCATTGCTTCTGGGAATGCAAAACAGGATAGCCACTTTAGAAGACAGCTGAGTAGTTGTTACAAAGTTAAATACAGTCTGGTCATATGATCCAGCAATTGCACTTCTAGTTATTTACCCAACTGATTTGAAAACTTATGTCCACACAAAAAAGTCTGCATGTGAATGTTTATAACAGTTTTAATCAGAATCTCCAAAAACTGGAAGTAACCAAGTTGTCCTCAAATGGGTGAATGGATAAATAAACACACTTTTGTCCATCCAAATAATGAAATATTAGTGAATAATTGAAAAAATGAGCTTCTGAGCCACGAAAAGACACGGGTGAATCTTAAATGCATATTGCTTAATGAAAGAAGTCAGTGTGAGAGGCTACATACAGTGTGATTATAATTTTAGGACATTTGGGAAAAAACAAAACTATGGAAATTGTAAAAAGAACAGTGGTTGTCAGGATTTAGGGGAAGATGGGGGGGGTTGAATAAGTGAATCATAGGGGATATTTTAGGGTGAGAAAACTACTTTGTAGGATACTGTAATGTTGGACACATGACACCATACATTTGTTAAGACCCACAGAAATTTATAGTACAAAGAGTGAACTTTAATGCACACAAACTGAAAAAAATAGGAAGTTGGGGGACCCCAGGATAAGGTACAGAATGTGACAAAAAGAAAACAATCTAAGTATATAAAAAATGTATGAAACAAACCACTGAAGGCTGAGGGGGAAAGGTACAAACCTAAGTAACTTTGGAAATAAAGAGTATTTATGTGGTGTTTTTTTGTTGTTGTTGGACAGCTTGCTGGGCCCATTTTATCCAGTTCATAGCTTGAGTGAGCCTGGATCCCTCAGGTTATGTGAACCTAGGTTGCAAATCCACCCACAGCTTCTCAAATTACCGTCTCTTTCTTTTTCACCCTGTTTTAGTTAGTACCAGGAAAATCTTCCTTGTAAGCATTGAGCACTTTTTAAAAATCTTACATAACATAAAGAGGTTCTTGTGGCCACCAAGCTTTATGTTTAACTGTCTTACCTGATGAGGTTGCCAAGATAAGCCTAAATTTTCAGGGATCAGCAAATTCTTTAGAACAAAAGTGGTCTCCAGTATTTCGGTCACCTGTCCCCCCTTTTCTGTTTCTATTCTCCTTATATTTTGGCCAGTTAGTACTTTACTCTTTTGTCACCTCTTTCATGTGTTTGAGAAGATAATTTTTAATATTTTATTTTGCACTTTAGTTCTCAGAGGGAGTTATTGCTTGAATAACCTGGCCCTCAATCATGGAAATCAATCTTTATTTATTTCTTTATATTAAAGAAATATATTCAGTTAGTAAATATTTAAGTGTTTGTTTTGTTTCTGACACTGTTTTAGATGCTGCAGGGACAGGAGTGGACAAGACCGTAATCTTTGTTTTCAAGGAGCTTGTATTTGATCAACAAAGATCAAAACTTTGAAAAGTAAAGAAAGTAATAAGAAAATTGCAGATGTTCATATTAAATGTTATAAATCTTAGAAAATTAGAATTGAAGGTCATTTTATGAATGACTATGAATGGATGTGGGACTGGGGAGCCAGTACTCTTGGAATAGTTTAGAATGAACTCCAATGGGAGTTACTCAATACGAATGACAGGATTTCAGAGCAATAACATGGGGCCAGTGGTATTTAAGTAGTATGAGTTAAAAAAATGGATCCAATTAGTTGAATTGGTAATTTTCCTACTAGTGTTTCACTGCTTAGGAGCAAGAAGTAGAATACAGAGAAACTTACACTGTTTTACATAAATGGACGACATGTGCATTTCCCTCCCAAAACATATTTTGGGGGTAAATCTAACTACTAAAATATTTTTTTTACAATGACATACCTAAATATAATTTAAATTGTATTCTACCAAACCATACCAAATTTTTATAAATTACTTTGTTTTGTTGTAATCCAGTTTGTCCTGGTTCCTGATAATATGTGAGTTTAAATGACAATACAGTAATACTTATTAATTTAATTAATCTTTTCAAAGGCCAACTTTTGGCTTTGTTCATTTTTTATATTGTAGTATAGTCTTTCTACTACATTAATTTTTCCTATTATTTTTATTACTTTCTTGTTTCTACTTTATTTTGCCTTTTTTCTTTTCTTTTATTAACATGAAATCTTAGATTATTTTTCTCAGCCTTTTTCTTTCTAAATATATTATTTGAAGACTACAAATTTTAGCTCAAGAATTCTAGTTGAGTTCCACAAGTGTCAGCAAGCAATATTTTCATTATCACTCAGTTAAAAATATTTTCTAATTTTCTTGTGGTTCTTCTTTGACTTGTGTCTTTAGAAATTAGCTGCTTAATTGCAAACAGTTGGTGACTTTCTTGTTATATTCTCTCATTAATTTCTAGATTAATTCCTCTAATGGCAGTTTACATACTCTGAATGAAATCAATCCTTCAAAGTTCTTAAGGCTTCTTCTATGATGCAGCATATGGTTAATTTGGAAAATATTCCATATGTAGATAAAAAATAAGTATTTTGTGGTTGGTGAAAGCAATGTTTTATGTATTTCAATTAAATTTGTTAATTAAGTTTCCTGTCCACTTATATCTCTTTGTCTTTTGGCTCTATAAGATACTGAGAATGTTTTGTCTGTCACTGTGACTGTGAATTTTTATACTGTTTTTCAATTTATCAATTTTGTTGCCTATATTTTCTTTATGTTATTGAAAGTGTATTAATTTTGGATTGTATAATTTTCTGGTGAATTGATGCTTTTATTATTATGAAATATTCCTTTTTATCTCTAGAAATGTCTTCTGTATTAAAATATGCTTTGATATTAGCATTAAAATAGATTTATATTTAAAATGTATCTCTCATAAGCAGCATTTTTTTATTTTAATTAAGCATATTTAATTTCTTTGCATTTTAAAAACTAAATCGTTTTCCTTCTTTTTGTATAGTTTTGCTTCTATTTTTAGCAAAAACTTCTCTTATATTTTATCTGAAAACATCTTTATTTCCATATTTCCATTGAGAAGTCAGCACCTTGTCTTACTGTTTCCTCTTTAAAAGATTTTATTTTTTTTCTCTTGCTGCTTTTAAGACATCTCTTTCTTTGTATCTGTCATTCTGTCTGTCTCACTGCCCCCCACCCGATCTCTTGTCATGTTACAGGATACGTCAAGTGGAATTTTTTGTACTTGTCCTACTAAAACTTAGAGGTTCTTGAATCAAAAGTTGATCTCCTTCAACAATTCAGAATTTTTTTTGCCATTATCTTTTCAATCTGCTATTAAATCCATTTCAGATATTGTACATTTTAATTTTTTAATCTACATTTGTTTCTTTCCAATTTTTTGTTGAAATTCTCCTTCTCCTTATTTTTTTCATATTTTCTATTATTTAATATGTTAAACATCGTTATTTTAATATTCTTTCTGCCAACTTCAATATCTAGATCACCTGTAAACCTGTTTCTGTTGTCTTTTTTTTCTGTTGGTTTTGATTAATTTAGCCTTGTCTTTTGGCACATATAATAATAAAGGCTCCAGATAATATGGAACATTTCTTTCTTTGCTTGAATAACTTCTTAATCCAATTAGGGCTGTGAGTCAGGCCAGGATTGAAGTTTTGGTAAGGCTGAGTTTAATTCTGGTTCTTCCAATGATTCTAGGGTGCACCTCCTCAAGATTTTCAACTGGGTGAGTGGTGTGGCCAATGAGTCTTTCTTCCTGGTGGGTCTTGGATTTGATTCCTGGGTTTGCTTAGCTGCTTCCTACTTGTACCTTCTCCACAATTTTACAAATGCCTTGGGGCACAAATGGCTGTTTGATGAAAAAACTACTATTTTTTTTCAATATTCTTGGTAGAAAGGTTGATACATCATATGTTACTCAAGTAATAACATTTGGACAGGAATTTGTTAAGGATAGCAATTTGCGCCTGCTTAACTGGACCTTTGGATTGGAGCTTATCATAGTCTATATTAGAATCTTTCTGGGAGGGCATTGGGGAATGGTATCATTTGAAAAAACTTCCTGGATGATTCTGAGACTCATCTCTTTTCCATCTCCTCTTCATCGAGTTGAGACCTTTGCCTTTTGATTACTTTCCACTTTTTCCCTACTGTTTGAAATTCTCATAGATAAATGATTACCTTGAACTTCTTTCCCTCACTCCCTGCGTTTTCTCTTAGTAAATAAAAGGCAGCATCACAATGACTGAAAATGATTTAATAGAGTCTCCAGGTTGTTTTTAGTGTTTCAGATTCTGTGTTGAAACAGTATTCACAGTATCTACTCTGGAATAGATATTATTACAAATACTATGGCAAACTCTGGACTGCAGATAATTTCATCATTATTAATGCAAACAATTGCTATTATCATCATCAAGATTATTATTATTATTATCATCATTATATCATCAAGAAATCAGTATTTTCTTGTATTGAGGATGGGATTAAATTATGGGCTCAGGTTTGTAACTTTTAATCATTTATTTGAAATCAAAGTCTTCAGGATACCATTTGACAGATTCTTAACCATAAAAATAATTCTAATTATTTTCTGGCTATTTCCAATGTGCTTTTTAGTTTCTCCCTCCCATGCCTTACACATTGTTAACTATTTCTGGCAAATTCTAGATAATGTATTATAAATGCTTTCACACTTTTTCTCTCAGCTACTATTTTTCATCCCCCAGTTGGTGTATGATGTCTTTTGTGAGATCTCTCTATTATCGAGATGAAAAGGCTTCACCATTACCTCAACCTCCTTCCATTGTTCTTGCTTCCTGTTAATGATCTTTCCATTATCTCCATCAATGTTTTAATAGTTTGATTATCTCCAAAAATATTTTGTAAATAAAGGCAAGACTGCTTAGAAATAATCAAGGAGCGTTGCCTTTATTTACAAAATACCAAAAATATTATTTAAGTTTGTTTCTGCTAACAGCCCTTTCTATAACTTAGACATGAATCCATAAGGAGGTGGTTTGAGAACCAGTCTCAAAGAGAACACAATTCCAACTTCTCATCCCCTTCCCATCTATCATTCATTCTCCTTCTGCCTAATTCTTCCTCAAGAATGTAATAATACATTTGAAATTCTAACTACATGATGGCTCAGGGAAACTCCTGGAATAGAATATGAATGTACAAATCAGGGTGCCCAATTCCTAAAGACAGGTGGACAATGTTGACCACCCCTAAATGTTCTCTGAAGGTAGAGGAGTCAGGGTTCACAAGCTTAAGTTGGGCAGGCTGGTTGGGTGGTGACACAATGTGAGATCACTCTTCGAGATCTAGGAAAGTGCCCTGGTTCCTGTTTAGGAGAGCTGAAAGAAGCAGGCCTTGGGGGTAAGGAAGGAGGATTGTGGGGTATGTTTAGGTAGTGTAATGCTAAATCTGATCATTTATTCAATGAATAAGTGTGAAAATTTTTGTCCCAAGAATTGTGCAAGATACTTGAAATCTAAACATAAAAAGACACAGCCATTGTCTTGTGACCAGAGATTTTTATTTCCCTCCAGTTTACACACCTAGAGAAATAGGTATTTGATTTCAAAGGTGTTAATGACAAAATTTTGAAGACCATTATCAGATTTTCCTTTAGTTTTTGCTATGTACTTCCCCTTCTAATATAATTATTACAAGAAAAGTGAAAATACATGGTTTCCATCTTCAGGATTCAATATATACCCATATGGATGCTTTTAATTTCCATAAACATGTATCTAACTACTGACTCAGTATTCCCTACCCAAATCTTTCCATCTCAAGTTTCCTACATCTGATTAGATGGTGCATTCATCCATTTATCTGCTCAAGCCAAAACCTGGGGAGTCATCCCCTATTCTGCTTTTTCACTCATGCACCTTACATCTAACACATTATCCAGTATCTTGTCTCTACCTGTAACATGTGTCTAATATCTGTCCCTTTTCTCTATCTCTACTGTTACCACTTCAGTTCAAAGCTTCATAAAGACCTACCAGCTCCATCCAATAACTTCTTTACATTTCCTGGTTTTCATTCTTGTTTTTATACAATCTAAGGTCTACTAAGAAGCAAAAGTGATCTTTTAGAAATGTACATCAGGTTGTATCACTCCCCTGGCTTCCACTGAATTTAGGAAAAGAAATCTAAACTCTTTATTACTGCCTTTAATTCTTATGTGAGCTAGTTAGTCCCTGCCACTCTCTATGACAGGGCTCTGTTCCTGAATTTGGTTACATCCATTCCCAATTTGGAGCATCTATGCTTGTATTTTCTTCTGAAATCTTCTCATGTCTAATTTCTGCATCTCATTCAGATCTTTATTAGAAGATTAATTATCTGCCTGTTCAGTCTAAAATGGCTTCCTAGTCACTCTCTATATTATTATCTATTATTTTCATATTACTTATTAAAATATAAGTTATCTATTTTGTTTATTTGCTTAGTCATTTGCTTATAAAACTCCATGAGAAGGAGCATTTTGTTTGTTGATTGATGCTGTCTCCAGCACCTTGAAGAGTGCCTGGCACACAAGAGGGGCTCAATGAATAATTTTATATGAATAAAATGAATAGATAATCGGTATATGAAAGGTCCTTATATACACTGGAGGCATTGTATTAAAAAGTGTCAATTGATAATAACAGGTCCTGAGGAATACAGAGGAAACAGTGGAAAAAAGTGTTTTCGGGGTAAGCTGAGATTATTCAGGCAGGATTTGAGAAGAAAATAGTTTTAAGAGTTAGGTTTTAAAAATTTGCTGTATAGAGACTTCCAAACTCAGTGCTATTATTATTAGTAGTAAAATGGTAGAAGGTGGAGAAGCAGGTGGTTTTACTACTATCTGTAATAAATCTGAACTATTAACCATTTGATGAAACAGGGGATCTATGTGGTATTGACTGCTCTTACCGATAATAGATTTCATTTTTAATCTTCTCAGAAAATGTAGTCAGCTCTGTCCTTGCTCTTAAGGGTCATTCAAAAGGCTAGATTATGAAGGTACAACTCCTGCTCTGAACAACAACAATTGGGTGAGTCCTGATTCACTGTTGTCAGGGCAAGCAATCTCCTTGTTGCCATTACTTCTCCCATATGCAGCCGACGAAAGGTGAAGAGAAACAAACATATTTCTGCTAGAGCACAAAGTTCCAACCTTTTCACTAAGCTTTTCCTTTAATGGTCTGAGTCATAAGGCCTATTCAAGTTCTCTTGATCATTTTTCCCCAATAGGTGATAGATGAGAGGAAGGCAGAGTATCTAGAAGATCAAAATTCAAGAGTAAATAACTTTAACGAAAAGAGCAGCAGGCTGAGAAAATGAGTTAAACTAGTATTTGAAGTTCAACTCTGGGTGTAAAACAGTATATGGCATCCTACTTTTCCACGAGAAGTATACTTTTATCTTGGAATGAGAAATTTACACTCCTGAAAAATGAGCAAATAACCAGGTGCCAAATGGATAACATGCCCAAAATAGTTACTAATAATTTTATACCTTTCCTGTTAAGTTTTTCTGTAGTCTCTTTTAGAATCTCCTAGTTTTTCCTACCATGCCATTCTGAAAATAGAAAGCTTCCCTTCTTTTTTTTTTCCTTTTCTAAAGTCAACTTTTTCTACAAAACAACCGAGGTTACCCTGATGGATGCCCTTCCTTTTGTAGGATTAAAGTCTTAATAAGAAGGGGTAAAACAGTGTGATGATTTCACTTTTCTGTCTGTTATCCATATTTTATCTTCACCTTTTGCTTTCAGCAAGAGCAAACATACATTTTTTTTCCAGCAGCGATATTTCATTACCCCTAGGCTTTGACTTAATTCTCATAATTGAAATATTTCAATAGAAAATCAAATTTATATTATGAAATCATTAAAAATGTCAAATTGTTTTCTTCCTAAATTTAATAAATTTTCACCTTCTGTTAAATAAAAAAGAAAAGTAAGTGATTAAAATATAATAACATTTCCTCTCTTTTAGCATCATATACTTCTATAAACCTATTATAAACTAAATTGTTATAAAAGAACACATTTTTCTCATTAAATCAGAAGCAATATTCCTGATATAGAGAAGTAATACCAAATTGATCAGTGATACTCAAATTTTGTGTGTGTTTGTGTGTGATAAATTCTGTGGGAATCATGTTACAATAAACATGTAACACTACTATATGAACCAAGAGCAAATTTATTAACATAAAATGCTACTATAATATTCCCATAATATTCTTTAAAAATAATACTGTATTGTTAATAGTTTTAGAAGCAGTTTTTCTATTTTTCCTTTTATATCCTGTCACTCATTGATCTGTTTAGTCACCTGCTAGAATACACAGATTGGCATGGAGTAGCATAAGAAAAATATATGGGGGAAACTATTATTAAGAATCCATTAAATATATTCACTTACACATATTATCATGTTTGTTTTTAAATGGAAATAAGTTACCAACATTAGATTTTAGCAGAGAAACATTTTAGTCTACATCACAAAATACCAATGTACAAAGAGAATGAAATGTGAAATCCACATTAGTAATTACAATGTAATTACTAAAATTCTTATGATATAAAGTGCAAAATTACAGTCTAATTTCTACAGAGTGGACATAAATATACTTCAAATATTTATTATTAAATATGTTCCTATGAATTTTCAAATGCACATATAAAACATAATGATAATGTAATAGTAATAATGAATATTGATAAATTTATATGTGTATATATAGATAGATAGATCTAGTGACTATTAAGTCAATTACCTAATTAGAATTTAGAATTTTCACCTTGTTTTTGTTGGGCTAATCCTTTTTACACACTAGTCCCAAGGTTTTTCATCATAATATTTTCAGATTCTAAGAATAGAACAACATGGGTCAGATTTTGCCTGCTACTGTGAGTAATCAGAAAACTGGATGAAATTTATGTAACAAAGTTTTGTACAATGGACAAGAGACAGCACAGAACTGTGATCTTTGAGAGGAAGGAACCAGTGAAATGGGTTTTAGGATTGCTCTAACTTTTAAGATTAATAGAGTTTAGAGAAACTGAAGAGGTTGGAAGTTGTGGGGCAGAGTTCCAAAGGGGTGGATACTACAAAGAAAAATAGCCTTTGAAAAACTATATAAGAGTCCCCTGGAGTCTTTGCTTAACTCTAAAATGTGTGCATGTGGAGTGAAAGTACATGAAGCTAGGTGAAGATATACCAAAGAACTGTAAACTGAATAATTCTCAAAGTTTACAGAGCATAGGGAGATGGTCAAGCTTTGATCAGCTAGAGTGAAACATTCTTTCTGATCATCCAGGAAATTCAGGAGAGGTCCCCAAATGTTCTCACCTTAGAAGTAGGGCTAAACAATGATTAGGCTAAAGGCTATTCTAGACCCACCCTAACAAAGCTTAAAATACATCTTCATGAGAATCAAGTTTATTGCAAATAAGAAAGCCTGCCAGAACAAAGCCTAACACCCTTTCAAAAAAGGACAACAAAATCCAGACCTCAACTAAGTAATAATATTCAGCATCCAATCAGAAATTAACAAACATGACAAAAAATAAGTGCAATCTCTGACTGAGAGAAATATCAGCAGAGAAATAGACCCCAAAATGACATTGATGTTAGAATTTGCCAAAAATAAAAAAAAAAGAAAAAAGAAAGAAAGACTTTAAAAGACCTATTATATTCTCTGTGTGAGCAGGGATTTAAAGGAAAACATGAACAGAGTGAGGTGAGAAACGAAAGACTTTTAAAGGAAACCTCCATGTAGAACTAGAGATTAGAAAAAATAATATCTGAAATGAAAAATATACTGGATGAGATTTATAGCAGATTAGACAGTCCAAAAGAAATAAATGCACTTGATGACATAGTAATAGAATGAAAAGGAAGCATGGAAGAAAAAGAAAACTTAAAATGGCCGGATCCTCAGTGAACTATGGGACAACAACTGGTCTAACATAGGTACTATTTGAGTGCTCAAAGTATGAAAGGGTTCAAAGAAAAAATTTGAACAAATAATAGTAGATGACTTCCAAATTTTCACAGCAAGCACATCATAAGGAGTTATTGCACACAAGTGATAAAGACAAAGACTTAAAGGCAGCTGGAAAGAAAAAAAAAGAGTATACATAAAACATGACAGCAGACTTCTTGTCAGAGACTATGAAAGCCAGAAGACATTCACACAACACCTTCAAAGTGTTGTACCAACAAAAACCAACTTGTCAATGTAGAATTTTATATGCAGTCAACATTTGCTTCCAAATATGAAGGCCAGATAAAGACTTTTTTGTAGATAAACAGAAGTAAGCAAATTCATCACCATCAGACCTGAACTGTAAGAAATGTTAAATGAAGACAATCAGGCTAAAATTACCAGATGAATATGAACATCTACACAAAAGAATCAAGAGCATCAGAAATTATAATTATGTGGGTGAACATAAAATATTTTTTTCTGTTTTTAGTTTTTTAAAAAATATGTAATGATCATTTAAACTAAAAACAATAACAGTGCATTATGAGATTTGTAAAATATATGGAAGCAAAATGTATGACCAAAAAGGCACAAAGAAAATGGGGAAACAAATGGAAGTACACTGTTTTACGATTTTTATAATTATGTAAAATATAACATTTTTTGAAGGCAGACTGAAATATGTTGAAGTCATATGTTGTATATCCTAGGTCCAGTACTTAAGAAATAAATAAAACAAGATATGGACAATAAGCCAATAATGCAGATAAAATAGAGTATAAGTAGACAAGCCTAAAGAAGATAGAAAAAGAAAAAAGAGAACAAAGAACAAATGTGACAAACAGGGGACAAATATAAGAGATTTGAACCCATATGTATTGACAATTAAATTAAATTAAATTCTAATAAAAAGAAAGAGATAGTCAGGCTGGATAGAAAATCAAGACCCAACCATATGCTGTCAAAAAAAAAATCCATCTTAAATGTAAAGAAACAGTAGGTTAAAAGTAAAAGGTGGAATAAGGTCTATCATGAAAAACTTTTTATAAGAAAACTGGAAAAGCTATAATATCAAACATAACTTCAGAACAAAGAATATTACTAGAACTAGAAGTACATTTCAAGGTGAAAAAGGGATCAATTCATTAATAAAACATAATATTATATTCATATGTACCTAATAACTGAGTTCCAAAAGGCCTGAGCAAAAACTGACAGTTGTTTAGGAGACATTGTTGCATCTACAATTATAATTTTTTTCACTCATCTCTCAGTAATTAATAGAACAGATAGAATATCATTAACAAATGTAGGAGACTGGAACAACATTATTAAGGAACTTGACCAGGTTGATATATGTAAAATGCTTCCAACAACCATAGAGAATGTATACATTAAATGTTCACAGATAGACCATGTGCTAGGCTATAAAACTAATCTATAATACATTTAAAAATATTGAAATAACAAAGATATGTTTTGTAACCACAATGGAATTAAAACAGAAATCAATAACACATCTATCTGCTAAATCCCCATCTATTTGCAATTGAAAAACATGGCTCTAAATAACCCATGGCTCAGAGAATGAATTACAGGGGAGTTCAGAAAATATTTTGACTAAGTAAAAATGAAACTACAAAACATTCCAGTCTATAGAACGCTGCTAAAACAATGTTCAGTGTGAATTTCATAGCTTTAAAGGCTGGTATTAGGAAAGAAGGAGATCTACAAGTAAGTTATATAGACTTCCACCTAAGAGTCAAAAATAAGACCACATTAAACCAAAATAAATAGAGGAAGGGACTAATAATGGTAAGAGCAGCAATCAATGAAATAAAAAATAGAAGCAATAGAAAAAGTCAGAGTCCAAATGTGGTTTTTCTATATAGATCAAATAAGCAGCACCAAATCATAATTTTGGGTGAAATTTGGGATAAGCTAAATTAACTAGAGAGAGAAAAGAGAAAGGTGACCCAGCTTTGGGGGGATGGATTTTTTTTTTTTTTTTACTTTTCCAATGTACCTTACTACCTCAGGGCTACTTGACACTTTGTTGGAATACTGTTAAGAATAACCTGAAGCTCATTCAAATACATATCATCTCCAGGTAATTTTCACAGATCTTCTTGAAAAAGAATTCAAAATATCACTCACAAGATTGCAAATAAAGGCATAAAAACTTGATGTAATTGAAATACTGTTTTTTGTCTTAATAATGATAGACATTCTACTGTATTCTACTGTATTATTTATTTATTTTAAAGAAATTTTTTTTTAAGATTTTATTTTATTTATTTGAGATAGAGAGCACACAGGGGGAGGGATAAAGGGAGAGGTGAAGCAGACTCTTCACTGAGCACAGAGTCTGATATAGGGCTTGATGTCCTGAATCTGAGATCATGACCTGAGCCAAAACCAAGTGTTGGACACTTCATTGACTGAGCTACGCAGGTGCCCCCTAATCTGTAATATTTAAAAGTTTGACTAGATGATCTATGTATTTCTGCCTAACTCTATATTTTAATGACTTTATACATTTTAGAATTGCAAAATAAATTGATAACTGAAGTAAGAATTTGGGTATTTAGAGAGTATATGTAAGTTAAGCCTAATTAATGAGTCTAACAACAAAGTGCAAAGTGATTATCTATGATTCTAACCTGATTATTTCAACTTCTTCAGTTTTGGGGTTAAGATTTGTATTGAGTTCCTAGAGAACTTGAGTGCCAAATTTTCTAGCTAAAGTATTTCCATTCCTGCCTCTAATTTCTCCTACACTATCTTATTTCCTCCTTCATGAAATACTTAATAATGTATACATCTTTGTTTTTTTTGGCTTTCATTATGTGCTTTCATTTGGTTTCCTTTCTTTACCTGGAACTATGGCATCAGGATTTCTTTGATGACTTTCTATTTGCCTCTCGCTCTCCCTACTCTTGCTTTCTTTTGCATAAGCAACCAAAAATAAAAGTATAAATAGGAGGACCAGTGATAAATAATATCTGAAAATTACATTTTGGAACAGCCATCTGTTCTTTGTTTCCAATGACTTTTTAAAAACATTTTATAAAAAATGCCTTCAATATCTTTAACTTTTTCAATATATTTTTTTTTTTCCATTTGTGGTATCATCTATGGCTTCACAGCTTGGAAAGATATCAGTTTTGGATATTTGGAAAATATTGAGAATTATTCTTGTCCATTAGGAAACATTCCCAAACAGTATGATGGAGTCTTTAAAATTTTCTCATCATTTTCAAACAATAAACAGTGGTCAATTTAGTATTTATAAGTAGAATAAACACTAATTGATAAATGTTACTAATAAATGTAGAGAAGATACCAAAACTAGAGATACCATTTAAAACTATACTCTTTGGGATAAAAATTGGTAAAATCACAGAGTTAATGACAGACAAAACTAGCTACAAATAAAAATTTTGTGTATTCTTATTTTTTTTAAAATCGCACTTTTAACTATCGAAATATATTTCAGATATGGGCTAATTTCCTCTTGTAACTCTTTTTTCTTTAAGAATTTCTTAAATATTATTTTTCTATGTGCTCTTCCTTATGAACTTTAGAGATGTTCTCCTTTGCTTTAATAAGAATCCTTCTAGAATTCTGTGTAAAGCTTAATTAACTTTATAATTTGCTTTAAGAGCAGTTATCAAATACTATTAGTTCTCCATTCAGCAGAAATTACATATGGTAAATGTATTATGAATCACTTTATGGCACTTGTATATCTAAAAATTATTCCTAAAATATTTTTAAAGTAATTTTTTATTACCATGAGTTAGATCTTTTGGGTACCGATATGTATTTTAGCCAAGTATGTAGAAATTGAAGAATATATTGACTTTTGTATACTTATCTGGGACACAGCTCTATTTTAACTGTGTTATAACTCAATGCACAGGGACTAACCAGGAGTCCACATTTTAATCTAGTATTTTGTTTTTTAAGCAACTTCTTATAGCTCCTATTGATATACATTAACACCATCTGCTAAAGAATCCAATACTGTTTGTTCTTTTCCAAAACTAAGAATTTATTTTTTCATGATGTATAATGTTGTGAAAAACGGGGACCCTTTTAGTTGTTGCTTTTGAATTTAGTGAAAATGCCTTTAGAGTTTTTAATGCTAAACTTTTGGTTTAAAATAGATTTTCTTTATTAAGAAAAAAAGTCTATTCTCATTAAAATTCTTAAAATTTATTTATTTTTAATTTTTTTAACAGAGCTTTATATGGCTTTATTTATACATTACTTGTATGGAAAGCAAACTCTAGACCAAAAGTTTTATACAGATAAAAAAAATCTTTGGCTAGGTAGTCATTTATGTGTATGTATACATACAAACACACATACACACACAGTATTTTACTTCACTGAAATTATACATATGTACATATACGCTATTTGAATTATTTTACAATTTACCAAGATAAGAGGCAATTAGAAGAGCAAATAAAAATGGATGAAAATGAGCTAAATAATCATTGCCTAAAATGCTACAAAATTATTTTGAAAAATCTAGGAAAGGAAGTCACTCCTTTGAAATATCAAAACTAAGGTTTTGATGCCATATTGTTGCTTTTACGTTAATAACAAGTTCTAATATGTTTAAAAATAAATATCTTGACCAGTAACAGGTGAGCAAATCAGACTGATGACTGAAACAAGCTAAACATGCTGACCTGAGATTCAAGAATCAGTGAGTAATAACAAAAGTATTTATTTTTTTAATGACACTGGTTTAGCATGAAGTAATAAAATATTTAGTATGTTCACAGTTGAGAATGATTTTAGAAAGAAATTGTTGGCAAATTAGTGGGAACACTTCTAAAGGGGAAGATGCATAATTCATTAAAAATTAACTGAATAAAAATGTTTTAAAAATCTTAAAGCTTGGAATAATAGAGTGTTTTAAATGTTTTCTTTTCATAGATTTTAATTTTTTTTCTTAATGCAGAAACAAAAGATAATCAAAAAGGGGACAAAAGGAATATCCATCATACATCCCACTAAGAAGGGCCTATCACTATTAATATTTTCTTGCAGATTTTCCCAGATCTCTTTTCTTCCAACATACATACAATAACCTTAAATATTTTTTACAAAGATGTAATGAATATCATAGGTACGATGTGGTTTTTTTTTTTTTGTGGATATCTTTCCATAGCAATGGGTAAATTTCTCCAAGATCATTATTAATGATTATATGCAATCCACTCATAGATCTTGTATTCCATTGTACCATCATTTACTTATTCATTCTCCTATAATTGGACATTTGGTATTGTTTCTAACTTTTAATTATTATAAGCAGCACAAAACAGAAATGATTTTTAAAAATTGTTAACAAGAATGAAATACATTTTGAATTGAAAAAAACAAGAAACAAAATTAAAACCTCCCAACATTTAAAAAGGGAAAGATAAAGACTCAAAATAATTTGCAAAAATTTCCCCAGTGCACCAGTTACCAATTCTAACTTCTAGAAATACTCATTTCCAAACAATTAATTATTGTAACCACATAGATTTGAACAAATTGCCTTTGACTTTTTTAACTTTAAATGTTTGTCCCTGTATTTCTTAGTTTGATATCTTTATCAATTTTAATAAAAATTACCTAGATTAACTCAGTTTGATATCTTTATCCAGCTTAAGGTTAATATCACATTTTCCTCATTGACTAAATTAAGTGGCTTCCCACTATTTTTCTGTGTTCTGAAATAAACTAACATGGAAATAATTTATTCTGTGATATTTCAAATAATTAATTAGTAAATCTAACACTATTAGTGTGTTTCGGAGAGAGTGGTTTTTAATAAATATTTCACAATTGCTCCTATATTTATTGGCCTGTATAGATATTTTAACTTGTGCCAACTCATATTTTATAATTTTTATACAATTTCAGCCACTTTGCTTGAGTAATTAAAGTTATGTATGACTAGTATAATAGTTTAAGAAATCTTATTTTCTTCTCCATTCTTATTTTAATTTTGTTTTGTCTCTTTTCATTCTTAGATTTGCCAGGAATTTTAAATTTTGTATTATTGGGTTACTAACAAAATCAACATTTAAGTTTGTTATCCATCTCTTATTTTTCTAATGTTTAAATCACTTTGTCTTCATATAAACATCTATATTTTCAGAAACAATGGTGCCCATCCAACTCTAGATTGCTGGAAAATTTTATGATCCTTAGTGGTTAACCCAAATTTCTTATTTTTAAAGACTCTCACTGGCCAACCACATACACACATACTGATGTATAAAAGCCCATACGTAACACAGGTAAGAAGATCTTTCTTAAAAAAATTACTGGACTCATACCATACTATGTAGAAAGATGTCTTAAAAAATATCTTCTGCCTATATCTCGTATGTTCAGATTGGCAGTATTTTCATCTGTATTAATTTCTAAATATCCTATAAAAGTGATCTTACTCTTTGAATAACTGCTATTGTGGAAAGTGTGTTTTTATGAGCTTTGTATTTTATAACATGTTAAGTATTTGATTTTATAGTGTTACACGTTGAGACAGTAATCCATACCATTTATGTGTTTTAAATCTATTTATTTTTCTTTTCTTGGCATAGTATAGTGCCAATATTTATGTATTATCTCTAGACACTTGACAATTGGAATAGTGGGGGAAGGAGACAGCTAATGATTTTTAAGTACCTATCATATAAAAATGCTTTCAATATTTATCTCATTTAATCCCCATAACAACCCAGTGAGGTAAGAATTATTATCTATACTTTGGTCCAGTGGAAAAATAGATTTAAAGCTAAGTGATTTGCCCATCACATCTTTAGTACGTGGTGGGGCTAGGACTCAGAATTGGGCGCGTGTGACGCCAAAGCCCGATGCCCTTTTTAGTAAATTAGTGTCTTTCAGGGAGATGTAATTTCTATTAGGGGTGTACAGAGTTTGATATATATCTAATTGTTGTACATTTACTGTATTATTCATTTCTTTGCCGTCCTTATTCAATTTTTAATGGGGATTTACCCGGGATAATTGGATGCCTTAATTTAATAGTGGATTTTTAGAAATGTGTGTTCCCTAGGCAATCAATCTCATCTGTGCTGTGGCTTCAACAGCCCCACTCCTGCCTGTCAGCTTCGAGACTCTTATTTGAGCTTCAGACTTGAGCTTGGCAACTGTTTTTTAAAACTCAGATTAAATATTTTACCATATTGGATTGATTTTTTAGGATCATTAATAAACATTTACTCAGGAACATTTGGAAAACAATGAGAAATATGAGAAGTATAATAAAATCCATCTCTACTTCCACAAGCTGAGAGAACCACTAATGTTTTTATAAATCTTTTTGTGCAGTCCACTTTGTCTTTTATAGGCACGCATATATGTTTTATTGATCAACTGGAATCAAACCAGTTGTTCTAGTTTCTCAATTTTCTTTTTACTTAATATAATGTGAATATTTTCATGTTATTAAATACTCTTCAGGAACGTCGGATTTTTTTATTAGCCCATTGTATTGTGTTGCGTGAATGTATTATGGTGTAATAACTCCATACTGTTGGGCATTTAGGACTACAATTATATATAATTCTTATGCAAATAAAGGGATGGGTATTGGTGCATGTTTTGAATTGCACATAGTTACATAACACATGAACTTAACTATTGATAAAATGTCATCAGGCAGGGTGGCCTTGGAATAGAGCACCCAAAAACCAGAGGTGGTGAAATATGTATCGAACCTTCTTCCATATCAGTTTCTCCTAATGGTGCACTCCATCTCAGGCTGGATTTCATCATGAGCTCTCTCTCCAGTGACATCCCCAAAACTTGCTCTCCACAAAACCTGCGTTCTTTAATCAGTCATTCCATTAGGGGGCCCAATGCGGCCAATATTTTTCTGTGCCAGTGACAACGGATATAAGAACTAAGGTGACCCTTCTAAATAATAATCTTCTAAGGACTGGTGAATGTAGAAACCACATTTCAAGTGGAATTAAATGCTGTAGTATACATCTTGATGAGACTATTCATTACCAATGCTGCTTCTCTTCTTGGCATCCCCTGAATTTCTTCTTACACTTTCTCAAATCTGTTATCTGTACATTTTTGCCTTCCTGTAAGTGGTTTGTGAAATAAAGAGAACATTTACTCCCCATTTGACTATTTTATAATAGCTTCTAAATAGGAAAGTTGGGAGAAAATGTTCACATATAATGTGAAGCTATTGAATTTTTTCATAAAAGGCGAGAAAAAGCAAAAAAAAAAAAATCTCATTTCACCTAATGCATTTCACAGATTGCCACAAACTAAGACTCTTTATCATTGGAAAGAAAATGCTGCTTTCCCTCAATAGGAAACAAACATATTTGCATCATAACAGAATGAGGAAGCTGTAAATAGAAGGGTAAAGTTTGGTTGTTGCTATGCAGACTGAGCTGTCATAAACTTCAGAGATATTTGGAGAATATTTTCACACAAAAGGTGAGAATCAAATCATTTATTCATTATAATCTATGATTTACTTCCCATACATAAATAAGCACTTAAAAAAATACCAAAATCTCAGTCTCTTCTATCCCACTTCCAACAACCATCCAGAGCAGCTTCATCATCTGTCTTGATGACCCTTTTAAAACTTTGATTTCACGTTTTGTTTCCAGGAACTTCTATATGCACCTGGTTTCAGTCAATACTGGACATGCCACTGATCTCTTCATCTCTTTGACTTGCTCCAACTTGCACTCTCCTAGAGAAGCCATTCTTTTATATCCACTCTGTTATCCAATCCTGATGTAGTTCCTCTGCCTTTTCCATGTCCATTGTCACTTTCCTGGTTATGATGGCTTCCCTTTCCTGCCTGCATTTGTTGAGTGCTTTATCTCTTTGACTTCCTGCCACTCTTGCCTGCTGTAAAATTCATTAACGTAATTTCAATTAATCCCTAGATTCTAATTTCTCTTGCTGCTTTTATTACCCCCGAACCGTCAAGAACTAATAGAATTATGTTGTCGAGCAAATCCTTTACACACCCATACCATTTAAATTCACTGGCATTCTCACTACTAGTAAGAATCAAAAAATCACATTCATAATTTCTTGGGGACACCTATCCTCATGTCTGCTGCAATTCTTTTTTTTTTTTTTTTAAGGATTTATTTATTTGAGAAAGAGAGGAAGCAAGAGACAGAGCATGAACGGAGGGGGAGGGGCAGAGGAAGAGGGAGAAGCAGACTCCCCACTGAGCAGGGAGCCCAATGCGGGCTCCATCCCAGGACCCTGGGATTATGACCTGAGTCACCCAGGCATCCCCAAATGCTGCAATTTTTTGTGCTCTTTTTAAGTTACAGTCATGACTTCCAGTTCCTCAGTTCTGGACGGATACTTTCTAAACTACTCAGGATGAGGGGGTCATTCAATGTGGGTACGTCTACTCCACCATCTTCACAGTATTACTCCCACCTGCTTCTTTGTGTCCTACATTCCAGAAAGAGTTGCTTATTGTGGTTCTAAAACTTTCGTAAATCATAGAACCATCTGAGGAGCTTAGAAATGCAGGTTTCCTCTGTTTACTTTGAGGATGATGATAATGATTAAGCAAGTCTGCAGCGCAGTTCAAAGTGTATGAGCACACGAAGGGATTCTATTGCAGGAGAACCACAGACACTCTGAGAGACACTGTCAGAGTCAAGGCTCACTTTCTATTGTCCTCCCACTAGAACTGCTGGTAAAAGACAGGTCACCCTGTGAAGTTTGAATTTCAGATAAATGACAGAGAACTTTTTAGCCTAAGTATGCCCCAGATCTTGCAAGAGATGAAAAAAATTATTTGTTGTTTATCTGCAACTCAAATGTAACTGGTCATCCTATAATTTTATTTGCTAAGTCTGGAACCCTATTCCTTGCCCTACTTAAGGCTTTGTATCACCTTCCTTCCTTCATCTCTGATGATTCTTAGTAAACAGCAAAGCACTGATGCCTATAAATGTGCTTAACACTCGGCTCCCCTCTATGCTCGGGACCATACTTACCTCTGACTTTGTTTCCCACCAGCATTTCTCTTTATATTTCTCCAGACATTATCTAACTATGATGATTCATCATTGCATTTATTTCTGCTGTGCCTTTCATGCAGATCAACCTACTTTCCTATACTCCAGATTTCTGCTTAATAAAATTCTGTTTCCCCTTTAATGCTTGACTGAGTCATGTTTCCACAAGACCCTGTGTATACCTCCATGGTTGTAACAGCTTCTCTCTCATAATAATGTATTGATAGGTGGGATTTCCCCATTAATCTTCAAGTTGGGGGCTGGGACTATACCCAGTGCCTAATAGAGCCAAGTGTACAGTAGGAACTCAGTGTTTTGAAAGACTCTATAAATGTAATCCCGCCTTCTGCACTAAGTAAGCCTCCTCTGTTCTCATCTGACCATTGCTGCCTTCCTGGCCTTGGGATAGAAGTCTTTGAGTATTTATTTTACTCACCATTTCTCAATCCTGATTATGTCATGAAAAATCACAAGGCTCATTGAGTCTGGCATCCACCTCCACATGTAAGTCACTGTCCTATAACACAAAGATCATTTGCAACAGAACTTCCAAAACAGTTGCCATGCTATGCAGTGTGTCACAAATGGGTATATGGATATACTGAGAAATGGATTTCCATCAGCTTGGGCCAGTTATTCCCAGGCACCAGCAGCCCAATTTCCCCGTGGTGTGCTATGGGGTACTAAAGATTTGGAATCACTGCTTTGTGGGTAACAGTGGAATAAATGAGTAGATCATTGCTGTTTACTAAAGTTTAATCTTGGGTGAGTTGCTTAACTTCTCGATAAGTTTCTTTTGCAGGATTGTGTCAAGGTTGAGCTGATGTTATTCATGAGAACACTTAGCTTTATTTCATTACTGCAGTGGCGATGATCATGGATGACACAGAAATTAGATGTTCTGTCCTTAAAGAGATGTCGGTATAGTTGGGGAGACAAATACACAGACAGAAAATAATTACCAAAGCAGTCTGTGATAAGTGCCAAATGCGTGTTCCAAAAAAAAGTGCTAGAGCAGTCAGGAGTGTGGAAGGGAGGGCTATTCCAGAAGGTAAATAGTGGGTCTTCAAAGATGGGTAGGAGACCTTTGGGTAACAAGGAACTGGCTGACATTCATTATCCAAAGGTATTATTTCATTACAAGAAGGAAACTAAGATACAAGCCATTTTGTATTTTCCAGGGTAAAATCATCAGCAAGTAGCAAATTTCAAATGTAATTTATTTGAAAATTTTGAGACATAATTTGAAAATAATTTAAATGACATATCCCATTTCTCCTCACCCCCTTTTAGTTAAATGATTGAAAAATAAGAAAATCATCCATATTATTTAATTTCCTCTGTCTTTGCTTACGTTGGGTGGGTCTTTGCTGTTTGTGTTGTCTGTGTTTACTGTGGTCTTTCTTTTTTCTCTTTCTACTTGCTCTCCCTGACCCCCCCCCCCCCCCCCCCCCCCCGTATACGATTAGAATGACTTTAGATAAAGGAGGGAGATAACTAGAAGTCAGGATTCTTAGTGCAGGGACAGGTGGCCCCTCTGTGATCTCAGCCAGTTGCAGTTTTTGATCAGCCATAACAAAGAAAAGGAGGAAAAGGGTAAAATGAGAAGGACAAGAGTCGTCTGCAAAACCATCCACCTCCTGACTCCGTGACCTCCAGCCCATGGGTTCTTTTCTTTGGCTACTTAGTCAGGATTTAAAACTACGGAAAGTGAGCTGAAGAACTGGAAAGTAGTACCTGCCTTTTAAAAATTTCCTAAATCGGTCTCATCAGCAGAAGCTTTACTATAATGCTGGGAATACATTTCCTTTTAAGAAACATTTGCTCTACCGGCTGCTTTGACTTGTGGTTTATCTTAAAATGAGTCAACCTCACAGATATCTTAAAAAACACTTCAGTGTTACAGAATTAGCCCTCAACCCCAACCTGAGTACACAACATTAGCTTCCTGTAAATTACTATATAAGCTCAAAACCATTTAGGACATGGAGCACTTGATTCTTTCCAGGCACAATCAATGCAATATCATCTTTCCTCCATGGGGGAGGTACGATTGAGATTTTGTTCTCCCTATGTGATGCATTAGTACATATTACTGTACTAATACAGGTATTACACAAATGAAAATTATATTTTAATGCTAAGGACTTTTTTGTACTTATTAAGAAGACCAATAGCATTATTAAGCAATTGACTCAGATGGAAAATTTTTACTGTAGTCCCTAAGAGATAGATCAAGGAGAGCTGAGGTTCTGGGAAAATGGATCAGAGGTTTCCATGAAATTGCTTAGAAGAAGAAAGTTGCCTTAATTTCTCCCTGAAACTTCCCTTGGTGGTCTCCCATTTCTTTTCAGCAGTGTCATGAAGTCAGACTCTAGTGTGTTATTTTCAGCCCCTGAGTCCCATTGCTCAAGAGTACCAGACCCTAGATGGGGCAGGATTTTGTTGAGTGATTATGAGCTGCACTCAGGGATCTGGTGTGCTTCTTTGGCATTCCTTTTTATATCTCCACCAAAATTTATTCATCCTTTATCTGAGTCCTATTTGTCTTACACTCTGCTAATTAATAATGAGTTAATTAAACAGATAAACCCATTGAGATAATGTGAATCAAATGATAGACCTTATGAAATGACATTAATGATATGAATTTCAGACAATGTGCAAGTCTATGGGGAAAATATTTTCATTAATAACAGTTTATGTGAATTGATTAGATCATTCTTTTGGCATTTCACAAATGACACAGTGTAGGCAGCATCTTCTATGGAAGCTGAGACTTGAAGAAGTTGTGGACATGACTCAGAGCAATTCTAGAAGGAGCAGCATGATCATACATAGGCTATTTTGGCTTATGTATAATGGTGAATGTAAATTCAAAGATCCTTAAATATTAATGACAATAATAAATGGACAATCAGTTGTTGTAAGCACAACTCTTTTGGCTTACCCAAAATAGACAGGCTGTGGATTTTTGAGGTCAAATGGAAAAAGAAGAAATGTATGTCATCTTTGTTGGTTTTCCTATTATTAGTCAAAAAATAGGAGAGTTTATAGCTTCCAATAGTCTGTGCTGGATGGGAGCAAAAACATGAAAAAAATGCAGAAAAATAAAATTGGGAGTAATTCAACAATTTACTTAAGAATGAGACATTTTAGTCTACCTCTTCCAATTATTATTATAAGAACTATAATTTAATAGCATTGTATATTGCTTTGCTTCTTTTCCTTTCTCATTTAATTCTGGTGATGTTTCATACGAATACTGTAATTAATCATGAAAAGTTTCCTTTTTGGAAGAAGGTATAACTCTATCTAAAAATTGGAGTCTGCTTTTAGTATGTCATGGTGAAGGCTGTCTGTAGGCCTGTCATTGCAAATCTCACTATATACCTTGGTATTCTTACTCTGTTCACCTTTGTCTTTGCCTTGGAGCATGTCCAAAAGCTAGATCTTGCTACATCAGAGCAGAACACAAGTGTCTCGGATTATAGGGGATGTGAACTGAGACCAACATGTGTACCTTTCTGCCTCTGATTATCACGTTCCGAAACAAAGATGTACATTTCATGCTTATTTATTTTACATGCATGGATTCATATGCATATACCGATATACACCCTCATTTGTAAGGATGATTTGTTGTAACAGAAAATGTCACAACAGCTTCTGTCATTATTGAAAATTTCCTCCACAAATACATTGTACATTAATGCAATCAATCGACAGGAATATAAAGACTACACACACAAACACACACAGAGAGACACATGCACATAATCTTCAATTAATAATAATTTACTTATCAGAATTTAGAACCTAAACTATTTAAAAATCATACTAAATTCCCTTTAAGGGATAGTGAATCCCTCATGGACACAAAAATCCTGGGCATTCCTCAGAATTCTCATTGCAATCATATTTTTATTCAATTGATTTGTTGTATGTCTACCTCTGAACAAATATCTGTAGCCAAAGGTATGGGCTTTGCTGGTTGGGTTAGCTTAATGCACATGCTAAATCCTGTGGGTAAAGACAGATTTTTAGAAACATTGTTTCCTTAAATGGAAACTAACAATTGTTGAAAAGAAGGAATGAATGCTGGGGAGGCAACCAATGGATTAGAGGGGTAACAAATCTGATGTAGGATTATTTTAGAGTGCGGTGAAATTTTGTGGTCGTACTGAAGCCAACCCTTGTACAACAGCCTACGTGTTCAGAAGAGCAACTATACACTGGACGGTGCACTGATGGGGTATAGGCCAGTAGACCAGCAGGGAATGATGGCCCAAGGTAAGGCTGGCTTTGTGAGGCATGCGGATATTGTGGTAACCTTCCAAACAGAGCTGAGCTGAGTGCTCTTGATAACATGGAGTGCAGCAAGAGCAAGCCAGGCCTCAGTTGTTTTGGCACAGGAACAAAGGAGTTGAAGGACTTTCAACAGTCACGTATTGGCACTTCCAAACTGGTCCCACCCAACACTCTACCAGCAAGAACAGAGATGCTTTAAAAAGATGACAAGGCACACACCCCCCCACCAGCTTCCACCCCCATTGGAACGAAATATTCAGATTGCAGTGATATCTTTTACACAGGGAGGGAGACTTTAAAAAGAAAGACTTCCAAGTGTAGACCAGAAGACCAATGTGGTCTTTACGAGTTTGCATTCAGTTCTTTTATCTCACCCACATTTTGGCAATGACTCAAAAGAGTTGTGTTTTTGCTTCCAGACTCCACCTTTAAACCAGCTTTCATAATTGGCATTAGAGTTCTCTTCCTGAATACAGATCTGAGATCTCTATTAATACTCCCCACTTGAAAGCCTTGGTGGTTGTCTTTGTGCTCCTAAAATATAATCCAAGTTGCTGATATGGCCATCTTGGCCCATCACAGCCCCATTGCAGTATTCCTTTTTAGTCTCCTCTCCAGCTATAAATTCTCCCCATCCCACCTTCTTGCCTATCCTTTCTTTGCTCAGACCAAACAGGAGTGCCCCCACTCCCCAAAATCACCTGCACTTTTTCTGTGCCTTTGCTCCTACAATTTCCTTTGTCAAGAATGCCCATCCTTTTTTTGTAACCATGAAATACTAGTTATCACTCAAGACCCTGCTTTAAAATCACCTCTTCTGTGAAGTCCTCTTAGATCCCTGAAAAACAAAGTAATTATTTCCTACAATAAGCACCCAAAATAATTAGTTAATTGTTTTGTACTTATTAGTTTTATTTTTTATGGCTGAAAAACACCCCATTGTATATATAACCACAATTTTTTATTTATCCATGCATCCATTGATAAACCCTTAGGTTGCTTCTGTGTCTTGGATATTGTAAATAATGCTGCAATGAACGTGGAGGTGCAGATACCTACCTGTCTAAGTTAGTGGGTTTTTCCCCTTTCATTTTCTTCAGATAAATACCCCAGATTGGGATGAGGGATCACATAATTGTTCTATTTTTAATTTTTTGAGGAATCTCTCTACTGTTTTTCATAGTGGTTGTGCTAATTTACCACAACAGTGCACAAGATTCTCTTTTCCAATATCCTTGCCATCCTTGTTATTTCTTGTTTTTTTGGTAATTGCCATCCTAACAGGTATGAGGTGATATTTTATTATAGTTTTGATTTGTATTTTCCTGATGATAAGTGATGATGAACATGTACATGAATGCCATCTGTGTCTTCTTTGGAAATATGTCTATTCAGATCCTCTGCCCATTTTTAATCAGATTGTTTTTAGCCATTGAGTGTGTGAGGTTTTAATTTATTTTGGGTATTAATCCCTTATCAGATACATGATTTGCAAATATTTTCTTCCATTTTGTAGGTAGTCTTTTCATTTTGTGGATGGCTTCTTTTGTTGGGCAGAAGCTTTTTAGTATGATATAGTCCCCCTTATTTATTTTTGCTTTTGTTGCTTTGTTTTTGGTGTCAGATTCAAAATATCATTGCCAAGACCTCAATCAGGGAGGTTGCTGCCTATTTTCCTCCAGGGATTTTATGGTTTTGGGTCTTACTTTTAAGTCTTTCATCCATTTTGAATTAATTTTTTTGAATGCTGTGAAATAATGGTTGAGTTTTATTCTTTTGCATGTGGCTGTCCAGTTTTCCCCAAACCATTTATTGGAGAGACTGTCCTTTTCCCATTGTATAACTTGGGTCTTTAATTACAAATTAATTGACCATATATGTGTGGGTTTATTTCTGGGATCTCTATTCTGTTCTGCTGATCATTGTGTCTATTTTTATGCCAGTGCCATAATGTTTTAATCACTGTAGTTTTGTAATATAATTTGAAATCAGGGAGCACGATTCTTCTAGCTTTGTCATTTCTCAAGATTGCTTTGGCTGTTTGGGACCTTTGTGGTTCATACACATTTCAGGATTATTTGTTCTATTTCTTTGAAAAATGCCATTGGAATTTTGATAAGGATTGCACTGAATATGTAGATTCCTTTGAGTAGTATGGACATTTTAATAATATTGATTCTTCCAATCCATGAGCATGGAATATCTTTCCATTTATTTGTGTCTTCTTCAATTTCTTTCATTAATGTCTTGCAGTTTTCAGTATACCAGTCTTTCACCTCCTTGGTTAAAGTTATTCCTAGGTACTTTATTCTTTTTGATGCAATTATAAATGAGACTGTCCTATTTCCCAGCTTCTTAACACACAAAAAAAGAAGCAAATTATTTAATATTAAATACATTCTATTCCAAAATAATTATAAGCAATTTGAATCATCATAACATATGGATACTAAAAAGAAAGGCTTCCCAGACATTGAAAGTGCTTCTTGGGTGGCATCCACACCTCTGGCTATAGCCTAGGGCATGGTGTGGCTAAGCAAAGGCACCTGAATTCTGATGCATGTTGTAGACACTCTATAGCTTGTCTTTTACTACTGTGTCCTGGAATCTTTTTTTTTTTTTTTAAGGTTGTATCCCAATAATCCTCTGTCTTGCTAACAGAGACTATCTATATGTAATGGGAAGAGGGAGGAGAAATTACTTATGTATTTTTCTTTTCCTAATGTGTTATTTTCTGGTTATAAAAGCAACATATGCTCATTATAAGGATTTGGAAAATATAGACAAAAACAAATAAGGAGAAAAAAGCCTCCTTTAATTCTATCACCTGAGGTCAAACTTTGATTTATTTTCAATTCTTTATCTCCTATCCCCTTCCAGCTACCGACCTATTTTCTCTGCTTCCCTTTACAGAAAACGTCCTCAAAAGAGTTGTCTTTTCTGTGAATCCTCTTTTCCGTTTTTCTCCTGAGCCCAGTCCAGTCATGTTTAGACTACATCTTAGACTATTGGCTCTCAGGTCACAAATGAACTCCATGGTTCTAAATCCAGTGACCGGTCCTTAAGCAGGTTTGGACACATTTGTTAGTTATTTTCTTCTTGAAACTGTTTTCATTTCTTCCCAAGACACTACTCTGGTTTCCTCCCATTCTTCTAGCTCCTTCTTCACAGTTTCTTTAGTCTGTATTTGTTTCTTTATCTTTCCTACCTCTACACATCAGGGCAGCTCAGGGCTTGCAGTCACTCCCTTGTGTGACCTCATCTAGCCTCACAGCTTGAAATATTAAATTCATATCTTTAGCCAGGACTGCTTCTCTGAACACTATAATCATGTTTCCAGTTGGCTCTCTTGATAGGCATATTAACTTGAACTACACCAAACTTTTCATTACCCCACCATCATACTCTTTCCATAACTTTTCTCATTTTGGCAAATGGTAATCCATTCTTCCATGTCATTCAGATGAAAAATCTTGGAGTCAGCCTTGATTCCTCTCTTTCTTCTCTCATACTTCCATACAATCAATTGATAAATCTCGTTGGCCTTAGTTTCATAATATATTTCTGAATTCAACCATTCTCTTGACTTCCTCCTTTACCAGCCTGGGCTGAGCTACCATACCGTCACTGGGTTATTGCAATAGCTTGTTCAATGGTCTTCGAGCCTTGCCTCCTTTAGTTAATTAATCCAGCAAAAACCTAAGTTCTCATAACACACCTTGTTCATAACTTTTCAATGTGTTCCCCACTCGTATCTTTAGTTATACATGATCTGGCACTTGGTTAAGTCAGCAATATCACCTCTGTTCATTCTTCCTCTGCTTATTATACTCCAATCGTAATGGCCTCCATATTGTTCCTTGTACATATAACATGTTCTTGCCTCAGGTCATTTGTGTCTGTGGTTCCCTTTGCCTAGAATTCCCTTTCCCCAGACAGCTTCCCAACTCATTTGCTCTCTTGCTTCCTTTATATTTCTGTTCAGAGGAATTTTTTATTAGTGACATCTTTTCCAATCATTTTATGTAAATTAGAAGATATTTTCTTCTGGCTTATTTAAGTTCTTTCAACTGCCATAGGAATTTTAGAATCAGCTTGTCAATTTTTACCAAAAAATCCTGCTGGGATTTTGACTGGGGTTGCACTGAAACTAGAGATCAATCTGGGGATAAGTGATGCCTTAAAAACAGGCTTTTCTGACACATGACAACAGTATATCTCCATTTATTTAGGTCCTCTTCAATTTCTCACCAGTGTTTTGTAGTTTCTACTATACAGGTCTTGCACATCTTTTGTCAGATTTAACACTAAGTATTTCATATTTTTGATATGATTCTAAGTGTTAGTGTTTGGTGGCATGAGCCTACCGGTTGATGCTGAAAAGGCACTTGAGAAAATCCAACATCCATTCTTTATAAAAGGACTCAGCATGCAGGGAGAGAAAGGCAATCTCAACCTAATGAATGGCATCTATGAAAACCCTGAGTGTGCTTAATGGCAGAAGACTGAATGATTTCTCCCTGAGATTAGAAACAAGATTATTCAGTATTTTAGGAGAGGTCCTAGCCCATACAGGGAAGCCAAAAAAAAAAAAAAAAGAAGAAAAAAAGAAAGAAAGAAAAAAGAAGAAATACATCCAGATTGGAAAGGGAAAATTAAAAAAATATAAAATTGTCCCTACTCATAGAAGAGATATGATATATATACATATGTATATATGTAGAAATTGGAATCCAATGGAATATATAAAAAACATTACCAAAGACTAATAAGAGATTAACAAAGTTCCAAGATACAAGATCAGAATACAAAAAAATCATATTTTTAACAAAAGATGTGCAAGATCTGTACATTAAAAACTATAAAACATTGGTGAGAAATTCTTAGATCCAATGCAATCACAATCAATGAACACTGGGCAATTAAAATTTTAAGAATAAAATTTTTAGTGTCACATCAAAAATATGAAATAGTGATAAATTCTTACATGCTGGGATTAATCACACTTGGTGATTACATATTATCTTTTAATATATTTTCAGAACCATATCACTAACATTTTGTTTAGAATTTTTGCATCCATTTTATGAGGGATATTGGCCTACGGACTTCTTTTCTATTCTTAAAGCATATTTTGGCTGGTTTTGGGTAAAATTGGTATCAAAAAATAAACTAAGAAGTATTCCCTCCTCTTTAATTTTCTGGAAGAATTTGTGTAAAATCGGTATTATTTCTTCCTTAAAGGTTTGTTAGGATTCACCAGTGAAACCATTTTCATCCAGAGTTTTCTTTGTGGGATGGTTTTTAAATACAAACTGAATTTATTCAATAGAAGTAGATCTATTCAGGTTTTCTATTTCTTCGTGAGTAAGGTTTGGTGGTTTGTATCTTTCAAAGAATTTGTCCATTTCATCTAAGTTGTTAAATTTGTTAGCATAAAGTTATTCATAGTAGTTAGCATAAAGTTATTCATAGTAGTCCCTTATTATCTGTAAAATCTATACTGATGATACTTCTTGCATTGTTGCTAGTGTTAATTTTTTTTCTTCTTTCCTTTTACCTTCTGCTTCATCTGGATAAAATGTCACTCTCATTAATCATCTCAAAAAACAAGCTTTTGTTTCCATTTTCTTTCTCTAGAGTTTTTCTGATTTTTATTGCATTAATTTTCTTTTTAATCTTAACTATTTCCTTTTGTCCTACTTACTTTAATATGCTTTTCTTTTTCAAATTTCCTAAGGCAGAAATGGAAGTCATTGATTTGAGAGTTTTCCTCTTCCAAATACAAGTATGGGATACTATAAACTTTCCTGCCTTAGTACTGTGTTAGCAATATTCCACAGATTTTGAAATGTGCTTTCATTTTACTCAATTAAAAATACCTTCTCTTTTCCCTTTTGATTTCTTTTATTTGAAACAAGTATGTAGAAGTGTTACTTAGTTTCCAAATATTTGGAGATTTTTCAGAGATCTTTTTGCTAATGATTTCTTCTTCTTTTTTTTTTTAATGATTTCTAATTTAATTCCATTATAGTTAGGGAACATACTTTGTTTGACTTTACTATTTTAAACATATTAGAACTTATTTATTGTCCAGAATATCATTTATTTTATAAATATTACATACACACTTGAAATAAATGCATATTCTGTTAGTGTTGGGTGAAGAATTCTATAAGTATCAATTACATCAAATTATTGATAGTGTTAAGTCTTCTACAGGCTTACAGATTTTCTGTCTACTTGTTCTATCAGATATTGTATGAGGGGTATAGAAATTTCCAACGTAACTGTAGATATATATATTCTCCCTTGCCATCCTATCATTTTTTTCTTTGTATGCTTCGAAGCTGTTATTAGGTGCATAACTGTGTAGATTTATTATACAATCTTGAGAGTAGATCCTTTATTATTATGATATGACTTTTATCTAAGATAATATTCTTTCCTCTATAATCTACTTTGTCTGACATTAATACAGCTACTCCAGATTTCTTTTGATTAGTGTTTCCATGATTTCCTTTTCTATACTTTTATTTCTTTAATTTTCAACCTATTTGTATCTTTATATTTAGAGTGTGCCTCTTTTTTGTGGCATATAGTTGAGTCTTCCCTTTTCTATCCAATCTGACATTGCCCTTGAATTAGCTGGTTTAGATCATTTTGATTTATGTAAGTACTGATATGGTTAGTTTCAAATCTAATACCTGCTATTTATTTTCCACTGTTCCATTTATTCTTTGCTCACTTTTCCCTTATTTTCACTTTCTTATAGATTGTTTTTATGATTTTTATGATTTCTGTTTCATTCTATTTTTGGCCTCTTAGCCATGTCTCATTGTCTCATTATTTTAATAGCTGCTTTAGAGTTTACAATATGTATCTTTATCTCACATGTTCTATTTTCTTTTTTTTCTAAGATTTTTAAAATTTATTTGTCAGAGAGAGAGAGAGAGGGCACACAAGCAGGGGGAGCAGCAGAGGAAGAGGGAGAAGTAGGCTCCCTGCTGAGCAGGGAGCCCGATGCCAGACTCAATCCCAGAACCCTGGGATCATGACCTGAGCTGAAGGCAGACACTTAACCGACTGAGCCACCCCTGCATTCTCACATGCTCTATTTTCAAATATTATTTAACACATCACATATGGTACAAGAGTGTTACAATAGTATATACCATTTCTCTCCTCCGGGCCTTTGTACTATGACTTTTAGGCCCTATATTTGCCCATATATTTCAGCTTTATACTACATTGTCATTATTTTTGTGTAAGCAGCCAATTGTTTTAAAAAATTGATGTATTTAAAGAAAAGTTTTATGTATTTTTTTCCAAGTAATTAGTTCTGTTGTTTTCCATTCTTTTTGGTAAATATATATTTTCATTTCATATACTTTTTCTTTGTCTTGAATGATTTTAATATTTCTGGGAGGGGAGGTTTGCTCTAAAAATTCTTATTTTGCCTTTGCTGTGGAAAGATGTTTTGCTGGGTATGGAATCACAAGTTGAGAGTTTTTTCTTTTGTTATTCTAAAGTTGTAGTTCCAGTGTTTTCTTGCTTACATCATTTCTCGTAAGAATTCTGTCATTCTCATCTTCTTTCTTGGTATATAACCTCTTTTACTCCCCGATTTTAAGATTTTCTCTTTGTTGCTAGTTTCAAGGAATTTGATTATGAGCTGACTTGGTATTTTTTTTTCATGTTTTTTGTGCTTGGATCCATTGATTTTCTAATATCTGCAGTTTTATAGCTGCTACTAAATTTAGAGAATTCCCAACTATTATTTTTTCAAGCAATTTTTCTGTAGACTACTTTCTCTCTTCTTTATTAGAACTTTAATTACAAATGTATTATGCCACTTGTAGTTGTCCCCCAGCTCATTAAATTCTTTTTTTTTTTTAAGATTTTGTTTATTTATTTGAGAGAGAGAATGAGATAGAGAGCATGAGAAGGGGGAGGGTCAGAGGGAGAAGCAGACTCCCTGCTCAGCAGGGAGCCTGATGCGGGACTTGATCCCGGGACTCCAGGATCATGACCTGAGTCGAAGGCAGTCGCTTTAAGTCTCTGCATTTCATTTTATATTGCTTATGCAACTCTTTTGTTGCTTTTGATTAGTTAATTTTTCTCCTCATTATATGTCATATTTTCCTGCTTGTCTGCATGCCTGGTAACTTTTCACTGGATGCCAGGCATTGTGAATTTTACTTTTTTTGAATAGTGAACACTTTGGACCTCTTGTAATATTTTTGTGCTTATTTCTCAGTCAATGTTACTTGCAAGTAGTTTGATCCTTTCAGGCCTTGCAGATTAGGTGGGTCCAGTGAGGTGCTTAGACTAGAACCAATTAATTTCCATTCCCCATACAAGAATGTCATGTGTACTTTACCCAATGCCCCAGAAATTAAGAGTTTTTTGTAATCTGGTTGGTAGGTACAGACATTACTCTCTGTGCTATGTGACAGCTGCTGGGTACTGTTTCCTCTCATTTTTTTCAGGTGGTTCTTTCTCTAGCCTCAGGTAGTTTGATCACATACATGCACTGATCAGTCATCAAGGAGGACCACTGATCATTAGTTAACAGGAATCTCTGGATTTTTCTGTCTGCAACACCTTTCCTCTCCTGTACTTTGTCCTGATAACTCTAACTTGATCTTTCTGGACTTCAGCTCTGTCTCAACTCGGGAAGTCCACTGGGTTTCACCTGGGTTATATCTCCCTGTGCTATTGTCTGGAATCTCTCTCAAGGAAGTAGCTATGGACGATCATGTGGCTCATGTTGTTTATTTCCCATCTCTCAGGGATCACTGTCCTTTGTTGCTTGACGTTTTGTGTTTTAAAAAGTGTTCGTATATCTTGTCCAGTTGTTTGATTGTTTCAGTTGGGACTACATATCTAGTTCTTGTTACTACATCTAGGTTGGGTACACGAGATTCTGTTTGTTGTTAAATAGAAGCTTTGATTAGATTTATTTCATTAGGGTCAGAAAATATGGCCATATGAGTTCTGTTTCTTATGTTTACTGAGACTTTCTTCTTGCACTACCTAGTATATGGTAATTTGGGGGTGAATTTTCATAGTTATTTGCAAAGAAAGCATATTATTCACTTGTAGGGTATTAACTTCTTTGTATAAAGATAGAGAGCTTGGCTATTTTATGAAAAATAAAATTAGGAAAAACACATGTTCACAAAAACCAAACAGAACAAAAATAAAATGAGAAGTAAAATTTATTTTCCATTGTTTTAATGTATGACCATGTCCTTTCCCGAAGTTAAGTATTACTCCTTTTGTTTGTATAACTTCTATACATTGACTAGAAAGTGTTGGTATATCTTTTTCTCTTACTTTATTATATTTGTTTACCTAGTTTTTTATTAGAATAACATATAAATAGCTCTCCTTTGTGATTAAATGTAGATGTACAGCTAATTCTATATTCAATATTAATAATTTATTAAATTCTCCTGGTAATTTATTATCAAATTGATTTTTTTCTCATTTTTTTATGATGCTGAAATAGATCTGGGGTCTGTTTGTGTTTTAAAATTAGATATAATAATAATATTTTGGGAATAAGCTCTAAGGACATAGGTTTTGTTTTACCCTGCTTTTATAAGCCCTGTGTCTATGTACAAGTCACTTAGTCTTTTTGAGTCTTAGTTTTCTAATCTGTTATTAAATAATATTGAATTAGGTAATATCTAATATTAATTCCAACGATGAAATTTGATGTACATAGTTACGTCTCTTCTTTAGGCCATTACGAATACACAGAAGAGTTTTGTTGAAAGGTTAGCCTATCATTGGCAGGTAATAGTTAGAGGACATTTGTCTGGCCCTCCTATTCACCAAGGTCTTAAGTTTAGATATTCGATGTTATTTCCAAGTGATGTTAAACAATGTTAAACACACCACTACAGAGAAATTCTAACAGAAATGAAAGAAAATGCTAATCATAGAGCTTGATGCTTCTGTCTCCCTTACTAGACCACCCTCTTTGTAAGTTATAATATATTTTTAATACATTTTATGACTATCCTGTGAAAAGCACATTTATATTTCATTACATTTTTATGTTAAAATATTGACTTGTTAAATGCAACATTTAAATAACACTACAACTATTGTTGTGTTTGTTTGGAGATTATTTAATTTTTAATAAACTGTGAGCATAAAAATCTCAGTGGCCTGATCCTCTCTTGACTGGAGAGCTGTGTTTGGAGTATGTGTGTCATAAGTATTAAAGCTAATATGTAATACCTCAATTTAAGAGCTTAGATTGGCCCTCACAATCCTACTAGCTGAGGCCATCTTTTGAATTTGACTTCCTTCTACTTATACGCACATGTACATATGGTAGACCTGAGATAATGAGATTCTTTTCAACTAAAGCTGCCTGTAGTTAGACACATGTACAAGCACCTCCGTATAATTTGCCTTCCTTAGTGGCGTTTACACGGGAGATGTGTTTTGATTTGCTTTTGTGTAGCAAATACTATGTTATCTGGGCCAAAAACATTTCACCGCCAGAATTAGAGACTGTAAGCACAGCTGATTTTTAAGTGTATTTTGGGCAGCTGCAGCATTCTGATGACTATCCACCAGGCATTTCATCTCTTCATTGCCCAATTGAGTCACTTTCTATCTTAAGTCTGACTTTGTATATACCAAGTATCATCCCTTTCCTACTGATGAAATAAATATAAAACAAAACAAAACAAAATAGGAGATGCGCCTAGTGAAAAAGATTTACATTTAAGAAATGCATAAATAGCTTTGAAATTGAGCCATTAAGAGTCCATGTATCATTGGGCCAGAAGTTCTTCTTTTTTAAATTCTATCAGAAACTGCTATTTATTTCTGAAGAAATATGTGTGGTAAGATATTTTTCTGTCGTCACAAAAATAAGAGGTCTGGGATAAAGGCATGGTTGGGTTAGGACATAATGAGGGAAATTAATACTTGATTGGAATTTGCACTAGGGGAAAATTAAATCTGAGATGAAAAGTGATAACTCTGGCTAAATTTAGGGATGCCCATGAAGATGTTCTTTCAGATGGTATGTACGTTACCCTGTTTGTTAGGCTGTATATTCGTTAATTTAAAAAAATTGGCTCATTTTATACTTTCGACAACCCTATATTAGTATTGTTAATCCCATTTCACAAAAAATCAAGGCTTAAAGGACAACTCATACAGCTGGAAAGGGGAAAGGCCTGGACTTAACCAGGTCTTGCCTGAGGCAAAGGGCCTGTGCTTTCCACTCAAAGACACCAAGCCCTCGGAGTTAGTTGTCCTGATCTGAGGTCCAGTCATTGTTCCCAACCATACCTAGAAGTTAGTGATTAGAGCTCATTTAGGCATAGCCTTTTGCTTAATCCTGAAAGATCGATGCTGTTCTGTGGATTCAGTGTTACCTGTCCACTCAAAGGGCCACATGTCACCATTCGACGCTGCTGGTCCTTCCTGGGAAAAGACACGGAGTAAATCATGCTGTTTTCCTCTTCTCACTCCCAACTCAAGAGTTCCCTTCTTAGTTCAAAGAGCTAATTTGGCACAAGATGAAATGCTCCCAGGTCACATCACCCAGATGACTGCTGTCTCCTCTTTCCCCACACCACACCACACCATCCCAGGCCTGCTGAGGTCAATGCCTGAATTTTGTACTTCCTAAAGTGTTTTGAGGAACTAGTATGCTATAGAACAACAGTGGGTCTTGTGGTCAAAGAATTGTGGGAACAGTTGGTCAAATAAAGTTTAATAGGGTGGGGTCAGAGTCTTTAATGGACTAATCTGCTTTATTAGTTTCCGAGGGAGAAAGGATAGTAAGGCAGGATGCCCCAGATGGATTTGACCACGGCTAGCTGTTTCTTTTTATAGAGCTTTAAGGAGAATAGGATCCTATGTAAGACACTGAACGTTGTTGATTTAAACTCACAAGTGGTGAGAATTCCCCATGCCCTTGAGAGGTGAGTAGGGGACACGTTTGGGGAAGGTTCCCCCTTTGTAAGATTTGAGTTGATATCACCTCAGTAGTGTCTTTTTATATTGCTGCTCCTATTTTTGATATCTTTTTCAGGGGCAACCTCATAGAGAAAAAGGAAACATCCCTGAGGACTACATTAGTGCCCCTGGATGAAAGTGGGACTAGAAATCTAAGAGCAAGAACCTGAAGCCAAGAAGAGCGGCTGAGCCCATGACTGAGAATCAAAGCACAGGTGTACGTGTCTGTAATCATTGATTACACCAGGCCAGTGCTTCTTGTCTTCTGGAAAGGCTTCATGGAAAAGGTGAGTCCTGCGCTCAATTTTACAGGACAGGAGCCTTTGGCAGCAGCGTGCTAAGAAGTCCTGCAAGCAAGGCAGGGAACGTGATGGTGGAAAAGATGAGTCACATCCTGGAGACTGTAAACAATTGATTTCTGCTTCCTCTATGTCCAGACACATCTAATCGAGTTTGGTCGCCTTTAAAGGAGATGTGAAGAAGGGGTGGGGAAAAGGAAGATACCAATTATCTCCTAAGACTTTCCCTTGTAATCATCTGGTACTACATATCCATACAGATTTACTCCTAACAGACACATACATTCATGCTTTAAAAAATATTGCTGTTTGAACAACCACATTGAATTAGTGAGTATTTTTTAATGAAACATTGGGCTCCTGGAAGTTCAGAAGAATGAAAAATAATGCCCAGAAGCAGTAGCCCAATCCACAGAGCCTTAGACGCAGCCTGATAGAAAATGCCCTTCACCTCCGTGCAAGCAGCTTTTCTGGTCCCTATAGAGCCAGGTGGAGGGACAAAGTAATAGGAGCTCTCTCCCTGTCACCCTTACCCCCCACCCCATGCTTCCTGTTTACTCCCTCCTCCTTCTGATTCCTTCTCCTCTGGCTGCAGGGGCCAGTCTGCCACAAAACTGATGCAAATTTGCTACACAGCATACAGACTGGCCTTTTAAACATGTAAATTGGATCATATCATCTCCCTTGCTCAAAACTCTTTGGTGGCTTCCTACTGCTTATAGAATATGGATGGGATAATTCTCACCACAAGTGCTGAGCCCAGAGCATGGCCCCAGCCTCTCTCTCTGGAGGTCTCTTCTATGCTGACTTTATTTTCCACCTTGAGCCTTTATGCTTAATTGTTCTCGAGCTCCTACCTTCCTCTTATGCCATGACAGGTTGCAAACTGTAGTCAACAGGCAGGTTTTAGCCTTTGTCCTGCTTTTGTAAGACCCTTGAACTAAGTAAAAAAATATTCTCTTAAAAGGTTACAAAAATATGCAGCAGAGATGAAAAGTGGTCTGCAAAGCCAAAAATATTGGCTATCTTGCCCTTTACAGAAAAAGTTTGCCAACTCCTGATTTAAATCATTTTTCTCCACTAGCCCATTCTAGTTATGTTCTTTAGATCATGGACCCCAATTAGCAATGACCTTGTCGTTAGTGTCTTTACTTGTTGATTGTCTGCTTCTCCTCCTGCCTTCACAAGGACAGGGGCCATCTTACAGAATCTTCAAGAGGAGAACCCAGTGCCTCACACGTGTCTTGCCAACATGAGTGCTGAATATTTATTTCTGGCTCCCTTCCCAGTTGAGCTTCGCACGTGACCTGTTATGGCTGGTGCTCCCTGCTCAATCACCCCAGTACCACCCCTATGCTTACCTTCCTCTGAGTGGTCTCATGTAGTTTCTACATCAGGAAACCAGTCCTCCTGTGGAGATAAGCTTGCATCCATTCCCTTCCGGCACACGTGTGTTCAGTGGAAGATCTGACCCTGTGTTCCTAGGGTCACGCGTAATAGATACCTACTGTGAGTTGCACCTCCTGGGGGGAGCTGCCCTTGAGGCACCGTGGTCCCAGCTTTCACTAGTTGGGTGGGGTCCATTCTCATGGGTATCCAGGTCCTGATGATCTGTCTGGTAGATTCCTTTGTCGCAAAATCCTGGTAAAGAGGAACATTTCTGAAATTTTAGAAATTGGATTACTGTTGGTAATTGTCTCTCTATAACCATGGAAGGTCCATACTAATAATTCTTTGCAATGCTATTCAAAGATGACATCTGTTTAAGCATACATTATAAAAGTCAGATTTGTTCAACAGAGACTTTATTAATTTGTTACTTTCCCTGAGCAAATGTGACTGCACGTTTGTTTAAATATTTACAAATGTATGCGAACGTGCAGCAGAAGAAGGTAAAATTAAAGCCAAATAGGACACGTTTTTAAAAAAAGATAGGGTTTCATTTACTTTGTTGTCGTATGAGTAATAATGCCGTACAGAAAATGTGATATGTTCAAACTGTGCTTCTCATATTCACTGATTGAAAAGGGACAGTTCCATTTTCTGCAGTGCAAAACCAAGTCATTCTTATTAAAAGGTCACAGGAAACTGAGGAGAAATGTCAGGCACACAGACTGACCTATTCAGAATATAATCAAGCTTGCTTTAAAAAGACAACATCTACATTATGAAGGGGAGAGATCTGATTGTATTCTCTGTGCTTTGGTAATACTGTTAGTGCCGATAAGACCTTGAGACAATCTTGCCCTTCAGAAAATGAGGGTTTGTGGTGGGTGTGGGTGGGTTGGAGGGGACGCCGTGATGTAATGTGGTGAAGATCATCTCTCCAGCCACTGTTTCCTTTTGAATTACTGAACTTACAATTTCTTTACAAGATGCACTGTTGTTGTTGTTGTTGTTTTTTACTTCACAGATAGCTCTGTTCCATGTTAATTTTCCCTTCGATTAATTAATTTCATAACGAGTGGATGAAAGTGGCCCCACGGATCCAGCAGCATGTGGAAGTCTCTCCAGGTCCAGAGGTCTGTTTGCCCAGAGCCTGAGTGCTGTGCAGAGGTACCATTTTTGCAGTCCGTCCTCTGATATTCTCCCGTTCCATTTCAAGAGACCAGCTGTAAAGCAAGATGGCAATTCCGTTTTCATGCCAGTGCATCATTGGCCTCTCTCCAGATTTCTAGTATTTAGGGCTCGGTTTTGCTGGCTGCTTCATTCCTTGTGTGCACAGAGCTCCCATTGACTTCATTATGATAAACAGAATGATGATAAACTTCAATGGTAAACAGAAGGGTTCTTCACTTCAGTGGGAATTCTGCATGGAGGAAGAGATGTGGACCAGTAAAATCAGCCCATTTCATACCAAATCAATAGGCGTAAGGGTGTTGCCATGCCAAGTCAGTGTCCTGTGACATATGTCTGAGGAAATGTGGACACTAGAGATTCTAGTTGTGTGGTTTCACCAAATTACCATCTGGTGGTACCTGCTTGGTCTCTTAAGTTTCCTGGTTGGAAACTTGGAGTTGGTTATATCCTTGTCTAATGAGATTGGACCTTTCAGCAGGTGTATATACACAAATGTTCTTTAAGAAGCTGTTTTTTTTTTTTTTTTTTCATATGGAGATGGAATACACGTAAAGCCCACCGAAGCAAGTAATTTCTGGGATTTTTAATATTTGTTATTTCTTCATTTGTTCAAATGGGCTTAGCCAACAATTTGGTATGTATTTCCTCCTAAGCTGACAATGTAACCAACTAATATCTTGTGGATGGTGCTGACAGGTTAAGTATTCAGTTCTGATACTTATTTAGGCATGCACAAATAGTGGATTCAAAATTATAGCATGCATTTTTAATTGTTGTTGATTGTAATGCGGTATTTTGTTAAAATGGCAGCATGATCTTGGCTAAAGTTACTATTTTATTATATTTTTTACAAGATAAAACCCAAACTGAAGTTTGATACAAAGAAATAAAGGAACTTAGGTGTAGTAAAAGACCCATTTCACCAATGGTTAAATCTGGTAAATACTAGTTAGGTTTGATTTGTTTTCCCACAGGATTGAATAAACTTGGCTTGCCATACAATGGTTTTTTTTTGTTTGTTTGTTTAGATGAAGTTTTATACCTTCCACTTAGCACGTCTAAGTAATGAACTATTCACTTAGGTTTTTTGTTGTCCTTAAAGACTTTTTATTTGTAATTTACTTGGTTCTTCTCAAACAAAAGAAACCTGAGCACTTTCTATGTACAACCATGAAGGGGAAGACCCTTTTTGCTTTAAGTTTCTTGACTTTCTGCTTTCTTTCTCTATCCTTGACATTTTTGATACTTCTTTTCCTTAGTAGCTGTTTCTTAGAGGCTGGCTTCTATTTCTTTTCCCCCCTCCTCCCCAGTATTGGTTCATTGTTATCTTCCTCTTTCTGTTAAATTGATTAATCTAAATGTCACTGGAATATTCACTAACAGACTAAAATTTTTTAGATGCTTTGCAGCTTCGCCTCTGGCACAGATTACATTTTTAGAAAAAAAGAACTATTTTTACTTTTCTAGTATTTAACTTCTGAAAACACATCTGAATAGGTTTTAACAAAGCATTTTTCTCAAGAAATAAAAAGTGATTTCTCTACAAAACTATTGTGTGCCTTAGTTTCAAAGGCTTCATTAAAAGCAACGAGACTATAGATAAATGACTCATAAACAGATATTTTCCATTTTGTATTATATACTTTATAAGCTACAATGAAATGGGAGCAGTAAAATATTGCTGAGTAAATATTAAGAAAGATAACTTGGACATTTAAGTTTTTTAAAAATATATATTGGTACAGTTTTCTCAAGAGAAAAGACAAACTCCTCCCCCCATTCACTTGACCTATTTTTCAAGAAAAATTTCTTTTAAGAAACCAATGAGGAGAAAAAAAACATTGGAAGACATATGGTCTTTTCCCTACAGCTAAAAATAAAATAAACCGAAAAAAAATTGAAAAGGAATTAAAATGGTTTGCTACCTCAAATGATTAACATTATCTTCTTTGGTATGATTCTTGATGGCATTTCAAAGCATATCGCCATTATTTTATTACATTTTACAATACCAGTATAAAGTAAAAAAAATTGAAACAACACTTTTCTGTGCATGTGTGAGAGAGAAGGGTATAGTCTGAGGCAGTGAGAGAGATGTTATTTCGTATGAAGCATTATGTTTTGGCAGAACAAATCCATCAAACAAATGACCACCTGGAAAGGTGAGACACAACCCGGGATAATGACTCCGTACAAATACAACAAAGAGCTCACACAAATTAATTTTTAAAAAGTCTCTGAGAGATTTGCAAAAGTCATAACTAGACAATTCATTATACTGTTGTTGCAGCGCTGCTTATGATAGTGAAAAAAATAGAAAACTGAGTGTTCAACATTGATGGAGTCGATGATGCTATGTCCCCTGGACATAATGTCATGTCCCCAGGAGTATTAGAGCGAGCTTGTAATCACAGGACAGACGCTGCTGATCAGACGGTCAGAGAAAAGCAGAATGCAAATCATCTGCAGGGGGAGGCTAGTGAAGCAAGTGTTACTGTTTTTGTGTAAGCAAAGCATATGGAAATGCAAAAGCAGACACGCTTGAATTTGAATGAGAGTTTGAGTAAAAGCTCTCGACAGGCCAACACTTCCGAGGCCTTTAAGGGAACTCTGGAATTCCGGGCGGCTCACCAAGGGGGAAGTGGATTGAGGCACCCAGAGAAAAGGCAAGGGTATTGGAAAATGCAGGGAGGGACTTGGGGAAATGTGAATAGTTCACACACACACACACACACACACAGGAGCTGCCCAGAGATGTGGAAACACAGGCTGGATAGTCAGGCTGGTGCCAAACTGTGAAAGGCCTTGAGTGTCATACCAAGGATTTCTGACTTTATCCTGTAGGGCCACAGGGAGCCATCTGGGCTTGTTGAGAGGACTACCAACTTGGTGACTGGTGGAAGAAGAAGCAGAGGAAAGAGAGCCCTTGTCTTTTTTTGGTAGTTTTTAATAAATCCCGAGTCTCTCAGTGCCTTGACTTTTTTTCTCAAAATTGTCCTCATTTTGAGCTTCATCTTTTTGAGCATTCTGAATACTAATGTAAATATGATAGAAAAGCACTAACAGAAAGAAAGGTGATATGTGGATATACACGGCTGCTTATTTCAAAAGTCCCATTTCTGCCCTCAGAGGAAGTGAAGACCGGGAGCAGTGGGTTTGAGCGTCAATTCTGGGTTTTCCTGAGTCACTTCACCCACTTGAGCCTCAGTTTTGGCTTCGATAACCAATCATAGTTATTATTATTATTATTTTAAAGATTTTATTTACTTGAGAGAGAGCTAGAGAGAGCATGAGTTGGGCAGGGGGAGAGGAAGAGGCAGAGGGAGAACCCCCCTGAACAGGGAGCCTGACCTGGGGCTCGATTCCAGGACCCCTGGATCAGGACCTGAGCAGAAGGCAGCTGCTTAATCCACTGAGCCACCCAGGCTCCCCAACCAATCATAGTTATTATTTACTAACGATACAAACACTAAATAGTGTTTGTTCTATGCCAGGCACTCTTCCAAGTTTCTGTTCCTTCACTTCTTTTTTTAACAATTATAATCTGATCAATCCTGTAGAACTCTACCGTGGTCCTAATTTTACTTCTGCATTAACGGTGAAGAAACTGAGGCACAGAGGGGCTAAGTAACTAGACGGTCAGTGTCAGAGCTGGGGTTACAATTCGGGCAGTATCATTCCGGAATCTCTTCTCTTGAACTCTGTTTTATTCTATATCCCAATGAGAATAATGATATGATGGTTAATAGTATGATTGCAGTATAAAAATAGTGATAGTACAAGAATAGAATGCTAATATTGCCAGAGAACGTTGATTGTTAGGACCATTTTCTATGCTCTGTAACTTTTCTGACAGTACTATTTATTCTCCCAGTAACTCTGAGAAGTAACTTCTGTGGTTACCTCTGTTTCCTGTGTCTGGGAGCTGAGGGGCTCATGGTCGCACAGAGATAGGGTTCAAACCAGGGTAAGCTTCACTGCAAAGCCAATATGCTTAACCAGTGTACCCCTGTACGCTGCGGGAATTGGGCCAAGTGGTCTCTAGACTCACATCCATCTCCTTCTCATCATGATTCCCTGGGAGGAGAGCCTCGTAGAAAGGAATCAGGAGCACCTCTGGCCCTAGTTCTTATTTTTTTTAAGATTTTATATATTTAGGGGTGACTGGGTGGCTCCGTTGGTTAAGTATCTGTCCTTGGCTCAGGTCATGGTCTCGGGGTCCTGTGGGGGCGGGTTCCCTGCTCAGCAGGGAGTCTGCTTCTCCCTCTCCCTCCTGCCCCCTGCTTATGCTCTGTCTCCTCTGTCTCCTGTCTCTCACTCGCTCTGTAAAATAAAAATTTAAAAAAAGATTCTATGTATTTATTAGAGAGAGAGAACATGAGGGGCAGAGGGAGAGGGAGAAGACACTGAGATCATGACCTGAGTCCAAATCAAGAGTCAGAATCTTAACTGAGCCACCCAGGTGCCTCTGGGCTTAGTTCTAACCACAGTGAGTTTGGTAACTAGAGTGGGGCCTTCATAGCAAAACAGGGAAAATCTGATCATTACAAATTCGGCATTACAAAGCAGAATTTCAATATTATTTCATGATAGTTAATGTGGGGGAAATTAATCTTATAGAAACTATACTGTGTTTCTACCACCTAGGGAGGTTTCTGGCAGACTAGGCACACAAGGAATGTTTAAAAGAATGTGTACATATTAAGTCCCACCCACTGAACTTTTTCCATATACTCTGTTCAGTTGGTAGACATTTATTAGGTTATGAGGTCTACAACTTCTAGCAGGATTGCACATCCTACTGATATCCAGCCATGTCGGCAGACTAATACATTCTAAGGAAATGAGGTTCCAGGAGGAAAAGCCTATTTCTCAGCATTTAGCTCCTTCAGGAAGGCCATTATGCTCCACCCCTCACCTTCTCACCATGGAATAGGCAACAGCAAAGCTAGATTTCAACTGTTCCATCTTCAAGAAATCTACTTAGAATTGACCTTTAAGAACAGAGTTTTAAAAATGGTTTCACCAAGCCCTTCAAAAGAAGTCCTAGGTGATATACTTCCCCTATTTATGAGGCTGATGTCCTGTACTCTAAAAGCAGTCATTTTTTGTCTCCTCTGGGGTTTAGAGGAATGAAATAATACTGAAAAAATCTCCCCCCAAAGTACACAGCTTTGTACTCCATACGTAAAAGGAAGGTGAGGCAGCAAAAGTAACTCTCTGGAGATGAAGTAGGTTTTGTAGAACTCATCATATGTGCTTATGTCTGCAAAGAAAGAAATGTCTTTGCATTTTTTACACAATGTTCCTTTAATACTTTATTTAGTTACAATGAAAAGAAATATTTAGCATTAATGGAAGTCACTACAAATTCTGTTTATAAGAATCTATTAATATACCACTTGTGAGGTTAGGGAATAGAGATGTGTTAAGTAGAAACATAGTAATTAAGTGGCTTCGATGTGACCATACAGTTAAATTAGAATTAAGAAAGAAAGCAATAAAGAAATCCATAAAATCGTTTTTGTGCATCTGAAAATAACCTGATACATAGAGCAAAACATATCTGTCATTAATAAATGCATTTGTACTCTACCATTTGAACCTCTAATGGCATCTCATGATAGCAATGGTCCCTGGAATCTACTCTCTGGGACCATCTCAGAGATGAATGCTTAAAAAATAAAATTATTCTGAGTAACTAATGAATTCTGGCCTCAACTCTCTGTTTTTGCTTGATCATTTAAATTCCTTTTTTTTTTTTTGCACATTTTCCAGTTCCATTTTACCTTTCTTGAATTGTGGCCACCAGAACATGAGATGTATTATAGGCACAGATGCTCTAGAATTCGTTTTATTCCAATACTCTACAACACAAATACCCACCATTTGTTAGCCTTTTGGACTGCAAAGGTACCCAAAGTACTCCTGATATTAAGAACTGCCATCTCTCCCGGGAAGTTACCATTTTATTGTTAGTATAACCTTCCTACCAAGGAACCAAGTGCGTAGCATTGGCTGGTGGTTCTGTGCTTCAGAATGGAGGTATTCTCATACTGGTGGGTAATTGCAAAGACATTTGATCAAGTAAACTGGTTCGTTGAATTGCCTGATGAACTTTGCAATCAGCTTTCTGGCAGGAGGCATGTAGGAAGTATATAATACCAAGAACCCAGCTTTCTGCACACCCACAAGTCTTCTCTTTTGTGATAGAACCTAGGAGGAATTAGAGCTAAAGAATGTCAGTGGGTAATTTGTAGAGGTTATGAATAGTAATAGCATCAAAACTTGTTTTTTGAACATTACCCAAGTCATTTTTATCTATCTACCTATCTATCATCTATCATCTATTATCTATCTATCCATCTATCATCTATCCATCTATCTATCATCTATCATCTATCCATCTATCTATCCATCTATTTATCTATCATCTCTCTATCATCTATCTATCTATCATCTATCATCTATTATCTATCATCTATTTATCTATCATCTATCTATCTATCTATCATCTATCTATCCATCTATCATCTATCATCTATCTATCCATCTATCTATCTATCATCTATCATCTATCTTCTTTCTCTATCTTTATGTATCTGTCTTATCTATTTTTGCATGTATGTATATGTATGTGTGTGTATGTAGTCTGATTTTCATTAAAAAAACAGATGAGCTTGCATAGTATCATGTACTTTTTACAGAAAGTGAAATGTGGTTTGGAGATTTAAGTAATGTACTATTAAATTGCGAGGCTGAGATTTGAAGATTTACAAAGGCTATACATTTTTTTCACTATATCTGAGGGGGCTACATACATTAGAAGCTGTAGCATAGAAGCTGAGTCTTGGTTATTAAAACTAACAATTACTGATTTGTAGAAGAACAGGCTATTATTATAGGTATCCATATACATGACTATACTTATAACACACCTATAGCTCAATCGTAATCACAATCCATTGGGATTTTGGTAGGGTTTGTATTGAATCTAAAGATTGCTTTGGGTAGTATGGACATTTTAACAACATTAAGTCTTCCAATCCATGAACATAGGATTTCTTTTCATTTTTTTGTGTCTTTTCCCCCCAGCTTTATTGGAGTATAATTAACATTTCTGTGTCTTCTTTAATTTCTTTCATCAGTGTTTAATAGTTTTCAGTATACAAGACTTTCCCCTTCTTAGTTAAGTTTATTCTTAAGGGTTTTTGTTTTTTTGTTGTTTTTTGGTGCTTTTGAAATTATTTTCCTAATTTCCTTTTCAGATAGTTCATTGTTAGTATATAGAAATTGAACTGATTTTCACATGTTGATTTTTGTATCCTTTGAATTTGCTTATTAAATTCCAACAGGCTTTTTTTTTTTAATGGAATCTAGGATTTTCTATATAGAGGGTCATGTCATCTGCAAAGAGGGACAATCTTACTTCTTCTTTTTCAATTTGGATACTTTTTGTTTCTTTTTCTTACCAAATTGCTCTGACTAAAACTTCCAGTACCACTTTGAATAGAAGTGGCAAAAATGGACACCCTTGTCTTGTCGCTGATCTTAGAGGAAAAGTTTGCTGTTTTTCACCATAGACTATGATGTTAGCTATAGACTTTTCATATTTGGCCTTTATCAGTTTGAGGCAATTTCCTTCTCTTCCTACTTTGTTGAGAGTTTTTAATCATGAACAGGAGTTGAATTTTGTCAAATGCTTTTTTTACATCTATTGAGATAATCATGTGATTTTGATCCTTTATTCTGTTAATGTGGTGCATCATAGCAGTTGATTTGCCTATGTTAACCATCTTTTTATTCCAGGGATAAATTCCACTTTATTATGGGGTACAGTCCTTTTAATGTGCTGTTGGATTTTATTTGGCAGTATTTTGTTGAAGGCTTTAGCATCTATTTTCATCAGGGATATCAGCCTGTGATATTCTTTTCTTGTGGTGTCTTTCTGGCTTTGGTGTGAGGGTAATGCTGACCTCATTAAATGAGTTTGGAAGTATACTCTCTTCTTCAATTTCTGGGAAGAGTTTGAGAAGGACTGGTGTTAGTTCTTTAAATGTTTGATAAAATCCACCAACCTCTCTGGTCCTAAGCTTTTCTTTGTTGGGAGGTTTTTGGTTACTGATTCAATCTTCTTAGCAGTTACAGGTAGTCTTGGTAGGTTGTCTATTTCTGGGAATTTATCCAGTTTGTAATCTCTTCTTATCTTTTTTATTTCTGTGGCATCAGTTCTAATGTTTTTTTCTCATTTCTGATTTTACTTATTTGAGTATTCTCTTTATTTTTTTCTTAGTCTCACTAAAGGGCTTGTCAATATTGTTTATCATTTCAAAAAACCAATTCTTAGTTTTATTGACTTTCTATCTATTGTTTTTATATTTTCTATATTGTCTCTAATCTTTGTTATTTTCTTCCTTCTGCTAATTTAGGGATTAGTTTGTTCTTCTTTTTCCACCTCCTTGAAGTGTAAGCTTAGGTTTTTTGAAATCTTCCTTCTCTTTTAAAAATCATTTATTACATTTTTTATTGAAATAATTGACATATAACATTGTAGTAGTTTAAGGTGTGCAACATAATGACTTGATATATGTATGTATTGTGAAATGATTATCAGAATAAGTTTAGCTAACATCCATCACCACACATAGGTACAAACATTTTTTTCTTCTTTTTTAATGTGGGGATTTATTGCTATGAACTTCCCTCTTTGTACTGCTTTTGCTGCATCCCATAAGTTTGGGCATCTTGATTTGGGAGATAAAATCCATTTGTTTTCAATAGAGGTGGAAAAGTAGACTCTAAGGTCCAGGACTTTTCCTTCATTGGTATGTGTCTAGGGGTTGAGTATATAAAGGTCCTTGAACCAAATTTTAGAAACTAGGGTGTGGTTCTCAGGACATCACATAATGTTTTTATGGTGATCTAAGAGTCCTAGATGAGAGTTCTTAATCTGTTGTGCTTTTATTTCAGTGAATATCTAAACCTTAATTTTAGCTTGGTACATTTTAGATGGTACAGGATGTACCATCTATGATACAAGTATTATAGAATAGCACTGTGATTTTAACATTCATGGACTTGTAATTAAATTGGTGTCATGTGATAAAACTAAAGGAGCTAAATTAAAATTTCAGTAAACTTTTTGAAATCAGTTTCTCCTATTATTAACACTTTATATAACTTCATGGTACCTTTGTTCTCATTAGTTCACCGTATTGATGCATTATGAAGTCCATATTTTATTCAGATTTTCTTAGTTTTTACATACTGTCCTCTTTCTCTTCCAGGAAATATCCAGATACCACATTATATTTGATCATCTTATCTCCTTAGGACCTCTTGGCTGTGACAGTTTCTCAGATTTTTCTTGTTTTTGATGACTCTTACTGTTTTGAGGAGCATTGTTCACATATTCTCTAGAATATTCCTGAACAGGGATTTGTTTGATGTTTTTCTTATGACTAGACTGGGGTGATGTGTTTTGAGGAGGAAGATTACAGAGGGAAAGGACCATTTTTACCACACCATATCAAGGTAGTCTACTACCAAAATGACTGATCCCTGTTAATGTTGACCTTGATTGCCTGGTGCAGGTAGTGTTTGTCCAGTTTCTCTACTTTAGAGTTACTTTATCCCCATCACCGACCCCCCTGCTAATTTAGGGCTTGAGAATGTATTTTTTTTTTTTTTGAAGGAAATCTCTATGTGCAGTCTCCACTTAAGAAGTGAGGAATTATCTTCTACATTTTTGAGGGCAGAATATCTACACAAATTATTTGGAAGTCTTTTGTCTTTTCTTTCTTATTTATTTACTTATTTGTTTATTTATATTACTGTGGATGAACAAATACGTATTATATGGTTTCATTATAATCTGATATTACTTTATTTGTTTTATTGCTCAAATTGTTCTAGATCTGACCACAGGCAACTCTTTCATTTGACTCTTATGTCCCTTTGACATATCTGTACCACTGTGTGTATGTGTGTCTTAGCACCTCCTTACTTCCTGGCACTGTGAGAAATTCCAGACTCTTCTTGTATATTTCCTGCCTTAGTCCTAGATTCAGCCATCAACCCACAAAGTGTTTTATTTGAGAAAAGTTTTAGAAACTGAGATCTGGGCTGCAAGTGTGCTCTTTACTTTTGGATATTCTCAGCTAACAGAAAGGAAATATGTGTGTATACTAACCTATATACATATATACATACCTATAACTATAGCCATATGTATATGTAACCGTCTTTATCTATATTATGCTAAACATGAATTCATCCTGATGTCTTCAACATTAATCCTTTGCTGTTGTAGCCTTCTTCCCTTGCTTATGTGAAAACTCCCATTTTAACAGTGAGAAACCAGGCCCCCAATGGCCACCATCCATTTACTTAATCATTCAGTTCAACATATCCAATAATTTTAATCCTGTATTTGCACAAATATAGATTTGCATTGTTGTTATTTTTGCCATATGTAAAAATTCTGAAAGCAAAATCCTGTATGTGTTTAATGATTAGGTCAAAATCTCTAAATGTAATTTCCACTACCTACAGCACAATGGTTGATTAAAAACTATTTGATTGTCATATTCAAATTGGATCATTTTCAGTGGCAGGCTCTGCTGGCTTTCGTGTCCTCTTAGCTCCTTTTCAGTATTTCTTACCTTCCTCTTGGTAATCCCCTCAACCAGGTACCAATGTGCATCCCATTTCTAAAGACTGTTGATCTACCATCTGTCAGTTAATTTCCGTATGGTGTAGTTGATGAGGCCTTTAGGGACCATCCTTTCCAATAATTTTAAGATTTAATATGGGTCAGGAAAAGACACCAAAGCATTCTGAAATATAAATGATTTGATTTCTAAGAGTAAAGTTCCAGGTACAGATATTTCTAAGGAAAGAGACTTATCTAATGCTACTCAAATTATACCTAGTTATATACCTAGTTATATATCACGGCACCTTTCTGTATGTACATGACTTTTATTTTCTTGCCCTAAAATAAGATCTAGAGAGTCATTTATGGAACTAGAATCTCACTCTAAACACATGTGTGACTTGGGTATTTTTATTCATGTTAGATTTAACCTGAAAAACAACCACTTGACATTGCTTAACAAGCATTTCAACAACCAAAGGGACATGTTGTCAGAATCTTAATTAGAGTGATGTTATGGGGCACTTTCACAAAACAACACAAGTAATTACATAAAACAATCATCAACACCCACAAATGCTAACAATGTCTGAGATACAGCATGTGAAGAATATAATGACAATCTTTCAAGATTAATTGTAGTCATTTTTTATAAAACTAATTTGTTAAAAAAAATACAAAGTATCCTATAGATTTTTGCTTTTCAGACTCTGTTGTGGTATGATGTACCAAAGAAAAGATTCTTTTGCTGTAGGTACTACAGAATACTCACTGCTCTAGAAGAGACATGGGAATGAATAACACAAAAATTAAGTGAATAGAAATGAAGATATTCTATGTAGGAAATTAAAAAAAAATCAGTGTGTAAAAGCTGAGTCTTTTCTCAAGCAGAAAATATTCCTATACCTAAAAAAAAAAATGTGAAAAATATCCCTATCCCTAAAAAATGTCAAGGTCAGAGGCCTCAAAACATCGAATTGTGCTAGGACTGAACCCAAACAAACTGATACTAAAGTCAGTGGCAAATAGGAAGACTTAAGGCAAATATTAAAACAAGAAGAAATGTAGGACTTATGACAGACAGAAAGGATCCTGGGAAAGTATTTTGTAAAAATATTCATGAGTTAGCTAGCACCTGTTTCAAAATGATATCAATGGTGCCATATCTCCAGTTCTTAAGTGAAGGGTACCAACCTACTCGTGACTTCCTTAGTCAAAGAGAAAAGCTTTTGAGGTTTTACATTAGCCAACTTTCCACTCACGCAGCTAAGAGCTCATTACATAGGTTACTTCTAACATGTTTACTCTTTAGTTTTCTTATAAATATTTTTTAGTTCATCAGATAACTATTGTTGGTATTTGTTAGGTATTTTGAGGTCTTTAGACAGGCCCAAACTTAGGTTGAGATAAGGTAGGTGGGTACTGAGGTGGATCACACTGTAGTGCACATACCATGTGTGCACGTGCAGGCGTGTGCGCACACACACCCACACACACCGTGCATATTGAACACTGAAGGCGTCATTCAAAGGAAAACAGAATAGGAAAATTAACCAGCAAGGTAAATGGCTCCCAAAGGAAGGGGATAGTAGTGGTAAATAAAAAGTTGTTTGTTTATTTGTTTGTTTTTTAGGGTGATTGCTCTAGGTGTGTTCTGCCTTTTGATGGTTTGATTATGAAAGCCTAAGCCTTCGGTCTTTAAAAAAATTTTTTTTAAATCATCAGTTTTTTAGATCTTCCCAGTCATCCATCTCTTCTGCTGTGGTTATGTTGTGCCCATAAAAAAATAAGATCCAACATGCAGGGACCATGGCAGAAATCCTCATTCTATGGAACACACTGCTAGTATGTTGGCCTTGAACGAGGTTGTTGAGCAATGTAGGCACCCTCAAAGCAAAGCAGACAAGAGTGCATCGTACAGTAATGATGACAATGGAAGCTATTCCTCTTGTGAACACTTGTTGTGTTTCAGGTGCTCTGCTCTACTCTTAACAAGCTTCATTACATCTAACCTTCAACATGACCCTCTGAAGTTTACTACTTTATTTATCTATTCAGTCATTCATTTATTCAACACCTACCATCTACCACCAGGCACATATGAATCCAAGGTGTCTAAAACATGGTCCCTAATTCTGGCAACTCACAGTGTGATCGAAGGTTAGTCTGACAGTGGAAGCTTATACAAGTCAGTATGGGAACATAGGGAGAGATAGGCCTGGCAAAATCTGGATCTTGAATGGAGAAAATGAATTTTCCACGTAGACACAGAGAGAAAGCATACCAGGCAAAATGGAAGATATGCAAAGGCACTGAGGCAGAAAGAACTTGTCACTTTGGGGAAAATGATGCTTAGCACATAAGGTGCACAACAAGGAAAGAAGGTACTGAGGTGGTCAAGGTTGGATCCTGCAGAATCTGTGTGAGAGCTACAAAGCTTGGAACTTTGTCTCTAGATAATGGAGAGTCCATTAACAATAGCACCCCCCCCAACACACGCTTATTTTACAGGTGGCCTATGGTTATTGGGTTGGCTATAGAAAAGCAAAAGAGTACAATATAAACCAACATAAGCCCATCACAGATTTAACCACCTAGTAAAAATATACAAATACAGAGATATGTATATACAAACATAAATAGAAAACACATGTATTTTTATGGTTCTACATACGTGTCTATGTGTAAATGTATTTTCACATCTTTTCTTGGTTAGATGTACATCTTTGTTAATGAATTTTTTTACAGATATATGTTAGAATGCATGTAAAGTTTTGGAATCTAACTAGTAATATATTATGAACATCGTTTTAGGTCAATAAATAGTCTATTGCAAACTTAATTGTCACTGCTGTGAGCAAAGGAAGGGGGGGTATACTAGGAGAGCTGTCAGATCCAAGATCCAATTGGGTGGTGGACAGTGGGAATCCATAACACTGAAGAAATGGAGGGAAGTTTAGATTTAAATGTCTGCCTTTAAGAGGTCCGAGTTTAACCGTGTGTCTGATTTATCTCTCTTGGCAACAGAAGTGTTCCTTTGCAATAGATATTACTTGTTGTAGTTCTCTATCTACCTGGCCCTTCTTTTTCCTCCTTCCTTCTGTTTTTATCAGATTGCTTTTAGTTACCAGGCTATGTCCATGTCTGGCATGCTCAGAACAGTGCTGGTTGCCAAGGTGCATTTCACATCCTGTCATGATTAAGACAACCCTGGAAGAATGATGGTCCAGCAGCTGTTTTTTTGAAGAAATTCTATGGATCCACTCTGGGTATAAGTGGCATTTAAATGCTGGTTAAAAAAATAGAAATCAAAATGGTAGCAATGTTTAAGTTAAACTCAATGGTCTGTAAGTTAATATTTAAAACTATAATCCTTTGAATCGGTCTATTTGCATGCCACGGGGAAGGATGAGTTTGGTGGAATACATTTAGTGAAACATGTCAGAGAGACCGATTTTCCTCCTAAACCTACGAATATGCAGTTATAGCATGCTTGTTGGCTTCTTTAAAATACAAAAAGAGACTTTCAAAACATATTTCGGAAGAGACATATAATTATCGTATACAATTTAGAAAATACAGAGAAGGGAAAAATATTCTGCAATTATTAGATTTGGGGTTCCAATTGAAAAGTAATTTTGCATTAAGATAGTCTGATGAAGGTTAGTAATAATAGCATCCTAGAAGGAGGGTAAGTCTAAATTGAGTGTCTTCTCTCTCATTGACTACATAATAAGTGGACATACAATAGCAAATAACAGGACTTGCATACTGTTGCTTGTGGTTCTGGAAATGTTTAGGAACCTGGATTGGTTGTCATTAACAAAAGCATATTTGTTTCTACATCTGGGCACATCAATCCAATCTAAATGTGAGGAGTTTGTTAACCGTTGCCTGGTATAAAAAGCTAGAAGATTTCTGGGGGAGAAAACAACATAATTTTCACGGCTTCTTCTTCTTCTTCTTTTTTTTTTTTGAAACGTCAATACATTCAGAGAAACATCCAACCTACAGTTTGTGTTATTTCCGTGATGGAAAATAATGCTTCTCAAGGAGGGGGCGCAAAATTGATTTAATAATGTATAGTATTAAAATTTTAGGTTACTGATTTTTTACGATTCTGCCTTGACCCGAGTGTGAATGATGTTCAAAACAGATGTTAACTGTTAATAAACATAAAATCAAGTTTATAGTTAATAGAAAATGATGAGTCAAAACTGTTGAGAAACAATGTTTCTAAGGATGTACAAACACTCTCTTAGCAAACTTGGGAACTGACTTAACTCACTGCAAAACTGTACTATTATTTCTTAAACTGAATAGAGTTTTTAAGAAGAGAAAGAAACAAGATCTTCAAAAGGGAAAGAATCCAGTGGTAGATATTGAGGGGCTGTTTGCTTAAGTTAAATACTTAAAGGAGCAAATCGTTGAAAAAAAAAAAGTGTTGTTACCTAGAAATCATGAGATATTAAATATTAACTGATACTTTCATCCAATATATATATTTTTCTTATGAAGTGAAATAGTTGATAATAAGGGAAAGCATTTGCCTTCACTATTCCCATAATGGATATTAGAAAGCATACTCTTACTTTCATTTATGTACAAAACTGAGATAAGTGAAGGCTATAAATAGAATCTTTGGCCATGGGGCAAGGGAAGGAGGAAGGGAAAAAAGTGGACATACAATCAAAAGGAACTTGATTCTGTTATTGTCCTAAAGGGAGGTTCAACTTCAACTTGAAAACATGGGGTTTTAATACAAGGGTGGTCTTTACATAACTACGGTTTCATTTTTGCTTGGAATGATTGGAGGGTAAAAAGATACCACATATATTCCATATGTGACTCATTAGGGCTGCAACAAAGATTCCAAACATGATTATTTTGTGAGTCAAGATTTCTACCCAGTGTAAGTTTTGGTCTCTAAGTGCATAATCCCAAAATTCATCTGTATTCCCAGGTACCATAGAGGGCGCAATCATAAATCTCCTAAAGACCAATTATCTGTAGATGCAAAGTTCTTACTTGTTCATATATGTTTGGCACAGGAATTCTATAATTTGCTGACCAACTGTTGCTGGCAGTGTTTTCTGTGGTCTCCATTTAAACTTGTAGGCAATGGTAAGGCCATTAGTTACATGTTTGAGTCTGCCACTTGTAACTTCAGGTTATATGTCATGCATAATAACCTCTGATCAATCTTAACCTATGGATTACTTAAATGCAGAAAATTCTGGCACTAAAATCACAGATAGGGTAGTAATTAGTTGAAATTAAAGGCTAGATACTATGAGTTAATATTTTACAGAGTTGGGTACCTGGGTGGCTCAGATGGTTAAGCATCTACCTCTGGCTCAGGTCATGATCCCGGAGTCCTGGGATCGAGTCCTGCATTGGGCTCCCTGCTCCTTGGGAGCCTGCTTCTCCCTCTGCCTCTCTCTCTCTCTCTCTGTCTCTCTCTGTCTCTCATGAATAAATAAAATAAAATCTTTAAAAAAATATTTTACAGAGTTTTATGATTATTATTATTAATCATCAGCATCATCATCTATGGGTTTCACTTAAGGAACTTCCTTCTAGTAGGCAAAATTCTTTAGTTTTTGGATGCCATGGAAGGCAGATTTACAGGACATGTAATAAAAATAGGAATACATAATTTATAAATATATGCAATCAAGTTATTAGTTTTTATTTTTTTGCTAAATGAAATATTGTACTTTGGAGTTATTGCTTTCTTTGGATTCTGAACAGAATCAAAAGTGATGATCTATACATGTTTGTATTTGCATAAAATGTCTCATCCAGGGCTACAGGGAGGCTCCCCAAGGCCTGTTTTGTTTTGTTTGTTTTGTTTCTTGTTGGGTACTCCTTTCTTTTGGTGTTTGCTGAATGAATCATTGTTTTCTTCTCTGATTCTGGCCTTAATAGATTATTTGTTCCTGCTGTCACTCAACCATCTCCTATCCATCCTGCCCTAAGCTGGCAACCTCCCAATAGTTAAATCCCATCTTATCCCAGAAATGTTCCTTAAACCCACAAACAGACACCTTCCCCAAACATTTGGCCAAAACTATAATCTGAAATAATTTTCCTAATATTGTGGGAATACCTTTTGATCAGTCAATTGCATATACATCAAATTATATTTTGAATGCATTCGATGCATGTAGGAGTGTCATATTTTTAAACTTAATTTATGCTTCTCTATTTTGAAGATCTTAAAAAATAAAAGCTGACATGAAAATTTCCATCCCCTTTTTGTCCCTGAGAAACTGAGGTTCAGAGAAGTTACATAAATTTTCCAAGGTGGCAGAGCCCCCATTGGACAGTGTCAGTATTAGATACTGCCACATATGGTTTGGCCGAATGGCCTGGCCTAGATTTGTGCAGGATACAAGCTGCACAACTGTACAGGGAAGCCCCATCAGGATACAACTCAGGTCTTTTCTTCACACCCAAGCTCCTTTCTAGTTTGTTGCACTCTAGAAGCCATGTGGATCAGATTCCCCTTTACTGACGAGGCAGAACCTAAACTTGGACTTAGTGTAGATGTGATGAGCATGTGGCCAGGGGAAGGTGAAATAAGGGAGGTCTGTTCACAGCACCTTGGAGCCACCCATTTTCCCCTTTTACCCAAGCCCTTCACTACACTTCCCTATGGCCCACGACCTTTTGCTGTCTCTATGAATGGAATTTCCAACTACCTTATGCAGACTTGCTTTCTCACCCCCTGGAAACCAGATCTCCTTTAAATCTCGTTTTGCTGCCTGCGGCTGTAGGCTATAATAGCTCATTGCAGTCTAGGCTTTATCAGTGTTACTTATTAGTCCTTTGACCTTGAGCCAGTGACATGTCTGTTCTAGGCCTCGTTTCTCCTGAGTGAAATGAGAATAAAATGACACATAAATTTTATGGAAATATTAAATAAGACAATAATACATGTAAAGGCATTAATGCAAAACTTGGAACATCGCAAGCTCAATAAATTCTTCTCTTTCTCCTCCCCCTTCTCCCCCTCCTCCCCTCAATTTAACATAGTTGCATTTTAGATTTGACTTTTTCTTTCTCTGCAACCAATCTCTGTAGTTTATTAAGGTAACTAAACAGTGGGAATTCAGGCCAATTTTGGCGGGCGGTGGCGGGAAAGTGCCCGAGTAGACCAATAATAGATAATGTGGGCTCCTTTCTTTTTTTGGCACCTGTCAAACCACATGGCCAGGGCCACTAATATCATGAACTTCATTAGGACTTAAATGTTGATATCCTTACATAGATTTTGTATTTTCCACGAAGAATGTAATTGAGACCATTTTGTTCCATTACCAGGAAGCTTAGAGAAAGAAGTAGACATGGAGGTTCTTTGTTTTTCTTTCACATTTAGCAAAATGTTTTATTTTACATTAAACTTTTCACTTTAATCACTTTCTGAGGATGGCTTGAAGGTTATGCTCATCAATGAACTTAGAATAAAAACTTTTTAAAATTGAAGTATAATAGACATACAATATCTTAATATTTTAAGGTGTACATCATAGTGATTGAGTATTTTTATGCATTACAAAAGGATTCCCGTGATAAGTCTACTTACCATCTGTCATCATAGTACTTATTACAACACTGTTGACTATATTCCCTATGCTGTGCATTATATCCTCATGACCTATTTTTAACTGGAAGTTTGTATCTCTTAATCCTCTTCACCTTCACCTATTTTGCCACTCCTCCCAACCCATTCCCCCTCTGGTAACCAGTAGTGTGTTTCCTGTATCCATGAGTTTGTCTCTGTTTTGTTCTGTTTGTTTGTTTTGTTTCCTAGACTCCACATGTAAGTGACATCATATGGTATTTGTCTTTCTTTGACTTACTTCATTTAGCATAATACTCTCTAGGTCCATCCACATTATCACAAATGGCAAGATTTCATTCTTTTTTTATGGCTGAATAATATTATAGTGTGTGTGTGTGTGTGTGTGTGTGTGTGTGTGTGTGTATCTCACATCTTCTGTATTCTTTTATCTATCCATGGTCACAAGCTATAATACAAAGCTGTAGTAATAAAAACAGTATCGTATTGGCCTGAAAACAGACACATAGATCAATGGAATAGAATAAAGGTCCTAGGAATAAATCCATGCATATACAGTCAATTACTCTATGACAAAGGAGTCAAGAACAAACAATGGGGAAAAGACAGTCTCTTCAATAAACCATGCTGAGAAAATTGGACAACTACATACAAAAGAAAGAATCTGGACCAATATCTTACACCACATACAAAAATAAATTCAAAGTAGATTAAAGACTTGAGTGTAAGACTTGAAACCATGAAACTCCTAGAAGAAAACATAGGCAGTAAGCTCCCTGACATCAGTCTTAGCAGTGTTTTTCTGGACCTGTCTCCTCAGGCAATGGCAACAAAAAACTAAAATAAACAAGTCGGCTTACATCAAACTAAAATGCTTTTGCGCAGTGAAAGAAACCATCAACAAAACAAAAAGGCAGCCTACTGAATGGGAGAAGCTATTTGCAAATCATACATCTGATAAGGGGTTAATATCAAAAGTATATAAAGAACTCACACAACTTAATATCAAAAAACCAAACGACCCAGTTAAAAAATGAGATGAGGACTTGAATAGACATTTTTCCAGAGAAGACATACAGATGGCCAACAGTCACATAAAAAGATACTCAATATCACTAATCATCACAGAAGTGCAAGTCGAAACCACAATGAGGTAACACCATACACCTGTGAGACTGGCTAGTCTCAAAACAAATGTTGGCAAGCATGTGGAGGAAAGGGAACCTTCATGCACTGTGAGGGGGATTGTAAATTTGTGTGTAGCCGCTGTGGAAAACAGCATGAAGTTTCCTCAGAAAATTAAAAATAGAACTATTATCCGATCCAGCAATTCCACTTCTGGGTATCTATCTGGAAACAACAATAACAACACCAATTCGAAGAGATATATGCACCCCTGTGTTCATTGCAGGATTATTCATAGTAGCCAAGATAGGGAAGCAGCCTAAGTGCCCATCTGTAGGTGAATGGATAAAGGAAGCTCTTTCACTTATAACACTGCCCCTACCTGGCTCTTTCCTCCACTCCTTTTTTCTGAGAGTCTGCTGCCTTTAGAGCTTGCCTTAATTACCTTCCCTCCCTCCCTCCCCTTCTTTCTTCTGCCCTTCCTCTCCCTCTCCTCTCCTTCCCCTTATTTCTTCTTTCTCTTCTTTGTTTCCTCTTTCTCTTTTCTCCCTTTGATCCTTCCTTTCTTCCCTCCCTCCTTCCTTCTTTTTTTTCCTTCCTCTCCTTCTTCCTTCCTTCCTTCCTCACATCTGATACCAAAATGGCATCCTCACTACCTATGCTTCCTAACGAAAACCTTGCATACATATCTGAGCAATGGTAGTTATACATGTTGAGGCTTGAATTCCATGAATATTATATAGGCTAATAAATCCAGCAAAGAACACATTTAAAAATAAATTTTCTTATAGAAATATTGCGTACACTAAGAGTGCCAGAGCATTTTTTTCCCCTCCTCAAACACCTGGTAATGAAATTTATTGACATATAAACTTAATAAGCTGCTAATTGAGTAATTATTGATTGCAGGAAATGTGTTCTTAAAAGTCACATTAACAATTGGCAGAGAGGCAAAAATAGAACAGACTCAGTTTTTAACTTACTTTATAGCATTACCTTAAAATTGTAAAGAGTTAATCTTATCACACTACACATGGCTGAATTTATAAAAGATAAAATCACAAACGAGTAATGCACAGTTACTTGTTACATATTCTTCCCATTACAACTGACAGCTTCATTAATCATACAGTGTATTTTACTATTAGATGCTATAAAGGAGATCAAATCTCTTGTAATTTTTCTTCTTCTCTTTCATTTGATAAGTGTGTTGTTTCAGTGTGCAGATAAAATATAGTGTCAGTCACCAACAGTCTCAGGAGATTTTCATTTTTCCAGTAAGGATATCCTTGCTTATTTGCAATATAAAAATTCCCTAGATCATGCATCATTTCCCTATAACCTGGCCATCAGATCACGTAAAAAGTCTGTGTGCACCTATCCACAGAATTGGTCAACCAGAAGTAAAGGCTGGGGGATAGGAAGGATGTTTTTGGTGACAGTGTGTATCGCTTACTGAGCATTGAAGGCATTAATGATGAACACCTCTATTCATAACGTAACATTGATTCATAATTAAGGTTCTTGTAAATTACACAGATTGCTGACAGATTTCATAAGCTGTGCTGGGGAGAGGTGGCAAATTTTACAGTTTGTCACAGATTGCCAATGAAGCAGTTGAAAGCATAAATGAAATACAAGAATATTTGCCAATAAATAAGAGAGTCTGCGTTATTCCCTTTCATGGTGTGGGTTGAAAAAATATGTTTAAAAAGGCTACCTTCCTACTTAGAAAACAAAGGGTTGTTTTTTTTTTCACAGTGTAGAAAGAAATCCTGAAAGAGATGCCATCAATCCATATAGCAAAAGCAGATGGACACATTTTAATTTTTTTCTAATTAGTGGGGAAAACGGAAACATGTCTTTTTTTCCTCTCTTGTCAATTGAAAGAGGGGAGAAGTCAACCGTAAAAATTCTTCTGTGTTTCCATCTTTTAATTTTTTTAAAAGTCTAACTTAAAATAAAATTCTTAGAATTTCTTAGTTTTGGTGATTTGTGTGACACTGATGTACTGTAATTTATACAAGAAGTACTTCAGTGTTGTTTTTCAAGTGCTTCTTGCCAACCTAAGTATTCTAAATATAAACTGAAGAAATTCGGTCTGGCACAAAACAGCTGATGAAATATTCTGGGCTTGCATTCCACTATTTTCCCAGAAGACCTTCTACGAGAAGGAGGGAATGTGAAGAGATCTTGATCAAAGTGCAAGAACGTCTGCGGTCCCGGGGCGGGGAGACTCCATTTACTCTGCCACAAGTAGCCTGAGCTTGGTCACGCTGGCTTCATTTTGGATGGGGACACAGCCGCATGCTCATCGTTTGTGTGGGGGCAACAGCTCGTTTTGCAGGTGACAACTCTCCCCAAGAGAGGTGCTGTTGGGGCAGATCCGCCCGGTAGGATTTCTGCAGAGGTGAGACTGGTAAAGGGATTTCCTCGGTCCCCACCGATGACTAAATCAAACCTGCATTTTCGCAACACATTGGAGAAATGAGCAACTATTTCGTGAATCTGCGCCGTGTTAAAAAAAAAAAAAGTCCATCTCCACCTGTAACTCCCGTGGTGCTTTCTTCCCTTGTGTTTACACAGATAATCGCCTTGGGTCTCCAGGGTTTTTTTCTGGTATAAGTTGAGATATGGTTCTTATAGCTGAGATATGATTTTTAGATAACTTTGGTTTGCTGAGGGTTAAACACAAGATTAGCTTAAAACTTCAACTAGGGCTTTCTATTCAATGACATCTGATGGTCTAGCTTGATGTTAGAATACCATGGTGATGGTGGTGGAGTGGCGGTTTATGGGGAGGCAGCAGGGGGTGGGAAGGGGTCGGTCATCAGGGATGACTCCACAGCTTAAGTAACACCTCTGTTCTTACACCTTGGGCACTTTCTCTGTTTTTTCACAAATGCAGAGCCTCCTTTAAGTTACCGCGTTTATGCTTCTTCAAAGTACGGGAGTATTCAAGAGAAGCCTCACTAGAAGTGGTCACTGGAAAAACTAAGGAATTTTTAAATGTAAAGACTGAATAACATTTCCCACATGGTTATGGTTATGGTGCTGAAGCTTCCTTTTGAAGATGTGATTTGATTTTGCCGGGCCACCCAAGCCAGTGCGCCTCAGTTTCTCAGGATGCTTGGATGAGTAGAACTTCAGGGGAACTCAGGCACTTGAAGCGCTTTTCCTCCTATTTCTGGAAGAGTTTCTTGGGAGTTTGTTTCTATACTTGTTCTTTGCCTATTTCAGACCGGAAGTGGGATCTGCCCCAGGCTGGGAATTGGGAGCTCTTACTCCAACTTCTATGACCTTGCCCCACCCCCTGATCTCATGTCTGTGCAGCGGTATCCCACAGTACCATCTTGGCAGGGTAACCTGAGCCTGGAAAAGAACCCCCCCCAACCTACCGTGTTTCTCCCCTTTCAAGAGGTCTTCCACCCATGTCCCCTTGCTCCTATTGGGACATCCTTGATACTTTGGCCTGGCTCTGTTCCAGGTGGGTGGTCCGGCAACCCACTCAGCTCCTGGATCATAGGAGATTGAGGCACCAGAGTGGGGCAGGGTAAGCAGATGGTGAATGATTCTCGTGTAAATGGAACAGAGGAGGGGTTCAGGGATCTTGTTCTTGAGCAGTGGATGGTGGGTGGGTCTGCTGCAGCACCTGAAAGAAGCAGAGGTGACCGCTTACCTCCTCCTAGGGCCTTCTTGACCCAATTCCAATGAGCCCTTCAATTCACTGTCTTCTCTTCCCTGCAATGAGGGTGGTGAGTTGTGTGCTCCCAAGTCTAGCTTAAGCTATGTAGGAGGGACCGAATGCTTTTCTCACTCTGCCCACGTTGCCCCTGCAAGGTCACCTGCTGGCAAACACAAAAGAGATCCCCATTCTAGGATGCAGCGAGTGTGGCCTAAAGCATTCAAAAGAAGACGCGGTTGGAAGATGTGTTGTTCTAAGTTGATGCTATAACATTCAGAAAGGTAGATTTAATAGGGCAGAAAATGAGTCAGCATTCACATTTTCCCGGATACTTTGGGTAAGACTTGCAGTCATGGTCACTATCAAGGAAGCACAGTAACTACCTTTGAGAGTGTCATCAGAGGCCAGCATTCCCTGGCACGATGGCTGACGCAGCCCACACGTCAGACGTAACCAGCAAGAAATATATGGTACTAGGGGACTGCATAAGGCAAGAAGGTCACTACTGCCTCCCTTCAAGCAGATTCCTGAGAACCTGGGCATTGCTATTTTTTCAGGCAGAGGGAGATTTGAAATTCTTCATCTATCTATAGATGGCTATACCTCACATGGGTCCATGAATTTGGCAATGAATTTTGGAAAATCAAAATTGTCCCCACAAAAAAAAATATTGCCCAGACTCCCAAACACTCTAGGGGCAGGCCTCCTTCAAGCAACATATGTCTAGGGTTTAAAGACATTGGAAGTAAAGCATGACACGTGGTGTCATTTTGTTGTGGTGGTGGTGGTTTAATTTGCTGCTGAGACACGTGATTAGCACCTTTGGCTTTCATTAGTACAATCTCCTCCCAGCTTCAGGGTTATCCAGTTTATTCTTGGATATATTTTTTAAAAGTATAAATATTAACTTATTATCCCCTATTCTGCTAGTGTGATAATAATTTAATGTGGAATAATGCCAAGCACACAGTGGGTGGTTAATAAATTTATTTGGAAGTGATGAAGTGGTATGCCATATGTATCTAGACAAATAGAAGGCGGAGTTTGCTAATTTTAGCCTCTTTTCTTTCCTACTGGTGGTGAGGGGAAAGTGCTCCCTCTCCGTAAGCAAATAAATATATCTCAGTATATTCTTGTATCGATATCTATATTTAATTTCCTTTGGATACAAAATGGAAAAAGCAAAGAGGGCTGGTTTAAATTCAGACATACTCAAGTTAAAAACAGTAATCTCCATAATGTCAATATCATTCAATGAAAGAGAAAGGATAAGGTTTGGGGGATCTCATTGTTGCCAAAAGATGTTTTATTTAGTTGATTTATCTGAATCAACTAGTTTTTTTTCTTCTGCTTCTATTTTGTAGCCTGTCTTAGTTGAATACTTGTTTACAACTGTCAGAAAAATTTGGTGTCGAATAAACAGCTACCACTAAGCCTGCGTATTATGAAACTTAATGGCTTTGGAAAGTAGAGTAACAGTGAATTATTTAGAGGGACTGCCTGGCATTATTTTAAAAAGAATATTTTCGGAACTTTGAGTGTTCGAGCTTGTCACTATGGATCCAGGAAGTAGAGGTGGAATGATCTAGAAACATCTAGTATGGTTGATTGTATGGCTCTATAGTTTGGATCCTGAGGGATGACAATATTTTCTTCTTGACTCTGCTAAATATTCTGGGGCCTCCTTTTATCTCACTCCCCGTGGACCCTGCTCCAAATAGTGTACTTTCACATTTTGAATAATCTGTGATATTTTCCATTTCCCCCTCCAGTTCTACTTCTTCCCCCTGCTTTGTGCCCTGCTAAGCTGAGCATTACAAACTGGCATCAGTGGGTTGGCTTGGCTTCTGGTGGTTTCTCAAATGGGAAGCACCACCAGGAGATCAGAGGGCTTAAGGAGATCCTGGGGGTGCTCTATGCTTTAGCCCTTTCCCCAAAAGGCCACAGTTGCCAAATTTTCTTCTGACAAGTGCTGGATCACTAAAACTGTTTCCAATGTCAATAACTGTTCCCACCTTTTTTTTTTTTTTTTCAGAATTACAGAGTGGCCATGATTTCCCATTATTATTAGTTCTAGAGAGCTTCTTCAACCCTATACACTTCCCTGTACTTTGTACATATACCCTCATGTTATATTCTCTTAATTGCATTTCATTTCACTACCTGTACAGATTCTTTCTGTCTCCTCTGGTTTTTCAGGGTGCATATTGTTTCTAACCTTTATAAACAGAGCAGGTCCTGGGTAAGTCTCAGATTGCCATGTGAATATATTTATTTTGTCCATTTTTTCCATCTCATCCCTAGAGCATTCTGATTATCATTGATTAAATGTTAGGATTATGTTTGGCACAGAATAGAAAAAAGCTCAAATAATGTTGCTTAAACAAGATAGAAACTCATTTCTTTCTCGCATTAAAGAAGGTGAAATGCAGATGTCCATGGCATTTATGGAGCCCTCCTGAAGGCATCAGCGAGTCAGACTCTGTCCTTTGCAAACCGATAACCAAGGGTTAACAGGACTAATAAGTGCAACTGCAACTCCTTACTCAAATCTCCTTGTTTTCAGAATGCAGCGTGCCACCAGGTGTCTATAATATTCTTGCCTGACACCATGATAACAAAATGTTGATTTAATTTATTGCAGAGATTCAAGGCTTTACCAAGAAGCTGGCCAGAACCAGTCGCACCACTGACCTTTTCCTGAGAATGCACGAGTTTCCCATGGATGAACTCTTGATTTAGAAGGGCCTAAAACTCCACCTTGGCTCATGATAAGGATGCCATTTTTCTGGTCATGGATGGCAGGACAACAGAGGCAGAAGACCCGTGCAGGTGCAGACAACAGAATGACTTCAACTCTTCCCTACTTACTAGCTTCTTTTATCTGATTCTGAAGTCACATGGCTCCTCTGTCCTATATCCAGATTCTTTTTCTGTTTGCCTTTAACTATCTCTGTGTCCCCCCTTTCAGGAAGGCGGATTTGAGGCTTGCTCTCCTGTCTCCTCATTTGGCTGCCTGTCCAATAAACCTTTTCCTTGTTGCACCACTCAGTGATTGGCTTTGGGGCCACTGGGCCGATGGACTTGGCTTGGACTTGGGTTTGGTTATACTTTCACTACTCCACCTACCTGATAAGGTCCCAGATGACTGTTGGATTTCTCGGCAATATATCTGTCTCTGGGGAGAAGAATGGGGGAAGGACAGTTGGGGCCGACCTCTTCCCTGCAAGAAGACATCCTGGAAATATAGCATAATGATCCTTACCTTTCGTTGGCCAGAGCCAAGTCCAATGGCTACAGTTTGATGCAAGGGGAGCTGGGAAATGTAGTCTTACGTCTGGCTGTCAGTATGCTCTGCTGAAAGCCAGACTTTTGGTATTAAAGAAGGGAAGGATGGATATGGGGAGACAACATGGAATCTGTCAAAAAAGGTAATCACCGTATTCTGCTGATCCTGTGAAGCTTTCAACACCTTTCCTACTGACTGTGCCTATCAAATAGATAAAAAACTCGCACGGTAGTGAGTTGTTACTTCTGGTTTCTTATTTATAGAAGGTGGATTGAATTGTCCACTTCACTTACTCCTCTTTCTTCCTCCATTATTCTTAACATTCTGCAATATGATTTGTATCCTAACAAATTTATTTAATCTACTTGCTTAAAGTATCCCATCACTTCTTATCACAAAATCCGGTGTCATCTTTTCTGTTCTCATTCTCTTTAACTTTGTTGTAACAATCAAATTCTCCTTCCTTAAACTTCTTGCTTCGCTTCTGGCTACAATTTTTTCCTGTTTGTCCACTACCTCTCCGGATGCACCTGTTTTGGTTTCCTCTGATGGGTTCTCTTTCTTGCTTCCATCAACTTACTCTTCACCATTTTCTAAAGTTTTAGGCTTCCATTCACCTCTAGCTTCATTTTTTGACTTAATGATTAGATACCATCTTACAGTTGAACTATATTTTTTAATGCCCCCAAACTTTGGCCCCAACTCCAATCTCATGTCTTTGAACTACTTTTAAGCAATTTCTCAACATTTCAAAGATGATATATGAAGCCATAATGCTCTTCCTTCCCAAATAGTTCTCTTTCACACCTTCTCCTTTTATCACCACCACCACATTTTCCCTAGTCTCTAAGACACAAAACTTTGAATCATCTTTCCTTGGGTCATTTTATTTAATCTACCATGTAGTCCATTGGACTCTTCTTTTGAAATTTCTTTTAGCTCCATTCTTTCTTGTCCTACAATCAGCCAGATGTTAATACTATAGCTGAATCACTGTAAAAACTTTTCTCCTCCATCTTCCTGTGTGCAGTTTGTGGTGTGTGTGTGAATGCATGTACGTGTGTGAGTCTTACTAGTTTTTACTGCATAGTAATTAAATAGCTCAGTGTTTATGGAGCGCAGACTATATGTCAGGATATCTCCCATGCATTTTATATGTATTACATCATTTAATTCTCACAAGAACCAAAGGAGAATGTATTACTGCTATTTATAGAGGCACTGAGATGTTAAGTGACTTGTCTAAACTCAAATCTAGCAAATGAAAAAGCTGGGGCTTAAAGCAGGGAGTCAAGATCAGAGCCTGAACTCTTCAAGTTTTGTTATATTGCCTCTTCTGTTGCTATTCGGTTAATGGATCGTGCCATATTGCAACTAAAAATCCTTCGGTCTGCCTGTGGCATCAAGTATAAACTCATCAGTCTCATTTTCTTGGCTGTCTGTAATCCAGCCCTACCTGATACATTCAGCTCTACCTGATACATTCAGCTCTATTTATCACTGCACTTTAATATATATAGTGTGTGATATGTTGCTTGTTTCATTTTCTCAGTTCCAAAATTCAATTTCTTCCTCAAGCTGCAATGTACTTGTTTTCTCCTGGAGTGATGCTTTCTTGTTCCTGTATCTTGGCAAACCATCTCCACTCTGGCTTGGCCCCAGAAATCACGTATCCAAGAGCTGCCACTGCAAGACCTGTCCCTTTCCTGGACTCATCCCCAGAGTGGAGGCCTCTCTGTGGGAGAGGGAAATAAGATGAACAAAGACGTGGAAATGTCCTCCATTTTGGCTAGTTATTTCTATCATCCTTTAAACCAGAGCTCAGATATGATCCACCTTATGAATTAATCGTTGCCAGTAATCATAAAAAATAGAAGTTTTCTGCAAAACTGTATATATGGGCAAAGCCCCTCCTTTTGAAATGGAGGAAACTGAAGTGGATTGTGTTTAAATAATTGACCAAGTTTTCCTAGGTTCTAAGTAAGAAAACTGAACTAAAAACTTGGTTTTCTGGCCCCTAAACCAATGTACATGTCACTCTAGGAATTCCTTGGAATTGCATAAAAGATAAACTGGGTGCTTCTTTCTTCCTCCTCATGCTGATTTAATCATTGTCCCCACTGAGGCTTCATTGCAAGGTTTCATTTGAACAAAGACATCTGTGGCTGAAACAATTTTGAGACCCAATGTGTTATACTGAATCTGGCCCTCCACCTGCCTATGTATGGCCCACAAACCAAGAATCGTTTTTACATTTTTAAATGATTAAAAATATCAAAAGAAGAAGGCAGTTTCATGACACATGAAAGTTATATGAAGTTGAATTTCAGTGTCAAGGAGTAAAATTGCATTGGAATGCGCTGCCCTCATTTGTTTATGTACAGTCGGTCTATGGCTGCCTACAATGGATAGATGCCTACAATGAACAGTGGTGACAGAGAGCACGTGGCCCAAAGAGCCTCAGATATTTTCTCTCTGGCCCTCTACAGAGCAGGCTGCCCACTCCTGTATTGTACCATGTTACAGAAACATGTCTTACTGAGCTTGTCTTTCTCTGAATTTCTATACCATCTGTAGTTCATGTCACATGATTTAGCTGCCTTGTATGCCTTGTGCAACCATTTCAGAGTTTGAAAAAATTATTTCATGTATTCTGACTTTTGTCTTTTCTGCCAGACTTCGAAGCTCCGTGAAGGCAGGAGTGAGCTCTTACACAGCATTTTTATACTTCTTCTCCCTTACCTAAATAGTTTGTAACATTCCCGATTGGAAGGAGAGGTACTTTTTTGAGTGTACAACAAATCAGCATTGTAATTCATTGAGTCCAATGTCTTAATGTTAGTTTCCTGTGGAATCATGGATGCTGCATTCATTTGCTAGGGCTGCAATAACACTGCACCACAGGCTGGGGTGTGTACACAACAGAAATTTCTCTTCCCACAGTTCTGGAGGCTGGAGGCCAAGAGTAGGGCATCAGTGGAGTTGCTTTCTCCAAAGGCCTCTCTCCTTGGCTTGCAGATGGCTACGTTCTCCCTATGTCCTCACGTGGTCTTTTCTCTGAGCAAGTGACCCTGGTCTTATAGGACATCAGTCCTATTGAGTTAAGGCTCCACCCTTATGACCTCTCTGAACCTTAATTACCTGCCTAAAGTCCTATTTCCGGGGGGGGCGGGTAGGGCTTCAATATGTGAATTTGGGGAGGGCATCATTCAGTCATAATAGATATCAAGGATAATCTTTTAGGATGCTCCCTCTCTAACCAGATTGTGATATGCTGCAGTAGAAATCAAGCCCTAAGTAAGCATAACGCAATGGTTTTATTGTCAGATTGATCGATACTAGTTCAACATTTAACACCTGACTCTCTCTGTTATTATTACTGACTCTAACAGTGTTGGGTCTGATTGACTGGTTGCACTTATTTTTCTCGTTTCTCATTTCTAGAATGCAAGCGCTCTATAGCTTCAGACAAATCACATAAAAGAACAAAGTACAACAGTGGAGACCTTGAAGAAAAAGAAACAAAAAAAAGAAGTTCTTGTCAAGTATAAGAGCATGTTCAATACCTACTAATGTCATTAGAACAGTTTTCTCTAACCACATGTGGGAACACCGAAACAAAAACAACCAAGCAGGCATCCTGTCATTGCCATGTAGTGTCAGTGCTGTCAAAACCTCTCTCTGACAGGACAGTGACTCGAGGCTGTTCATGATCACCGCTGAGTGCATTCAGGACTGGTCTTCTGGGCAGTATTAGGCCCAGCAGGTGCTCTGTCCAACTAAATGGGCTACGCACAAAGCAAACTTACTGTCTGACTTTGTTGCAGAAAATTTAAAAATTACGTAACTTTATAAAGAATAATTACTTAAGATTTTGAGGTGAGGAAAAATATAGAATTATTTTTAAACTTAAAAGTGAAAAAATTGGCCTAACCTAAAGAACATATGGAAGAACACATTTCTGAATCGCACGCATACTGCTAAAAAAAAAAAAAGTCCTTCTCTAGTCTCAGTTTTTCCCCCACCAGTGATATGCCAATTCCAGTTCCAAATATGTAAATCCCACCACTAAGGTATCTGAGAGTGTGGTTGTTCAACCAAAATCCCACTGAGATTTCCTATCACCGTCAACTTTGACTCCAGTTCTAGATCTCTCTTTCAAGCCATTCATAGCTACTGGTTGCAGGGAGGGATGGCAGGGCAGAGGTGCAAATAGAGTGTGTGTGTGTGTGTGTGTGTGTGCATGCCCACACACATATATGTGTATGTGTGATATTGGAATTGGCAAAGAGGTGTGTCTGTTCAGAAGAAAACATGAAAAGGGTTAAGCAAAGTTTTTAAAGCATTAAAATAGTATTCGATAGTTTACTTAGAGGACTCCATACTTGATTTAAAGAGGTTGTGTGCTGAAATGCACAAAGCATGACCTTCAGAGACAGCAAGCAGACCCAGATTCCAGTCCCAGTTCTGCTGTGTGCTCGCTAGGTGACCTTGGGGAAATTGGCTTACTTCTCCAGTTATCTAATCAGTGCACAATAGGATTATTGTTTCTACCACAAGGGTGCATTTTTAAGACTTTGGTTCTGCAACAAGAAGTTACAAAAATCGTGCAAAAATTGGTGAAAATAGCTCAAAAATGACCTCATTTAAACTTAATGCAAAATGCGAAATAGTTATGCAAAAAGGATGCAAACAGTGTTACCGAAATAGTGCAAAAATAGTTCATTTTTTGGATGAATAGTTCCATGTAATTTTATCATATGCACAGATTTGTGTAACCACCACCTAAATGGAAATAAAAACTGACCCGTTACCCTTTAGAAACTTGTGAGTGTGGTTTTGAAGGCTGAGTAACTATCACAGCTGGTAGACTCCTATGGCTTCCTTTCAGGGGAATGTTTCCTGGTTTTTCCACCTCCAGTAATCTTAATTATGAAATGAGGTAGGGTCTTTCTTATTATCCGACATTTTATGATAATATCTAGGAAGTGTTTACATTAATATCTTTTTGGAAATGACAAAAGGATTCGTTAAAAATTTCTGAACTCACTGAAACAAGAGTAGTCTTCAAATGACTGTTCTAGAACAAGCTCTCAAGGTTAGAGATAGGTTCTGGGAGAACTAAGGAATTTGTGCTAACCGTAATTTCTTTGCTCCTCCAACCAGTATCTCCCTCTGGGTGTTCTGTGTGGTCAGATCTGTGTAGGGAGGCTGGGATTTTCTGTCATAGAGTTTTTAATCTTTGCTGACCCACACTAGGCTGCATAATTTAGAAGTTCTTTCTCTCATGAGTTCATCTGTTCTTCCACAAATATGTACCAGGTGCCTTCCTGTAGTGAACACAGAGAAAGGTGCCTGAGATACAGAGATGAATCCTTGTCCTAGTGAGGTTCACACTTGGCAAGAGTGCCAGACCAGCAGATGAGCAATTACAATACAACAAGGTGGGTGTTGGGGAGGCACGAAGTGATATGGAGGTCGCAGGGAGGGTCCCTAGCCTGAACCTGTGGAGAATATAGAAAGGCTTCACCAGTAAAATAACATTTAGGCTGAGTTTTGAAAACCGCATAGAAGTTAGCTAGGCAAAGAGAAAGAGGAAAGGGAGTCACCAACATACAAGTGAAACTGAGCCACAAATGAAAGTGTACACGTGCTATGGATACACACTAGAGTGGGTGATGGCAAAAGGTGTGCTGGAGAGGAGAGGGGGCCATGCCACATACCACCTGTGCATGAGTTTGATTTGGGGTCTGTGTCTCCATGCCTGAAATGACACGGAGCCCTCACTTGCATCGACTCAGGACACCTTTGCAGCACCACCCTGCTGATGGGCTCTCAGTAGAGCAGGACCCTGGCCCTTAATCATGTTACTAATCTTGTGAGGTTCATCCGACACCTAGTAGGGGCTCTGATTCTGCAATGCTCCTGCTCTTGCTGTGATTATGTAATTTTTATCCTCGCTTTCCTTCTGCTTTGGTTTGGTTCCTTTTAACTTAAAGGAAACCTCCAAAATGAGTTTGTGTTTGTACAAACTGTATTCATTTCTGTTTTTTTTAATTAAATTTTATATTCCTGTTTCTGCTTTTTTAAAATATAAATTCAAATTCAGAGAAACAAAGTACCAAGAGCCAATTTACTTTTTTTTTGTTTAATGTAGAAAATCTATAAGGAGTGATACAGATACTAAAATATTCACATAGGATTTTAAAAATATAGCACAGGAAAGAGTAGAATACTTCAAAAGAGAATATGTGTTTCTAGAGGAACAAGAAAAATGATGGACTAAAGCAGATCTCAGGACACAGATTTTATAATGTTATATTAACTCTGATACCAGTCAACTATGATGAATCACTAATTTTATTATAGACTTTGAAAAGAACCCTACAGCCCAAGTGATTGTACAACAACTATAAAAGTTTGACTGTTTCTCTCCAGTACAGAAGATTTTTCTTATTTCTCATCTGTCTGGTTAGGGTGATAGCTTTGACCTTCTTTCTGCCACTCTTCCAGAAAATATTCTTAACTCTATCCTGAAGTTCCTATCTTGGAGTATTTTTGAAGCAAATGCATGAGTTAAATGTTACTATCAGGGTTAAACTCTTGTGTTGCCTTTAAAACAAGGATTTCAAAAGGGCCTATTTATATACTTCTAGCTTCCATTTTGTTAGTATGTATTCATTTCACTCTCTCTCTTTTTTTTTTCCCAAAGATTGTACTTACTTATTTGACAGAGAGAGACACAGCGAGAGGGAACACAAGCAGGAGGAGTGGGAGAGGGAGAAGCAGACTTCTTGCCGAGCAGGGAGCCTGATGCGGGGCTCGATCCCAGGATCCTGGGATCATGACCTGAGCCGAAGGCAGACGCCCAACGACTGAGCCACCCAGGCGCCCCATCATTTCACTCTCTTTGAGTGTCCCCCATTGCAAAACACAAATATGGCATTCTATCCAAAAGAACATGGAAGGGTCCAATCTTGGCCATCCCCTGAACTTATCAAAGCAAACGTGTCCAACTTGTTCTAGAGAGTTCTGTGTGCTAGATTCAGCCAGCAATTGTTTGTATGAAATGGGTGGGGTGTGGAACGTGTCTCTGTGTCCTACTAATAAAGCCAGTGTCCTAGATGGTCTGTCAGGATTTCTTTTATTACCAGTTATCCTTTCTGAGTCATGAATAATAAATGGATGAAACTAAAGCAACTATCTATATGATGCCAAATATGCAGTAAATTCAATAAGAGTGGTCAAAATTTCAGTTTAACTCTGATTTTAAAAAATTATAGATACAATCATTGCTTTTGACATGAAAAGTATTCAAGGTCTGGGTGTCTCACCTTAAGAATGTCTCCTAATGTCTCTTTAGATGATTTGTCTATAGTTTTTTTTAAAAGATTTAATTTATTTATTTGACAGAGAGAGAGAGTACAGCAGAGGGAGCAGCAGGGAGGGGGAGAAGCAGGCTCCAGCTGAGCAGAGGGTCTGACGTGAGGCTCGATCCCAGGACGCTGGGATCATGATCTGAACCGAAGGCAGACGCTTAACCAACTGAGCAACCCAGGTGCCCCTGGTTTGTCTATAATTGATAATCATTATTTTTCTCACAATGCCTTTGGACAATTTACATGATTTTAGATATCTATAAATTAAAAATAAAGGTAAGAGTTACCTGCAAATCATATTGGTCAGAAAGTCAGTGTGGACCATCCAGGCCTCAAAGCTCACCCCAGGGCCTGAACTGGCAATCTGGAATGATGACCAGGATTGGCTGTCCACACCAATTAAGTTAAGCAAAAAATTCCAAAACACTCCTACCCTTGACGATCTATGTAAGATGCCAGGAAGTCAGACAGACTGTTCAATAATTCTTTCCAGAATTATTCAACCTCGATGATGTCATTTATTGTCAAGTGTTTTATTTTTATCCACTTTTGAGGAAAAAATGTCTGAAGCATCGTATTGTTTGGTGAATTTAGTACATTATGTAGAAATCATTTCTATTGAGAGAAATGTATGCAGTTACAGGTAGATGTATGGAAATAAAATGATGATGATTCATCTGTGGTTGGTATTTTCCCAAAGTTGAATTCATTTAAATTAATTCATCACTTAGAAAGATATTGTCTGAGCTGACTACAGAGAACTACAGTCATATAGAGCAACAAGTTTCCAAGTTTAAGATTAGAAGAGGAATAGGTTGTTTGCACTAGTTCTCATTCTTGTTACGACTGTTGTCATGAGAATGGATTCATGTTGTGCCATTTTCTATTTCTTTGCGATTTTTTTTTGTCACAAGAACAAGACATGAGAATCTCAATGGCTAGTGTTATCTGTGAAAGGCAGTAAACTATTCTGCTTTAACCTTTTATATGGTCTCCTTTTGATTGACTAGCTATTCTACCCCTTTCTCCTAAGTTACCAATGGTGTTAAAGAAAAGAAAAGGAATGGCTGCCTAATCAAATGGGAGAACATTAAAAAGGTCAAAGCAGTAGACTTGGCTGCTAGCTTTCACAGCATGGATGAAACATTTTTTTTAAAGAAAAAAACTTATTCTTGTGACAAAGATTGCAATAAGAATAGAAAATGTCAGATCAAGAATCTATTCATGTGACAATGATTGTGACGGGAATGAAAATAGTGCACACTTTACCCTTTCTTTTTATAATCATAGTAAAGTAACTTCATGTGGTGCCGCTTGGGAGCTGAACTTGAGAATTCCGAAACTGGGGAAAAAATCAAAAGGAATAGTGAGACATAATGTAAGAAGAATCAACATTTAAGTGACCACCCAAGGCAAAGACATGTCTCAGTTACAGAATGTGGGTGGTTTTAAGTAAAGGTCTGGTAAAATTGGTCTGCAGATTAACCACATAGAGTTAAACAGGAATCTTGTTTCAATACTTCCATTGCTTTTGAAATATCAAAAACTGTGAACTTTTCTTTATTATGTAAATAATACAACTCATTTCTAAGGGCATGTAAACGGGTAAGTAGGTCATTAAAAAACCACCACATGTTATTTTTTTCTCTGTGACTACAAATGACGAATTGCCTAACATTTCTTCTTAGATTCTTTCTAGCATGGAGCCCTAAGCTGAGACTTGCGGTGCACTCAAAAATGGTTGAGTTGAACTGAATTGATTTTAAAAAGAAAATGTAATTGTTAGAAGTAGTATCAGACAGGGGTAGCCCATCCCAAGTTCAAAGTGAATTCGAATGACTTACTTTAATATGTATGACGGTTAAGTTATTATTACTCAGATCAAAATATAATTAGGAAACCAAATAATATCTCAAAACTGCTATGCATTTACTGAGAAATACAACCAAACAATAAAATGAAAACCTTTCGACTAACTGTCCAACTTGATAATTCACATGGTTAAATATTTGACATGTACCTATGTTTGCAACCAGAGACTCTACAATTCCACCCATGCTCAGTGACCCTTTGCTAAAGCACTGTAAAGTTTTCCTGAAGTTTCGAGGAAGGAGAAGAAGTAAAAGGAGGAGGAGGAGGGGGAAGAAAGAAAGAAGAAAGAAAGAAAGAAAGAAAGAAAGAAAGAAA
>NW_027397067.1:11628327-11980359 GCF_003265705.2 Callorhinus ursinus
AGAGAGAGAGAGAGAGAGAGAAAGAAAGAAAGAAAGAAAGAAAGAAAGAAAGAAAGAAAGAAAGAAAGAAAGAAAGAAAGAAAGAAAGAAAGAAAGAATGAATCATACTCTTTCTTTGTGTATTTGTGTATCTAGGTGTATTTGTGTATCATTGACATATAACATCATATTAGGTTCAGGTGTACAACATAATGATTTGATATCTGTGGATATTGCAAGATGATCAACACAATTAAATCTCACTAACATCTGTCACCATTCATAATTACAAATTTCTTGTTATGAGTACTTGTAAGATCTATTCTCTTAGCAGCTTTCAAACACACACTACAGTATTATTAGCTACAGTCACCACGCTGTACATGACATCCTCATGACCTCTTCATTTTACCTGTGGCTTTTGACAGCCTTCACCCATTTCACTCGCCCCCCTCCACCCCCACCCCCACCCAGGCCACCACCAATCTGTTCTATATCTATGAGGTTTTTTTTTCTAGATTCCACATATAAGTGAGATCATATGGTATTTGTCTTTCTCTGTCGGACTTATTTCACTTAGCATAATGCCCTCAAGGTCCATCCATGTTGTTGCAAATGGCATATTTATGATTTTTTATTAACCTTATATGTATTGGGAAAGGATAATCAATAACAGACTTTAAGACTTCAAAAGACAAGGATTTGATTGATTAAGTTTCTTTTTTTATGATTCCATGATTCTTTTGAAGAGAGAGCAGCAGATTTATCATCCACAACTTGAGATGACGAAGTTTACTTATCCCAGAGAATTTGGGGTTTCTTTTCCATTTGTGGGAAGATCCTTGGAGATCAAGGCTGAATCTTGGCATTAAGCATAAACATTAGTTCCGAAATAATCATCCACACACTATGTTGGTATTTACATTGCATGATATTGTATAACACAACCAGCAAACCCCAGAAATTCTGGAATACACAGACTTGGAAAAAAATAAACAGTAAGGTTTAGTTCAAATTCCGACATGCATTATTACTTTAAGTTTTGCTGTCACTGTGTGACTTAAAAAAAGGTCTTTGGCTGCAGTTTAGATTGTCAGTTCCTTGAGGGGAGGAGCCCTGCCTGCCTCCCCCCAGCACATGGTCTGGTATCTAGGAGGTACTCAATATGTATAAAAGGGTTAATTTGCAGCTGTGTTAAAGAGACACTTGTGAATGGTGAGGCTCTGAAGGCCTTGGCACCTCAGGCACTCAAATATGGTGGCCTGGGAGGGGGGGCAGATTCCTTACTCTGTTTCCAGGACAACTCCCATGATGCCAGAAGCCAAGGAGACATTTTTAATACTGCCTGTTTCTGAGTGGGCATAACAAAACTCCATCAGGGGACTCAGCAGTAGTGGCCATTCTTTTGAAAGGAGACCTTCATGGCTTATTTCTGCATCTGGTTTTGATTTGAGGACGTTTGGAAGACCCTTGCCCATAAATGCCTATCCACCTCCCTCAGGCTGACTGCCACATTCTACAGGAGAGCCTGAGGACTCAGGTTATGACCCTGGGACAGTGCAAGTGGCCCCAAAGGGTCACCTCCCAACACCTACGAATTATTATGTCCTCGGTGTAACTTGCTTTCCAGCTCCTGTGCTGCCAACAGGCTTCTAAGAAGAGGAAAGGTCATAATGGTTGAAGATAGTGGACATGGAGAAACTGGGGACTTCACATTCACAGTGTTGGGGGAACACAGTCATGAAAAAGATCCCGTGTTAGAGTTATTGGAATTAAGGCGAATGACTTTTCTTCATGCACCTTTATCTGGGATTCAGTGGCAGTACATTTTTTTTTTAAGATTTTATTTATTTATTTATTTGAGAGAGAGAGAGAGAACATGAGCTGGGTGAGGGGCAGAGGGGGGGAGAGAGACAAGCGGACTACCCCTGAGCAGAGAGTCCAATGTGGGACTCGATCCTGGGACTCCAGGATCATGACCTGAGCTGAAGGCAGACGCTCAACCAACTAAGCCACCCAGGCACCCCAGTGGCAGTACCATTTTAAAAATTAGAATTTACCTGTCTCCTCCTTGTTTTGTGTTTCTGCCTGACCCAAACTTCCTGCCTCAATCTCCTATGGTGCTCCTTAGGAGTAGTAGTGCTCTGAGGACTTTTCCTCCCCTCTTCCAACACCCTTCCTCTCTGCTTGTCAACTACTAACCCAGAGGTGTTCAAACCCAGGAAAACCTAATATGTGCTTTCATTCATCATTATGATTCTTTCTACTCTACAAGGGAGAAGCATTTTTCTCTTTTAGCCTTATTAACCATTGAAAAGAGCATCTATATTCTTAATTCAGGTTCTGAGAGCATGTCTGTTTTTGTCTTTGTCATTTAGAAGCCGTGATTCACAAACAAGGTGGGTTCATTCGTTGCCTAGGGGGACCTTACTGGAGTGGCCCTTGGTTTGATGCAAAAGCAGAAGTGACCATAACATCTTGAGAGCAGGCAAGTGTTTTCAAACTACAGGAAGGAGATTTGGATCCGATCTGGAATTCCTTGGCTACCTGGAGGCCAAATCACATTCAATGAACTGAATGCCAGGGTGAATGATGAGAGATCATCTATCTCTTCAGCAGGTGCCCATTTGTTCTAACCCCCTGCCTCATTTAATGTAAATATTCAAGCTGTCCTTTATTTTGCCATAGTCTCATGGATTGTCCTTGAAATATAGTATCAAAGAATCTGCTTTATGGGGTAGCTACTTAGCACAGTAATTCTTGCTTTTAAGGGATCCTGATTTCATTATAAAAATATAAGATGAGTTTCTATAGATTTAATCCTGATGAAAAATTTAAAAACTCTCTTATTCAAGACCACATTAGATGTAATCATGGAAAAGAAGCAGGTGATTGATGGGAGAAATGCACCACGATCTTCTGTTCCTAGGCACGGTTTTGAGAGATTTGGAACTGGATATAAATTAATGGGCCTGCTTTACCTTTTCAGACTGGGTGGATATTAATTATAAACTCCTTAGAACAAAAAGGAAAAGATATTTTTCTACCTGTCATCTGCTCTCTTCAATTCAGCAAAAGAATTGACCCAAATATCCTTTTGGCTGCATGGTGGCTGGGAAGTAATGTACTTGCAGCTTCAGAGTCTCGATTTGTCAGGGACCATAGACATCCTTTAACTGAGCTTGGTCCAAATCAAGAAAGCCATGTGACAAAAGCCATGATAGCTGACCATATAGCCGCTGCTTATATATGGTTAGTGAAATGGAATTGCATATTTTCAAGGAAATCCAATTTATTTTTGAGTAACTCTTGTTAGAATGTTCTTTTTAGTCAAATGCAAAACTGCTTCTCTGTAATTTTCAACTCTTACATTTGGTTGTGCTTTCTGGACCATCGTTGAATAAATTGAATTTTACATGGCAACCGTTCATATATGTGGCTACATGGACGCTATTCATATATGTGACACGCTGGGTTTTGAAATCACACATTCTGAGTTTCTTCTGCTGCTCCTCATACGTAATGATTGAGACACCTGTCTTTTTTTTTGCCTCTCTTGGGATGCGCTCTACATTGCCAGTGTCTTTCCTAAGGTTACACTGGTCAGAACTAAACATATGTATCCAAATGTCAGCTGAATAACCAAAATTATGATGGTTCTTTCACCTCCTTTAATCTGAAAACACTACTTATGATGTAGCCTAGAATACCATGTTCTTTTCAGCATTTGCTAAATGAGCTCATGATCATCTAAAAACCCAAGTGTCTTCCATCAAGAGCTCCTGACAATCAGCCTCTCTCCCTTCTGTGCTAGCGCAAACATTTGAAGGGAAAATAATTATATTAAGGACACTGTTAATAGTCCTAAAGCGTGATAAAATCATAGCATTTTAGAATTGGATATGACTTTGGAAGTCGTCTAGTATAATCATTCAGTTTTACAGAGGAAAAAGTTGAAAGTAGAGAGAAAATAAGTACATTGACAAAGAACATGTGCTAGTGTGTGCACTGGGGCAGGGATAGGCCCTGATATTTCGATTTGCTGAGAACAGAAATACTGTTGAATAATTTCCTAACTAAGGCAGAAAAGGAAGAGTCTACTGAGTGTTGATAGAGCGAACTGGTTGAGCCCACTGGCTAATTTTATTCATTGTTATCATTAAATTAAGTAAGCTACACCCAGCTAGAGATTTAGATGGTAAAAGGCAACTTGCCATTTCTTTCACGTGAAAAGTGTAGAATCACATTGTCTTCTAAATACCCAGCCCCTGGCCACTTTCAGGTCTCAATGGGATTATGCGACTTTATCACTTTTTTTCCCCCCTATTTTTACTTCTTTCAAGTGGCAAAAGGACGGAGTAGCAGAAAAAGATGCAGTGGAACTAGAAACAGGAAACCACAGAAGAGAAACTGTTTCTTTATCTTGTTCCCTGACAGTTATTCTTCTTCTAACAGAGAGAGAGAGAGAGAGAGAGAGAGAGAGGCGGGGTTTGTCAGATAAACAGCAAGAGGTGCTTTGACGAGGTTGAGTACAAACTCCCTGAACATTTGGAATGCATTTTAAGGAGAAAGAAAATTTCAGGATTAGTGAGAAAGGTATAGAATTCGGCCCCAAGTTAGTTGTTATGAGTGGGGGGCAGAAAAGTGTAACACGGTTGATTGCAAGTCTGTCGCCATAACCCAATCACCTGTGCAAGTGAACATACTTAGATTCTGAGCAGGTTCCGGCGCTTTCAAGAAATGTTCCCCAAGTTAGTGTGCTGTGAAGTCAAGGTTAATAACCACTGATATGTGGTTACGATCTCGGGCTATGCAATAGGTCAGCTCATTTACATCTAAGCTGATCTCTTACTACCTATATGCCTTTGCACCAGTTAGCTATCCCCCTCTAAGTTCCATTTCCTCATATACGAAATGGAAATAATATTGGGACCAGCATTCTTATGAACCAACTTCATAAGCTTGTTATGAAGATTAAATAAAATTATACCTCTCAAGTGCTTAGCATGTTACCAGGTACCCAATAATCATCCCATGCATATTGGCAATCTTGAGTATTTCTTTAGAAGTTTCTCTAAGATGCTATCTTTATAAATATGATACTGATATATATGTGTGTGTGTGTGTGTGTGTATGTATATATATGTTTTAAAATTGGAATGTGGGCAGCAAAATGTGAGAATTTGCTGGGAGGGGCTGGATTTTATGGGCTGGCAAACAAGATGTAGTGTATCGGAGGAACAGAGAGTGCTGAAGTGTACTCCTTGTTGTTAAAGAACAGTCTAGAATACTGCATGAGCTGCTGGATTAAGAGAGAAGTTCAAGCAGTCCGGGAGGTTAATATACATTGAACGCCTGTTCGGTTCCATTATTTCATTTAATCCTCAGACCCCATGTATGACATCATTACTAATGCTATTTCATTTTCAGACAGGGCAGGCAGGGCTTGGAGTGCACAACAGACTTGTGAGACACACTGGTGGTAGTAAGTGATGGAGACTCGCAGAGTGGTAATTGTCACTTGAATAACAAAGTAACAGTTGGAGACCTGCCACCTAGTGGCCATCCACCCAAATTGCAGGTTCGTTTATTTGACCATTGAAGACCTTTGACATTCAAAGTTTGGCTCCCAAGCTAAGGTTCTGAAGTCCATGAAGGGAATTTGTCTCAATATTTGTCACCACACCAACCAACCAGTTTGACTAAGATCCCAGCATACTATGTAAAATATAATGTTGTTTTGTCTTCAGAAAAATTTGGGTTCGGACTTTATCACATTTGTGATCTTGGACACATTTCTTAAAACTCTGTGAGTGAGCTTTATTTCCTCTTATGTAAAATAGGGGTGAAGTTCCATACTTTTCAAATTTCTTTATGCATTAGAAATAATATATAACCAAAGAACTTAGCACAGTTCCTGGCACATGCTAGAGGCTCAGTGAATGACAATGCACTTGCTTCAAGCACATACTTAACTTGCCTAAAAACAGCTATGGAGAGAGGAGCATAGGGAGATGAGAGGGGGGGACAGGGAGAGGAATAGGGGGAGGGGAAGGGGGGTTGGGAAGGGGCAGGGAAAGGGAATGATTTGCAGCAGGGGAAGGAGAGCAGAAACCAGAAGCAGAGAGATAAGAAGTTAATAAATGGTTGGAGTTCCTAAGCGTTTATTCCTAGACATGAAAGTGTATTTAAGTGACTTTATGAGGGTAATTTTGGCTTAATTTCCTTCTTATGTATTGACTATAAAACTGAAAGTGAAATGTGCCCCACTGGATTAGTAGTAACAACAACAGCAAAATAATAATATAATAATGAATGTGTCTCTCTGTTTTAAAGGTACTGATGAGGACTCAGTAAAGTAAGATTAAAAGGTAAAACACTTGGCCAATAAAGGTTGCTCTGAAATGTGAGTTTTCTTCTTCATTGCTGCAGGCACAGCCTCTCAGAATTTCTACAAAGTGTCACTCACCTGCCAGGCCTTTAAATAGGCCACTGAATTATAATTTAGAAATCTTAGCTTTTTTCTCCCTGCAGAACGTTGAGAATTTTCTGTGAAATGAATTAATTGTTTGCTTTCGCTGAGGATTAAAAGTGTTATTTTCTTAGTGACTGTGGACTTAATTTGAAAGGTACACAAGTTTTGTGACGTATATTGAAATATGGGAATATTTAAATTACATTTTGTGATTTACTTAGTTTACTTGCAATTCAATTCAAAAAATTAGTTATGATCATTAATTGTTTTTGTGTTTGATATCTAACTCTGGCTTCGACTCCTCAAGTTTTGTTATCTAAGTTGGTTGCTGTTTTGATCAATCTGAAAATTTACAGTCAAATGAATACAGTAAAATATATATATGTATATATAACTGACTCATTTGAAAGTTCAGTTTAATGGCAGGGTGATAAACTACTTCCTTACCTGCTCTCCTAGGAAATTTTAGCATGCCTGTGGCATCTACACCCTAGAGGCCAGCTCTGAATTGTCAACTGTTAAATTTTCCACCCTTGGCTCTTCTAGAAGATTTCATGACAACAGAAAAGAGAGTTTTTATTTAGAACAACAGGTGTTGATCTCACATGGATCATTGCCAGCATACCTTTTTACCCTTACTCAGGCATTTCTTTAAAACATGCAAACAACAAAGCAAGAAGCAATCCAAACTCTTTCTTCTTCAAGTGAAATTAAGTTGATAGTGCCATCAAAATCATCATCTTTATCTCATAGTCCCTATCATCAACATTGACTAAGCCAATAACCATTATAGGAGTTGCACTGCAAAATGGTAACCACGCAGACTCTGATCCTGCATTCTTCTATGGGGGAAGATGTATTTAAATGCCTGGTCACAGAATAGAGATATTAAAATGACTGGGTTAAAATTATTTAAATAATATAAATATAAATATAAATATAAAATAATTATAAATCATTAAAATGACTGTCATTAAAATGACAGACACAGGTGTTGATATCTCTGAAGATGTACACAGCAGGAGGCATTATCTAGGTTCATGGTCAACCTGCAACTATGGAAAGGTCCCTCCTCCATAGGCACCTTTTGAAATTCTTCCCTATTTTCCAGCTCAAATGACCCTTCTTCTAAGAAGTTTCATAAGATTCTTTAGACATAATTAATTCTTCCCTTCTTCAAATTCTTTAGTGTTTATCCAAGTCTGTCTGATAGACTGAGAGGTGTGTCTCTTGTATATCCACCACAGGCACTAGCGTGTTGCACAGAGTAGTTACAAGAAATAAAGGATCTTTCTAGTCCGAGTCTCTTCTCTCCTGCTGTAGTGTTCAGGGATTCTGTTACTCCCCTTCTCTCTGGGGGGGGCACACACTGGTGTGCTCTTCTCTCTGGGGAACGGGACAGAAAGCTTCTATCTATTCTTCCTTGCTAGCTCCCCAGATAGACTCTTGGTTGTGAGGATTGTCTGCTAATCATTCCAGAGGAGCAGATAGAAGATAAGAAAGGGGAACCCTCTTACACTGGTGGTGGGAATGCAAGCTGGTGCAGCCACTCTAGAAAACAGTACAGAGTTTTCTTAAAAAGGTGAAAATAGAGCTACCCTACAACCCAGCAACTGTACTACTAGGGATTTATCCCAAAGATACAAATGTAGTGATCCGAAGGGGCACCTGCACCCCAATGTTTATAGCAGCAATGTCCACAATAGCCAAACTATGGAAAGAGTTCCAATGTCCATCAACAGATGAATGGATAAGGAAGATGTGATATATATATATATATATATATATATACATACACTAGAATACTACTCAACCATCAAAAAAATGAAACCTTGCCATTTGTAATGACATGGATGGAACTAGAGGGTATTATGCTAAGCTAAATAAGTCAATCAGAGAAAGACAATTATCATATGATCTCACTTATTTATGTAATTTAAGAAACAAAACAGAGGCTAATAGGGTAAAGAGGAAAGGAAGAGAGGAAAAAATAAAACAAGACAAAATCAAAGAGGGAGACAAACCATAAGAGACTCTTAATCATAAGAAACAAACTGAGGGTTGATGGAGGGGAGGAGGGTGGGGGATGGGGTAACTGGGTGATGGGCATTAAGGAGGGCACGTGATGTAATGAGCACTGGGCGTTATATAAGACCTGTGAATCACTGAACTCTACCTCTGAAACTAATAATATTCTATATGTTAATTAATTGAATTTAAATTAAAACAATTTTTGAAAAAGAATAGGAAACTTGTCAGAAGAATAGGGGTGGGGCAAAGATTTAGGATGTTTTGTCAGGTTCTTACAGTCATATTGCCTGACTAATAGTTTCTGAATAGTTTTCCTTTTTCTTTTCTTTTCCTTTTCTCTTCTCATCTTTTCTTTTTTTTCTTCCTTTTCCCTCTTTCCTTCCCTCTCTTCTCCCTCCCTTCCTCCCTCTCTCTCTCTTTATGCAGATTCCCCTGTCCTCTTTTGTCCCAAGTGTGTTACCTCTTCAGATTTCCTCTTCCTTTGACACTGTTTGCTTCCCTCATGTCTTCTTTAGAGCTTCTACCATGGGATAAACTACAGTTGAGAAGTAATATCCATTTACGTATCTCCTGGTCTCAAGAGGTCAGTTTTCATATCTGAAACCTCTCTTGATTTTCTACCTACTATTCTCTTCTTGGTCCAACCTGATTGATGGATTGATTGAATTTCACCTAAGATATTTAAAAAATTATTAAGACATGCATGGTCCTCCATGTTCAATAACTGCTTTCTATTAGAGTGATAGGGATTATAAATTCAAAATGTTGCAATACTTTGTTATAAGCTACAAAAACAAGGTGTGTTTGGTAGAACTTGTACCATGTTGATTCAGTGGAGGTAGGATCATCTTTTCAACAAATGGTGCTAAAACAATTGGATATCTATATATAAAAAATGATCTTTGAGCCATACCTTATACCCCATTTAGGATTAAGTCAAAATACTTTGAACACCTCCTATATGTAAAATCTAAAGCCATAAAATTTACAGAAGAAAACAGAGGAAAAATCTTGTGAATTCAGGTTAGGGAAAGATTTCTTAGATATGATGCCAACAAACAAAAATGATTGATAACTTGGACTTCATCAAATTTTAGAATACCTGTTCTTCAAAAGAAAATGTTAAAAAATGAAATATAAGCTGCTCACAGGGAGTAGATATTTAAAAATAAATATCTGATAAAGAACTTATATCCAGAATACATAAAGAGCTGTCAAAGCTTAATAAGAAGAAAACAAAAAGCAATGAAAAACTGGGCAGGAGTGTCTGGGTGGCTCAGTCGGTTGTGTCCAACTCTTGGTTTCAGCTGCGGTCATGATCTCAGGGTCATGCGATCGAGCCCCGTGTTCAGGCTCTGCATTGGGCATGGAACCTGCTTAAGATTCTCTCTCTCCCTCTGCCCCTCCCCCCACTCCATCCCACTCTCTAAAATAACTAACTAAATAAATAAATAACATCTTTTTAAAAAATTGGGCAAAAGATTTGGACACTTCACTAACAAAGACATAGAGATGACAAATAAACACGTGATGCTCATTAGTCATTAGAGAAATGTAAGTTAAGACCATAATGAGGTCTTACTTGACATTCACCAGGATGACACTAATCACAGAGAAAATAAAAAAGCACTGGAGAGGATGTGGAGGACTCAGAACTCTCAGATACGGCTGGTGGGAATGTAGAACAGTGCAGCCTCTTTGCAAAATTATTTAGCAATTTCTTAAAAAGCTAAGCATGTACTTACCATATGACTCAGTCATTCCACACCTAGGTATTTACCCAAGAGAAAAGAAAGCAATATGTCCACCCAATGACTTGCACAAGAAAGTTCATAGTAGCTTGATGCTAAGAGTCCTGTACTGGAAATAATCCACATGTCCTTCAGCAGGTGAAGGGATCAACAAATCATGGTTTATCCATACAATGGAATGGTATTCAGCCATAAAAAGGAAAAGACTATTGACTGCAAAATAATTATGATTAGTAAAAGCAGCCAGACAAAAAGAGTGAATACTCTATGTTTCCAATTATATAAAGTTCTAGTAAATGCAAACAAATGTATAGTTACTGAAAGCAGAGCAGTGGTTGCCTGGGGGTGGGGGAAGGCTGTGAGGGAGGGATAACGGCAGGCAGGAAGGATGAAAGATACGTTCATTATCTTAGTTTTGGTGATCATTTCAAGGGTATTTACATGTGTCCAAATATCACATTGTACACTTCAAATAGGTGCACTTTATTTTATGCCAGTTGTCCCTCAATATAACTGATGTAAAAGGGGAAATGGGAATTAACAACAGTTACCACATGAAGAAGAGAGTGAAATGCTTGGCTTTATTTTTATCTATCATCTATCATCTGTATATCTATCTATCTATCTATCTATCTATCTATCTATCTATCTATCATCTATCTAAATTCCAGGGTAGTTAATATACAGAGTTATATTAGTTTCAGGTGTGTAAAATATAGTGATGCAGCAATTCTATACATCACTCAGTGCTCATCATGATAAGTGCACTCTTAATCCCCATCACCTATTTCATCCATCCCCCACCCACTTCCCCTCTGGTAACCACCAATTTGTCCTCTATACTACAGTTCAGAGTCTGTTTTTTGGCTTGTCTCTTTTTTGCTTTGTTCATTTGTTTTGTTTCTTAAATTCTATACAAGAGTGAAATCACACGGTATTTTTCTTTCTCTGACTTATTTCACTTAGCATTATACTCTCTAACTCCATCCATGTCATTGCAAATGGCAAGATGTCATTCTTTTCTATGGCTGAATAATATTCCAGGGTATATATATATACAACATCTTCTTTATCCACTCATCTATCAATGGACACTTGAGCTATTATTGTAAATAGTGCTTCAGTAAACATAGGGGTGCATATATCTTTTCAAATTAGTGTTTTCATATTCTTTGCATAAATACCCAGTAGCAGAATTCACTGGATCATAGGATAGTTCTATTTTTAACTTTTTGAGAAACCTCCATACTGTTTTCCACAGTGGCTGCACCAGTTTGCATTCCTACCAACAGTGCATGGGAGTTCCTTTTTCTCCACATCTCCACCAACAATTATTGTTTTTTGTGAACCATTTGCTTTAAATCATGAGGGATGAATGAATGTTTGCCAGGTAGATTGGGTTGGAGTCAGGTGTGGGGAAGTGAGCTTGGCTTTTCTAAGGAAAGGGAAGAGTATGCCCTGCTCTGGGATGATTCATCGGTTGTTGTGTGCTGGGGGCAGTACAAAGAGGCTGGAGGGGAAGGCAGGAACTAGGCTCTCTTGTTGGGACTTTGGTTAAGCAGGTGAAAGACCACTGCAGGGATTCAGGCAGGGGTGTGAAATGGCTGTATCTGAAGCTTATGTATGTAATTCCAGCTGCTGTATCAGAAAGAATAGATTTGAGAAGATGTGTGTATACGTGTGTGTGTGTGTGTGTGTGAGAGAGAGAGAGAGAGAATGAGAGAGAATAAGAGAAAGAGAATGAAAGAGAGAGAGAGAGAATGAGAAGGAGAGAAAGATTGGGCCAGAAGAGATAGCATAGATACGGGAGAGCCGGAAGCAGGAAGATCAACACAAATCTGATTGCAATAGTCTGAGTGAGAGATAGTGAAGGCCTGAGACAGAGTAATGAGGTGGGAGAGGAGGGAACAGACATGAGTGAGCTTATCTGGGTAGAACTGATGGGACCGCCGATAGTTGATAGCCATTTGGGTGCGGCAGCTGAGGGAAAGCAAAGAGTCTGGGGTAACTTTCTGGTTCTGGTTCTGGTGAAAACAATAACGGAGATAGGTAAAGAAAGGGGAGCAGATTTGAAGAATCCCACAATTTAGGGTGCACTTGTGACAGGTAGAAATATCCACTCATAAAAACATGGAAGACAAGAACATAAAAGTTAGGAGATGTTGGCGTATTACACAAAGAAAGATAAGTGATGAAGAATGCAGGGCACAGGGGGAAAGTAGTGGCAGAGCGATGAACTTGCTCATTTCAGAAGTACAGTGGAGCCACCAAAGATCTTCCTCTCACTCCTCCCTTCCCCAGGATTTAGGTTTGGGACTTTATTATGGAAAGGGAGATCGTAAGTATCCTCTTCACCTCCCCTTTCCTCTCTTTCTTCTTCCATTCCCAAAGAGTGACATTTTGCATGGTCAGATCTGGGAAGTCTCTCTTGGATTGAGCAAGAGCTGGTGGGGTCAGTGAAATGGATCAAGGAGTAAGGACCAGGGGTAAAGAGATGCCTAAGGTGTACTACTTGAATGGAAAACAGACAGGAACTGGTCAAAGATGGCGGGTGTCTCCATGAAGGATGCTGGGACCTAAGAGTAATTAGTGAACAAATTTATGGGGAGACCCATATGAATGCCTATCTTGATCCATTTGAGAATAAGTTCTTTAAGGCTCTTCCCCACGGTTGGTGCCCAATAAATGCTTTTGTACTGATGGAGGAACTAACAGTAGGCACTCAATACATGCCTACTAACGGTGATAATATAAACGGGCTGGAGATTCGTTGGGGTGGAGTGAGAAGAGAGCATTTACTGGTGCAGCATGATTTTTCTCTTTTGCTACCTCACAGTTCTTATTATCCTTAAACTTCTGTTGTTTTGCTCAGTCCCAGGGTTCTTGCTCACATTTAGGGTAGCTTCCTATGCTCCAAATCTCCTTCTGTGGCACGACCCAGGGACTCTCTTGCCCTTTGTCTCCTCTTACAACCTCTCTCATCCACTTGGACTTTTGGTGGACTCCTCCAGCCTGGTTGTGGGAAAGGATATAGTCTTCCCAGCTCACTGTTTCCTTCCTGATACTGAAGATAGGCACACCGACCATTTGTGTTTCTAGGTTTTTGTTGTTAATCACTATGGAGAACTTACAAAGGATAAGTAAAATACAAATTTTGAGAATGATACCAAAGTTACCAAACCCCACACAATATTCACGTGCTTGCTTATCCTACACTTGCACTAGCTTGTATCTTTTATTTCCTACATTCTTTAAAACAAGGCTTAATTTTTTTAAAGATTTTATGTATTTATTTGAGGGAAAGAGAAAGTGAGAGACAGAGCATGAGCAGAGGGTGAGGGGAAGAGGGAGAGGGAGAAGCAGACTCCCCACTGAGCAGGGAGCCCGATGCAGGATCATGACCTGAGCCAAAGGCAGATGCTTAACCAACTGAGCCACCCAGGCACCCGAAACAAGGCTTAATTTTAAGAAGATTCAGAGAGAATGCATTAATATATGCCCCACCCTCACCTTGCCTAGGGTAAGCGAATTAGACCCCTAATCACTCTTAGACTAGATGACACATGCCCAGAATATTTCTTTAGAATCCCAAGCACAAATGATTACCCATTTCTACCTTTTAAAAATTCTAAACTGCTCACCTTATTTTTAACACTACAAAGACAATATTGGGTACATTTATGTACATACACAACCTGCCGCACTCATAACTGGAGTAAAACTATAGCTTTATATTGTTTGTTCCACTTAAGATTATAAATATTCTGCTGCACAACCAAATAATTTGGAACATGTGACTCTAGTGGCTACAAAGCATTCCACCATATGGATTTACTATAAATTTAACTACTCTTGGGTATCTAAATTGGTTCCAATTATTCAATCTCATAGAGAATACCTCAATGAAGTCTTTGTGTACCTTAGCCCCATTTCCGATTATGGATTTCAATTAAGTACCTGGTAGTGGAATTTCTTAGGCAAATAGTTAAGTATCATTTTTTAAAACATGCACAAATTTGCTGTTCTGAAAAGTTACATTAATTTAAGGGAGTTTCTAACACAATCATCTTTGCCTTCTTCAAATCCTGGCTGGCTTTCTTCTGAGGCTTTAGCAGGTATCCAGATATGAATTCTACAAACACTAAGGATCAGGATGTAAAAATGTCAGTCCATGGGTTTCAGGAAAGAATACATTGCCAAGAACTTCTATAACTACATCGTAAAGGTCCCATCCTTTTTAGTATTTTTTATTTTGGAATATTGCAAAATGGTATTAAGAAATCTTATACACTCTTTCCCCAGCATCCTCAAACATTAACATGTTACATAATGAACAATTAGTACAGTTCTCCCAACCAGGAAATTAATATTGATAAAATACTATTAACTCATCCAAAAGCCTTGTTCAGATGTTTCAAATCGTTCTGCTAATGTTCTTTTTCCGGTCCAAGATCCAATCCAGGACTCACATCCATTTCTCTTTATTCATCTCCAATCTGGGAAAGACTAAGCCTCTTTGTTTTTTTAAAAAACCTTGACTTTTTAAAAATTGTACTAGCCAAGTATTTTGCAAAATGTTCCTTAATTTGAGTGTGTGTGTGTGTGTGTGTGTGTGTGTGTGTGTGATGTTTCCTTGTGACTAAAATCAGGGTACGTATTTTTAGCAGGAATGCAACACAAGTGACATTGTTCCTTTCTCATTACATCTTGTCAGAAGCCATAGGATATGAATACATCCCTACCAATTACTTGCGGTGTAGTTAACTTTAATCATTTATTAAGATGATGTCTGCCAGGTTTCTCCACTGCAGACTTACTATTTTATACTTAGTAATTGGTAAGACTTCTGCGGAGAGATACTTTGAATCTCATCCTTCTGGATTTTCACCTGTGTGTGTGTATTACTACGTATATGTTATATCAGTACAATAGTGTATGTATGTAACTTATAAATAACTTTTCTATATCCATACTTAGTAATATGTATAAAACTTATAAATAACTTATCCATAGACATACTTAGGGGGAATGCTCAAATACTTTTTATTGCTAGGGTTACCTGACCAAAAATATTTTGGAAACCACTGTTCTGGCTCAATTCATGTTCTTTCCTTATGCTTAAAAAATGACTTCCCCATTGTTTTTTTTTTTTAAGATTTTATTTATTTATCTGAGAGAGAGAGAGAGAGAGAGATGGGGGGGAGGCTCAGGGGGAAGGATAAGGGAAGGGAAAGAATCCCAAGCAGATTCCACACCCAGCATGGATCAGTACCCAGGGCTCAATCCTATGACCCTCAGATCATGACTCCAGCCAAAACCAAGAGTGGGTTGCTGACTGAGCAAACCAGGCGCCCCTACCCCATTGTTTCTTACACAAAATAGTGTACGGTTAATTCTGTTCTATTATAACTTTTCCCTTATCCACATTTTATGCTGCCTGAGAACTGTACATATTTTCAACAGTCTGCTTTATCCATTTGCTAGTTTTTAAAACACTCTTCATTTATTCTCATGCTTACTTATCTAGATTTTAAGGTAGTTTACCTTGTATATGTTATACGTGTCATATTGTATGTGTCATATTATATATATTATATTTTTTTATTAGGCCATGTCCCTTCTGAAGCTAGTGTCTGTGCTTGGTTCATTTCTGTATCTTCCATAATATGAACATAATGCCATGCACATAAAAAGCTCTCAATTAGGCTTTGTTTTATTGACTGAGTGAGAGGATAAACATCTGGTACAATGTTTGCATAGTGAGGAAACACAATTATTTTGGTTCAATGACTATGGCAGATGCTGCTGGGTGGTTAACCAAGTCACCATTTCCAACTTCTCTCTAGCCAACTTCCAGTTAGTGTGTTGAGCACATTAGCAAATGAAAGGGAAGAGGAAGTCTGATATGCAGTTCTGGGAAAAACTTTTTTTTTTTTCTCACATAGCCACTGAAATTGTGCTTTCTTCCAGCTCTTCGCTTGAGTGTAGAGATGATGGCTGGGCTGCAGCAGCCTTCTTATGACCATGAAGGATAGATGAAAGTAGGGGCACTGTTCTTTACATGTTTAGACTGAAGAAGCAAAACCGAGAACTGTTCACTTTTGAACATCTTGCTGTGTAAGAAAACAAATCCATCTTGGCATAAGCCCTTATAGTTGCATTCTTCCTACCTATTTAGCTAAAATATTCCTGACTTACACTCCAATAGACCAGAGAAGCAAGAACTGCTCTTTGTTTTATTCAGAAAAGCTTCATTGAGAAGGGAGATTTCATAATCATTTTTGTAACAGGAGAAGAAGAAGAAACGGGAGCTCCCATGATACAGTGCTGCTTGGATGCTGTCTGGAGGTGGGGATAAGATAAGCAATATCAAGGGAGCTCATTTCTGGGCTGTGCCAGTGGACGAGGTGGGGGAAAGCCAGAAATGAGGACAGTGACACACACCATTAGGGCTTTGAGAGCTGGAAGCATGAAGGCCCAGTTCATAATGGGACAGGGAAACATGGGAATTAGGTGAAGATAATGCAGCAGCAGAGGTACCTTAAAGACAAAAGGGAAAAAAATTCAGAAGCCACTGGAGATGTCTGGCATTTGGGGCATAGTGGATGGGGTCAAAAAGTTGGAATTCGAACCTCATTTTTGCCACATACCGGCTGAACGAGCTGGCCAAATCATGCTCTTTCTGAAGCTCAGTTTCCTCCCTATTGATAATAAAAGAGCTTTTATTACCTTTTTTGAGGCATACACCTCAAGAGGAATATGAAATGATTTCTCCAATGGAGGACCACACTGTAGTCCAACCCTAGCGTGATTTTATGCTACATGTTGTTCGGAAATGTGGAAGAGAATTCTTTAAGACGCATTTTCCCTTCCACTGAGGCTCAGCCAGGGCAAGGGATGGTTCCTGATACAGGGTGCCCCTCTGAACTTGGGGTCTTTTGTGTGCTGGGGTTTCAACAGTGGTGAATAAAGACATCTGGCTTTCTGCTCAGCTTCAGAGGCAATGACAGGAAAGTCCATTTCAAATCCTCTTTGCAGTTTAAACCTTTAAGAGTTTTCAAGCCAGTAATAGTTGATGAATGTTACATTTTGGTCTTTTCACCTTTTAAAATTGGGGAACCTTGTGTAACATACTATTTCTGGTTCCAGCGCTTTCACTAGTAGGGGTTACTACTCAAAGCTAAACTCATTCAGCCAAAAGCACTAAAAATACCCTTGGTTTCTGCCAGTCAATTTTCTTCTATTTTCACAATTAGTGGTTCTGCCTGGAAACTGCCTGCCAACATGCAAATCTTGTCCAAGGGCTGATGGAAATTTGAGAATGTGCTAAGCTGTGTAAGGTTTAAGAGCAACATTATTCATTCACTATTTGAAATATTTAAACAAATGTAAATCAAAAAAAAAAGGATGAAATCTCATTATAAGAAATGAATGGCTGTTTTCCACTCTTTCTACACTCTAGTCTTGATATCCATTTACCTGCCATTTGTAATATTAATATTATTGCAGTGAAATAAATCACATCCTTCACTTTTACATTTTTAATTACATTTTACTGCATTTGTTCTTTTGTTTATAGTTAACTGATAAAATATTTATTGCATCTTACATATATGATGGTGTTTCTGTATTTTAATCAGATTTTACACATAATCTTTTCTCCCTCTTTTAGTATCTTTTTTATGACCCTACACACCACAGGATGTTGTTTTGTGGAAAACCTCATTATTTTTTAATGCATGGCTATTTATTAATGTATTGTGTATATAACACACTATGCATTTCTTTGAATTGATGAATACATTTACATCCACTTGAGAATAAAAATTCCCTTAAGGGCCAATCTCACATTTCTCTCACTGTGTTGCCGGAAGCCTATACTGATTATTTTTCTTGTTTTGAGGAGCAGAGAGTGAAAAGGGGAGAAAAGGACAGAGAAAAAAGAAAGATACAATGAGCAGTATTTTAAAATTTCATTTTCTGAGAAACCTTTCTCCTGAGGTAAAAAATTAATGTCTCATTGCAAAATGGAATTTTCAGAGCATGCAAATTTATTTATCCTTTGCAAAATCTTATATTTGATATGCATTTTATGTTGAGCACTTGACCTGCTGTTTCTCAAGTTATTTTCCATTGTATTTGTTGAATTACCCCCTCTATTGCTCCACTGCATTGCACTTAGAGGATTAGATATTAATTGAATGATGAGCAAAGACCACAGTTAACTACAGAGGCAGGTACCACTGAATACAATTTTACAGCTCTACAAAACAAAAGGCTTTTTCTCATTTCAAATCCTTTTTCTCATTTCAAATCCTGCTACTAACCAAAAGTTGGAGAGTCTTTGCAAATCGTAGGAATAAGCAGGAGAGAAAAAATGTCTCTTTCCCTTGTTAATTCATCCACTGCTTGCGTCATTTAAGAATTTTTCTGGGGCTCACTGGGGGTGGGCCCTGGCCATGCATCTTGTTAGGCATTCTCTCCCATTGACCTTTGAGATCTTTGAGGGACACCAGTCTGGGCTCTTTTTGGAATAGCACATAACAGTGTTTAGCATAAATGGTTGGGAAGACCCATGACCCTAGCAGATTTATTCCTTGTTCTAGTGAGCATGAGCTAGGTTTAGGTGGAAGACAGGTGACAAAGAGGTGGGGAAGTTTTTCTCTTCCCCTCTCTAGGGAGAATACTTTAGAGAAAGCATGGTACAGAGAGAAAAAATGTCCATATGTTATTTCCCTTCCTGTTGGTGCAGTTTTGCCTGACATCCACAATTAACTGCATGCTCACAGGACCATTGGAAGTATTTCTGTGACAACTCCCTGTTTTTTAAATGCTTCTCTCTTTCCAAGAAATATATTTAATTTTCGTATGGTATGAAGAGGGTGCTGAGCAGGAAATTTATCATGACCTCCAATTTCAATAAGTAAATGTGTCAATTGTGACTGTGCATTCAGCAAATAGGAATACAAAATGCTTTCTAAGACAGAATATGCTAGAGAAAGCATTATGGTCTAGTCAGAGACACGAGAGGCACTCATCAAGCTGGCTGTTTTCTAAACCAATTGGACTTTCCTGTGCGTGCTACCATGTATGCTGTATGCAGGATCTCTTTGGCAGTTAGGGACACACTGGATACTCTCTTGAAACCTGTGGGACATAATTCCTGGGGCGGTCAGGTATCTGTGACTTCCTAGGTATTCTGCTGATGTATTCCTGGCTCAGAGATGCTCTCAGAGGTCTAGATGGGTAAGACACTTGTCACCTCTGTGCTCTCCTGGGACCTAAAGTAATGGAGAGGGATTTTTGTTTGTTTGTTTGTTTGTTTGTTTGCTTGTGGTTTTTTGTTTTTTTTTTTGGTTTTTTTTGAATGAATAACTAAGAAACATGTTTAAGGATAAAGACTCAGAGTTTGCACAGTACATCTAGCAAATAAGGCTAAGGATCAAATGATAGTGCTCATCTGATGTTCAGAGTCACTTAAATTCTTAGCACCTCATTTCCTTATGCTAAAATGGTACTAATAATAAAGGCCTCCCAAGTGTTAACTGTAAGTAAGGCTTTGGAGACTTTATCTAATTACTAACATTTTTCATCTCTTATTTCTTTGTTTTTTCTATTTGCCCTCTCCCTTTCCATACCAATCAATATGCTCTGGTCTCCTATAACAATGTTGTCTTGGCTCAGCCTCTGCCATCTCTCCCTTTTCTTTCATGAAATTGCTCAAGTTTTTGAAGATGAGCCTTAGTTACTGTCCTCAACTGTGCTTCACCTCTGTTAACCTTACTGACCTAGAGCTTCTAGTCCTAGTTCGTGGAGCAAAATAGGTCTTCAAGAAATGTTAATTTCCTCCTTGTGTCTTTTTTCTCTTCTGTGCTCCAAAATAACTTTTTTAAAAAGACCTTATTTTTTTAGAGCAATTTTAAGTTTACAGCAAAATCAAGAAGTACAGAGATACCCCATATTCCCTCTGCACTCACACATTTACACCCTCTCTCATTACCAATATCCCTAGAGCAGTATATTTGTTACAATTGGGGAACCTACACTGACACATCATTATCATTCAAAGTCCATACTTGACATTCAAGGTCATTCTTGGTGTTGTACCTCCTCTGGGTTTGGACAAATGTATAATGACATGTATCCACCATCATAGTATCATGCAGGGTATCTTCACTGCCCTAAAAATAGTCTGTACTCCACTTACTCACCTCCCTGTCCTCCCCCACCCACCACTCCTGGAAATCACTGATCCTTTTACTGTCTCCATACTTCTGCCTTTTCCAGAATGTCATTTAGTTGGAATCAGTATGCAGACTTTTCGTATTGGCTTCTTTCAGTTAATAATATGCATTTAGAGTTCCTCCATGTCTTTTCATGGCTTGATAGCTCATTTCTTTTCAGCAATGACTAATATTCCATCATCTGGTTGTACCAGTATATTTATCCATTCACCTACTGAAGGACCTCTTGGTTACTTCCAAGTTTTGACAATTATGAAAACAACTATAAACATCCATGTGCAGGTTTTTGTGTGGACACGTTTTCAACTCCTTTGAGTTAAAATCAATGAGGATGATTTCTGGATAGTATGGAAAATAACTTTTTACTTTCTAAATGGGTAGTGTCTTCTTAGTATAATCCACTCTTAATCTCTGCAGCATTTCCAACATTGGCTTGCCCTTCTTCTTTACACCCTCCCCTGTGGTGTCCTTAACAGGTGGTTTGTTCTTTCTTTTCTCTCTGGTACATTCTTAGGGAAGTCTCTCCTCTCTTCTGGCTTGGAGTAGAGACCCTCCATTATATTCTTTCCGGACACACATTAGACCCCTGCAATGCTTAAAATTTGTAAATACATGCTTATTTGTCTTTTTGTTTATTTTTTTTTTCTGGGGACGCTGTTTATGGTTGTTGTTCACCACTGGGATGGTAGCCTAAACTAACATTTTCACCACTCATTCAGCTGCTGTATCTCCATGGTCTTAAAACAGTTAGGTACCCCATTTGACACACAGTTACTGGAGGATAATAATGCTCAATGAGTGAATGACATGTGTACATTGTTATTAACATGGTTTTAGGAATGAATAATTTCCTTTTATTTTTCACTTGGACTATGGAAAGATTCCCCAAAGCTTTTTAATCTCTAACAGACAGTCCATAGTCTATATCGTAAATGAAAGTTAGGCCATGGAAGTTTCCTGCTTCATAACTTACTAAGCTGCTTTCAAACTAGTCTTAAACATATACTCCTGCACATATAGTTCTCTATCCCTCCAGGTCCAACTCTTCCTTCCCAGCCTCTTCACCCACAAGTCATGAACACGCAATGGCCCTCTGGCCCTCACAGTGTGTGACTCAACACCTCTGTGCATCTGCTCATGTTGTCCCCCATCCCGGACTTCCCTCACCCTTCAGCGTTCACTCATCCTTTGACATGCTCTTGGATTTTCCCTCAGCCCTTCTGCTCTGATAACATTTTTATAGACTTCTGTCATTTTGTGTTGATTTGGTATGTCTTTTTTTCTGGTAAGCACTATACAATTGGTGTCCAATACCAAAAAGTCATCGCCATGAAGGTATGGACCAGCCGCTTTAGTTTGGCTCCATTGTCTTCCATGTGAAGTATAATGGGTGTTCAGGTCTGTTGAATTATTAATAAAACCAGTAACACCTGCTCCAAACTTTCTAATGTGATGTATTCCGGTATGAGAGTATTCTTAATAGAGAGATTTGGACTGCTTCTAAGTGCCTCTGAACAGGTGGAAGAGATAACAGTTCAGTCAAGTGTGTTATTTGACATCATGTAAATTCATACTAGGTTCAATTCAGTAAATGGATTTTTGAGTTCAGAAATTACCTAGAACCTGACTAGTACTCACATAACTACTGCAAATGAAGGGAGAAACATATCTTTATTGGCACAGAGAATAACTGCATATGTCTCATATAAGAAATCCAATTCTAAAGTGAAGTGTGACAGCACGAGCAATTTGCCTAAAGGCCCCCAAGCCACTCATCCCTGTGACCGATCCTGTTGTTCTTTGTCCCCAGGTAAACCATCGACAGTGGTTTCCAGATGGACATTAATCACGCTGTTACGAGCAAAGATCTTTGCCATTATGGAGATGACTTTTTCAGGAGGTAAATCTTATTTGGTGATATTGAATTTTTTCCCACTTTTCAAAACAGAGCAGGGCTCTCTTTATATAAAACGATCACAAACAGATTAAAAATAAATAATTTAACCTTCTAGTGTTTTTGTTCTTATAACAACAAATAGGGTGTTTGATCATTCTAGTCTCTGAGGAACACGCCGAAGCATGAAACCAAAATATCTCAGACCTTTGACCTTTTTAGAGATTCACAATTGACTGTTTCGCTTGACCTCATCAATTTTACTGATGTTTTGGGATTCATGTAGACACTAAAGCCTGGTATTTACTCAGAGGTGTATTTTGTTCTTCTTTCCCTTTCTGTTTTGCTGTGTCTTCGGAGGCCCTTACTACCAATGTACAGACATTCCAGAATCCTTTCATTCTCTCGAGCAGCCCGTCCATTTGTCAAAACGCGAGGATTTAGGACATCATGCTTCAAAACTGTGTCCTCGGTAATCAAAAAATATTGAAAGTCATAAAAGATAAAACTAAATTCCCTTTATTGCTAGTGATTTTACTTTTAGGACACCATGAATTAACTAAAAATAGATGTAATCTTTAAAAATACGCTTTGAATCATTTATGCAAATGGTGATCAAAGGAAGGCACTTGATTTCATGACATGCAAAGATTCAGGGTATGCCCCAACAAAAATTATATCGATTATTTTTACTCTTCTGCTCTCAGTGCCATTCGAATTGGTTTTTTTCTCCATAGCAGTCTGGCAAAAGAATAAACGTATTGATCCTTGGTGAGGAGAGATAACAGTTACTCCTCTCACATCCTGCACTGGTAGATTCCATGAACAGAGCAAAATATCATTTCCCTCACTTGTATATTGTATGCTTTGCAGGATGAAAACGCAGATAGCTAAGCAGGAAAAACTTTCCCCTTCTGTATTCAGGTGGGTGTTTCACTTAAGGAAAGAAATACAAAATCAAGATGACTATTTTTTGAAATTTTGAAACTTCTGGGTAAATGATGTCTACCTGCATGGGAAAAATTTCACGTGATAAGTTGTCCCTTTCAGTGACCATTGGAAAAAAAAGACCTACAAAGTGTAGTTGGAGTACAAACTCTTAGTGCTTATTAATCTGGTGCTATTAATTTTGTTCCACATGTGTTTAAATATCCTTAATAGAAATTATGTATTTTTGTGTTATGTTTTTATTAAGCTTAATATTTATTATATGTATTATTAAGGTCTTTATAATAAAATAATGTATTTTGAATGTTTTATATTATATTAGAATATATAATATGTAATTAAAATGTAAAATGTGCACATTTTATATCTAGTTTAATAATATATAATATTAATAATAAATATAAACTTTAGTTATTAGGTAAAGTTTTAAGATATGCATTTATATATAAAACATATATAAATATATGTTTAGAAATATATCTATTTATATATCTAATCATTAATTTTACACCAAGGATAGTTCACTGAGTAGGTAATAAAAAAAAGCATTTTGAGGGTGCCTGGGGGGCCCAGTTGGTTAAATGTCTGCCTTTGGCTCAGGTTATGATCCCATGGTCCTGGGCTGGTGTCCTGCATCAGGCTCCCTGTTCAGCGGGGAGTCTGCTTCTCCCTCTGCCCAGCCTCCACGCACCCCCCCACTTGTGTGCATGCGCACTCTCTCTCTCTCTCAAAAATAAATAAATAAAAACTTTAAAAAAAGCATTTTGAATTCTTTCATCAAGAGTACACCTAACTTATGGAAAGTTGTTTGAGTTTATAACAACACCAAATATTAAGATGGGTTTCTATTTTTTAATGCAAGTTACTTAATCTGGCATATTTTCTCAGTACTTATTCAAATTAAATAACTAGCTTTGAACATAATGTTAAAAGCACTAGTTGTAGAATGAACTGATGAATGTATTTGTATGGAAGTGGTAATCCCAGTGATTATCTAGATGAGATCCTGTTTCTGTCCCTCATTCAGTCCTGAATGCCTCCTATGGGCCAAGTAGTTGTGGGGAGAGGGTTGGGGTTGGAGGGCAGATGAAGACTTAACCCCTCAAGGGCTCACTGTTAAACATTGTACAAGGTGCAATGGCAGTGCTTTGAAGTTGACCGTCATTCCCCATTTTGAAGCAGCAATAGCAAAATAGACTGTTTACCTGATCCAAGTTGACCATCTTTCTACCCACTGTGCTATTGGCAAATCTTACAAAAGGATAATATGAAACTAATTTTGAAAATATTCCTGGGCACCTGGGTGGCTCAGTTGGTTAAGCGACTGCCTTCGGCTCAGGTCATGATCCTGGAGTCCCGGGATCGAGTCCCACATCGGGCTCCCTGCTCGGCGGGGAGTCTGCTTCTCCCTCTGACCCTCTTCCCTCTTGTGCTCTCTAACTCTCATTCTATCTCTCTCAAATAAATAAATAAAAATCTTTAAAAAATAAAAAAAAAGAAAATATTCCTAAATATGTGTTCAGAGTGCTTATGAGATATGACTTTGGTTTATAACTAAATATGGGTAAGGAATCTATATATATGTAAACAATATACAAACATGAAATAATATATAAAAATAGAAAATAAATCACTTATAAGAAACAGAACCAAGAAATGATCCTTTACATCTAATTACATTCTATAGTCAAATATCATTTCCTCCAAGAAGCTCCAAGCCCTTGTGATTCCTCCTTCAATTTTTTAATTTTGTCGCCTTGGCCCCATCTACTCTCCTGCCTTACATATGCTTGAGACTATTACTCCTCTGATAGAAGAAGAAAAAGAAATTTTGTAACATTATGGGATGATAGAAAGTGAAAAAAATGAGGGGGCAGAGTTGAGCTGTGTGAAGGTAGCCTCAGCCTCCTCACTTAGCTGGATTTTGCCATATCTAACCCAGTTCCTGCTAGATGTTAGATGCTGAATAAGCTCTTAATTAACTGGAGCAAATGGGGAGTCGACATGAGTCAACCGGGAGCTCAGTCCAACCAATGCCTCCTCCTTGTCTCCCACCTATTTCATATACCTTTGGGATTTCTTCAGATCAAAAAGCCCCAAAATATTAATTTTGCTCTCATGCCGTTATACCTTAGAATCTAATCAAGTTAAATTACAAGGGAATTATGATTGCATGCCATTACTTAAGAGTTGAAGAAACTTTCTCTCAGAATATCAGTAAATTATTAACATATTAATAGAAGAATTCTTGATTTTTTGGTATAGTTTTCTCAAATTATCAAACCTCAAAGGCGTTTTTTGAAATAATTTCTCATTAATTTTGACATGAATTTCAGGAAAGGCAGTAACAAATTTTTGTCCCTTTTGGCAATAAGAACGATATAAAATGATATTAGATATAAGAACTTGGTAGTTGAGTCCCCATACAAACATAAACTCAATAGATATTCTTATTGTATGATGTGCCTGGAGGTACAAGTATGACTAAAATAAAGTTCTATAAACATTTCTGATAAGGACATGAATGATCTGGATTGCTTTCATTTTCCAGCCTATTTAACAGATTCAGATCATTAAGGATATTACTAAATTTAGAGTTATATTTCTATAAAACTATATTTTAGAGTGAAATATCCCATATAGCAAGATAAGTACATGTTCTCCGACTTTTTTACTGTTGTCAAATATTTGTAAATTTCACATAATAAAAACAATGTGTGCATTCCACATTTTCTCTCTCTAAGGATTGTTAGAGAAAATATTTGGAAGAAATGTTCAAAACATTTTCTTTGGACTTGACAACTATTTGATGGTCAGAAAGGGAAAGAAGAATCAAAGATAAATAAGAACCCATTTGTTTGGAAAGATGACCAACACTAGAGATCACAGCATCAGGAGACTTACCTTGTATGAAATATGATGAGTTACGTTTTGTATCTGTATTTGAGTTTGAGGTTCAAGTAAGTTGCCTAGAATTCAGTTGGAAATGGAATAAAGTTGAAATTAAATAGAAATAGAGATTTGTGATTCTGTTATGGAGAATGGTAACTGAAGATTTGGGAGAGTCAAAACAGGGCTTAGGCTAGAATTTTCTAGAATCTGAAACATCCCTCTTTCTATTTTTTAGATTATTATTTAAATTGGGTCATATCATCTTAACTCAGTTAAAAAATAATTACCTCAGATAGACTCTAAAATATAGTAATTTTAAAAAGCAACAGTTGTCTGCCACCAGAATATTATATGGCATAAGATAATGCATGAAATAATCCATCAATTACCAATTATGTAAATATTTAAAGAAATCGGCATTATAAGTAATTACTTGCTTTGGAAATGTATCCTACATTCTGACTCTCAATTGTCTGTACCCCAGCCAATTTATTTCTTCTTTCCAGACTGTGCATTTAATCAATGTTTACAGCAAGTAGACCACTAGAGACTTAGTATGAAATGGGAGATTAAATTTTGAAATTTGTTTCAATAAACAGATGAAGGTTTAATAATTTTGTTGACTTTTAATGCTGATTTAATGGGAGGATTTTTGAGGATCAGATGTTAAGACAAACAAAAAAATGAGCCTGAGATGTATGTTTCTAGGCAAATAAATGAAATGTTTACATCTCTTTTGCAAGGCTTTTTATAATGACTTCTTCTCCAGTTCCAAACCATATGTTACCTATAAAAGAAATTTCAATATCATAATATTTAAAATAATTATGCCTCAGTGATATCAGAGGATGTGAGTTCTGAAGTTCACGAGTAAACCAAAGTACATGACTAGTATTCTGATACTTCTAGATTTGTAAAGCTTTGTGTTGGTCTACACTAGATTCACTGGAGACTTCCCCTAATTTCTCTGAGGACCCTGGGTCTGGGGGCCCCGGCCTCAAGTTCCCTAAAGGCGATTCATGATTAGTTCAAAGTTGAGCAAATGACTCAATTAGACTCAAGGAGAAGCAAGGAGATTTTGGCTAGTCCTGGGAAAGACACTCTTGCTCTCTTCCATTGAATTTGAAAGTGAGGAGATAAACTGTGAAGGTTCTGTGTAAATTTGTGCCTTGCTGAAAATGAAGCCATCATGAATGAAGAGGCAGGGAGGGGAATTGAAACCTGGTAACAATATTTGAGCTTTGGGCCAGGTTGCCCTGAAGCGTTCCCTGTCTTTGTTTTTTATTTTTGTTTTTGTTTTCCAGCTGTGGTGCCAAGTTCTTCTTCTTTTTTTTAAATCCTAAAATCAATTTGGAGAGGAATTCTCATCACTGTAAGCATCCTAAATGATAGAACTGTTCTCATGTTGGTGACTTTGAGTTTTCTTAGAAATTCTTGAGCACAAAACCAAGGAGAAGAGTGGCATCTTAAAGTGTAGTACCTAGTTCAAGTTATAATCATATCTTCCCCAAGGTTCAGGAAGTCCTCTGGGTCAATTTTGTCCCTCCACACCCCCAGACTAGATTAGGTGCCTTGTACACTCAGAGTTTTATGTCTCTTTTGGCTTCACTTGAACACTTTACTTGGGGATTGTGTGGCATTAACTGAAACATTGTCGCCTGGTGAATTCCAAGCAGGAGCCACACCAGACTGTGAGATGCCCCAGGGTCCAGTGACCAGGCATTTTTGTGACAGATATTGGGACATCTGATGACCACAGGTATTCATGGCTGGAGCATAATGATTTCTTAGAAATGACACATGTATGTTTCCTCTCCCCCCCCACCTTTTTATGCATGAACAGTTAAATATTAGACACATGCAAAACCCTACGTTTTTGGCACTCATTTTTAAGGCCCAGACAGGTGCATCTCTGTGCCGCTCAGTGCTGTACAAGGCCTTTGTGAGTGTGACCCTCACCTTCAAGACTCAGTTATAATTTCTGTCCACAAAGACAGGACAGTAACTCTTCATGGCACTTTACCAAATATTTACATACCTAAAATCAATCATATAAATAGAATTCATTTCCTTGATTTACAGATGGGGCTGCTGAAACTCTGAGTACTTGGGACTAGAAGACAGGCTTTTTCCTAACAAGCCCAGGTTCTTGCCACCATTCATTCATGTGACTTTGAGCACTTAAGGTACGCAGTAAATTCAAGTACAGGTTTCTGTTTCCAGATCCAGAGACCCATGTTACTTTCTCCAAAAGGTAGTGTCAGAGAGAATGATCATATGCCATGCCCATGCTGTCCCCTCCATCTTTTCCCTTCCTTTGACTCTGTCTCTCTCACAACATCCTCAGAATAAAAGCAAGAATGTGCAGATATGCACACACACACACACACACACACACACAACTTCTTATGATATCTCTCTCTCTGGACTAGCCTTGTTTGCATTTTGTCTTTCTAGCTGAGACTTGCCAAGAACCTTGTTTTCAACCAGTGCAAAGATTATCATAAATTTTTGTTCATGAAAAGCACAAATCCTCATCAACATCTCTGTTTCTTCCTTTTGATGTGAAGAAAATGGAAGACAGAAGTTGGCTGCTTAAACATATTAGAGTCTGTTATTAGTTAATAAAATATGTCTATGTTTACTGTTATTTGCAAAAATGTGTTGTACCATACCAAATATTTTGTAGTCGTTCCAAGCTGCCAAGAAAGAAAAGTCTCGAAGGATATTTTTAGTGTGATTTTAAACTCTGTGAAATTAGCTTCTTTTTGGACTTTAATTAGAACCATCCAACATCAGATTTTTTTTCCAAAAGCGAGACACATATTCACCTCCTGTAGCTTGCTTCCTAAGCCCATGGTCGGTCAGGCAAGTGAGAAAGGAAAACTTCAGACTATTTCTACTTTTTCTTCACCACAATGTAATCTTCCTCTGAGGACTGGATCAGAAACACATCTTGATCCCTGAGGCTAGGAAAGACTGCAACAGCACAATCTTAGCCTTTCTTTTCTGTTTGTTTTTAGAACCATCTCAAAACCTTGACAGCATTTTCCAGGAAAGGTATCCTCCAGGATTGCACAGAGAAATAGCTAACAGCATTCATGCTTCTCATCCCCAAATCTCTTGGTTTTTAGGAGATTATAAAGATTTTAAACTTCTATTTGTTTGAAAATAATTTTAAAGAATAAATCCTCTGCAAAATAGTGACTGCATTAGAAGAGAGACTTCTTTGGTTGTTTTTGCATGAAGACACTTAAATTTCTAGGAGGAGAAGTCTCTGGTTAACACATTTACAATCGGATTGTGGACTTCTCATGGCTCAAACTGTACCTTATCTTTATGTGATCAGACGGTTTGTGCTTTATTTGTTTATTTTTTATTGTAGCAGGGCAGTACTTATATTAGCAATTTAATTGGAGTTACAAGCACTGAAGGATACTTGTGAATGTCTTTATGCCCCTGAGAGCATGCCATTGTTACATGTTTCTGCTAGAGTGGATAGTCTAAAACTAAAGTTGTCTATTAGATATTCAGAGACATTTTTCTACAATAAGCATGTCATGCCAAGTAATTTTTTTAAATAGATTTAATTTATTTGATAGAGACACAGCGAGAGAGAACACAAGCAGGGGGAGAGGGAGAAGCAGGCTTCCCGTGGAGCAGGGAGCCCAGTGCAGGACTCCATCCCAGGACCCTGGGATCATGACCTGAGCCGAAGGCAGATGCTTAACGACTGAGCCACCCAGGCGCCCCTTGCCAAGCATTTTTGAGAAAATATTTTCTCCCTAAGACATATCACACAGAGATTGTAACACACACTAGATTGTTTCGAAGAATTCTTTCAAAATCTCCATGCTAAACAGTTAGAAAAGAAAAAAAAGTAATTTTTGGTTGTCAGTCAACAGCATCTAGCTGGAATGGTTGTTCTACTTTTGGGGATTTAGAGAAGAAAAGAAATTGATCCCTGTTTTTCTTCTTCTTCCATTTTGAAAGCAATTTTGATAAGTTTAATCCACATACTTTTCTCCAACCATTACCTAATAATTCATCAATTTATATATCCTTCCCCATTTTTTCCCAACCTCCAGTCCTGAATTGACTTGGCATCTTCTTATTGATGTGCTACAAGCACCTCAAACTCAGATTTCTCCCCAGACATGTTCCTCCCCTGGCCAACTCTTAGCAATTGGCAGGTGCCATCATCCACACATCCCAGCTGGCCAAACCAGGTTTCTGTGACTTACCTTGGACTCCTGAACTTTTCTCACTTGCCTTTTCTAACTACTCACTGCCATCTTTTTGGAAAAGACTCCTGTTCTGGGCCTTTCTGTCATTCATGATGGCAACAGTCTGCATCTAGGTTTGGACTCAATGATAATGAATTTGGAAAATGGTAACCCCTATCTACCAGCTGAAGCCAGTCAGGGGAATACATGAGATGAGAAAGAACGAGAATGAAGAACAGTGTCTTCTCTGAGACATTTCCATCTGCATGCACACACAGAACCCTGCGGTGATAATCCAGCCCGTGTTTTAACTTCTGACACCTACCCAAGATGTTAGGAGCAAAGTGCACGTAGCATCTACATCTTGCTGCCCACCCAGGTCTTCTTCTTTGAGTGAGGGAAACAAATAAGCTAAAGACCTCTTGCTCCAAAGGACTTCAGAGTGGAAAGCATTCCATTAAATGGGAAACAAGGGGCTTTTTGCTGCATTTGGAAGAGTCAATAGGATTCCATCCATGCACATTTTCGTCCATCCATTAATTTCCATCCATGCACAATTTCATGTGCTGCTGCTAATTTATCATAGAAATGATTCATAGGCAAAATAATCTCCCAAGCAATGTGGTCTAATCCCCAGTTTGTTAACAAAGAATATACATGAAAAGTGTGATTAAAATGGGATTTAAAAGAAATCAATCTTTTAAAATCCTTTGAAACCTAATTCCTGGGACTTCCAGCTTTGTAGAATTAAGATATTAAGAATTTATCTATTTCTGGGGGTCCCTGGGTGGCACAGTCTGTTGGGCATCAGACTTTTGATTTTGGCTCTGATCATGATCTCAGGGTTGAGAGCTCGGGCCCCACTTTGGGCTCCATGCTCAGTGCGGAGTCTACTTGAGATTCTTTCTCTCCCTCTCCCTTTGCTCCTCTCCAGACTCACTCTTTTTTTTTCTCTTTCTCTCAAATAAATAAATAAATAAATAAAATCTTAAAAAAAGAATGTATTTATTTCTCTAACTTAAAGAAATTATTAAACACCCTCAAAGTTTAATAAATTTATATATTTTCTTTTGAAATACCTTAGTTGGATTTCCTTGGAATTCAACAAGTCATCTCTGTTCTTAAGAGTAATTTGAATTTACAACAGTTTTCTTTTTTATTGTCTCTTAAAATATACAACACATAACAATCCCACATTTTAAATGTTTTAATCACAGTGCAAGCTCCTGAAGAGTCCTTCCTCTTCTCCACCTCCCATTCTGCCATTAACCCATCATCTGCAAAACAAGGGTACAGGGGTTGAGAGTGAGGGTTCCTCCAGGCCCCCCAGTTATATGATGCATTTTGTAAAACATAACTACACCCACCGTTTGACTTAGTCTTATTAGCTTTTTTTCTTCAAATCTCACTGTTTCGACTTTTACAGAATATTCTGCATATGGGGGGCCGATTCATTTAATGATCCCTCCATTGTTAGCTTTTTTTGGGGGGGGAAATAGATGGTGATGATAGTGACCTGCTCTATGTCAAAACTACATACTAAATGTGTTTCTCCTCCTCCTCACTCTCCTGCCAGTATAGTTTAGGGCACTATCTCCTCTTTCCTGAATTATTCTGACAATGTCTAACCTGTCTGTCTTTCTCCAGCTTTTCTTTCTAATTCATTATCACCTTGCAACCAATGTGATTCTTTCAAAATGCAAATTCTGTTTTATTTATCTCTGGCTTATACTCCCTCAGTGGTATAGGGTGAAGCCCCTCTCCTTAGCATGATGTGCAAGGTCTCTTATGAAAGAATCTTTCTTTTGTCTATCTTCCCTAATTTCCCTGTTCCCCCTTCACCCTCACACATCCTGGATGCCATACAGAATCATTTGTCATTCTCTGAACATACCCTGATCTTTCTCGTCTCCACATCATGGACCTCGTTGTATCATATGTCTAGAATAATTGTCTCATTTTGTCTTTCTTGTGAATTTCTTTGGACTCAGTTGGAATATCATCTTTACTTGCCTGGCCTTCTTTCACCGAGTTAGAGACACCTCCCCTTCTGTGCTCCTACAGAGCTTGTCCACACCACTATGCTATGGTTTTGGGGTTGTTGTTTTTTTTAAAGATTTGTTTATTTATTTGAGGTGGGGGAGTAAGGGGGAGGGGCCTAGGGAGAGGGAGAGAGGAGGATCTTCAAACAGACTCTGCACTGAGTGCCCAGTCTGATGCAGGGCTTGATTCCACAATGGACTCTGAAATCATGACCTGAGCCGAAACCGAGTTGGACGTTTAACCGACTGAACCACCCAGGCACTCCACTACTCTATGTTTTTAAATGACTATCTCCTACTGGGGTCATGTTTTATTGTGATGTCCTCAGCATTAATTAGATTGCCTGAAAAATAGTAGAGATTACCAAAATAAATATTTATTCCCTGAATAAGTGAATGAGTGAATCAAAAGGAGCTTTGCTTCGGACAACCTGAAAATGCACCTTAAAGGTAGGAGAGGGAAGGATTCTAGGCATGTGCAATTAATCAAAAAAAAATTTTTTTTATCAATTGAGCAAAAAGATCAATAAAATTCAGTATTTCAAACTCAAAACCATCAACCTGGTTCCACTCCACCCCATCTTCCCCCAACAATCTCACCTCTACTCTGGCCTCTAGTTTTTTCTGGACCTCATTCTTTTACTTCCATTAGTAAGCTTCTGCTTTTCTGTTAGCCTTATGTCTATTTTTTACAGTCTCATGACTCTTGTCACTTTGATCAATTTGATACTTCCATCACAATACTGATCTAGACCGAAGAGGAAAGATGTATCATTTGTGGGTATTATACTTCAATTGAGATCAAGGGAAATTGAGATTCAATTTGGGTTTTGGATGCTATTGCATTTTTTTAAAAATGTACAAATAGATTTGTGTTCTTTTAAATATACAATAATGTTTGTCACTGTTCTTAATTAGCAGGATTACATTTTTAGATGCTATTTTTTCCAGAGACTCGCCTAAAATTTTGGTAATTGATTCCAGATGAAGAGTGAGACTGGAAATGTCTCCATGGCTTGAATTGTGAGGCCTCACATAACCATGGGTAAATAAAATGGAATTTAATACAAGAAACATTTAGTTATGCCTTTCAATTAAGAAATTTTATGGAAACAATAAAGCGCAGAAAATACTGTTTCTAATTGCTAACTTTAAAACAAATGATGCATGATTGAGAGCACAATTTTAAAAACGTAAATATCTAAGTATTCTCTGCATCTTCATCATGACTATCAATAGTTAAATGATGTTGTTTATTCTAATCGTAATTAGCCATATTTTTATCTTTAAGACTAAATGAGGACATTCACCTTGCAGCCTACATTGGTAATAATAAAACTTGTTAAGTTTTTTGAGTGTTTACTATGTATAGGTCTAGCATTTTGTTTACTATGTTTGGGTCTGGCATTTTGTTTACATCATTTAATTTAAATCTCACAATGAGCTACGAGGTAGGCATTATTTTCTCGGCTTTGCTAATGAAAACATGGACCCTCAGAAGTGGAGGTGTAATTCCCAGGATAAACAGCCCTTGAGTGGAGGGGCCGAGACCTGAATCCAAATCTGTCTGACTCCAAAGCCCAAGCATACAGCTACTAGTCCTTCCTGCTTGCCACCTGCATACATACATTGCCTCCATGCTTAGAGTTGGAAGCATTTCAGGGCAAACTAATTCAGCTCTGTTGCTTTGGGACTTCAATATGTCTCAGCATCAAACTCCTTTGTAGGGTGTTTCATGTATCCAATCCCTAGATGGGTAGGCTTAAAGAGATAAAGGCTGTTTTGTCTTTTTAATGTTCTATTTCTGGACTCATCATTCTGCTTCCCTTGTGACCAGCAGAGAGGAAATGAAATAGTATCTGAAGCTGATTCTTAAGCTGTCGACCCCAGACTTTGCTGGGCAGGAGAATTACAGCAGGAGCCAGTTACAATGCAGATTCCAGGGCCTTGTTCCTCAAGATGAGTATTAGTAAGTCTGCTAGGGGGGCTGGTTGTCTAAACAAGTATCCCCAGTTCTGATGTAAAATCTTTCTTTTGTCTATCTTCCCTAATTTCCCTGTTCCCCTTTCACCCTCACACATCCTGGATGCCATATGGAATCATTTGGAACAGAATTTGAGATTCACTGCTTAGGCCCAAGAGAAAGATAATATACGTCCTGAAAGGGTCATTTAAAATTCTGTGGTAACCACATTTGAAAAGCAAAAATAAAACAGGGAAAATTAATTTTAATAATATTTGATGACCCCATGTCATCGAAATATTAAAGTTGGAATCATTAGAAAAATTATCGGGATATTTTAAAGTTTTCCACACCACGTCTCTGTGTTACTTTAAGCTTAGAGCACTTGTCAGTTGAGACCAGCCACACTTCAAGGACTTGATAGCCAGACATGGCCGCTGGCTGCCACTGAGAACTAGAGAGGGGGCAGAATTGCACCTGTGTTTCAAGGTCAAATCACAACCGGGGGGCACCTGAGTTACCAAGCATGTTTTCAAAGTAACTGCTGCATCAAGTATGTCCCGGAAACCAGAACCAGGCATGAGAACAAATTGACTGGAATCTTGAGGTGTCCTTCTGGAGGGGATGAACAGTAGGCAAGGGAAGCAGCGGAGCATCAGGCAGGCAGGTGCAGGTTAATCTCCCCATTCCCGATGAGGCCGGGACCCCCTCTGGCACACTGTTTGGTGTTCTCTTGCTGGACTGGGAAGGTGCAGATGGTGGGGTGGGCAGGACTATTTAAAGTTTAGTTACCTGTACAATGATATCAGAAAAGATTATCTTTAAATCTTCTCCATTGCTAAAATAAGATGATACTGTGGCTATGAAGACCATATTATGTGCTTATCTGCAGAGAATGATCTCCTTTTTCTACCTGGAGAAAATGTCTTTCCTATGATTCAATCCTGATCAGCACCTAACCCTTTGGTCGGAGGCTTGAACTTTACTGTACGGTATCCTTTGCTAATACACATGGAATTCGAGTTTTATACCCATACCTAATTCTCATTCTTAAAAGGCCAAGTCCCTTTCCCCAAAAAGCAATTTTAAATTACACCAGAACAAGAAGGTATCATAGCTTTGATACAAAAATACATGGTTGGTATTCACAAATTATACAAAAGCATGGTTTTTGAGTTCATTAGAATGGCTTTTCTGTGTCGTGCATTTGAAGTACATGGAAGTCCAAAAAATAATATAAACTTCTGCAATTTGTGATGAGTTAAAACTTTGAATTCAGAATGAGATTATAGCTCATATTGCTTCAGATGGCCAACATATGTTGTCTCATGTACTAACACATCCCTATGGTTCACATAGCTCCTATCTCACAGGTATTCACGCATGTATAATCAATAATCAATCAATCATTATTGAGCTTGTTTTTAATAACACTATGCCAGATACATTAGCCAAAGTAGGGTAAATTAAAGCTAGAAGATATGGTACTCTCAAACTGTTAGAAGAAACAAAACACAAAGATTACAAAAGCATATTTGCCAAGGTCTGAGACATCGTGTAAGAAATGCATTGACAATTTAGAGGAGAAAGAGGTAATTCTGGGCTAGGTTAGTAGGGGCAGGATTCTTAAAACCAGTGGAATTTCAATCTGGCCTTGCTGCTATGTTTAAGGTTCTTAATACTATCGCCACGAGTCTGCTGTATAATTCATTACAGTCAATTGCAACGTTTGGGCAAGGCTCTGGGGGCAAAGTAGCTGTGATGTGCTCTTGGCATCCAGTATGATTTCCCCTCTAGCACAGGGTGAAAGTTGTTGGCGGGAGGAGTTTCCCTATTCTAGCTCTAGTAGGCATGGATGCAAACCTAAGACTCAGAATAACCTACGGAGATTTCTACACACCCAAAAGAGGACGGAGGGGGTGACCTCCTCTGCACAAAGGAAGGATGTGGGCTAGCATGTTCTGCACCGATAGAGATGGTGGAAGGAAGAAGAGAGGGAATTATAGATTAGAAACCCAAGTTCCACTTTTTGACATAACTGCAAATGTGCATATAGTAATATCTTCATGAGTAGTCAGCTGTAGCCTTCTCCACTTTAATTACTCCCATGGACAATAAAAACACAAAGTTTATTAATTTCTTAGCAATGATAATGCTAATTAAGATATTTGCAGTTCTAAAGCTCTTTCCACTGGAGCTTTGTGCAAACAATGGATCTGAGAAGTATAATTACAAACTATATGTAGTTTAAACTGTATTGTTTTGAAATACAGTTTCTAAAATCTATATTTCCCAAATGGATTGCAGGGGCACCCTCGGATCTCACAGATGTTGTCAAGAAGTTTAAGAGATGCTTTGCTTCATGCGTGCAAATACTCCAGTTAGGTCTAACTTTTCATAAAGAAGGAGCAGAAGGTTGCATATTGGCATTCTCTGAGGCATGTTAGGCCAGGTTCAGCTACTCTTATTTTAAAATATCTTCTTCACTTTGTCTGCCATGGTGTCTGATATTCCCAAATTTTCTTCTTTTTTCAACGGAACTTTGAAAATATCATGATGAATGTATATGTTTCCTATATGGGATAAGACACATAAGAATTGACACTATAAGCAGATATTTCAAATTAATTAATCATTACATTATTTAGCCAGGTCTGGAAGGCATGGGATTCAAGAAACAAGGGTACATTTTGTAGAGAAGGCAGGTATCAATAGGGCCAAAAGCACAGGGTTTTTGAGGGAGGAGATGCAGTATGGGGACTGTGAGTGACTGGGGAGTTGAAAGGGTAAGGTGTTGAGTGTGGGGATTAGACAGTGATGGTGAGTACGCAATTGCTTTCAAAAGGAGGAAAAATATACAAAAAGGTGACAAAGTGAAAGGAAGACAAATGTTGCATAAGGTTAAAATATTATTTATCATTTATAGTGATTCTCTGGTTATCAGGAGGTAGGGGAAAGGGTTTTATGATTTATTTATTTTGTGTCTTCTAAAAATAAATTGAAATTTGAGAGTCTCACAAGAACACACACACACACACGTGTGTGTGTGTGTGTGTGTGTGACTCAGCAACTCCACTCATATATATAAGCCCAAAATAATTGAAAACAGGTATTCATACAAAACTTGTACATGAATGCTCATAGCAGCACCATTTGCAACAAGCAAAAAGTAGAAACAACCTCAGTGTTCATCAACAGATGAACAGAGAACAAATGTGGTGGATCCCTAAAGAGGAATATTATCCTGTCATAAAAAGGAATGAAGTTGTGACACATGCCACAACATGGACGGACCTTGAAAACACTATGCCAAGTGAAAAAAGCCAGAAACAAAAGATCGTCTATTGTGTAATTCCATTTCTGTGAAATATCCAAAGCAGGTAAAGCCATAGAGACAGAAAGCAGATTAGCAGTTATCAATTAATGGTTGCAAGGGATTGGAGGAGAAAGATGAATGACTGCTTACTGAGTATAGGGTTTCTTTTTGGGGTAATGAAAATATTTTGGAACTAGACAGATGTGATAGCTGCACAATATCATGAAGACCCTAGAGGTCACTGTGTTGTGCACTTTGTTTTTTTTTTTAATTTTTTATTGTTATGTTAATCACCATATATTACATCGTTAGTTTTTGATGTAGTGTTCCATGATTCATTGTTTGTGCATAACACCCAGTGCTTGTGCACTTTGAAATGTTTAATTTTATATCTGGTGAATTATACCTCACTTAAAATAGAAAGTCAAATTTGGAAAATACAGAAAAATGAAAGTTTGGGGGCTTTGTGTAATCCTCTGTTAAACTTTTTTTCTTGTAGTCTGGCTTTTGGTAGAAAGTAGAGCAGTTGAAAGATATGGTCTTTGATAAGGATGTAGCATATGGGACCCCCATGCTGTTAATTAAGTGCAGATTTGTATTCTTTGAAAGCACCTGAACGAAGGTTTGGGTTAATGAAAAACTGAAAATTAAGTTGCCAACCAAACTTCTTAACAAAGCAGATGGCTTCTTCCATGTTCATATAGGGATAGACCAATGAAATTCCCAAATATAGGAGTGGGTTGTGTCTCAAACACAGATCAGGATTCTTTCCAATGGAAAAGAAAAAGTGAATCCTTAAGTCCTCTATGTTATATAAAACAGAGCTGTGGTTTCCAAACTATGTGGGACAAAAAAATAACACAAATCAGAATAACTTAATATTTATCTTAAATAAACGGAAGTCATCTAAATTGGAAAAGAAGAAGTAAAACTTTCACTATTTGCAGATGATATGATACTATATATAGAAAACCCTAAAAACTTTACCAAAAAATTGTTAGAACTAATAAATGAATTCGGTAAAGAAGAGGGGTACAAAATCAATGTACAAAAATCTGTTGCATTTCTATACACTAATAATGAACTATCAGGGAAATTAAGAAAACAACCTAATTTACAATTGCATCAAAAAGAAGAAAATAGTTAGGAGTGAATTTAACCAATGAGGTGAAAGACCTGTACACTGAAAACTGTAAGACACGGATGAAAAAAACTGAAGATGATGCAATTAAATGGAAAGATAGTCTGTGCTCATAGTCTGGAAGAATTAATATTGTTAAAATGTTAATACTACCCAAGGCAATGTACAGATTCAATGCAATTCCTATCAAAATTTCAATGGTATTTTTAATGGAAATAGAATAAACCATCCTAAAATTTGCATGGAACCACAAAAGATTCCAAATAGCCAAAGCAATCTTGAGAAAAACAAAGTTGCAGACATCACAATTTCTGATTTCAAACTATATCCCAAAGCTATAGTAACAAAAACAATGTGCTATTGGCATAAAAACAGACACACAAATCAATGGAACAAAATAGAGAGCCCATAAATAAACACATGCATATATGGTCAATTAATTTATGACAAAGGAGCCAAGGATATACAATGGGGAAAGGACAGACTCTTCAGTAAGTGGTGTTAGGAAACAGGACAGCTATATACAAAAGAATGAAACTGAGACACTATCTTATATCATGCACAAAATTAACTCAAAATGGATTAAAGACTTGAATGTAACACCTGAAACCATAAAGCTCCTAGAAGAAAACATAATGAGTAAGCTCTTTGACATCAGACTTGGGGATGATTTTTTGGATATGACGCCAAAAATAAAGGCAACAAAAGTGTGGTTATGGATGTGAAGTAGGCTTATTGTGGTGATCACTTCACAATATATACACATATCTAAGCATTATGTTGTATACCTAAAACTAATATAGTGTTATATATCAATTATATCTAAGTAAAAAAGATTTCTTTTAAGATTTATTCAAAATATTCATACTTGATCTTCCAAGCCTTCATTCCACTAGGTGAGAAATATAGAACTTAAACATCATTTTACCTTCAAAAACATATTTAAAGCAGAAACCATAGAACAATATTAGTATACTCATAAAGTATCTAATTTTTAGATTCAAAACTTCCTTGTGATCTTTTCAAGCAGGAACAGTGAGAAATATGTTCTCTGCTATACAAAGTTGTTGTACATCAGATGGTTAAATATCAGTCAATATTATATGTCAGAAATAAAGATTAGGATTTTAGAGTTTCTTTCTAACAATATCTTTTTACTAGACCTTTTGTCTTTTGGGGACAATTCGAGTTTGTTAAAATAAAACCATGTTTTCTGATTGGAAATACTACTTTATAAAGATTATTTTAGGGGCACCTGGGTGGCTCAGTCATTAAGCATCTTCCTTCGGCTCAGGTCATGATCCCAGGGTCCTGGGATCGAGCCCCGCATTGGGCTCCCTGCTCAGCGGGGAGCCTGCTTCTCCCTCTCCCACTCCCCCTGCCTGTGTTCCCTCTCTCGCTGTCTCTCTCTCTGTCAAATAAAAAAAATTTTTTTAAGATTATTTTACTAAGTGGATTATTAATCTATATTAAAATTTAATTGTTTACGTTTTAAAGCATAGAATCTTCTTTTGGACTGAAGTTGTATATATATAATTATAAAAATTATTAAAAGTGAATATGTTATTACTGAAATCAGAGGAAGGGCCTCATACCATGCCATGTAACATCACCCTCACTCCCACAATGCGCCCTAAATAATTTTTTCAGATTTACAAACTCTGGTTACTATGACTTGAAAACCACTGTTCTAGGTCACCAAACCGTTTACAGTAATTAAATTACAAAGGAGAGAGAGAGAGAACGTGTAGGAACATTCACGTTAGTCAGACAAAATTTTGTTGTACCTGTTTGAAATTAACACTTAATCTGTAGGAGACAATTTTATACCCCTTGACCTCCATGACTATATACATCAAAGGACAGATTCTCTAGAATGTTCAAGAAATAGAGATGTCTATTGAACTCATATCTCCACAATTATCAAACTTGGCCACCTATGAAAGCATCTCTGGCCACTTGTGAAAACTAAGGATCCCTGGGTCTTTGTTATATGTTACATGTCAATTTTTATCTCAGGAGATTATGATTTAGTAAATCTAGAGCAATTTTAATGCAGCTAGTTCATAGGGCCTGCCTTTGGGGACTATTCTTTTAGACCTTACTCTTTACTCTTCTAAGCTCAAAGTATAAGGAATGACTAATTCAATCTACAATTTATGGCATATTCTTCTTAAGACATTTCCATAGAAATAGAAGTATAATAATGTTTAATTGTGGAACCGTTGCATATACAAAAACCTATTTGGATCTCATGTATAATACTGATCTCAGAAACTCAGAACTGTAATTTATCAAGGCCTCAACCATAATTCTATACTATATGGAAAACACCTTATGTCTTTGGGTTGATTTTTCTGTGTCCTTTCATTATGAGAAAGCAGAACAAACATTTCCCAATGTGTATTTATTTTGGTTTTTAAAGTCCAGGTTTGCCAACTCTATCATGGTTTATAAAAAGAAAGATGAAGACCAGATATTGACCTACTTAAGGTCCTTGCTCAAATGGAAACTTCTCAATTATATTTTCCCCAATCTTCCTAATAATATTGTAAATTCCTTCTCCCCAAAACTACCTGTCTTCCTTCCATGCTTTGCTTTTCCTCATAGCTTCCACCACCATCTGACATACTATATATTATACTTATTTGCTTTTTGATAGGCTTTCTCTGCCATTATAGTCAAAGCTGCATGATGGCAAGATTACTGAGATGCAGCCACATGATGACCATCCTCTTGTGCTGTGATATGGGAATGGAGATAGGCTATGAATGGGACAGATCCAAACAGTCAGGTAGGAAGAGTCAGAGGGTGAAGAAGAGCTGCTTCTTAGCACTGGATAGGAGGTGCTGAGAGGGTTAGATAAGGAGAGGACTTTTATTCCATGGGGCCCCTCCAAAGAAAATAAACTAAACATCTTATGAGCAAAATGACCTAAAATTGGGAGATTCATCAGTAAGGCCTTAAATATTGATGTAGACCTGATCTCTTTTTAGGACACCTCCCTCTCCAAAATAACTTCCTGTTATCCCTCATCTCAGCAGGTCAAGGATCAACAGTGTTCAGACAGATGATACTATATCTTTGAAACCTCTCTAGGACCAGTAGTTAAATGATCACCTCCTTTTCTTTAGACACCAACATTCTATCTCACAGTTCACCTGTGAGGATCCTCTCTGATTATGGGATTCATATCAAAGAAGTTTCTCTCACTGCAACAAACCTGTGGGAAGATCCTATGCTCAATCTGTGTCTTCTTGTCCACCTTCTTGAATGGAGCTTTACAAAGGAACTTCCAGAGGGAGATCCTCCCCTTAACCCACTGAGGTAGGAGAAACATATCAGGATGCGAGGTGGGGATGGGTACCTGATTCGCCAGGCCCAGTGAAAAATTTAAAAGCAGAGCCCTTGTTCAAAACTCAGGCATTTCAAGATAGCAATAACAGAGCATTAAACCAAGGGAGAGGCCCTTCTGAGCACAGCCCTGCTGGGAGGTGAGGTAGGCGGGTCAGGGAAAGCTTCCTTGAGAAAGTCATGAGATGACCTTTAAAGCAGAGATGTTTCAAAGGCAGAAGAAACAAAGAATAGGAAGACAGAGACTTGGAAGAGCAAGTGGTCCAGAGGGCCCATCAGTGGATGATGTGAGGAGCAGGTCAGAAAGGGTGTGAAACTTTATCCAGAAGCTAAATTTTTTTTTAAAGATTTTTATTTATTTATTGAGAGAGAGAGAATGGTAGAGAGAGAGCATGAGAGGGAAGAAGGTCAGAGGGAGAAGCAGACTCCCTGCTGAGCAGGGAGCCCGATGCGGGACTCGATCCTGGGACTCCAGGATCATGACCTGAGCCGAAGGCAGTTGCTTAACCAACTGAGCTACCCAGGCACCCTAGAGGCTAAATTTTTTTTTTAAAGACTATATTAATTTATTTATTCATCTAGAGAGAAAGAGAGAGAGAGCAAGAGAGCAGGAGCAGAGTTGGGGGAAGGGGAGAGGGGGGAGAGAGAAGGAGCAGGAAAGAGTCTCAAGCAGACTCCACACTGAATGGGAAGCCTGCTGCACTCTCGATCCTATGACCCAGAGATCATGACCTGAGCTGAAGCCAAGAGTCAGATGCTTAACCTGCTGAGCCACCCAGGTGCCCCTGAGGGTAAATGTTTTAAGTAAAGGGAAAGACATGTTTGTTTGCATCACAGAAGGGTCACTGGGAGTCTTATGAAAACTGTATTAGAAGGGATGAGCCTTTTGGCATGGAGACGTTTGACATGTTGAGGCAATGTAGTACGATGAATATTGACCTCCAAAGATATAGGTCCTAATCTCTGGGACCTGTAAATATTACCTTATGCATTAGTTTGCTAGGGCTGCCATAACCAAGTACCACAAACTGGGTGGCTTAAATAACAGAAATTTTTTGTGTCACAGTTTTGGGGGCTACAAGTCCCAGATTAAGGTGTTATAAGGGTTGGTTCCTTTTGAGGGTTGTGAGGGAAGGCTTTGTTCCAAGCCTCTCTCCCTGGCTTGTAGATGGCAGTCTTGTTTTCATATCTATTCATAACATCTTCCTTCTATGAGTGTGTTTGTGTCCAAATTTCTCCCTTTTTGTAAGGACACCTGTCATATTGGTTTAGGGCCCACCCTAAGGACCCCATTACTTAAATACCTCTACAAAGACTCTATCTCCAAATAAAGTCAAATTCTGAGGTACTGGGGTTAACACTTTAACACGTGAATTTTAGGAGGACACAGTTCAACCCGTAACACCTTATATGGTAACCACTCAGCAGATGTGATTAAGTTAAGAATCTTGAGATGGGAAGATTTTCCTGGATTATCCAAGTGGGCCCTAAACACAACCACAAATGTCCTTCTAAGAAAAGGGCAGAGAGGGAAGGAGACACACAGAGGAGAAGAAGGCAATGTGACCACAGAGGCAGAAGCTAGAGTCACACAATCACAATCAAGGAATGCCACAGCCTCCAGAAACTGGAAGGAACCAAGACCTTGATTTTGGCCCAGTGAAATTGAGTTGAGACTGCTGGCCTCCTGAACGCTAAGAGAATAAATGTGTGCTGTTCTAATCCACCAAGCGTGTGGTAACTTGTTACAGGGACCATAGGAAACTAATAAAAGAGAGCATTTAAGCAGGAAAGCCAATGGCTTAAACTAAGCTTAGAACAGAAATAAAGGAATCAAAATTTCTACGGGAGGGAAATCACATGGCAAGATGAGTAATTAACCATGGGATGTGGGAGAAGGAGAAACTCTCTTGGCTGGCCATTGGATTTCTCTTGAGTGCCTGCCATTCCTATTTAAATATAGGGCACAAAACAAGGAGAAACTGGTTTGAGGAATTCAAACATGGGTTCAGTCTTAGGCTTATAGTGTTTGATCTTTTCATGGATGTTCAAGTTGAGGTGTCTTTTGGTCTCATGACCAAAATGCTAAAAGAGAAAATTCTAGACTAATTATGGAATATTTATGTCACGACATCCTCCTTCCTACATTCTGATTTTTATAAAAAATTTCTATTTCTGTCAAATGTTTTCATTTTTATACATTTGGTGAAGCCCATGTGTGTTATATCAGTGTTTCATGCTCAATCCTTAGCCTTCAGGATAAGAAGCAAATTGGTCATATGTCCCTGTTTGCCTGGACAGCGCCAGCTTACACCTGTTGTCTCGGCGTCCTATCAGATTGGTTTCCCCCTTTCATTCTGAGAGTGGGAACTAATAGACAACATATTCTGTGCTCACCTTGACAGAGGAGGTCCTTTTTGTCTTTACTTATTATAATTTAGCCTTGTTGTTAGGGGAAGAGAGACAACGTTCATGCTTGGATGTTGAGTATCAAACCCAGAGCCCTTCTTTCATCTGAAAGAGTAAAGAATATAGCTTCTGGGGAGAAGTCAAAGCCATGTGTTTGGTAAGGTCATGGGAAGAAAAAGTAATTGTTTCAGGGATTGCCAGAATAAGAATGGGGACTGAAGACTGTGTTTTCTTTCCTTTGGGCTGACTGAATGTTTTTTGGTTAGTTTTTTTTTTTTTTCATTTTCTAATATTTGCAATTATCTTGTCAATGTTTGCATCTCCACTCATGGGCACTCAGCGTTCACTCTGAAATGAGCGTATGCAGCCTTGCATGTGATGGCACAATAGAGTTTTCATTTTCTGCTTCCTACCACACAGCAGCACACCTGAATGAACTCTGAAATGCTCAGAAATGCTGAGGCGAGCAGATGAAGCATGGGCTTGGAGGATGTCCCCACGTCATTACCCTGTCAGTCAGATGTGACACCGGAGAATATTGGGTTCCTAAAAAGTTGTCTTTATTCTCTAACAGTATGTCCTGCTAGAGAACTTGACAATCATTTTGCCACTGGGATCACAGATGCAATATGGCACTGGGAGCATTGTGTTGCATGTAAGTGGATGCTCCTTTGAGTATAAGAGTGCGTCTTTCAGGTTCCTAACAGACTTTGAACAGAAATCTTCTTGTATCATATTAGCCATATGTGCTAAGTGAACTAAAATTTATTGAGTGTCAGATACTACTAGTCGCTTCTCAAAGATAATCTGATTTAATTGCTATAAGTAGCCTGTAAAATAGGTAGTAGAATTATTCCCATCCCAGATGTGGGAATAGACTGAAAGGGTTAAGTTTGCTTCCTACCTTTACAAAGCAGGTGCAAGGCAGAGACTGGACTTGCCCTCAGGTCTTTCTGACTCAACTCCAAAGCCTGTTGTTGTTTTATCTTGTCATGTTGAAAGGTGAACTATAAACACAAATGAACCAACTAAATGACAAGACCTAAGAACTTTGTGTGTGTTCAAGGACCGCACTGTAATAAAACAGACTGGGGGTGGTGGTCATGGCTTGTACTGATCATCTGTGAGTAATATTAATACTACAGAGGTATAATTCTACCCAATTTGAAATACACTGGGCTAGTAATGTCAGACTTCCACTCGTTTAAATGGTATCTAAAAGTAGCCATGGAGTTTAGCTGTTCCATTTTTTCTCTCCAGATGCTTTCTCAATTGTTCCTATGCTCGGAGTGTATGAAGAAGTTTATCTTTCCATTTCAATGGTACTTTGTATTTAAAGTTAAGTGGAGGTGCAGTATGGAAGACCACGCCATCCTACAGCAGCAAGACTTTATTGCTCTATTACAAGCATTACTTCATGTTCTGCTGTTGATGTCTGTCCCCTTTCAGAGCGTAAAGCAAGCAATGCGAAGTGCTTTGTCATCCATGACATATGCTAAAATCACAGGTGGGGAGGTGTGAAGAATTTTTATTCTAACCGTCTTTATGATGTTAATGATTCTCTCTACAAAACCACTTCATTTTATGTAAAATTAAAAATTCATAACCTGTGAAACCCATAAAGACTTTGTATACCAGCAAACCAGTGACTACCACTGAAATAAGTACGGTCAATGCTGTTTGTACTTCTATAGACAAACAAGGAAGAAAAAAACTTTAAAAATTCTTTGACCCTGCTTTTTGCCATCTGAATGGTCATGGTTGAGTGGAAAATCAATGAAGTGCTGTGAGAATTGCACCTCGGTATTGCCGACAAGGCACACAAAAATCCAACTTTTCACATGAGATGAAGATTGCCTTTGCTTCATTTACTCTCTTAAGACACATTAAAATCAAAGCTATCACCCCATTTGGCCATCTGTCAATGCTCGCTACACAGTAAGTGGGTCGACTTTGTTCCTGGATCACCAGAATAGGAGGATGTTTTGTTGTTGTAATAAATGGTTTTAGGCTTAAGAGACAAAAATAAATCAATGCAATTTATAAAGTTGGGATGGAAATGTTAGATGCAGTTTTCAAAACTACAGAGAATTATATATGGATGAGTTGCCATAAATAAAGCATAGCTTTAGCAGTTTACCAAAATAAATGCTAAAGATGAAATAAATTAATGTATAGCCTTTTATTTGGAATCATCCCTTGCATTCACAAAATGCATGCAATAGTCCTTTGCTCATTAAATTGCAAATTTTATGTTTGAATGTAATATGGTAAATAATGGCTCCCAATTTCCTTCCTGAAGTTCAATTTCCAAAGTTTTGTTTAGAGTACACCGAAGACCTGGAAACCTAGTTTCTGAAGTTCCCAGACAATTGTTCTCCTGTTTATTAACAATGCAGTGCCTTTTAACAATGGCTTATATTTTCAGACTGAATATACTGAATCCAGTTTGCTGACCCTGAACTCGGAAAGAGATGAGTGCTCGCTCTGCAGGGGCCGATTAATAAATCTGTGTGGCCAACATCTTCAGAGCTGTTCCAGGGAACAGGGGCGCCCTGGGCAAGCTGACGGGCTGCAGAGGCTCTTGTTCTTCTCCCAACCAAACTCCAAGTCTACTTCCCTGTTTTACCGTTTTGCACTAGATTAGGCTCTGGTCAATGTTGGTGGATGCGCCCCGGCACAAAGAGAAATGACACGTAAGCAACTGTTTAATAACCAGTCATCCACAGATCCTTCTGACCATGATTTTACATACAGAGATTTATGATTTTGTCTATTGGAAAAATAGAAACCACAGCACCCTAAAATGTGTCATATTGGGAATAAAATCTGAATAATGTAAAATTCCAACCAAGATGGTTAACTCACAAAGGGACATCTTTTCCTGTCAAGGCTCTGTTTTGTTGAAAAATCTATTGAGTTGTAATATTATCACTATGTCTCTGAAAACAAAGTAAAATAATGATAACAATGCAATAGTATGTCCTGAAATGTGGAACACTAATTCTACTAATTCATAGGTACTCTGTTTTAGGCAACTCTTTATATCATTGCTTTATATCTTTGGAGAGAGACACATGCTTGTTTAAACACTCAGGGAAATCTATGCAGATGTGTAGTTCACTTTTTCAACTCTGCTTTTTGCAGAATGAATTTTTGAAGAACTCACTTTGCAAACTGCAACCAATGACAACTGAGATAATTTTCCAGAGCAGATCATTACAGCCTCCTTATCACTTTCAAGAATGTCCCCATGATTCATAAAAGTTGATTTTTTTCATATCCTCACTTTTTTTCAGCCCTCCTTACCAAGATTTTCCAGAAGAAAGTTGTATCAACTTGATAAATTGCTATTATTTTATTTCCAATTACTGTAGCTGCAAGAAGCTAGTGGTAACCCCAGTGTCTGCCAATAGAAGGGTAAAATGTGGCACATGCAGGAGATAGAATGCTCTTCAGAGTCCAGAAGTGTGAACTCACTTTATATACTACAGCATGGAAGTTCTCGAAGATACAAGGTTAAGTAAAATAAACTTGAAAAAGAACAGGATTTATAGCACAATGCTACTGAAATGAAAACAAAAATTTAAAAAACCAAAAATTTTTAATAATATGCATACATCTATTATTTATTATTGATGTTGCATATGTTGTGTGTGAGATACATATACCTAAGTACATGTATAGAGATGGATTGAAAAGAAATGTGTTAAATGTACTACAGCTGAGTGCCTATGGTGGAAGAGAGATGAGCTAGTAGGCAAAGGGACAATGCAGAAAGTGTAAAATTAGGTAAAGGAAAATGCAGTGCAATGCATTTCAATGAAATAAAATGGCCCTCTTTGGACCAATGATGACTATCTGCCATTACTCAGTTCTGGGCACTTGAGGTCCAAAAGGTGGTTCTGTTACATCTGTTCCATGTTCCACAGTTTGAAAGACACAGATCCTCATCCAGTCATGGGAGTTTCTGTCTCAACATCTCCCTGACAGAAAGACATATTTGCGGGTAGCTCAACTCTTCCAGGTGGAATCAGAAAGGGCAAATGTTCTTGCATCTTTAGAAATGATGCTGATTTTGGATCTAATTTGTAGAAATTGATCTTAGCTAGTCATAAATTCAGACTCTTCCCCTGAACATCAGAGAAGTGTAAAGGTTCTATGTATAAATGATATTAGACTCACTTGCACAGTTAAGCCTCAGGCTACTTTCCATTTCCGGGCCCCCCTCCTCTGATGGCTTCTCTCTGGGGCAAGTTGCAGGTGCTGGACCTACTTTTCCTTTGTCTTTGAGTTTATATATCTGTATCTGTGTCTCCCCATCTAACTCTTGGAATAGTGCCTGATATGCAACAGGTGCTCCAAAAATTTAATAATCCTTGTTTGTTTTTCTTTACTTGTTTACTTAAACCTGCTATTATCCACCCTTTCCCTTAGGAATTTTGCATCCCAGAATATTAACCATGAAAAAGGACACCATTTTCTGCTCGCCCTTGAAACACTCATTTGTATGAGTATTTAACTGTGAATCCCTAAGGGCAACAGACCAAGAAAAATTAAAATAACAAAGATGGGAAAGTTCTAATTACTAAAACATCATACTTGGTTTTTATAGTATCATCCCCAATTTTTGATCCTATGGTTGGGATGGTAACCAAGAACTCTATGGCCTTTTTTTTTTCTGTTATTTATTTACTTGACAGAGAGCAACAGCGAGAGAGGGAACACAAGCAGGGGGAGCGGAAGCAGGTTTTCCGTGGAGCAGGGAGCCTGATGCAGGGCTTGATCCCAGGACCCTGGGATCATGACCTGAGCGGAAAGCAGATGCTGAAGAACTGAGCAACCCAGGCACCCCTCACTGGCCTTTCTTTTCATTACCTTGAGGGTGAGGTTTATCAAGTATTTCCCTCACTCATTCCCTCCCCAACATTTCCATGCTAGATGAAAAGCACACACACAGAAACTTGGCAGTAAAAGCCTTGAGCCTTGGAATTGCTACCTCATTTATAATCAGAGGAATAATGTGTTCTTCTGGTTTATGCTACTGGAATCTAAGCAAATCCATGCTTTTTGTCAGATGTAATTTGAAAGGAAGGAATTTATCTGAGTGTGCTGCTTCTAAATATCCACCATAATTCCTGACATCTTATGGTTTTAGTTGTTTTTCTTTGGGTCCTGTGCACTTTTTCTCTTCTGAGAGCTCCCAGTGCCCAGGCTGGCCGCCACTCCTCCAGACTCATCCTGGCCCAGAAAAAGTCAAGAACTGGGCCTGACAGACTACAGGGCTTCTTCCCCCATAGTGGGTGCCTTCTGGAAACTGTCTGTTGCCCTTAAGGGAATTGTCAGTATGATCAGAGACCTTGTGTGCACTCAGTGTGTCCAGATGCCTGGTTCTGAATTTATCTTTCAACTAGGATCAGAACACTGTGTTGAAATCCAACTGTTTTGGTGTAGGCCCCAATCTTGCAGCCTAATGCCTCAGTCATTTGAATCCTACTTTGTTTATTTATCTGTTTAGTTATTTATATTCATGACTTTTTGACATATAAAAAGCTGCACATAATTAACATATATCATTTGAGTTTGAAGGTAATTATATACCCATGAAGCTCTCTACAATCTATGCCATAAACCTATCCATTACCTCCCAAAGTTTCCTCCATCCCTCTTATTTATTACCATTATTTTATTTTTTATAATAAAAGCATTTAAATAAGAGCTACCATCTTAGCAAATTTTTAAGCACACAGCATGGCTAACTATAAGCATCATGTGGCTCTGTAGGACTTATTCATCTTGTGTAACAAAATTGTGTACCTTTACTGGTATCTCCCCATTTCTTCCTCCCTCCAGGCCCTGGAAACCACCATTCATTCCACTCTCTGCTTCTATGAGTTTGACTATTTTATACTTATCTTTTAAGTGGTATCATGTAGTATTTGAAAACAACCTAAATATACATCAACAGATGACTGGATAAAGAAAATGGGGTGTGTCCATAGGACATCATGGAGGACATTATGCTAAGTGAAATAAACCAGACACAGATGAACCCTATATTTGTATGATGTTCAATCATTTGGACAAGCTTCACTGGTTTGTGACTGTATACCCACTTGAATCTAAAAGCTACCATTCACATTTTCTTTCACCACATCTTTTGTAGTAGTGTATTGACATTGACTTTGCTTATGCTGGCATTCACCTGACCCCTTTGGAGTTGGTGTACCTCTTGCCCCTGTCAGGTTTCTACCACCATTAGGATCAATGTCGGCTTGTTTGCTTCACTTGTTTTATTCCCAAGACCATGCCAGTTTGAGCACTGAGTTCTTATATATATATATGTATATATATATATATACACACACACACAATTATATATTATAATACAATGATATATTATGTACACACACACACACACATATATAATTTTGCTGATTTGCTGATATGCTAAAAAAGAATCCCCCACCACCAAAAATAAAATCATCATATCTTGATAATGTAGTAGGATAATTTATATAAATAATGTCCCAAGAAACCTGACCTAATGGTATACCAGCTACTCTGAAAAGGGCATCATTGTAGCATACAAGTGCATCTTATAATAAAAATTACTTTTTCCCAATTTTCTGGATTGAGGGTCTGTATTGCACATGTGGAGAGATTATTAATATAAAATACAATGCTGGAGGTGTTTTTGGTATTTGAGGTCCTCAGAACATTAAAAAGTCATGCAAAAGAGAATTAGGTTAGAATATATATTTTGAGGCATTTAGTGCATTTTGGAAGTGAATGTATGTATTCCGAGGCTTTAGATCAAAAAGCTAATGGAAGTTCTTCTCCAAGGTGAAAGAGACAATGAAAGGAAAAGAATCAGCTGTTCTTTGCATCTGCTGGAGACACGAATCAGAACAAAGGCAAAAGCTGCAGAGGGTAGTAAAGGTCGTTAATGCCTTTCACATAAGCAGTGAAAAGAAAGATGGCCACCCTCAAACACTTACCAATCTGAGGTAACTTTCATTTCATCCATTCTACTCTTGAGAAGTTGACATTATAATAATGAAAAACATGTCAGGTTGGTGAGATTTGAATTGAGCGTGCACATTTTTGTTAGCATTGCTGGCTGCCAGGGTACTTTTGTTGATGAAATGAAGTGCTTTATAATATTAAATCATTATTTCATGCCTCTGGTATTAACCTTCTGAAGGGCATTGCCAATTATATTACACTGTTTCTTACAATTGACTAACATCATAGAGCTGATCATGTCCCATTTGTGGGGGAAAATCCTAAGATTCTTTTTAGAGGAAGAGGAAAGATTATTTATAGCATATTTATTTTTGTTTATAGATTTTGAGTTCGATGCACCTCTTCCAAATAGGCTAGAGTTGGTGAAAGAGGAGAGAGAAGAAAGCAAAAATAAGAGAGAGGTGGAGAGATCCCATGGATTTCCATGAAGTATTTTCTTTTCCCTGTTTTTCCTATGTCTAAGAGCCCTTTCAGAAAGATATTGTGCTGAATGTTAAAATGGAAAAGAAAGAACTTGGAAAAGATAAAAATAAGTTAGAGTAATTGTTAATAGGCCCTCAAGAACAGACAGGCTTTCTTATGGTCTCTCTAAAATTATCTGGTAGTCTGCATAGTGACAAGAGCTCCGTGGTACTCACCTCACATGCTTTTCTCCAGAGAAGGCTTAGTTTTGGAAGAGCTGCGAAGAGGAATCCAAAAAACTTTTTTTTCTGATGTTAACTTTACCCCTACAATTTTCTCCAGTCTTTAAAGAAATTATACAATAAGTTTAGAATATTATAGAGACAAAATTATGAATAGCAATTTAGTCAGAAAGATGAAATAGGACCATGGATAAGTATCTTGGCAATTGGTCATATTTGTAGTTCATGTAGTTCATGTCTGGGATTGGGCTCTCTATATGTTTCTGGCATCTTTCAAGGCAGCCAGAGCTACATGCTGGGGATGGTAACCAAGCACATTTTGCCTTCTTAATCTGAAACCTTCAGAACTGAGTGAATTACTCATAGACATCATGATGGAAGCAGCAATTGAATGTTGAAAAAGACTTTAACTTTGCTTCTCTTTATTCTTAATTTGCCTCACTGGCCAGTCTGTTTAAATTGTCTTTAACAAAGTAGAAATAGTATTTCTATTATACTATTCTCTATACTATTTCTGATAGTATTTTTAGAATAATTATTAAGAATATTTAAGAATATTCTTAATATTAGCCACAAGATGATATATTCGGTCAACAAATGCAATAACAATGGAAGAAATCTTCCCTTTGAATATTTAGCAATTTAATAATTACTAATATTTCTTGAGTACATACACTGCTCCTTGTTCTAAGCTTTTCATGTGTATTAACTCATATTAATCTATGAGGTCTTTTTTTTTTAATCTTATTTATTTATTTTTGAGAGAGAGAGAGAGTCGGGGGAAGGGCAGAGGGAGAGGGAAAGAGAATCTCAAGCAGGCTCCGTGCTGAGCATGGAGCCTGACATAGGGCTCAATCTCATGACCCTGAGATCATGACCTGAGCCGAAATCAAGAGTGGGATGCTTAACTGACTGAACCACCCAGGCATCCCTATGATGTAGTTTTAAGAAACTCAAGCACATAGAACTTAAATTGTCCAAAGTTATCCATGTGGTAAGTGGTGAAGCAGGAACTTAAGCCAGGCATCTTGGATCCTATGTTAAACTCTTTTCCCCATTTTTTGCAAAACTAGTAAAAGAGAAGATAGAAGTGTTATCTGACTTCAACAACTGCTGTCTTGTCGATGATACAGCAATTTATCACATGATCATGTCTATCTATCCAATCGTCAAATTAATCTTTTTCATTAAAACTGATCTGGACAAATTAACTTTCTATCTCTTTTCACTTTCTATTGAAGACACCACTATCTTTGTAATAACGCATATACAAAATGTCTGAGATGCCACACTCCTTGTCTATTACCAAATTCTTTTTCATCTCTCAAGATCTAGCTAAAGAATTACCACTTCTGTGAATCTCTTCCCAGGGAGCTTGAGTTTCTCCTACATTTCGGTCTTCTAATGGCCTGTTTCTCCAGGTTCCCAAACACTGGTGTCTACATTAACTACTTCACAATTACTCTGGAGATCCTATACCAATCCTAAGAGATTCAGGTTCAGCCTATCTGCTCCCCAAATCACTCATATTTTATTCCCTTCTTCCTGCCCCCACACTTTCATCTAGCTTCTTGACTATTTACTTCTGGAACCCAGACCTATAACTGACACAATGTACATGCTCACCAAATACCACTAAAGGAACAAAGGAAAATATGACTCAGATCAAGTTGACACCAGAGAGATTTCCAGGAAAATAAATTCTAGAGCCTACATCAGCATTAGCTTAACTCCAGTCATAATTGTTGCATCATGATTGTCACAAGATCAATCACTTATAAGAATGACTTAAATTCAGTAAGAAATAATTCCATTATATTCTATAAATTCTACTTATCAGAGCAGATAATTTCATGGTGATTTCAAATGAACATTTTACATTTGTAACACATAAGGTGTTAACTTGATTATCTGGAAGAAGCAGATTTCTAGAATGACTCCATCCAGAGTTCTGAGTAAATGAGACTTATTATACTAAAATTCCATGAGGTTAAAAATTGTGTTGCTCTATACAAAGAACTCTGTCCATTTATGAAAAATAAATAATAAAGTTTAAGCCATTTTCAATGTTAAAAGTCTTTAAGCACACAAAAAAGTAAAATATATATCCATATCTATCTATCTGTCTATCATCTATCTATCATCTATCTATAAATGTTAACCTTTTCTACACTTGCTGGACCATCTCATCGTGATACTTCTTAAATGCTTCAGCATGCACCTCCAAAAAAACCACTGACCTTATCCTACATAATACCAATGCCATTATCACAGCCAACAACATTAACAATATTTTTAAAATTATCATTTGATACTTAGCCCATATTCAAATTTCAGCAATCGTTATTAAAGTACCTCTGATAGTCATTTTAAAAAATCATAATCAGTCCAGGATAATTTGCTGCAATAGTTTATTAGCTTCTTAAGTTTCTGTCATGCATAAATCATCCATTGATTCTTTGAAGGATCAGACCAGTTGTCTCAGAAGCTTTCGTCTTTTGATTTGTCTAATAGTTTCCTCATGGGTTTTTAAAACTTGCTCTTCTTTTGTCTGTATTTCCCATAATCTGAGAGTTAGATCTAAGAACTTGATTAAATTCAGGTTAAACATGTTTGTGAGGAATAGTCACAGGTGAGGCTGCCGTATTCACACAGCATCATGTCAGTAGGTACACAAAGTCTGGTTGTCCTCCAAATAATTTGATCAGCAGGCAATGGTATAAAGTCAGCATTACTTGCATAGAAGGACATGGCTCTGGTCGTTTTGCTCTGAGCAAACTTTAAAAGTCTCATTTTCTAAAGATAACTCTCCCATTGTCTCTGCCATAATTTCTGGAATGTCGACATTTTCCTGCTTTGTTTATCTGGAGCTATTAGAAGCCCTTGATAGGGCTAACATATTAAAAACCACTCTCTGCCATTTTCACTTTATCTTGATCCATATTATTGGATTATACGCCCAATGATTCACCAAGGTACTTGAGGGAAGACAGCAGAGAGCATGTGCGTCTTAATGGAAGGGAGAAGTACACAAAAGTGGAAATTAGATAATCCAGTTGGCAGGTAGTACCAGGGTTTCTTAATAGCTATTTTGCAGAGGGATGAGCAGTTAGTGTAGACAGGACAGTTAATTAGGGGGTGGGGAGTGAGTGGTGAGGGGCGAAAAGAATATTTTTAATGGTCAAGAAGGATCCTTATCAACTCTCCAAGTGCATTGCTGCTCCAGCCTGTGAATGTGTGATGCTAATGCTCCATCTTCTCTAGGGGTTGTCCAGGTCCCCACACAACTGACTGACCAGGCCACCTTTTCCTTTGATCTCTCCCTCTCTGAATTTGCCAACAAAAACATGACTCAAGAATACTCAATAGAAGCAACTAACAATCCTCAGATACTTTTCGTATGTTTTACTTTTTCCACCCAAAGCTCCTATGCCTTACATAATTTTGCTTATTCATCTCCATCTTCTGGAGCAAAAGCAAGGACATGGACAACCTTGGCCATTCTTGTATCTAAAGAGCTTAGAAGAGTTTCAGTAAACACTGTTGCTGCCGAATGAGGGAATGAATGAACAAACTGGAGACAGGCTGGAATCTTTGTTTTCTCTTGTCTCTAACTCCTTTGTGTTGTTAATACTATTGACCGTTTTTTGTTTTTTTTTTTTTATTTGAGAGAGAGAGAATGAGATAGAGAGAGAGCATGAGAGGGGAGAGGGTCAGAGGGAGAAGCAGACTCCCCGCTGCGCAGGGAGCCCGATGCGGGACTCGATCCCAGGACTCCAGGATCATGACCTGAGCCGAAGGCAGTCGCTTAACCAACTGAACCACCCAGGCGCCCCTATTGACCGTTTTTAATGGAATTTATTGGATGATGATGCATGGACTAAAAGAATGTGAAATATGTTTTCCTGAAGTCTGTATCTTGCAGTTCTAAAGAAAGTATATACCTTTCTCATTTACATGGAGGGATGGTCTCTAGGTATCTCTTCAATTATTTTAGATGTATTTTCTGTGATTGGGCACTTTGGATGTAAGGACAGAAAAAGCGCTTAAGCTTGTTTTTTCCCTGTGATGTTTTATTCCTCTGGTAACAGTACATATCAAATCAAAGGGATGGTTGGCATATACAGAAACTCGGAGCAACAATTTTTTTCATTTCTTAGATGAAATGCAAGTCCACTTAGAAAATAAGTCTTCCTGCATTTCTCCCATGAGAAAATAGTGAATGAGTAAAGAATAAAGAGTTATGGATGTTGACCTTTGAAACTCTCCCCAAAGCTGCATGACCACCGATGGGATGACATGAAAAGTCATTTCGCTTATAATGAGATACCAAGCAGGCCTGTCTTCTTTTAAAACCTGGCATTTAAAAATACATTTACTTCTATTATGTACTGGCCTAACCTGCACCGGCTATTGCATATGACATATTACCCAAGCAGATGTTTGAGACAACATGCTGGCAGCAGGACAAGTGAAGAATAAAGTTTATAGTTCTGTTCCTTCACTCTCAGAATCACACAGCTGAGAAAGCTTTTTTATCTGGCAATTTATTGTAAATGTTATGCAAACTGCCTATTAATTTTATGCCTACCGTATAGCAGAACACTTTAATACGAAGAAATGAAGAGGAAATAGACATCCAGATGAGTTTCTTCCATAGGACAACTTGTCACCTGCGCAGAATCTTTTGTAACCAATTAGCCTTTGACTTTATGACCTTTTGGGAGAGGAGGCAGCTGAGAGGGACATTGAGATATGTAGGGAATCCTATTTCTTTCTACTAAAGGCAGGGAGTGGACGGGAAAGTATCAGGAAGGTAAGATATGATAGGAATTTTTATAATTGTATTACTTTGATTATTCCTAGGTTGTAGAAGAAGTGAAGAGCTTTCAAAAAAAAAAAAAAAGAAAAGAAAGGAAAAGAAAAACTGTTCCAGGAAAATGATGGCATTCATTTTACTGTCATGACCTCTACTGCAATTTATATTATCAACTCAAAATAAGCCTGTTTAATATTTCATTAAAATGTATAAAGTATAAACATGCAGTATTATGTTACATAATGCATTTGCACGTTGATATTCAGATGTGGGAGATTTCTGAATTCATGAAGGAATGACCTTCACACCCCACTGGAGGATCACCAGTTTATGCGATCCTACAATGTTTTTATTTTATTTCTGTGCCATATGAAAATAGGACATTCATATCATCATCTCTTACAAATGTATTATCAACCAGAGAGGGCATAAGACCATCTCTGTATTCACTAGGTGCCTGGCACGGGCATTTACCCCAACGACCTGGCAATGCCATCTCAAGCCACACGTACTCTCAGGCATTTGCATTTGTAGTTTTGAAATTTGCTTTGCCTTAACTAAATTTAGAGACTCGTAATTTAAAAATGGAAAAGGCATGGTTTTCATGCTATATGATCAACAAGGAGCATTCCTAAATGGCAGAGAAGCGGAAATTTGGAGAACTAAATGGAAATTAGTTAATTCCACATCAATTAATAAAACACTACCACCACCATCATGCAGTCAGGATGTTCGAACCATTTCTGAGTTTCACATGGAGAATTCATCAAGATAAACGGATGTTCATTTGACACCATGATCTCTCCTCTTTTGGGCGGCACTGATTCTGTGCTGGCTAATCTTTTAGTTGCCAATCCCAAACCAACAGGGGGCACTGAAGAAGCAAACCACTTACGTGAAATGGGCTGCCTTTTTTCAGGTGGCAGGACAAATGTGCTGATTGAGATTCAGAAAATACTTACTCAGAGGTTATGGGGGGGTGGCGCGAGGAAATCAGTGTTGGAAAATTGCTTAGAAGTTTTGATGCTGGTCCTGGTGGGGCCTGGAGTCTAAGATTTAAGAAAAATTATTTAAGAAATTATTTAAAAATTGTTTAAAAAATTGAGGTTACAAAGGCTTTTTAAATTTATTTTATTTTATTTTTTAAAAGCTTTTATTTAAATTCCAGTAAGTTAATATACAGTCTAATATTAGTTTCCGGTATACAATATAGTGATTCAACACTTCCAGACATCACTCAATACTCCTCAGGACAAGTGCACTCCTTAATCCCCATCACCTATTTCCCCCACCCCCCCCACCCACCTCCCCTCTGGTAACCATCAAGTTGTTCTCTATAGTTAAGAGTCTGTTTTTGGTTTGCCTCTCTCTTTTTTTTCCCCTTTGCTCCTTTGTTTTGTTTCTTAAATACATAGGCTTTTGCCGTCCCCATAAGTAGCAGTACTCTTTAGAATGATGCTCGAATCTCAACAATTTCTCTCTATTCTTTTGTTCAACAAACTTAAGAGATGCTTGTTTGGCCATCCATTTGCCAAAAAGAGAAATCAAATGATTCTACACCTACAAATAGAATACAATAAAGGATATTGCCACAAATTAACACATGTCTTTTGTTTTCTACAGTAGTGGCAGAAAGAATTATTAGAGCAAATATCTGATCCTTAAAGTTCCCTTCCCTGCCAGTCCACATTAGATAATTGTGGTAGATGTAACTGGAAACTGAGCTAGCAAATAATTAAAGGGTCCCTCCCACCGTTGTTTTCCAGTCTTTTATTTTCTGGCAGCTCTCAAGAAAATGAACAAAAAAATTTATATTATCGACAGGAGATGAGCCTTAATACAGTTGGTGTTGATTATTACTAGAGAAAAAAAATTTCATTTCAATATGGAAAGATCTTTGTCAGTAGTGTTCTTCCTATTTCTTTATTGTGTTATATTAGAAACAACCACTACTGGGGTCCCTGGATGGCTCAGTCAGTGAAGCATCTGCCTTTGGCTCAGGTCATGATCTCAGGGTCCTGGGATCAAGCCCCATGTCGGGGCTCCCTGCTTAGCAGGGAGTCGGCTTCTCCCTCTCCCTCTACTTCCTCCCCCTTGCTCATGCTCACTCTCTCTCAAATAAATAAATAAAATCTTAAAAAAAAAGAAAAAGAAACAACCCCTTCAAGTGAATTATATGCATTTACTTTTTTTACTTATTAAATTGGAAAACAAGAATTTGATTTGATTATTTAATGAATCTCATCCTGCCCCAGTAATTGATGCATTTTATTAAGAAAACAGGTCCCTCTTAATCTCCTCAAGTTTCCAGTTATAAAATAAATGAGTCACAGGAATGAAAAGTACAGTATAAGGAATATAGTCAATGATACTGTAATAACTTTGTATGGTAACTACACTTATCATGTTGAGCATTTTGTAACATATATAATTGTTGAATCAGGATGCTGTACACTTGAAACTAATATAATATTGCATGTCAACTATACTTCAATTAAAAAAAAAAGAAAAAACTTCCTTTGATATCCATGAAAGTTTATACCACTTTCATAGTATTTATAATCAAACAAAAACACTCCAGTTCTTTTTGTTGTTGTTGTTGTTTTAGAGAGAGTGAGAGATCACACATGTGCGTGAGGGCGGGGGAGGGCAGAGAGAGAGAATCGTAATTAGGATCCCCACTCAGCATGGAGCCCAATGTTGGCCTTGATCTCACGACCCTGAAATCATGACCTGAGCTGTAATCAAGGGTCAGATGCTCAAATGACTGAGCCACTCGGGTGCCCCTCCAGTTCTTTTTATTTTAACAAATTATTTTATAGTGTCCATATGTTCAGTTACCAAATTTTGGTGAAAAAAAATGTACAGCTCTTCTTCCTTTCTGAAAATGCAGACCGTCTTTGATATAATGTTAAGCAGCTTCTCCCTGAACCCTCTCAAATAGCCAGTCTCATTTATTGCATAAAGCCTTTCATTTTATACTTTTAACACCATTGTTGCATGCATGACATTGCTGTGTTCTCCTGCCTCATTACTTCAAACAAGCATTTAGCTATAGTATCTATAAATTGATTTACAAGTGATTTTAAAATATCGACATGGAGTTATTTTCATACCTTTGCTGTTAAATGAGACAATAAATGTAAAGCACAGAACTTGACTTGTGAGTGGCCAGTAAACTAGGGTTGTTCCAATAATGAAATTGGGGGCTATCTCAACACAATGCTGCCTAGGTCTGGCAAACCTCTCTTATGTCTGCCTCTTTTAAATTACAATGATGAGAAAGTTATCAATGACTTAGGTTTCAACAGTATTTAATCTACGAAGCACTTGCACAAGGAGTCTCTGACCTGATTCCATGACAACCCTGTGAGGTACATAGGAAAAATATTAAAATCTCCATCTTAGGAAGCCCAGAAAGATTAACTAACGTAAACTAGCCCATATTCGTTTAGTCTATAATCTGCCTGCTTTGATGAGCCTTATTGTTTTCAAGAAACAGAAGCTGACTTAAATCAGCTTAAATGAAAGGGTGAATGTATGAAAGAAAACAGGGGGAGGTAGAAGGTAAAGTTGGATCTCACAAGTGACTAAGTCAGGCTTTTTGTCTCCCTGGGGCTTTTGGGTCTCTTCTGCACATGTGCTTCAGATTTTCTTTCCTTTAGAAGATTTTCTTATCTTCTCTATGCATTTTGCCTAAAAGTCGCTACTGGGGTCCTGGTTCTAGAGTCTCTTCCATTTTGACACCCAACAAAGACTAACACTGAGTCTCTGTTCCCCTTCATAATTCTCACACCCACAATTCCCAATGCCCTCCTCTTCCCTCCCACTTTCTCATATGGGGCAAGGGGGACATCCCAGCTCCCGACAGCTGTAGACAGAGATTTGGACTTCCATGACCTGCTGTCCTTTGGCAGGCTGTGGGCATACACCCTTCCAGAAGATGATGTGGATAAATTGGGGGTTGAAAACTAGTGGGATTCTGATGCCTCTAGAACACATTATCTTATAATTCTGCCCCCAGATTGCTCTGTACTCTTCCTAGAGATGCTCGAAGTTATAATCCAGTCTCTTAAAAAAAGAAGGAGGTTGTCTATTTTTTCTTTTAAATTGTGAGTTGACTTTAACTTCAGGTAAATAGCTTTTCTTTTTTTCCTTTTTATTAAAAGGAGAGAAAAACTAAATGCAACCAAATATATTCTTTTGATTTTATAAAATTATTTTCCTGTTAAATTATTCCTCAGAAAATTCATTTAGTTTAGTAAAAGATCCCCTAGTAAAGCTCAAAATGAATGTTAAAGAGAAGAACTGTTTTACTGAATGGTTATAAGGCACTCTGGGGGAATAGCATAATTTAAATACAATTAATCTAACAGCACCTTAAAGCAAATACTGTAGATGTAATCTACCCAAATATTAGAATTTGATCATATATATATATATGTATATATATATATATGGAATATATACAGAATATATGTAATGGAACACATATATATATTCCTTGCCCCCTTTACATTTTCAATAGGGTTTGGATGTCATGGTTAAAAAAACAAACCTCCAAACTCTAAGCGATAAAAATCAAAGAAAAAGAGTTTTAAACAAATGGAGTAGCCACAGGTGGCTTAAACCAGACAGCCTGCTTACAGTGGCAGCAGCGGGAGCAAAAAGGAATTCATAAACCCTTCTCCCCACACTCCAAGGAATTCATGAGATAGATGTCTTTATCCTCAACTGCCTTAGGAAGTTGTCTTGTCACTGGAATATGGTTCCATATGGCAACTGGTTAATTTGAATACTGGCGGGAAGAAATGACTGGAACCATTTAAGAAATGTAAGTTTCTTTGCTCCCTATATGTATAGCCATAGAGAAAGCTTTTTAAAAATCTACATTATCCAGCCATCAATTTACAATCCCTGCTCACTGACACTAATGTGTTGAAATTAATTTGCTTTATACAAGGCTTTTAGAAGGCATAGACCAGGGTGAGGGCCTCGAATTCGACCATTCAGCACAGTAGAACCTGTTATCTTTAAAAAATAATAAATAGTTGCCCATTGTTATCACACTTGAAATGCCCAAGAGTCCAAGCTCTTAACAAAGCTTCCAGCTGTAGATGGCCAACCATCAATTCCTATCACTTTTCCCTGCTCCCTTTACTCTAGATACAGGGTCCTTCTTCCCACTCCTAGAACAGGCTAAGGGTGATCCTTAATGAAAGCCTTTGCAAGGCTATTATACTGCTTGGAATACTCATTTCTACAATCTTTGTTTGGCTTGTTCATTTACTCTCATCTTCAGTGTCATCTGATTAAGAGAAGCCTTCCTGATCAGTCTATTTAAAATAGCACCCATCCATCATTCTGTTGGCTCTGATAATGTCTTACCATTTCTTTATAATACTCATCATACCAGATATTGAATTATTAATATCTCTATTCTTTATTTTTTTTCTTTCTCCATTAGAACATAAACTCCCTGAAAGCAGGGACTTGTCTGTTTTGTTCTTTTGATTCGTAGTATCTAGAACAGAATCTGGCACATTATAGGTATTTCAGGTGCTGGTGCATAAACTTTGTGTTATCAGTTCATGGCAAGATACCTACATTATGTAAGAACATGCATTCAGAAACCTTTGTAGCAATATGACATTGATACAACATCCAAGTATGGGATTTTGTAGATGATAAAAGTATCAACAAATAACAAAGTAAGGAAAATAAAAAAGTTGGTCCTTTAGCCAGAAAGTTAGAGAAGTACTACCCTACTTGCCTTAGTAATACAGCTGTTAGTTAGATGGTGGAAAGTGAATGCCATAAAAATACAAATTCTAGTGGTTTGTACTATGTAGGAATAGGAGCTCTCAAATGCAAAATATGCTGCTGAAATTTACACCATATGTTACTGAAAGATGAGACTTGGTGGTCATCTTAGGATTTTGGAGATGACACATCCCATATCTGGGTGTGTGCCTCTGATCCATTTAGCAAGTATCTTGCCTGAGAAAGCTCTAAAGCAGGTCCAGTTTATAGAGACGATCCAAACCAAGTGTTGAGGCAAGTATGAATTCTGTTTAGAGCTTCTGACAATTTCCCATTAGATAATCATAGCACAGAACTGAAGGATTTTAGAATAAAGTTTTGCTCTATTTTCCACGAACCCAGTGTCTTTTTGACAAACAGCTATTCATTTGCTACATGGACCAAATAGAAGCTGAACAAATGATTTTGGGACATCAAGTGATTGTTCAGTCAAAGTTATCCAGAAAGAAATGGATGTTACTCAGGCCACTAAGCCATAAGGTTGGGTGATTAGCAAAGGTATTACACATATATGCTTCCGCCAGCAATTTATAGTATAATACTGGGGGTCTAATATGTAATAGACACATTACCTATGACAGTATACCTATAAACATTAAAAAAGAAGCTAAAAAATAATGGAACAACAATGATCTTCAAACAACAATCTAGACATGTATATTCAGTGAAAACACCCTTCAAAAACCAGGACATAAGTATTTATTTTAAGAAGCATAAAAATGAAGTGAATTTATCAGCAGCAAACCCAAACTAAAAGGAATAATTAATAATATTCTTTGGGGAGGAGGGACAATTCCCTATGGCATTTCCGAGATGCAGGAACAAATGCAGAGCAGCAAAAAAAGTAAAAAGACAAATGTGAATGGATATTGGCATATGAGATGATAATAAAAATAATATATTGAATATTAAAATACATAACATCAATAGCACATATGGCAGTAAATAGTGTTACAGTATTCTAGTATTTTTTAATTGTCCAGGAAATGGTAAAAGTATGAATCTATATTAGACATTCAGAAGTAGAAAATGCATGTTGTGATTTCTAGAGTAACCATTAGAAAAATAGTAAATCAAAGTACAACTAACAAGTTGTCGTGAGCAAATAAAATAATGAAATTGTTTTATTTGGTTAAAAATAATGCAATAAAAAAGGAAAAGAAGGAACAAAGAAAGGTAGGGACAAATAGAAAGTGAAAGTAAATAGTAAAATGGTAAACTTAAACCCTCAAATGCCAGTAATTTTATTAAATATAAATCAACTGAATATTTCAATCAGAAGACAAAATTTTCAGACTAAAAAACCAAAAAAATTATCATTTGCTGCTTATAAAATACTCATCTTGAATATAGGATTTCAGAAATGTTAAAAGTTAAAGGACAAATAAAGGTATTCTATGTAAACAGTATCCAAAAGATACTAAAACACATATAAAAAGGGTCTTTTTATAATAATAAAAAGGCTCATTCCACTGGGAAAATTTAAATAATCCTAAATGTGCACCTTAAGCATTAATGTAAATTATACATGTGGAACACCGCACGTAGCAACTACAGAATATATATTCATTTCAAGTATATATAGAACATTAACAAAATGTAGGCAGTAAAGTAAGTTTAACAAATTTTGGAGGATTACAATCATATGAAGTGTGGTATATCAAAACTTTGAGGATGCAGTTAAAGCCAGGCTCAGAGGAAAATACATAGTCCTAGATTCATAAATCAGAGAAGAAGAGAGGTTGAAAATCAATGTTTTGAATGTTTATCTAAAGAAATTAGGAGAACAGTAAATTAAATCTCAGTGGAGTTGAAGTAAGAAAATAAAAAAACTATGGGGCCAAACGACTTCACCAGGGAATTCTGCCAAAGACTTGGGATTGGCTTATCATTTCCATGCAATGCCAATAAAAGTAACATAAGATTTCTTAATGGAATTAGCATGTATTTTCTGGAATTCGTATGGAAACTTAAAAGCCAACAAGGGCTGAGAAAATCTCAAAGAAGGAGAACTAACTAGAAGTACTTATTCTACTAGATTTCAAGACATTCTGAAGCTACCTTTATTAAGACAATATAGTGTTGGCACAATGAAAGGCAAAGAAATCAATCGAACAGAGTAAAGAGTCTGAATATATGGACAGTCTTTGAATAGATGGTGCCAGGTCAACTGGGTATACCTATGGAAAAACAAAACTTGGCCTGAAATCACATAATAGACAAAAAAAATTTTCAAATGGATTGTTGCCCTAAATATTGAAAGTATATCAATAAAATTTCTAAGAGATAATATAGGAAAATATTTCAAAATTATAAAGTAGTTAAGTATGTCTTAAATAGGAAACAAAAATCAATTGGCTATAAAGGAAAACATTCATAAAGATATGCATATATTATTAAGATATTATATTTACCAAAGATTTGGTTAAGAGAACAAAAAGGCAAACCAGAAAATGTGCAAATATATTTGCACTATATAAACCATCAAGACACTTGTTTCCAAAATATATGCAAAGCTTCTACAACTAAAAAAGAAAATGAACAAAAAACAAACAAAAAGAAAAAGAAAAAAATAATCAGTACAATTTTTTTTAAATCAGTACAATTTTTAAATGAGCATAAACTTGTAGAGGAACTTATATGATGAATATATCCAAAGAGTCAATAAAGATACAAAAAAGTGTAACCTTAGTAGTCATCAGGGCAAAGCAAATTAAAACACAATGAAACAGCACTGCAAATTCATCAGGATGAAAAGAATTCTAAAGACTAATAACACCACGTGTTAGTAAAGATATGGAACTGGGACTCTCTTACACTGGGGGTGTAATAAAAATTTATAAATCCATTTGGGAAAATGTTAAGCAGTAGCTACTAAATTTGAAGATACACATAGTCTATACCTAGCACGTTTACTCTTATATGTCCATCAGAAATCCTTACATCTGTGCACACACACACACACACAAATGTAACAAAATATTCATAATAGTTCCAAATATCAAACATCTTGGATGCTCATCAACAGAAGAACGGAAAAACAAATTGTGGTTTGTTCACACGGGGGCTACTATGCAGCAATGAAAACAAACATACTCTTGTTATATAAAACAATATGGATGAATCTCACAAACGTAGCATTGGATGAAAGAAACTAGACCTGAAATAATACAAACTGTAAGATTCCCTTCATAAAATGTTTGGACACAGGTAAAACCAGTATGTGGTATTAAAATTCCGGATAGGTTCCCTTTAGTGAGGAAGCAGGGGTTGCAAATAAGCTTCTAGAATACTAGTGATATTCTATTTCTTGATCTTGGTGGTAGTTACATGGGTGGGCTCATTTTATGATAATTCATTGAACTGCACACAAATGATTTCTGCCCTTTTCTATATGTATGCTTTAATATATGGTTTATATGTCATACTCCAATAACATGTTTTAATCAAAAAATGTAGAATACAGCTTATTACTGAATGTCTTTATTTATTGATAATGAAATGGGCATATTAGAGAAAAGTCAAAGTCCTCTCCAGGAAATAAGATGTTATCACAGAATTGCCTTTTACTTGATTTAAGATAGATCATGGCCAATTCTACTTGACTATCATCTTTTATCAATCCATTTCAATCCTTGGCAATATTTATTTAATGATTTTAAGAAGAGTATTAACAATCCCTTATCACCTGTTCCCATTAAGAACTCTGGGAATTTTTTGGTTTTGCTTCATGATCATAAGCTCCTAGCAGCTGTGAATGGTTACCTTATAACACACTTCGTATGATGCACATATCTTTATCATTCTTTTGTGATTGCACCGAAAATAATCCTTAACAGTGCCCTGTTCAATTTCAGTTATGACATTATAGTTTACACATTACAGAGTTAAATATTCTATACTTAAATTTAATACAATGGCCTCATAATTTTATGCTTTTAAATATGCAAAATAAGGTGAAACACTAACGACACAAAGCAATGAATGCTAGGTATTAAGGTCAGTTAGGTGTGCCTGGGTGGCTCAGTCGGTTAGGCTTCTGCCTTCCTCTCAGGTCATGATCCCAGGGTCCTGGGATAGAGCCCAGGGCTCCCTGCTCAGCGGGGAGTCTGCTTCTCCCTCTGCCCTTCCCCCTGCTCGTGCTCTCTCTCCTCTCTCTCTCTCCCTTCCTCTCTCTCTCTCTCAAATAAATAAATAAAATCTTTTTTAAAAAATAAAGTCAGTTAAAATGCTTTAATAAAAATGTTTTCAATCAACTCAACCATTCTTTTTTTACCACTTTACAAAATCTACCAGTTGGGTGGTTAACTGGGTCGATAGACTGAAAGAAAATTTTTTTGTAGTCTTATAAAGCTATTTTCTATAGTAGAAAGAAAGTAATATATCTAAACTTATTATTGGTTTTATTTCTTTATGTTCAAAGAAAGTTAAATTTAGATTTTTTTTCCTACTCTTGCTTTCACCACTGGAAAGACAAAAACAACCAAAACAATAAGAGAACAACAGCAAAACCAAACTTGTGTCTCCTTGCACTACATTTAATATAAAATATATATTACATATATATTTTACATATAGTGCAATACTATATTATTTTAACCTTTTCTAAACATGGTACCTTTAAAACATTTGGGATTTCTATACTAATTCCATGTCTCAAATTAAGATTGTAGAACTATTACAAATTTCCCTGTAATTTTTGAAACAATTCAAGACCAATTGGAAAATGCTTTCGTTGTGTTCAGCAGCTGTTAAAATAGACAAAAGATAAGAGTCTTTAACAAAATAATTCTGTGCTGTTATAAAAATTCCTCTTGGTTAAACCCATTCTGCTGAGAAATTAGAACACTTCCTATGTTGGGGAACTTTGACCTCAGAAGGCTATCTGTTCCATTTTTGGAGAGATCTTGTTAGATTTTCTATTCTGGACTCTAAATGCAAATAGCTTTCCTTCATTGATCCCAGGTCTGCCTCTAGGACTACTCCCCTTCTAGTGTTCTTAGATGCTGCTTATTAGCCTTCATAATCCTGATGGCCCTCATTTAGTGACCCTAATTTGGTGGTATTGGTGACTCTTCTTAGAGCTTGATTGGTAACTCTCATGGAACCTTTCATATCATAAATATCATAAATAAATCCCCATAGTGTCAATTTAAATTTTTGTTTACAACCGTGACTGATAACTGAATCTACTGGCACTGGGCCAGTGCAATCAAGAATGACAAGACTATGTGATCCTCTGATTCATGAGGATGAAAGACTTTTCATTGCACGGAACAACAAATCCTTACTCCTCTGAAGTGAGCAACGATTTTGGCAAAAGCCTAGTTTCTTCTCATAGCACTAAAACACAGGTATGGAGGAATGGCAACCCCAAAATAGAGATTTTCAACTTAAGGAAAGGATGGTGTGATCACTTCAAGGCGGGGGGCACTGGTTGATGTAAAGGATTTCAGAAATTGGGAGAAGCTGCAAGAATTGATAACTGATACACATTATCTTCTTCTGCCATCCTGCCGCCAAGTACAGTACGGCCTATAGCCAGGAACAAAGGAGGTAATAAGCAAGAGGTGAAGATTGACAACGGTTGTCCTTAAAATCCAGCATGCAATGTAAAATACCATGCACTAGATGAAGACTGGAGAGTGTGAAGTGATATGGGACTGGTATCATTCCTCAAGGGACACTGTATTTATATTAGTGGGACCTCGATTTCCATTCAATACTTGCTAGTCATTTGTACTTTCCTGTTGAGCTTGGGAGCAATTGAAACCCCTATACCTTTATCACTGAAACGTTTGCTAAGCTAGATAATCCATCCCCCTGCTACCTGCACAATCAATTAAATCAAATCAGAATGTAAAATGTTTTCACTCATTACTTATTTAAAAATCCATCTCTTTAATTGACCCCTATTATCAAACCTAGAGATCATTTGGAACCTTGATTCTGTCATCCTGCATCATGGTTACCCCTTATCGCTTTGTATTTTTTGCAACTGTGACAAGCCACGTTTTGTAGCCATCTTTAATAGAGTGAACAGTATTGTGTTGTGCAGGGGGACCCAGTTTTCAGCTCTAACTCCAAACATAAAGTAATCCCTTCTGCCAAAAACTTTCTAGAACCATCTCCTCCATTAGTGCAGCATTCTGGGGCAGCAGATAGTGGCGGAGATCATACAGAGGATGGCACAGACAAGAATGCTCCACTCAGCTTTGATAGAGAGACAATCACCACACCCTGACACAGATTCCCGTTATCTGTTAAGGACAGCAGCCAGCATTTTGTGGAGCATACTGTAGATAAGTAAAGCCTCGACAGAAATCCACTGATAAAGGTGCAGTTCTAAGGGATGAGAAAGACATTTTTAAAGATTGACATCAAGTGGTCATGGTTCTAAAACTCAGGTGTGACATCCCGGTGAGATCGGCTTGGGAAAATTCTTGTGGGACACTCAGATGTGGCTCAACAGAACATCACCGGGGCACTTGGCTCAGTCAGAAGTTACTGGAGACAGCAAGTGGACCTACGACCGGCTCCGTGGACCCTTTACTTTGTTGTGTGATGTGTGGCACAATATATACAGTTTGTATTAAGAGCATGAGTTTTAAAAACATATTTTTTTTGTTTGCAGTGCCATCTAGTTAAGTTACAACCAAGGTTCTCATACTGAAGATTGGGAAGCAGTAGATAAGTAGCAGTCTTTACAGAATGTTGTTTGTTTGTTTTATTTTTTTTTTAACTCAGATGTATTTCTGGCATAGAATTTTCTGTTTCACTCTCACTGAAGTCTTAATATCTCTTAAATAAATAGACCCCCAGTGTGCTGACTTTTATTAAGTCCCCCTCTCTATCCTAAGTGATCACAAATCATCTCATTAATGGTTTGTTCTAATTTTCAAGGTGTCTTTTATTTTGATGATACATATCTAGATGCAATCTTTTGCCCCTTGTCTTTCAAATCTAGGGAATATTTCCCCATGGTTCTCACCCTTCTTTTATCCTCCATGTATTTTTTAAATAATTGTCAATGATTTTTGTAATCTCCTCTGAGTTTTTGGTAGTATAATGGAATATAATTCTTCTAGACCCTCAAGTTCATTTAAAGCAAATAGTTAATTTCCTACAGCCTCTTCTTTATGACCATCTTGATTTTATTCCATTCCTAAGCATTCTTATCCAGGTTGAACATTTTTCTCCCTGAAACAGAGTAGAGAGGGAAAGTAGGCCGTTGAGTAATTCTTTGATGTCATCCTTCCCTGACAATGCCATTCTTTCTCTTGTTCTCAACAGAAAATAAATGGTCTTACTATTTCATGGTTTCCCCAATAAGACTGTAAGCTCCTGCTGGGCAAGAGTATGGGTTTGCATGTCTCTTATTTATTCATTTTTACATTGTCCAGTGTTCTGTACCATGCCGAACCTGTAAAAGGTCCTTCATAAATCATAAATACTTAATAGTTGGTCTTGTCACTCACCATGTTACAAATGCTGCCGTCTTAGAGATGCTGGGAAAATGTCAGATATCTTTGGCTTGTCATCTCACCATCTGTTCTTCACTTTCAGACTCTTTTTTGAAACTTTGCCTAGGCACATAGATGATTCACTTTCTTTCCCTTCGTGTTGATGACATTTCTCCAAGTGTTAAAGCTCATGCTGTGGTTAATCGATTCTTGGATCGTATCATCATTCCAGCCTGATGATTCTTGCCACAGAATCCATGTGTCTTTTGTGGGGGTTGTAGACTGTGGTCTCCAGAGTATTTCAAAAACTTCTAACGTTGGCTCACTGCTAGGAATTCGAATTTGCCAATTTTTTTATTGAAGTGAAAGGGTCCTCTTAACCGGAGCATTGCCTTTTATCTTTCATTGAGCTAACCAACTGTCATCAGGGCCTCTTTAATAGTTAAGTCTTTTTCAGGGATTTATGAGATTTACGAGAAAAGTAGACTAATGTTATGCTGAACACTCAGAAGGCCAAAATTCTCAACAAGCTTTCATCAACAAGTCATTCATTCTGAAAATTCTGATGAATGGAAAACTCTAGAGAACATTCAACACTGTCTGAATGAAATAATTAAATGTTGGAGTTGGAAGGAAACTTAGAAATAATTTAGCACATCCCCTTAATTTTACTTGGGGGAAAAATTAGACCCAGGGAGATTAAGTTGATATGCCCAAAGTAGTTCTGTAGACAGCCAAATGAGAACTAGAAGCCAACACTTCCAACAAGAAGCAAAGGGCAGGGGCTCTGTCTGTGGAACCCTATCATCCATTCAAGGCCTTCTTCAACAAAACCATTTGCAAGAATTGAAGAGATGGCAAGGCAAAGGAGCATAGAACTAATGAGTAGGTTCTGGCTGCATTCTGGACTTTCATAAATGAAATATCCCAAGGCCTCAGCAAAAGAATTTTTGCATCTTTCTTGTAAGTGGTAAAACCAGAGGTTTGGTGGGGTTTGCTGGAGATGGCTGTTGATCTGCCCGAGTATACTAGGAATGCAAGAAGGGAAACATGGTGAAGCTAATGCAGGCAAGAACGTGACAGAGTTTGGAGCGATTAGGGTACAGGTTAATAAAGGTATTCTCTCATCAAGAAATTGTACCTTCTGATGGAATTGTAACCAAGGGGTAACAGAGAATGTGTTGTTTCAAAGGACATCTCCGGTGGAAATACCTGTATTTCTCAAAAGAGGACTAACTATAGACAGCATCTTTTGGTCCCAGGTTGGGTCATGCATAGTTTCCAGAATTGGCACTTTCCATATTTCTGTTCCTACTTGGCCAGGGATGCCTGGGTAATGGGTCTTTTTGTGACAACGGGATTACCTGTAGAATAAATATTTCAGTCCTTGCTGATTTGGTTGTGGTCCTTAAAGCTCATCTTCTGAAGAAGTGACATGACTGATATTGAATTGTATAATTCTGAATCATTTCAGATTGGCTTTGTTTTCATACGGTTTGCTAGATTATACACCATTTTCAATCTAGCAGTTGTCACACCTGCTACTATTTTGTGATGTCTGTTACAGCTGAGAAATTTGCCCTCCTGTTTTGTATACCTTACACCACACAAATGCATTGGCCTCTGCTCGAGCAGCATGCTGCCACTTTTAGAAGTTTAATTCTTCCTTGAACATTCATAACAAATCAGCAGCTTTCAAAGACTGCTTTGAAAAAAAAAGATTACTTTTAATGAAAAGAACTCCACATTTACCATCTATTACAAAAATTCAGGCGCACAGAGCTTGGAGCAAAAAGACAGGACAGAATAAACCAGCATTGTGTTGAATCATAAAAATGTTAGGAGTACAAAAGACACAAAAGATGCTATATTGAAGAAGGATATAAGGTCATAGAGGAGGAAAAAGTGAACTACAGTGATAAGAGGAGGTGAAATGTAATTGTGTGTGTACCCAAGGGTAGGCACCACAGAAGCCTAAAACTCATAATTGCTAACAATCATCTCTGGAAGAGGAACACACTTCAGACTCTAACACTGCAAGTCAGAAAATAGAGAAATGTAAAAAAAAAAAAAAAGTAAATTTGTACCATTAAGTATATTCTGAATAATTATATGCACTGTGTTGTAAAAGAAACCATTTCTCGACTTTGAAAATATATGGTTTTGGAATAAAATAAATAAGTCAGGTAAAGAACATATTTTTTTGAATTGGCACAAAGGGATAAAAGAAAATAAAAATTATTATTATCTCCCTGTTCCAGTGGTTATATCTGGCTTTTCCTTGTATCATTTGTACAGTCCATGCTACTTTTCCTCCCATTCAGAAGCAACTAATTAGCCAATCCATTTTTGAGTCCTTTAATTGATGAATTACACATATATTCTCTGGCAGCCAATTTATGATCTTGGTGCTACAAAGGTAGACAAACTCAGCCTAATACAGAAAGCTGGGTTTTGTCTCTTTTTCTCCCCGCAGTGATTTGAAACAATTCTACAGATTGCTGGAGGATTGATATAATCTAAGGCCAGATGTATAAATTGAGGTACAGTTGTAACCCAGCCTTGATCCCTACATAAGGTGCATTTTAGAGAAGAACATGGAGAAGAAAAGTATGATAACTGTCACAGGTTCTGGTAGATAACGTGTGTAAGAATTCCATACTCTAGTGGCATTTACGTCTTCCTCTCAACACTTACCTGCCCCCCATTCTAAAAGACTATTTCTTATAATTTCCTTGCTAGCCACACAGTAACTATGTATTCCCTTCAGTTCTTCACAGAAACTTTTTCCCTGGGTTATGCATTCATGTTCTCTGTCTGCCCTCCTATATGGCTGAGGAGAGAATTTCACAGCTTTTAAAAAGAAAAAAAAAAAAAATACTTCACTTGCACAACTTATTCAGGGGTTGCGCGTCATGTGGTAAGTTCCTGCATGAATTTAATGTGAAGAACTGTCTTCATAGATTAACCTGCCCGCTCCTGACTGTGGGAAAAGAAGTATGCACCCAGATACGTTTTATTTTTCTACTTCTCTTGACAAAAAGTATCAGGCTTAATGCCTTGCCCAAGTGTTACAATCTGCTCGATTCAGTTGCCTGAAAAACACCTATTCCTTCTGGTCTCTTCAGATGGTATCTGTTCTGCTTCATCCCCATGTATATGTTCATAAATCAGCAGGGTGCAATTATGTGATTACACAGAGTCAAGTTTAAGTGTGACTCCATTTTGCTCCCATGGATGGAGGGTTTCTGAAGACGAGTCCCTCCCTTCTGCTGGGAATCCCACACATTTCCTACATGTATCAGGGTTTACTAAGTAACTATTCCCCTCTCTTTTTTTGCAGCATCATTTTTTTTCTTTATGATAAATGTTTGCATTAGTGTACATTTGGGTTGGAGGATATCTTTCATTAAAAAAAAAAAAAAGAGGGGCACCTGGGTGGCTCAGTCAGTTAAGCATTTGCCTTCAGCTCAAGTCAGGATCCTGGAGTCCCAGGATCGAGCCCCATGTATGGCTCCCTGCGTGGGGAGTCTACTTCTCCCTCACCCTCTGCCCCTCCCCCTACTCCTTCTCTCTTGGTCTCTCTCTCTCACTCTCTCAAATAAATAAATAAATAAATAAATAATTTTAATAAATAAATAGAAAAGCAACCCTCTTACTTCATCAATTCACTTCCTCCTCCAGTTCTGTCTTTTCTTTCAGTCTCCATAGAAAAGCTTCCCCTTGCTTCCCATTCTTCTCCATCTGCTTCAGCTGGCTGTCTATCCTCACTGCTCTCCTCAGGCTGCTCTTGTCAAGGGCCCTGTTACCCCTCTGCTGCCAAATCCCAGGGTCACTCTTCTTTTCTCTTGATACCTCAGCAGCATGATACAGTTGGTGGAGCCCTCTCTTTTGAAAAATATTCTTTGTTTGACTTTCACAAGCCTCGCTTCTTGTTTGCTTTCCTTCTGTCTCATGATCATGCCTTATTTTTTTAAGTTTTTACTTATTTATTTGAGAGAGAGAGAGCGAGAGAGCACAAGCAGGGGGAGCGGCAGAGGGAGAGGGAAAAGCAGACTCCCCACTGAGTGGGGAGACCCATGTGGGACTCAATCTCAGGACCCTGGGATCATGACCTGAGCCAAAGGCAGATGCTTAACCAACTGAGCTACCCAGGCGCCCCGACCATGCCTTATTTATAAAGTAAGCTTTATTGAGATTTAATTTACATGTCTGAATTCACTCCTTTTAGGTGTTCAGTGTGATGGCTTTGACAAACACCTATAACCTTGACCAAAAATCAAGTTATGGAATATTTCCGTCAGCCCGAAGTCTCCATCATTCCCCTTGGTAATCAATCCCTTCCCACCTGCTCTAGCCTTTGGTTATCCCTGATCTGATTTCTTTCCCTAAAATTCTGTCTTTTCTAGAATGTCCTCATAGAACTATGTATATGTAGCTTTTTGTGTCTGAGTTTTTCCGGTTGGGAACATGTTTTTGAGAATCATTCATGCTGTTGCATCCATCAGCAGTTCATTCTTATTTATTGCTGAAAAAAGAAAGTCCACTGTATGAATGTACTACAATTTGTTTATTCATTCACCAGATGATGGATGTTTGGATTATAAGCAATTTGGTGATTATAAACAAATCTGCCATATACATTTGCATACAGTAATTTGTGAAAGTATATATTTTCCCTTTTGAGGGGGCAACCCTGAGGAGGAGTTTGTGTAATAGACATAGATTTACCTTTATAAGAAATGGGTTAACTGTTTTCCATTTTACATTCCCATCAGCAATGTTTTGGCGTTCTAATTGCTTCACATTTTCACCAGAATTGGTATTATCAAGTTTTAAAAGTTTTAGCCATCCTAACCTTTGTTTAATAGTATTTCATAGTGATTTTAATTCGCATTTCCTTGAAGGTTAACGATGTCGAACATTTTTTATATGCTATTTGCCATACATACCTGTTCTTTGGCCAAGCGTCTATTCAAATATTTTATGGACTTGTTTTTATTGGGCTTTTGGCTTTCTTATTATTGAGTGGCACAAATTATTTACATATTCTGAATACAAGTCCTTTATCAAATATGTGTTTTGACAATATTTTCTGAGTCTGTGGCTAGTCTTTTTCATTTACTTAACAGAGTCTTTTGAAGAGCAGAAGTTATAAATTTTAACTTCAGTTTATCAATTTTGTCTTTTATGGTTTGTGCTTTTATGTGTTCTATTGAAAAAATCTTTGCCTAATCCAAGTCAAAAGGTTTTCTCATGCTTTCTTATGAAAGCTTTACAAGTGTTCTATGATCCACTTCAAGTTGATTTTTGAGGTAAGAGTTGAGGTTCCTTTTTTTTTTACATATGAATAAGCAGTTGTTTGATTGTCATTTGTTAAAAAGACTCTTCTTTCTCAACTGGATTGCCTTGGCATCTTATTCAAAAATCAATATATGTCCGTACAGATTTTTGAACTTCCTATTCTGTTCAATGGATCTTTGTGTCTATCTTTACCCTAACACAACACTGTTTTGTTTTTTAAGATTATTTATTTGAGAGAAAGAAAGAGAGAGAGAGACAGACAGAACCGAACCCGCATGTATGAGCACAGGAGGTGGGGGGACAGGGGGAGAATCCTAGAGCAGGCTCCTCACTCAGCAGGGAACTTAATGTGGGGCTGGATCCCTGGATTCTGATATCATGACCTGAGCTGAAATCAAGTCACCCAATTAACTGACTGAGCCACCCAGGTGCCCCTTTGTTTTAATTAGTGTAACTTCAATTAATCGGGTAGTGTGAATCTTCTAATTTTGTTTTTCTTTTTTTTTTAAAGAATTAGCTAATCTAATTGTTTTGCTTATCTATGCATATTTTAGTATCACATGATAATTGCTTTGAAAAAGATTTCTATGATTTTGATTGAGATTGTATAGGATCTAGATAATTTGGGGAGTACAGTTATCTTAGTCATATAAGTCTTCTGATTGTAAAACTGTCTGCTAGGGCTCCCAGGTAGCCTCACGTATATCCACATTGGCCATATACATAAGGCTCAAGTTCAGGATGATGAACTAAGTCTTGGTAGAACTCCCTGTGATCCTTTCTCTCATGAAAACAGCAGGATAGGCAGTCTTGTGAAGAATTGTCATAAGGCCACTTCTCACTTGCCTTGTTACCTTGAATGTGGCTGCTATAAAGTAATTTCTTATCTGCCTCCCTGATTCTGGGGAGGCATGGACTTTCTGCCTTCTCCATCCCTTTGGGTATAGCTACAATCTATAATTTTCTTAACTGTAGTCTAGAATTGGTTTCTTGGCAAGAGAGCACCCACCCTTATCCTAGACTGTCTCAATCTATTTGAGTTCATTGTCTTACTAGTTGAATCTGTGGCAGAGTGTCAAGGCAATCCTAGCAGCTACTGCTGCTTTGAGACTGTTTGACATGAATGAACATGGTATATCTCATCACTTGTAGGGGTCGTTTAAATTTTCTCTCAGTGAAGTTTTATAATGTCCACCATACCAATTCTGCATGCATTTTTTTAGATTCATCTGTAAGTATTTCAAACTTGGATGTTCTTGTAAAAACTCCGATTATTTTATTTTCACCTCTGTACATTACCCCAGGTAATCTCACTAGTTCTTATGAATTCAACTTCTAGCTATTTGCTCATGATTTCTGAAGAAATACTTCAATCCAGAACTCTATCTTGTGTTTCAGATGCATAACCTACTGCCTCTTAGACATTTATATCTTGATGTCCTTCAGGGTCTTCTAATTCAACATGCCTTCCCTGAAACTTATTCTTGCACTAGAATTCCTTATTTAGATAAATAATGTCGTCATTCATGTAGTTGCCTAAATCAGAAACCCTGAAGTAAATTTCTATTCCTTATATCCACAGCTAATAAATCACCAAATCTTATCAATTCTATGTCTTAAGTATATTCTTTATATTCCTCTCACCTAAGGCAGGTAATTGCAGTTAAGCGATTAAAAGCAGAAACATTGGTATCAGCCCGAGGTAAATATAGTGGTTTTAATTCTTTAAACTTGGGTAAGTTCTTAGCCTCTTCATACCTCAATAATCTCAGATGGAATAAGAATAATTATAGTATCTATCTTATCGATCATCAGTATTAAATAAGATAAGGTATGTGAAGACCTTAGCAGAGTTAACTGTTATGTTCCAGGCACTTAAAAAATGTTTACTGATAGTATTTTTGTTATTATAAATACATTATTTAGTTGTGCCTTTCAGATCCTAGTGGTATTTATTTGTAACATTTGTTATTTTTCCATCTTATCAATAAGGAAATTGAAAGTTTGTGAGATATTAAATAGCCTGCCTGTTATTACACAAATAGTGGGTTCAAATTGAATCCTATTTCTTTCCAAATTCCAGGCTGTAAGTGTAGTATTTGAATTTTAAGTTCTGCAACTAAGAAAAGTAAAAGGTTTGTATTTTTAGATAAAAGTGAGGTACAATTACATAAATTTCATTATCAAGAGTAGAGAAAGTGTGTGTGTTCTTTGAGTGACACACTGCTTTTTCTGACACGGAATTATGTAAGAAATGTCTTATGTTGAACTTCAAGGAATACTGGTTTGCAGTAGACAAGGTCCCCAACAACCCTATAGAAAGTATAATAATGGATTTCATGTGACTATTTCTACATCATAAACAGGAAGGGTACAATATTTAAACACACACTAATTATTTCAATTCTGAAAGGGCTTTTAGTAAATGTAGTTTAGCTCCAATCCCTAATGGCTGCCAAATTTATACTGTATGTGGAATAACTGTATGATTTGTTCCACAATGTATGTATGTATGTATGTATGTATGTATGTATGTATGTATGAATTGTTCCACAGAATCAAGGAGGCTGAGTGTATTTTGCATTAGAGACAGCTCAACAACTTTTTCTCCCATGGAAGTATTTTATTTCTCCATTGGTCTGCTACTAGTTTAACATTAGATTCCCTTTTCTTTCAGCTCTCCTTCGCTATAACCTTTCTTATAGTAGAATCATTTATCTTTAATTATCTGGAATCATGGAATTCCTCAGAAAGTTGCAAAGGGAGGATTTCTTTGGAGGATGAAGTTTGTCTGTTTTTAGTCTCTTCAATATTATGCTCATTTGCTCCACTTACTGTGTTCCTCTCTCCTTTAGCTGCTGTAACTCTAGCCTCACCATATTTTCTCACTCTGGGGTTTTCTCTCCATGAATGGGTTTCCCTAGTTGGTTCAGTAACCGTCACTATGTCTATTCTATGGCATTCTCCAACTAATTGATCCAAATTTGAGTCTTCTTTTGGTCTGATTTTCCTAAATGATAGGCTTTATAGTTTCTACAAAAGTACATATTCTTCAAATAAATGTTCCTAAGTAGTCACCCTCTTAGGGTCCGATAGAAATTGGAGTAAACCAATTAAAAGTATTTGCTGCTTTGATGTTGGGAAGATACAATGATATGGTCCAAATGAAGAAAGATTGTAACAGAGTTAGTTCAGCATGATACAGCAAGAAATCAAAGGAAGGACAGGGATTTGAGAAGTATATTTAAAGTTATGAGTCACTAAGAAGATAAGCTCTAACTTGCTAATATGTAAAGCTTTTAAATATCCCTCACTCTCCTTTGGACTTTGTTTCTTCATGTTAAGACGATGCTTCTTGAATGTAAAAATAAAGGCATTTAGCTAATTTGGCAATTGTTCTAAAGTTGGCTTAGAGTAGACCAAAATTTTTTCCCAACAAACATTTTCACAAGGGCTCATTGGCTTCTGATACAGTCTTGCTGTGAAACTGTTTCATGAACCATTTTGTTGAGCCAGATTACATACAGAATCTATTTCCTGTGAGCATTATGGCTAAGAGGCTCCTCACAAGCCAATCTTCCAGTTAAATGCTCCAAATTACCAGTTAATTGCTCTAGCTTGATGCAACTGGCTTATGCATCTTCCAGATACCAAGTCAGAAGGAAATAGTGCAGATAACTGCAAATTATCTGGTGGATTTCAAACCATTTATATAGTTAATCAAATATTGAACATGGTTAGCATTTATCCAAATGTACCTGAGTTGACAAAACTCACATTCTCAGAACCACATATTTTTTTCTCATTAAGCACATATACAGTGATTAATAAACCTAAGTAATGAAGTCAACATTTTAATTGCTAATGTACTTGGCTGCTTCTAATAAAATTTGGTTTTATTCAATTTATTTTGCATACCATAATGCATTTCATGAAAGAGAACACACCTGTGTCATCAATTATAAAAGAAATATGCATGCAGAATAAAGTGGACACAATTGGGGTAGATAACTGGTGGCCAAATTATTATCTGTGTTTTAAAAAGACTATACCATAAAAATAATATCTTTAGCCTAATCATTTAGGGCATATTCAAAATGTCTTTAGGTGCCTTATCCAGACTTGGAAATGAATGCAAAACTGCCTTATTAAATAACAATATAACTGTATAGCTTTAATGAAATTGAAAAAAAAATGGAGATTTTGAATTACAAAAGTCTACTCATGCAGAATAATTCATGCACAATACAAGTTTCCAGTTGGGGACTGATTTAATACTGATGTTAATGAAGTGCTAAGAAGAGAATGAGTAATAGAGTGAGCTTCTTTTGTAGCAATTTCCAGGAGAGGAATTTTTGGGGGTGGGGGGTAATAGAACTTTCTTAGAAATTTCAATTGGAGCAATTTCTTTTGGGTGGGAGGGTTTGATTGAAAAGAGAGAGGGAAAGATGAAGAGAAATAAGGGTGAGTAAGGGGGAAACTTATTATCTTGCTTCTTTGTGAAATAAAAATTTGTTCATGTAGTAGAAAATGAAATTGACTAAATGTGAAAATGAAATGAACCCACCTTGTACACTTTCCAAGCTGAACAAAATGCAAAGAATAGAAACAATAAAGAATAAAGATAATTTGCAAATTTACCCAGTTTTAATGATCTTGTGGTCTTTTGATATGTTCTTTAAAAAAATTACCATCCCCAAGGTAACAACTTTGAAATATCATAGGATTTAAGTCATAAGTAAAATAAAAATGCATTTCATCACAGCAGTTACAGTTATCACTTTTCAAAAAGATTATGACAACAAGAAAATACCTCTTCAGGGGATTGAATTTATTCAGTGGAAGTAGTGGTTCTAATCTCATTACCATCTTTATTTTAGAAAGCAGTCTGCAAAGTTATACTTGTGATCTTCCATCTATTCTGGAAACAACACTGACTGATATAGTTACCTGTGTGTTTCAACTGTACACTATTAACCAAATTTGCCAACTGAAGAATATTTAAAGAACACAAAAAGCCCTAGAGCAGAAGGCCTAATGGCTAAATAAAGCACAATTTTTACTTACTTCAGAAGATGGTGAGTTTCCCACTAAAACTATATGGCTGCTGAAAGATTTGAGAAATGGTACAAGGTTTACCTTTCTACCCTCTCATCCCAAATTAGAAATCTAGTCTGAAATCCAACTCTTTTTTTTTTTATTTTATTTATTTATTTGTCAGAGACAGAGAGAGAGAGCACAAGCAGGGGGAGTGGCAGGCAGAGGGAGAGGCAGACTCCCCGCTGAGCAGGGAGCCGGATTCGGGACTCGATTCCAGGACCCTGGGATCATGACCTGAGCCGAAGGCAGTCGCTTAACTGACTGAGCCACCCAGGCATCCCTGGAATCCACCTCTTTTCTGTCATCTTGTTTGGGATGTCTTATTTCTGTGTCTGTTTGAGGATATTAGCTTGTTAATTTTTCCCAAAACTATAAAGAAGAAGATATTTTAAATTCATCTTTTGGAAAAAAAGTGCTTTTCCTGTTTATACAAAATTTTGTCAGGGCTTGCTTCGTTCTGGTATCCTCTTATCTCTGCCATATTAATATGTATAAATTATCACTTTACTAATAAGGCTCCTCTGGTGTGAAGTCTTCAACAGCTCCACACTGCTTACTGAATAAAATTTAGACACATTAGTTTGACAAACCGTGTCCTCTGAAATCTGTCCCCTTTCCCCTATTTGCCACGAATTTTCTATTTAGAAATGCTTATATAGCCAGACTGGTTTGTTCATCAGGTCAAAAAATATCTTTTCCATTTTTTTCCCTACAAGTTACTCTTCCAATCCTGCTGGTCTCTTGCTATGGAAATTCTGGCTTGCTTTACACATCTAGATCAAATGCCACTTCTTCCATGAAGCTTTTCCTAACTTCTCTGTAAGAAATAAGCCCTTTTCTTTTCTGAATTCCAACAGCAATATTTGTATCTCTCAGATTATACAAATCAATGCAATATATTTATCTCTAAAATTACAATAATCACATGTCAATGTGAAGTTACTGTACAGACATAAAACACTGTATTTTTGTAGGTAAGAGCATGGACTCCGGGGTGAGGCTGCCTGGCCTCAAATACTGACCATGGAATTTTTTAGCTCCATGAATTTGGACAAGTTACTTGAATCTTCTGAGGTTCACTTTTGCCATCCCCAAAGACGAAACATTAATCATTCCAGGTTGAAAAGAGTTGATATGTCCAAAGCACATAAATCAGTACTGTGCACAAAACTCAGTGCTATGTAAGTGTTCACTATTTTATTATCTTATGGTTTTGATAGAGGCAGAAAAATTTTCCTTCTTCTCTTTTAGATTCTTTGGCTGGTCTAATAATTAAATTGATACTAGACAGATTAAGAAGAGAAAAACTAACAAAAGTATAATAACATGTATACTTCTTGTATCCATGGGAGAGATCCACTGTTGCCAGGTGAACGGGGAAGATGCCAGGCCCTGATACCCTGACCCAGCCCATTCCAAAGATGTCGCCCAAGGCTCTTGGTCTCCTGATGAGAAAGAATTCAAGGACAGACACAACACAGCAGATGAGCGACACAAGCAGGAAAGTTCATTAAAGCGAAAGTATACTCTTGAGATGTGAGAATGGAGGGGAGAGAAGAGGGAGAGAGAGAGAGAGAGAGAAAGAGAGAGAGCATGTTGTGTGCTGGGGTTTGGTTTTCTATCTTTTACGGACAGTTGTTAACTAGGAGGTGGAATATTCATTACTTGAGGTGGGTATTTCTTGGGAGCAGGGTTTTGCAACTTTCTTCCTGATTGGGTGGGGAGTCTCAGGCCTACTTTGTCAGCCATCCTGGGCCTATCTGGTTCGATCCCATTTCATGTGGCTTTGTTTTGGGGTGCTACCAGAACAGGCCTCCAATTTTCCTGATAGCTGGCCATGACTTCCTCTTTGCTGGCCTCCAGGCATCCTGTTAGAACCTAACTGTGTCTAACACTACCCCCTCAAGGACTCCAAGCCCTTAAAATCTTTTAAGGAAAAATGAACGATGGTCCATCTTCTGTAACTACTTCATGCTGGCATGGGACCTTGACCCTGCCCGAGGGCTCCAGAAGTCCTAGCTGTCTAAGTTTTAGGACACCTGGTTGGACAGTGGAGAGTAGCGGGAAGTCATGGCTTGGTCTAGTAGTTGTTGATAGCCATTTGTGTGGGGATTTCTTTCAGGTTGTCACAAACCATTATCTGGAGATTTACCAGGTGGGAGGCTTTCTTTAACATCTCCAGAAGAACTGATCCATACACAGCACAGTGTGTTAGCCATTGCAGGGACTCCCCCGGTTTTCCCAAGAATGGAGTCAGGGGCCTCTTATGGCCAAATCAGGCTTGTTGCCTGATTTTATCTATATGGATTTCTTACTTCCCAGGAGGAGTTAATACAGATGCAGCAGGTGGTGTTAGCCATCATATAGAATCTGACTTGTTTAGCTGGCAATCAGGTAATTAATAAGAAGCATTTCTATGGAAACAAAAGAAAAACATTGGTTAATGTTCAGAGCAAATTGCAAACCTAGTGTCTGAGTGCTGAATGTCACCGGTGAGAAAGTTTCTAGACATCAGGCTCGAAGCATCTTCAGATGGCTTGGGAGCAGGCAGTGGTAATCCGATGGGACCTTCTGGTGTGTAGTTCAAATGTCTGGTGATCCCCTAGAACAACAGGCACTAACATTGTCTATATGAATTTTGTGGCAATTTCCCCGGAGTTGACCTCAAGTTGTCTAGGTTTGGTTTGCAGGGCTTCAGGAAAAAGGGCAGTTGTAGCTCTTAACAATTTCAAGTCGAGAGACTGGGGATTCAAAACCTTAGTTTGGAGAATCCTAGCCAGATATTTGAGGAAACTGGAAGAATTTAGGATCCAGCCCAGTTTTACAGGCAAATAACAAACACTAAGTCAATCAGAATGAGACTCTAACATCCACAAAGATGTGTTATTGAAACATAATCTTTCTCTAAAATCACCCTCATTTCTATCAAAGAAAGCCAAATCAAGACTAATTTGTTTGCAAAATGAGCCTAGTTTTAACAACCTGGCCTAATTATTTACATAAGCTCAGCAAGAATAGTGATTGACCATGTAAGTTTTCTTTTAATCTGCTTTGCTGGAGCTATTATAAGGAATTTCAGATTGAGCCTTTTAACAGCCTCTCAAGGCCTGAAGCCAAGCCAAATACTTGCCATCAGATTTGCCAGCAATACCTGTAGATTTGGGTGAATTCCCCTTCTTGGGGTCCCCAAAATATCCTGAAGTCCCCACCCCTACCAGGAGGGATATTCTTTTTTTTTTCTTTAAGATTTTATTTATTTATTTGAGACAGAGAGAACAAGAAGAGGGAAGAAGAAGAGGCAGAGGGAGAGGGAGAAGCAGGCTCCCCACTGATCAGGGAGCCCGATGCAGGTTTCGATCGCAGGACCCCAGGATCATGACCTGAGCTAAAGGCAGGTGTGTAACCGACTGAGCCACCCCAGGTGCCCACCAGGAAGTGACATCCTTTATTCACCTGGTAAGGCTGCTGGAAATGCTGTAAACAAGTTATCAGGCCAACATTTCCAAGGAGCTCTATTGTCTCTATAAGTCAAGTTTGATGCCTTAAAGCATTCTGGTCATATCTGAGTCTATGCATGTCTCTCTCAAATATGACATTCTAGCCAAATTCTTGCTAATATAACCAATGTATCCAGGGGTGTCCTGTTACAGGGAGAACAGATTTCTACTGAACTTATGCAAATGGCTGTCATTGCTATGAAAGAAAGAATACTCACAGAGAGTTTCTGGAGGGTTCGGGGAGGCAGAAAATAAAATGTTTCAATTTGTTCACAAAGGAATATTTTATCATATTTTTGTAAGTCATGGATATCTTCAGAAAAAGTTTCCTTAAATCTGGAAGAGCAAACATTAGAGAGTCACCAACATTTCAGACTAACAACCCAAGAAAACTTTGTCTCTAACAGAGAGAATTATTCCAACCTTAGTCAGCCCTGACCACACACAAAACACTTCTTCAAAGATTCTCTTTCACATACCTTCTACAACTTTCTTTTTACATTCAAATTTTGTCCTGGGCCTTCTCTTTCTAAATAACCAGTCTCATTTTAGGCCAAAATTACTTTCTTTTCCATCAACAAAAAATGTATTCTCATTCTCTACACCTTCCTTACACATTTCCTACTTCCTGCATACAGAGTTGCTTCCCCTCATCATTTCCATCAGTCTTAATTACATTTAGCAGAATTTGAACTCTTAGAAACCTTAGTCTCTAGTGAACATTAAGTAGTAACCAATTGTGAACTATTACAGAGTTCTTTAGGGTGGAAATATGTCATAATTTCTTGTCATAATGTCATAATTGTGACATAAGTATATGTCATAATTTCTTGATTTCTAGAAACATGTTTTTTTTTCCATAGTATAAGTTGCAATAAAGCATAAAGCATATTTACCAACAGACCTAGGTTTCTTCAGTTTCTCTGGAATAAGAAGCTAAAAGCAGACAAACCTATGTGCAGTAACCCATGCTTTAGTAATCTATCTTATTTGGAAAAGACTTAAATATCCAATGATTTTAACCCAATTTATCATTTAACTTAACAAAACCTCAAAGTTTTAAATTACCAAGGATTTAGAAAGCTATAAACCTTTTTATTTATTCAACCTACTTGTTCCCAACAATTATCCATGAAAGCTTTTATGAGACAGACAAAATTAACTATCATTTTAAGTCACCTTTTTGCTGACAAACTGTAACAGAGATCATGTGAGCTTATTTGCCCTTTAGTAACCCTTGGGAGAATAAAAGTTTTATATTTAATGTTGACATCTCAAAAGACATGTTTATTTTAATTAATCCAATGACCTTGAATATTGTGCCCCATATCCATCAAAAAGTTGATCAATTTTTTCCTCACTGTCAATTTTACTTGGGTTCCTGTGCAGAAATCTGAAGTGGGTAGTTTAAATCCAAGGGAGCCCTTGGGCCCCTTCATGCTGGTTTGGGTGTTGCTTTAGTATGAACCTCATAAGGAGGTAACCTAACAACTTGGGGTACTCTTGCTCCTCAATAGTGAGGGTAGGAGGAAAAGGAGCCCATAGTGTCAGTGGCACTGAGGATGGCATAGGAGCTGGTTATGCAAGCTGCCCACCATGGGGGTGCAGAAACAGGAGGAAGGGGAGTGGAGGCAGAGGGCGGGAGGTGCCACCAGCAAGTTTGGAGGCGGATAAAAGCCCAGAAGGCAGAGAAAGAGGACTCCCGGTGTGCATGCCAATGGATTTACCCAGCCGCAGAGCTCTCTAGCTCAAACAGATGTACATTTTCCTTCCACCAACAAAAGGGACAGCAGGCAGTCCATGCTGAGTAAGAGAGGACAGGGAGCATCCCTGTAACAGAAGAGTTTTTACCAGCTGCTTGGGAATAGTTCTCAAAGTCCCTGTCCCAACTAACCACAGACAGTTGACTCCAATTATCAGAGCCATTAACCCAGGAAATAAGAGAGAAATGCCCACATACAAGAGTCAAGCAACATTTTAGATCTGACACACAAAAGAAGAAGCAAAGAGAGAGGAGACAGGAAAAAGAGAGAGGCATGTATGCGATCTTGGCAGCAACATCTTTGCAAGCCAGACAAAGGTGGAGGGCACATAGGGAACACAATAGAACACAGGAAGGTGGTGGATTAATAGAAAAGTAGAAGGGCCAGAGACAACTGAGCTGATGGTGGACTGAGGACTAGAGGGTAAGGAGAGGGGTGTTCTCGGACACCTAAAGGTATATAGAAAGATCAGGGTTTGAGTACAGGGCCATAAAGCCCTAACCATATGGGATTTCAGTCCATTTCCCCTGCTTTTTACAGAAGAGATCAAATTGTAATATGGTGTTATAGTTATGATTACCATTTTCTGGTCAGACTTCCCCATCCTCTAGTTTATATTGGGGCCAAGCAGTGTTATAAAACAAGATAAACATTTTTCTTTTGTAAGGTTTCCAAAGGGAGCTGGTTCCAGTGCCACAAGATGCATCCTAGGGATGAGTCTTTGGGGACTGAGGTGGAATTTCCCATTGTCTTCAGGGTAAAAGTTGACCTCTATAATGAGAGAAGGAGCAACTAAAAAAGGACTCCTATTTTTCCTAAGAGGGGTCTCTGACTCTCTCTTGAGAATCTTGATAGAAAACCAGAGCCTTATTATCCTGAGGAGAGCTGATGCTCTCTCAGGTTCTCGATAGGACCTTAATTAGGAGCTCTCTGAGAGTGTTCCAGTGGTGAGTGCACCAAAGCCACCCCAGCCAGCTTTCCATTCGCCCCTGTCACTAGGGTAGTAGCTTGCATGCCATGCAATGACTTTGAGGTTCCTGGAATCCCAGGGCCCACGCCTCATCCCAGTACCTACCATACTGGGGGTGACAGCTTTCCTAAAGGCTCCAAGAAGAACAATATCCGATGATTAGTCCTGATGACTTGAGGTGGATCTCTCAGGAGCAGACATCATCATGATTCCAACATCTCTGAATAACTCATTCCCCTTGCTCTAGGATGTCTCCCATCAGTTGGCGACCAACAATGGCCACGAGGGTTGGGGGGTCCCTTAGATGTTTTTTGTCTGACTCACAGGAACTTTTTGATCTCTTCTACCTTGCAGCCTGTCTGGGTGGAACTACTCCCCATTTCCCATTTCTCCTCTGAACCCCTGAATTGCTTGGGTCGCATGGCACTCAATTAAGAGGCAAATATAGGCAAACTCATAGGGAAAATTCTTGTTGGATGGGCCCTTGTTAGGGAGTAAGATGATGTATGGTGACCCATGCACAAACACAATAGTATATGTTACAGGATCTCTGCCATAGGTGGCAGAATATCACACAGGTCTCAGTGCCCCACCACCAACAGAGAAGGGTAGATGTAAATATGAGAGGAGGCAGCCGAGGCTAAGTAGGGGGGATCAGAGTGTCCCATGACCAAGAGACAGACTTTTGCAGTGATAGAGACAGCCTAGAATATCAGACAGTCACCTAGGGATCAGCGTAATGGATCTTGGGTGTGCTGCTTGTGAGTGTCACTTCCATGAACAGCTGTGAATCACTTTCTTACATGTCTCCATTTATCCCACTGGAAGTCTAAGACAACCAGGGGGGCTCAGAGCACTGGAGAAGTCCTTATGTGTATGTCCACAGATAAGCCAAGGTTTTAATTACCAATGAGATGGAAAGCCCTATGGGACTGCTGCAAGTCCTGAGAAATCTCTGACACTTCCATAAAACTCTTAGTCACCTAAGAGTGCTGTTGGCTGGAAGAAACAAGCGTCCCTTTATTCCTTGGTTGAAAGTCAGTCTCTCATAAATGTTACCAGACTGTCTGGTTCCCAGTAGATTGGAAAGAGAGAGCAGAACAAAGGAGGTTTGGTTCCCAGGGAACTGTCCAATGAAAACGAGGTGAGAGTTGGAGATTCACCAATGAAGAAGGTCATTCAACATGCTGTTACCTGTCCCTTCATGGTCAACAAAAAGATGTTTCTGGGAGACCCTGGGCCCTGGGGTCTAGACCCAGATTGTCCCAAAGATGTCAACAAAGGCTCTTGGTTTCCTCATGAAAAAGAATTCAAGGACAAACATGACACAGTGGATAAGTGACACAAGCAGGAAAGTTTACTGAAGCAAAAGTACACTCTTGAGTTGTGACAACGGAGGGGAGAGGAGACAGAGAGGGAGAGAGCTGTGTGCTAAGGTTTGGGTTTCTATCTTTTATGGGCAGTTATTAACTGGGAGGTGGAATATTCATTACTTGGGGTGGGGATTTCTGGGAAACAGGGTTTTGGCCTTTTCTTCCTTATTTGGTCGGGAGTTTCCTGTCATGGCACCCAGCATCTTGGGCCTGTCTGGTTTGATCCAACTTCTTGTGGGGTGCTGCCAGGACAGGCCTCTAACTTTCCCAATAGTGGATCATGACTTCCTCATTGAGGGCTTCCAGGTACCCAGTTAGAGCCTAACTAACTGCCTCTAACACCAGGACAACTGCGTAACTCCCCATAATGGACAAAAACATCACCATCTTAAGCTAAAGACAAAAGATGTTAGGGTGGGGAGTCAGTCAGGGGAGGCTACCAGGAAAGGCACAGTAAACAAGGGTATCGTTGTTATGCAGATTTAAGTCATTACTTTCTCCATTGATAAAAATTACTAGAGATTGAGTCATCTCCCTCTTCCTGGTACAGTGAAGGAGACATCCTTAGAAATGAAGATGTCTCTTATAAATGCAAATATCTCTTACAAAAGGGTAACTTCCACTCAGTTTTCAGACTTTCACCCATGTCCACTGTTTCTTAAAAATAGCCAACTTAAAATAATCCCCACGCCAAGGAGACACATTTTGGGGTGGCAAATTCTGCTCCCCTTTACTTTCTTAATTATTATGGTTGAGCTCCCAGAGGCAAGGGCAATAAATTTTTATTCTTGTGTGTAAACAATATGATCTCAAGTAATGTGTGCTGACTAAATGTGTGAGCCCTAAATTCTGATAATAATTCTTTGGGTTTCAATTCTCTGTGATGAATCTTGTTTTCTATGAGCTACCAATAGTTAAAATTATTTGATTGGTTTATGCTTATTTCATCATCCATAAAATATTTATTAAGCACTTGTAATAAGCAAAAACTAGTTGTAGAACCAGTGGAAGGCAAACTATATATGCCTTTTAGCCTCAAAATACACAACCTTGGTTGATACTGAGTCATGCCATGAAAGCAGAAAGAATAACACTGTGCAAAGACTTTAGGAATTTGGCTCTGTAAGCATTGCAACATTGCCTGAAACTGAGGCTTGAGATTACTTCTAGAATTATCAAACCCTTTCTTTCTGGAAAATATGCTTCCCAAAGAAAGGGTTAAAGATGCTGTTCCACTCCTTATATTTTTCCCCATTTAGCCAACCACTACCTTTGGGACAGAAGTAGCTGTGTAAACGATACCAGGGAACATTTTTGGGAGCAGAAATGGTTTGTATTCTAGTGTGTGAAAGGCCGCTACGAATATCAGTATTTTACTTGGTATCAGAGATGTCTCAATGACTGAAGTGGTTCTGTTGATGTAAATTTTGTAGTCTGGAGGCAAAACCAGAAAATGCAAAGTTGTATGAAGACAGAGTTGGAAATATATTTTCTGGGTCAACAAGTATTTGTCATGACTGAGGGAATTAAGCTATCTTCCTCTTTTCCAGAATTACCACTTCTCCACCCATTCCAAAGGAAATCTAGACAACCCACTTTTGTCCATTTTATACATAATAGGTAGGGCAATGGGGCATCAAGAAGTAGGAATTTTGCATATTGGTGTAAATAATAAGATTGTGTTTATCTTTACAGTCTTGCTTAGGAGAAGTTTCATTAAAATTAAGTGATTAGTCAAAAACAGACACATAGATCAATGAAACAGAATAGAGATCCCAGATATGGACCCTCAACTCTATGGTCAACTAATCTTTGACAAAGCTGGAAAGAATGTCCAATGGAAAAAAGACAGTCTCTTCAACAAATGGTGTTGGGAAAATTGGACAGCCACATGCAGAAGAGTGAAACTGGACCATTTCCTTACACCACACACAAAAATAGACTCCAAATGGTTGAAAGACCTAAACGTGAGACAGGAGTCCATCAAAATCCTAAAGGAGAACACAGGCAGCAACCTCTTCGAACTCAGCCGCAGCAACTTCTTCCTAGAAACATCGCCAAAGGCAAGGGAAGCAAGGGCAAAAATGAACTATTGGGATTTCATCAAGATAAAAAGCTTTTGCACAGCAAAAGAAACGGTCCACAAAACCAAAAGACAACCGACAGAATGGGAGAAAATATTTGCAAATGACATATCAGATAAAGGGCTAGTATCCAAAATCTATAAAGAACTTATCAAACTCAACACCCAAAGAACAAATAATCCAATCAAGAAATGGGCAGAAGACATGAACAGATATTTTTCCAAAGAAGACATCCAAATAGCCAACAGACACATGAAAAAGTGCTCAGCATCACTAGGCATCAGGGAAATCCAAATCAAAACCTCAATGAGATACCACCTCATGCCAGTCAGAATGGCTAAAATGAACAAATCAGGAAACGACAGACATTGGCGGGGATGCAGAGAAAGGGGAACCCTCCTACACTGTTGGTGGGAATGCAAGCTGGTGCAACCACTCTGGAAAACAGTATGGAGGTTCCTCAAACAGTTGAAAATAGAGCTACCATACGATCTAGCAATTGCACTACTGGGTATTTACCCCAAAGATACAAATGTAGGGATCCGAAGGGGTACATGCACCCCAACATTTATAGCAGCAATGTCCACAATAGCCAAACTGTGGAAAGAGTCAAGATGTCCATCGACAGATGAATGGATAAAGAAGAAGTGGTATATATACACAATGGAATATTATGCAGACATCAAAAGGAATGAGATCTTGCCATTTGCAACAATGTGGATGGAACTGGAGGGTGTTATGCTGAGTGAAATAAGTCAATCAGAGAAAGACATGTATCATACGACCTCACTGATATGAGGAATTCTTAATCTCAGGAAACAAACTGAGTGTTGCTGGAGTGGTGGGGGGTGGCAGGGAGGGGGTGGCTGGGTGGTAGACATTGGGGAGGGTATGTGCTATGGTGAGTGCTGTGAATTGTGCAAGACTGTTGAATCACAGATCTGTACCTCTGAAACAAATAATGTAATATATGTTAAGAAAAAAAAGAAGAAGAAGATAGCAGGAGGGGAAGAATGAAGGGGAGTAAGTTGGAGGGGGAGACGAACCATGAGAGACGATGGACTCAGAAAAACAAACTGAGGGTTCTAGAGGGGAGAGGGGTGGGGGGATGGGTTAGCCTGGTGATGGGTATTAAAGAGGGCACGTTCTGCTTGGAGCACTGGGTGTTACGCACAAACAATGAATCATGGAACGCTACATCAAAAGCTAATGATGTAATGTATGGTGATTAACACAACAATAAAAAATTTTAAAAAATTAAGTGATTAGTACACATTAATTCAATACTATGTGGTAGGAATCTTTTAAAGATGATTCTCAATGCTCTCTACCTCCTGGTATTTGTGTCTCTGTGTAACATCCCTCCTTGAGTCTGGGCTGGCACAAATGCCTTGCTTTTGAGAGAATATGACAGAAATGATGGATATCATCTTCATGCTTATGCTACAGAAGAATGTGGCTTAAATCTTACTGGACTCTTTCCATTACTTTCTTGAATTGCGTTCTTTAATGAAGCAAGCTGCCATGTTGAAAAGGTTCAAGTAGCAAGGAAATTATGATAACACATGGTCAACAGCCAGCAAACAGAGTCATTAGTCCAACAGCCTGTGAGGGACTAATCCTGCCAACACTCCTGTGAGTAAGCTTGGAAGTAGATCCTTCTCTAGTTGAGCCTTCAGATGAGACTATGGCCACAGCCAAAACCTTTACTGCAGTCATGTGAGAAACTCTGAGACAGAGGGCCCAGGTAAACCATTCCAGGATTGCTGACCACAGAAACTGTGAGATAATAAACATGTGTTGTCTTACCATGCTCATTTTGGAGCATAAATTACACGGTGATGGATAACTAATATAGTGTGTATACTTAATACATATTCTGAAATTTCAAAAAGGTTGGTCTGTTTCTCAATATTATCTGAAGATATAATACAAACTTGTGGATTTGATCCCCTTTGGATCCCAAACCATTTAATTTATTACATTTTTATTGATTCTTCCAGAAGTGTCTCCATTCATTCTCTAAAAACCTTTAACTTCTCCTTTCTTTAGGAATATGCATGCCAAACATAGTCATTGGATTTTATTTTTCAAATTCAGGAAGTAATTCTAAGTCATTTGGCATAAATTAGAATATTCTTTCCTGAAGTAAAAGGCTTTACATTTAAATATAATTTTACATCTTAGTGTGGGTGTGGAGTTGAGTAAGAAGTATACTATAAGCATTACAAAAAACATTGGTAAAATAAATATCCAACAGGCAAATCAGAGACATGTGTTGCTGTGTGTGTGTGTGTGTGTGTGTGTGTGTGTGTGTGTGTCTTTGTGGTTTGCGTATTTTTTCCCCAATTATCTATGTCAGAAGGCTAGAAAGAAAAGGTTGGAGTGAAGGAAGGTTGTTTCATTTTAAAAGAAAAAAATAATTGGAAAATAAGAATCTGTTGTCTAAATTCTTACACTGCTTCTTACTTTCTGAGGCACGGTATTGTATTCTGTATATACTCACTATTTTAAAAAGTCATGTGGAAAATAGTAGCCTTTCTCTAGAAGTTCACTGTAGTGTATTCCACTCCATAATTTTCCACCTACTAAATAAGGCATCTGTGCCACTATTGGGTCCTTTCCAGTATCAACCTCACAATCTTTATGATGTTGACATTTCTTCCAGAAACTTGGAAAATGTTCTGTATCAGAAATGCTGTATTCCCTTAGGAAGCACCATTTTTTACTATGTTCTTTAAGCTGGGAAGAGTTTGGTCTACACACTCTTCAATCCACATGAACATGAACATTGGTATCTTGAAAGCAAGAAGAGTGGATGTTTAGTAGCTAAATTGTTTTTCCTCCATCAGACTAAAATTTCAAGGTTTCTTTCAAAAGGTACAGATTGTTCTGGCTACAAAATCTTGGAAATCGCATGTGCCTGATATATTTTTAATTTTCCCTTTATACATCCCAGTTTTAAAGAGAAAGAAGGATTTTATATGAGTAATTAACATTGTACACAGTACAGTACAGTTTGGGTTTTTGTATTTTTTGGAAAGTGTTTTTTTTTTTAATTTCCAATACAAAATGTAAAAGAAACTACAAATCTGTAAATCTATAAATTTTGTACATATGAAAGCAGAATGAGACTGGAAAATGTGGTTACGTCTTTTTCTCATTGTAATACGTTGGAGCTGCGTTGTTTCATAACCAATGGAATGCTGGTTACTTAAGAGAAGACATACACAAGACCACATAGAATGACAGCCCCTTTGTGGTAGGATAAATATGCAAATCTGATTCTAGAAGGATGTATTCACGTTTAATCAATGACACAATAATGAAGGGCATAGTTTTTGACAAAAAAAGTATATATGGCAATAGACCTATCTGTTATTCAACCTCAGTAAATATGCTTTAGCACTCAATTGGCACCTAATTAACAAATAATTAGAGCTTCAAAGAATATAAATTTACATTCAGTTGCATTAGTTAATTCAATGCCTTTAATACTTTGCTCTTGGTAGCCTTCTACATAGGAATTGTACTACATTTACTCCTTATGCCAAGTGAAATGTCAGGAAGCTAAGAGTTATTAGAGCATTCTAATTGAAATTTGAAAACTAATTAGAATGTGTGTTCCTATTTAGGAGCTGCTGAACTAAGAAGTCTGAAGCAAAAATAAATCACTATATTTATACTGTAACTGTCATATATTCTTAAAATTAAATCCAAACGTGAGACTTGATTTACAACATAACCAAAAATATATGCCAAAGCACTTTAAACTTCTTCAAAAAAGTTGTGAAGATATTTTTGAAACTAAATAGAAATAAAATCTGCTTTTCCTGGGATAAACTAACAAGTAAAATAGCAAGTAGTAGAATTTTAACAACATTATATGGAAAATATGGTAACACTGGCCAATATCAGCAATTTCATTCACAGGAATTGCATGGGATTAAACTTTTGCAAAGAAAAACTTGGCAGGCAAAATTGTCAAACTCTTTCCAGAAATCAACTGACAAAGAAAACACACAAACACGCACACACATACACACAGAGTCAAGAAAATTCTGGTACCAGCGGGATATCTCCAAACCTTATACAAAGGTATAAAAGCCAAAAGACGGTATTTGAGAATCTGTGATTATTTGGGTAAATGTTAAAAAATATGCATACATTTTTTTAAGAAACAATGATTATATTTTACAACATAGGGAGGTATGGCTTGGGAGTTGTTTATTTTAAAGCTACTCAACATCTGAATAGAATAGAACCCTCCTCCCTCAAATATGAGAGTTTGCTGCACACGTTTTTACACATAATGTTCAAAGTCACCTAGGAGAGGACTGAGCCTCTTCCTCCAATCCTTAACTATTCTCCATCTACCAGAAAAGCAACAATGTGCTCCAGTCAATTCCTTCTGCCCATTTGTACCATGCATGAGTTCAATCCAGGCAACAAATACTCATTGAAAGATACCTTCTGTGTTACAGGAATTATTCAGTGAACAAGACCCACAGAAATTCCTGACCTTGTGGAGGCCACATCCTAGTGGAGGGGAGGAGCTATTTGTAAAGGAAAACCCAGGTCACTTTTACGCCACGCTTTCCAAATTGGCATTCATTCACCAAGAAAATGGCAGTCCCTGGAGCTACAGTGGGACTCACCAGTTTGGAGAGATAGATGATAAATAAGTGAAAATGGGTAAAGTTAGATAAAAGAGGGCCCTCCTTGACTCTGCAAATGGTACAATGTGTCAGTAAGTTTGTGGCTTTCCATGTGTTACAAGAAAAGACATAGAAGATTAGCTTGGGTGGCTGGTGTCTTGGTATTTTGTCCCCGAAGAGAGTTTTTAGCTCAAATGGTAATGCTCTGCTAAAATCAGGATATTCCGGATTGTGTGGCTGCAGTCAGATCCCTTGCCCGAGAAAGCTGAAGAGCAAGAGTCGGCTGGGGCAGCAGCTGGTTGGGGAGATAAGGAGAAGTGACTACATGTACTCCTGCACTCCTAGAGGCTGTTGGGGCAAAGTGAGTGTGCTCCTGGGGGCCAAGATGGCTGCTGGAGGGGAAACAGACCTCATCAGAGAAGCTAGAGAGTGCCTATCACAGGGTGCCTAAGGAGTGATGATGGAGGAGTTGGGAGACAGTGAGTAATTTTGTATCCAGAGAATTGCAGGTAAGAGGCCCCTATCCCTGGGCACTGGAGGACTCTAAGAACAGGATAAATTATCCAAACTATCAACAGGCAGAGCTGCCTTGTAACTTTCAAGTCAGAACTGACCTGTGACACTGTCTTGTCTCCTTCCCTCCCTGTGCTCCATCATCCCTGGATAGATGAAGGACTGGGGGAGAGGATAAAGAGCAGATAGACCTGCTCAGTGAGGAAGAAAGAAGTTGACTACATCCCTTTCTCTCGGAGCTCTGGTCTCCCAATGTGGGGGAGGTGCAAACCCCGGATAGGAGTGCAGGTGTATGTGAGGTTTCAAGATGAAACCAAGTTCAAACTATCGACTATTACAAGGCATTTTAATTACTGAGTTAAGACGTTGCTATTTTTTTCTCTTTTTTTGAAAGGGCATCTTTTTTCTTCCTTTCTCCTAGATATATATCCACTCCTACCACATAATGCGTTGTCTGACTTTATTCCCAATTCATAGTAGCCTTCAGATGATCTCAGCACACAAGTTTCTCCAGGAAAGAAAGTAACACAGCCATCGCATTTAGCTAAATGATGCCCGTGCGGCCTGAAATGGTGAATGTGTCTTCTGAAATAGCCGATTTCTACACTGGCAGCAGCTGGTTGATGACAGTGGTGTGTGCACACAGTTAGGAAATAAATTGCTGATATGTTAATTTAGTGTGTCATCGTGATCGATACTGATCACTCCAGCAAAATCGATCATGCAGTGAACTGTATTGATCTTGAAGGTGACCAGTGACAGGTCCTCCCGGACTGGGTTTCGGTGGCTTTCTATGTAGAGACTCAGCTCAACCTTCACTTTCACACAGCTCAAAAAGGTCCTGATGCATTTTCAGTTCACAGATTGTTATCTCTGAATATTTTCATAAGCATCTCGACTTTCAATTAATATGTTACTGATACAAATTAAGGGAATCGTGTGAAATTGTGACAGATAATATGATCTCTCCATGGCTGAGCACTTGTCACCAGTACATCTGCGTAAGCCTCTCTGGAGCTAGCTCTCATACAAAATCCTGTCAGGAGAATGTGGTAATATCACTTGGAGAGAACTGCCAAGGAAGTTCACTCACAGATTCCCACATCCTCTGGCAAAGTACTGCCTGACTTTGAGCTGACCTTGAAATTTATGGTCTGGCACAAATAGTCATTAAACTGGGAACAGCTTGTGTAATGTCTTGATAGCAAACGGTACCCAGAAATGTGTTAGCAGTGGAAAGAATTAAAAATATCCAATTTAGTTTTAATTCTGGAGTGGAGAATAGCCTGTGATTTTAAGAAGTAGTCACAAAGTTGAACACCAGTTCTAAGGGAAAAGAACAATATTTGTGATCTTCTAAGTGTACTTAAAACAGAGACTAGAAACAGGCTGATTGTTCTGATTTAGCTGTGAACAGCTGGTAAGCATGACAGTAGTGCAGTAACTTTTATCATGTCTCTTGTTGTAAATTTATGAATTGGTCCCCTTCTCCGTAGCTCTGTGGAGCAAAGGGAAGTCAGCTTATGCTTATTGGGTATGTGAATGGGACACCACGCCCTCTTAATGGCAGCTTATCTGAGACTGAGGGCAGTTTATACCCTCATTACACAAAGAGTCGTAAAATTTAAATTGGACCCAAGGTAGCACAAGTTAATCTTAACCCCCCCGAGTTCCCTGAAAATGTCTAGGCTATCATACAGTGTAATATTTGGTTAGTATCTCATAAAGTCTATGAAAATTTGGTTAGCAGATGATAAATATTATATACAATAACAGAACTTGAAGATTATCTGTAGAATATGAGTAATACTAACCTGTTAAAAAGAATATGTAATTGGATGATTGACCATCCATGAGAAGAGTCTGCTAGGTAAACTTGCCTGACCCACAGTCCCTGGCTATTATTTATGTAAGAGCAGCAATTGATTACCAGCAATGTGTACCCAACTCAAGGGCAGGCAATGTATGGTGTGGCCTGGAATGAATGGGTAAGAGAATCAATCAGGTTTCCTCTTTCTGACATTCCTGCGCCACGTGGGGAAGGAATCAGCTAGGAGGAAGCCTAGAGAGTCATGAACGGGCAGAGAGAGGAGCCGAGAGTCACTTAATGGTCTACACCAAGGGTGAAGATCCATGAATTCATGCTATTCAGCTCTCTAGAGCCATTTTGGGTCTAGAAATGCCTTCTACTTCCAACTTCCTTGTGGCTCAGCCCTACCTTTGGATTTTTAAAGAGATTTCTAAAAGATCTTGGAGGAATTACTAGCAGAAAATATATATCATAAAGATGAAGGCAGAAAAGTGAAAGGAAATACCTTGGTGTTTGCCATTTTCACTTCTTATGGAACTGCGGTTCTGTGTAAAGAAAGCTTATACTTTATCTGACCCAGCATCTCTCAAATTTATGTCCATAAGTTTGGCCAAAGAATTGGTTTATAAAGACAAATCTCCAGAACCTGTCTCACTGGACTCAGCATCTCCTGGGTGTTTCCCAGCACTATATTTTTAAGATAGACAATTCCCCCAGACAATTCTGATGTCTAGCATCAGTCAGATTTGGGTCCTGACATTGCCTGCTCTCTGATTTTGCAGACAAGAGGACTGAGGTACAGTGTCGTCAGATGCCAAGCTTCAGCTGCACAACTAAAATGTGGAAGAACCTGAGCAGCCTTAGCATTTCCTTTTTTGAGTGCTTTTTCCAGCCACCAATTTATTTTTCTTACAGATATCTGGAATCCTTATTAGCAGAATCAATTAGAACTTTATTATGCAGGTAGTACACTTTTCTGTTCTGCTATTATCCCACCCCTAATCAAAGCTGCCAAAATGGAAAATGCCAGGAGATTTACACTCTCAAAGAAATGTTAGAAATAAAGTACTCTTCAGTAAAATTGGTTTATGACAGTAGGAAAGCATAGAGAAGGATTTGGAAAAGATCTGGAATGTTGAATTCTACATTAAATTTATAAAGAAATTCTAGATCTTAAAACACTTCTGTATGGGGAATATTACCAAATGAATGCAAAGGTATTATAAATCAGTGTTATTTTGCAATTTTACCAAACCTGAAAATCTAGGGTGTTGTTTTAAAACCACAGTAAAGCATTTATGATGGGAATATTCTTTAAATAAGCATCTTATTTTTGCTTTCAAGCTATTTCTGTAACTATTTTTAGCCAAAGCCTATTTCTGCTTTTTTAAACAGTTTGTCATCACAGTTGCTTGGCCCATACACTAAATCTTTTCTTCAAATCTGTTGATTTACTTTCTTTTCTGGTTTCCCCCAGCCCATTAGGTTGAAATGATTCAGTAGATATAGCCTGGTTTCCACCTTCCAGATCATCTTGTCTAAGGCTTATTGAAGCATAGAAAAGAATGCAAGTTTAAATATAAGTATAAAAGTTTAAGATTGGTACAATGAAAGAACAAGTGTGCCAGTGAATGTGTTGGAATTCTCTGTTGCTATTCTCATGAAGGAAGTTTTGCACATTCGCTTGAAATAAAAATGTATCAAAGCTGAGAATTGCCTTTGGTTGGGAAGAGACTAGTCCAGCTCCTTCATATTTTCCACAAAATGTGCATTCAATCATACTCTCCCGAAAAGGTGGGACACTGAAGAGAACATTCTCTCCATCCCACTCACTTATTCCTCCTTGAGGACAAAGGGGTGATAATTCTGATTGGTTAGCACTTGATAGTCACTAGGCAATATTTTTTATAGTGGGTAGGTCATTCCCTCAAAGGGAAATGAAGGTGGATATCTCCCTGGTTCTTACTGGAATCACTTTTATCCTAGATTTTCCTAGTGGCAAGTAACAAGATTTTTGTATGTGTACATAAGTTGTGCTGAGTGTCCAAAACTTGCATATTAGGATAGAAAAGTAGCCAATTTCAAAGCAGTACAAACTGTTTTAGGCAATCTTCTAAATGCATTCCCAAAATAAGATCATTTAATCCTCACAACAACTCGATAAGGTAGGTACTATTATTATCCCTATTTTATGGATGAAGAAACTGAGTCAAAATGATTTGTCCAGGGTTTGAAAGTTAGAGGCTGCAAAGCTGGGTTTAAAACCAGGCAGTGAGGACTTCTAGAAAGGCGGTGTGAGGAGCTCAGTGAAAACTTCCCCCAGAGAGACAGCTGTTGCACTACTCAGAATTAGTAAAGACATTCGTTGTTTCTAGAGATTGGTCCGAGGGTTTACAACAAATTATTCATCAAAAGTGATGGAACTCTGTGTGGACAACTGAGAAGCCCAGCATTCGGGGAGGGCTGTACCCCCAGTTCTGTGTCACAGAGCTTCCAGTTCTGGAAGGGTTCTGCAGATGTTCTAGGCAATATCTTAATATTCCTCCACCTTCAGCTCCTGCTCTGTAGGGGGAGTCTGGCAGGGCAGCTGAGGAAGAGTGCCCATTTCCCCAGAGTTGTGTGTCACTATGCCTGGTAGCTTTGCAGCCTGTTTACATCCATAGATCCCACATAACCCAGCTTCTTTATTGGTTGTGTCATTCTTTCCTGTCTCCCTCCCCTAGCTCCTGCTCTGGAGTCCAGAGGCTTTGCCAGAAGAGAGTAAACTGAGCCTCAAGAATGGCAGCACCCTGCCTCTGCCAAGCTTGTTGATTGAACTCAAGTGAGTGACTCAACTGTTACATTCTGGTATTTAGATGAAGCCTATCTCAATCACACTTGGATTGAATTGACTTCTTTATAGTATGCCCAGTGCCATTCAACCCACCGAGTAGGCCTTTGACGTTACTTCCTCTGGGCTCTCTTGCTTGTTAAAATCATGAGAGAAGATCATTTTTATTGACTTCTTATCCTAACACTTAGTACATTTCTTATTTTAGTGTCAAATCACCATTAAAGCTTTCAGACCAAGACAAATGAAATAGTTCTATATTAACTCACATAAAGTAGTCAAGAGCTTCATAAAATGAAACAAGAAGGGGAAACACTGGTTAAGCTTAAGGTTTCCATTTTTTCTCAGAATGAATGCAGTGTTTTGAATAAAAAGCCTGATTGTGCCACTTGGTAGAAAATGAACTGATCTCTCTGTGATTAATTCAGGTTTTATCTGGTCAATAACATAGTCATTGTGGTATTGGGAAGGGATTATTACATGTTGGTCTTATTTGTTGCACATTTTATTTATTGGCTATGAGTTATCATAGTTAGATTTTCCTAGCTACTTGTAGCTGGGCGAGCTATCAGTCATAAATTTTATCACAATTAATAGAGACCTGTAAGTGGGGTGAAAATCACACATGATTAAAATAAATATATGTAGCAAATGCTTTTCAGGATTCCTAACATAGTGGTTAAGAAACCAACACTCACAGAGAACATATACTCTAGTTTATTTAAGGCAAACACATTTACAATTCTGTAGTTACTAGCTTTCTGGTTAATGGGCCTTTGTAGTTAGATGTGGACATGAATAAAAAGCAGTAAACCGAGTAAGGATTGACCTGAGCAGTACAAGAAGGGGCATACGGGCTTCAGCTTGTTTGGACAACAGAGAAACTCTTCTATAGACAGATGTTGGGTGATGAAATCTGATGAATGGCAAGACACCCAGAAACAAGTGGCTGCAGAGAAGCAAGTAGTACCTGGGATAGACATTTGTGATGAGATTAGGAAATAATTCCTAATTTAACAAATAGTCACAAAAGTAATTGAGAAAGGGGAAAACAGTTTGGCAGTTCCTCTAAAAGTTAAACCTGAAATTACCATACGACCCAGAAATTCTATTCCAAGGGGTATGTTTAAGAGAATTGAAACCAAGAGTTCAGTTAAAAATGTGTACATGAATGATCATTGCAACAATATTCATAATAGCTGGAAAGTGGAGGTAATCCAAACATCCATCAACTGATGAGTAGATAAAATATGGTATATCCATACAATGGAATATTATTTAGCCATAACCAGTAATGAAGGATTTGTAGATACTTACAACATGGATGAACCTTGAATATATTGTGCTAAGTGAAAAAAGACAGACATGGAAGTTCACCTACTGTAGGATTCTGGTTATATGAAATGTTCAGAATAGGCAAACGCATAGGGACAGAACACAGACCAGTGGTGGTCAGGGGCTAGAGGAAGGAGAGCCTGTGGAACGGGTATGGGGTTTCTTTCAGTGTGGTAAAAAATGTAAAAATCGGGTAAAAATCAGGCAGACGTAATGGTTGCACAATATTGTGAATGTATTGGAAGTCACTGAATTGCAGACTTTAAAATTGTTAAATGATGACAATTTGTTACGTGAATTTTGCCTCAGTGATATGTAAAAAAATTAAAATAAGTACTCAGTATACTAAGAAGAAGTATTTTCAGCCTTCTGTGCCTGGAGTAGAGGATCCACTGGACAAGTGGGTGTCAGGTTGTGAAGGGAAATCAGTCCTTTCCGTCATGTGGACTTAAAGTAGAGCTTCTGTAACATGGAGCTGTGGAGAGTGAGGGAGCTGAGTCTGCTGCCTGCCCTTCCGGACTTGAACTGTAGCTCAACTGGCTGAGAGAGTTGCATGGTAAGGTCTCTCCTCCTCAAAATAAATCTGCATTTTAATGGCCTAGTGGGGGAGAGATGGGAGCAGGTTGTGGTTTAAATGCCACAGATTGTTACTCTTTCCCATTTGCTGTATGCCCTTAAGACAAATTCCAGACTTTTAAAGGTTGTTTTTTTTCTCCATAATTTTCACCAGTTAAATAATTGTTTGTCACCAAGCTTTTCACACCACCATATTGAAAGTCACAATCTGTCTTCATTCTTAAATAGCAAAAACAAAGAGCAAACTGGAAACATTGTGAATAGAGGTTTTGCACAGGAAGTTTTAAGTATTTCATGGTTCCATTATTTCAATGATGTCAAATCTATCTCTTGGAAAGGGCTAAATAGATATTTCTGTGACTCATTTCAAAATAAATTTAGAAATGACAAATTGTTATTCACATTTTTTTGGAATAGACAAAAATAATCATTAAATATGATAAGTGAGAATTCCGGACATACAAAGAGAAATTTGACAAATGATTTTCCAACAACATAGCATATTCTCAGGTAAGAATGTTTACTATTGCAAAATAATCCCAAAATTAAATGGGCAATCTCATTCACTATCACAAAATGATTTTTATGGGTTGCAATGAGCTGATACCAAAATTTATTTATTAAAAAAAAGTGTGAGAATAGCCAAGAAACTGAAAAAGGAAAGTAAAAGAGGGAGGTTTTTTCATATCACATAGAAAAACAAATTGTAGAGCTATAGAATTAAAATAATGTGAATTAATGAAGGAATAAGTAACTAGGACAATGCATCTGAATACAGATGATAGAGATAATATTCACATTATTGGGGAAAAAATAGACAATTTCACAAGTGAGGGTGGGAAAAGTGATTATCTATATAGAAACAACAAAATGGGAGCCTTGTCATACACTATATATAAAGTCTAAATAGAAAAAATAATAAATATAAATACCTCAAATTATAAACATATTGAAAGAAACTGGGAGAAAAGTTTTATAACCTTAGAGAAAATGAAGGCCTTTGATAACAAAACACAAGTGAAAAATCATAAATAATATATTGATACAGTCAACTTCATATATGTTAAAATTTTCTGCATGGCAAAAACTGCCATACATGATTTTAGAAGTGAAGTGACAGAAAAAGTGAAAAAAAAACTTTTCAACTTACATAAAAAATACAAAAAAATATATAAAGACTACTTACATATTAAAATGAAAACCTATATTATATAATAGGGAAAAGAGCAAAAATATGAGAAAGAAATTAACAAAGGAGGAATAATCTCATAACTATTAGAAGAAACTAGTCAATGAAGGGGAACAATACTTTATTACATTATTAAGCAAGACAATGCAAAATACAACAAATTCTTAGCTTTGGCAAAAGTGAAAAAAATATAATTTCCCATAATAAAATGAGATGTCAATGCTATAGGCTCAGCTGACATGTCACTTCCTCAGGGAGGTCTTCCCTCTATATCCTGTACAGTACTCAACAGTGTACTACACCATCCTTCATCTTGCTTTTATAATAAATTACATACTAACTATGTGATTATTTGTTCAACATCTGTCTCCCTCCCCCTTTGAACTGTAAGATCCAAGAGTTCAGAATCTGTGCTTTGTTTGCCACTGCTTGGACTGAACACGCAGTGTCCAGTATGTGGGAAATATGAACATTATTTGAATGAATAAGTAAATGAAGAAATGAATACTGATAGATACATGTAGATAACTACATTTAATATTTGCATGTAATCACATTCATGCATTTTGTTCTCAGGTTCTCACTCAAAGACATTCAAATCCAGGGTCTTCCTGATTTCTTTGACTAAGATGGTGTTTCTTACACAAAATAAAAAAAAAAGAATTATATATTTTGTTTAAATTATTTTCTTTAAGGGTGCCTAGGTGGCTCAATCAGTTAAGCATCTGCCTTCGGCTCAGGTCACGATCCCAGGGTCCTGTGATCAACTCCCACATTGGGCTCCCTGATCAGTGGGGAGTCTGCTTCTACCTCTACCCCTCCCCCCTGCTCATGATCTCTCTCTCTCTCTCAAGCTCTCTCTCTCTTTCAAATAAATAAAATCTTAAAAATAAATAAATAAATTATTTTCTTTAAAGATCTTTATTATGATGCAACTATTTACGATCATATTAATACCAAATGTCATTTATTGAGCTATAGGGACTATTTTTGGTGCTATTTTATTAAATCCTGGGAAAAAATTCCAGATGTTATTCCCCCCACACAACCTTTAACTAGTAGAAGGCATTTTCTCCATTTTTAAAAAAGATTTATTTATTTATTTGAGAGAGAGAGAGAGAGAATGAGCAGGGGGAGGGGCAAGGGGAGAGGGAGAGAGAATTCACAAGCAGACTCCCAACTGAGCATGAAGCCTGACTCGGGGCTTGATCCCAGGACCATGAGATCATGACCTGAGCCCAAACCCAGAGTTAGCTGCTTAACCAACTGAGCCACCCAGGTGCCCTGAAATTTTCTCCATTTAAACACGAGGTCACCTCCTCACAATCATATAATAATGATGGTGGGAGTCTTAGTTCGGGTTATAACAAGATACCACAGAGTGGGTGATTTAAATGACCAATTATTTCTCAAAGTATGGAGGCTGGACTTTGGCAATCAAGGTGCCAGCAGATCTGGTGTATGGTGAGAGCCCACTTCCTGATGTATAGATAGGTGCTTTCTTGCTATATCATCACATGGCTGAGAGAGGGCTAGCTCCCTGGTCTCTTCTCATAAGGATACTAATCCCGTTCATGAGGGCTCTACTTTAATGTCCTAATTACTTACCAAAGGCCCCACCTTTTAATACTATCACGCTGAGAATTAAGCTTCAACATAAGCATTTTGAGAGGACACAAACATTGCAGTGGAATGTGCCTAAGGCCTCCCCTTCTATTACAGGGCTTCCCAGTCTAAACATGGATTTGGATCCTATTACTAAATAGGTTAGGCCCAACTCTGAATGTCAAAATTTATATTCGTTAATATAATACTTTTGTTAGTATTTGTAATTTGTCCAGCACAACTAATAGAGCAGGTGCTAACCGAGGCCACATTTTCTTAGCCGTTATGAAGAGGTCTACATACCCAGATGTAGACTGAAATTGTTGATGTTTCCAGTTGTCAGCTGCAGATCAGTTTGGACATCCTTAACCACAGGGGATGGGTACATAATGTGCTCACTATAGCCCTGGCATTGGCCTCTCTCGACCCCACCTCTTATTTCGGTCACTGCTGTGGCAACCAATTTCTGCACAGAGCTGTCCAGCTTTACACAGACATTCTTGTTTGCCCCTCCCTCCCCTGGGGATCCTTTGACACCAAGGTTTAGGGCACTTATGGGATCCTTCTGGACGCTGGAGCATGGATAACTCAAAAGTATGGGTATTTAACCCCAGAAGGACCACCATGCTGGGCTTATGGCTAAGTGCTTCTGGCTTTGTTCCCACAGAGGAAACTTTGGTGACATATTTCAGAGGGCCATGACAAGGTCGTGGTGGAACTGAACACCAGTGGCCTTCAGCAATATCCAACAGGATGATGCATCCTTATATTATCTTTCCCTTCCTCTATATCTGACTCCCTTGGTAACTCGTTCTTTCTTCTTGGAATCACTTCCCAAATATACTACCTGCATGGAAAACTTTCAGATACTGGCACCTAAATATGGGAATGTGGGCGGGGTCAGGGAAGGGTTTTTGGCTGTTGGAGGAGAAATCTGAATAATGGTAGAAAGGCTGTTGCTTGGATTCTGGAACCAGAAAGGTGCTGTGTTGAGTATTGATTCTTTATTCCTCCTTTGGCTTTTATCTGCTATTTGGAAACAGATGTCATTTTCTTGCTTGCGGAGTTCCCAACTTCTCGCTCCTACTTGATAGAGTTTATTAATCAGCCTCATACACAAAATCCTTGAAAATTTTGAAGCAATGGAAGAGAGATGGGGTATAAGGTTCTAACCACTGAAATGACTGGATGGCTTTAAATACTAACACTATCCCTATGTAGTGGGAAACCAAATGTTTTTCAGGAATGAAGTAACTTTTTAATAGTTACATTTAATTAGACTAACCTGCTGGTGATGTTTAAAGTGAGTTAATTTCATGACATTGCGAGTCTAGACATCACCTAATTTGACATAAGGGATGAGGCTTTCAATTTCTGTTCCAGTTTCTGATGTAACTGGACATACATATAATCTAATGTCATACCCAATTTAAAGATACTATAAATATTTAGCTAAATGCTCCTCTTGCTTGTGCATAATTTTTATACCTTTTGTTTTATAGAGCATACATTTGTCAGTTATGTTCATGCCTTCATTTATTTATATTTTTACTAAATAAACTTCATGCAAATTCTCTTTATATACTATTTAATCAGTTAACTTGTATTATGGAGAGCTAACAGTATTGTACTAATTACAGTATTTGAAATAAAAATGGTGTTTTAATGTATATTGATCAATTTCCACAGTTAGGTCTGTTGCCTAAAATTCAATGGCCAGATTATATTGGGAACTTCCATAAGCAAACATTATTCTATCATAATTCTTAAACAGATCTTTCATTTTCTGAGACTTAAGAGCTAGGATGCTAAGCCTGGTATGCTAAATATTGTATTCTGTACTCCATTTAGACTTTGATTTGGATTTAAAATTCAAAATCACTTCCATCATTTCTATCCTTGTGAGTGTGTGCCTGTGGGGATATTAAAATAGAGAAAGAGCTACTTGGAGAGATGAAATGATTGAATTTGATGCCTAAGGCCAGAAACCTCATTTTGCTTATGTTAATATGTAGAACTTTTTGCACTCCAATTCATGGCTAGTAAATGCTTTTTCTTGATTTTGTAAAATTCAGCATCGTATATCCCGGTTGAGAACCTTATTTCTTTTGTTGCAAATAGTGCTAGCGACCCATCTCAATCTAGTTTCTATTAGCATAGCCCAATTATGAAATCATAACAGACTTCATGATTATAGAAAATCTAAACCTATGTGTTGCTTTTTCTAACGCCATTTTATTTAAGATTGCAGATTGAAGCTATTGTAATCTTAGGTAAGTCAGTAATTAACTTAGCTGAGAGATAGAATATAGACATAAAATCATAAGACTTAGGAGACATTTTCAGGGAAGAATTTTAATAAATATCTAACAGGATATAATCCTTTTCAAAGAAGTGCAAATATCCTCAGTGTCTCACCATGACAGAGCAACATTAGAAAGACAACATTTGTTTATTTTGTCTTTAAATTAACTAGATAACGTATCCGTTTCAACAAATCTCTATTGAACACCAAGTTCTTGGCATTCCAAGATGAATAATATAGTGTCTTTGGGCCTGAGCGTGTTCAGAGCATAAGGTGAGGTTGGGAGGAAAGAAGAGAAATTTACAAATATACAATTGTAATTCAAAATAGTAAATGTCATAATGGATACGTTTACAAGTGATTATTAAAATATAAAGGATAGAATGAATGCTTGAGTCAATCATAAACAGAGCTTTCCAAAGAGAGAAGACACATGTGAAAGAGAAGAGCCCCCAGCAGATAATTGGGGTCAGATTGTTGCAGGTAGAAAGAGAATAGTGTGTGTGATGGCTAAGATTCTTGACAGAGTATGTCATGTTTTAGTTGTGGGGAGCAAGGAAAGTTGATGACCGGGGCAGAAGGCTGGAGTGGTCAGAGGCAGGGGATGACTATAGATTGTTCAGGTATATATATATATATATATATATATATATATATATATATATATATATGAAAAATGTGTGTGTGTATATATATAAAATGTATATATTATGTATGTATTATATATGTACATATATTATGTATTATGTATATATGTACATATATATTATGTATGTGTTATGTATATATGTACATATATATTATGTATATATTATGTATATATAATAATATATCATCTTATATTATGTGTATATATATCATGCTAAAATGTTAAGGTTTATAAATAAGAAACTAAGTTAATTCTTTACCACACCACTAAACCAATAGGGGGGAAAACTGTATCACTGATAAAAATCTAGCCATATTGATGATCAAAAAAGAAAGAAGGCACAAATTAGCAATATCAGGAATGAAAGAAAGGACATTACTACAGGTCTACAGCTATTAAAAGGATTAAACTGTAAACAGTTTTAATGCTGGCCTCACAAAATGAGCTGGGAAGTATTCCCTCATCTCCTATATTCTGGAAGATTTGGTATAGAGTTGGTATTCTTTTTTTTTTAAAGATTTTATTTATTTATGTATTTATTTATGTATTTATTTATTTATTTATTTATTTATTTATTTTAGAGAGAGGGCGCGTGTGCACAGGAGTGGGGGGAGGAGCACAGGGGGAGGAAAAGGGAGGGGGAAAATATCTTAAGCCGACTCCACACTAAGCTCGGAAGTTAGCACAGTACTCCATCTCAGGACCTTGATATCAGGACCTGAGTGGAAACCAAAAGTCTGATGCTTAACTGACCAAGCCACCCAGGCACCCCTGAGTTGTATTATATATGGTAATCATTCAGAACTAAAGATTTCTTCCTGAAAGCTTTAGTTAATGAGGAATTAAATGTCTTTAATATGTAAAATTATTCAAGTTATCTATTTCTTTGATAACTTCGATCTTTGAAAGAATTTATCCAAGTCATGTATATTCCTCAATTTGTTGGCATGAATTTTAGCAATAAGCACACTTAACACCTGGATCTTCATTTTAAATATCATTCTTTAATAAAATGAACCAGGGCTTCTTGGAGAAGTGACTGATTCTGGGACTGAAGCAGGAAATATGCAAGTTGAGTCTGAAACATCCTGTACTACTGAAAAGTAGCTAAATAAATGCTTAAAAAGTAAATTTATATAAATGGGGTGCATCAAAGGAACATAGGTGCCAAATGAAGGACACCCCTCAGTGGCCAAAGCTGAAATAATTTTAGTAACTAAATTAATAAAGTCACATTGGAATATAACTCAAAGTATAAAATAAATATCCAGGAGGCCATATTGTCATACATGCATGGTTGAAGAAATTAATAAGTGGGGGATAAGCGACAAATCTGTCATGCATAAGAATTCCAAATAAATTATGTAGATACCTCATCTTAAATGAGGGGAGATAATGGTTTCCTTTCAAAGAGTGCAGTCTGAAAAGGGGGTGGAGAAAGAAGTAGAGAAACCTGAGAAACACTACGTTAGTCAGGCGTTCACAGTCAGTATCAATATTTATAAGTCATATTGGTAACATGTATCCTTGAGGTGACAAAAATAGCACTTTATCTCCATGATTGTCCTTCCAAACACCTATAACTCCCGACTAATCAAACCTCAAACAAATTCCAACAAAGGACATCTCATAATATACCTGACCAATACTCTTCAAAGCTATCAAATTATCAAAAACAAGAAGTGTCTAAGAGACTGTCACAGCCAAAAGGAGCCAAAGGAGACATGACAACTAAAGACACATTATTGTTAACTGAAGTACATAGTTTATTAAGATTTATTAAGACTTCCTTAATTTTTACATAATTTACCTTTTAATTCCAGGATCCCATTCAGGATATCTTTAATTGTGAGTTCAATTCCCATGTTGGGTGTAGAGATTTGTGAGAGAGTCTAGGACACATGGTTCCTAACTCCCTTCTCCTTAATCTCTCTCTTTCATCTGAAGCCATAAATGCATTTCAGTAGTGGTGAGAGACTGAAGCTCTGTAAGGTCTTGGCTGACTCTGACAGGTCGTCCTACGCTCCATATTTAGGTGGCAGTGCCTGTTTAGGCTGAGCATTTTTTCTACCTAACCTTCTCTTGGGCTCCCTAGGCTTAGAAACAAGGTATCTGGATAGCTCCCTATGGAGACCTTCCTTGGCACTCTACAGAATTAAATGGGCTTGCTTTCTTCTGGAGGAGTTGAAGTATTGATGAGATTTTGAGCTGGAATTATGGGTAGGTGCCCACCATTTGACTATGACCTCGGGCTGAATTGGATTTGGAGAGATGAATATGTGACTTGTGTTTCTCAGGAGACAAGGTCAAGAGGGGTCCCTACGCATTGCTTCAATGAAAATCTGGACTTCAGCATAGGAAAAGTTGGGAAATCCACCCCCCACCAAAAAAAGTACAACTCTCTAATCTTTACATCCATGTCACTCTCATTTGCTCTAACTCACATTGAGCTATCAAATTTTGTGGCAAGCTATAAACTTGTTGAGTCATTAGCCTGCCTGGTTAATGGAGGAAAACTAAATTCCTGTTCCTACATAATGACACTTATTCACTGTAGACATTTGCATCACTGGGAAATGATAAAACCTCATCCTTCATAATGAAGTTCTGGGCTGACAAAGAGGAAAATATAGTGTTGTGGGACAACTATGAATATAAAACAAGCTTAATAAAGAAATAGTGACAAATTATATTATGCAAAATGTAATGCAATAAAAAATGTTACTAACTCATTGGAAATGTCATAAATAATCTAAATAGTTTTTGACTGTCAAGGCCTTGAAAAATATATTCCCTTAAAAATGAGGTGCAGAAGAGATGTCAATTTAATTGCCATCATCTTTTGACAAGCTTGGAGATTCCCGTATTCAGCTTATTTGCTAAATTTAGATACTTGCTCAAGTTGAAATGAAGGGAGGAACACAATTAACCAGTTCTGCCATTTTATTGTTGATCTGGTGTGAAAGCTGTCAGCGCTCTTATGCTACAGGGTTGTTATTTTGGTTTCAAATCAATATTTGGATGATGTTGTAATCAGTTAGCTAAGTGCATCTTTAAAAGTAGGCAAAGTCTCAGATTCTGTACTTGAATGCCGGGGAAAGACAATTGTCAAATTTAGAATATTACTAATCATGAGTAGTAGCTTCTGAAAAAAATGGTAGCCAGGCCTTCTTAATCAATTTGACTGAGACTCTGACTTTGAATCCAAGGACTTACATGCTGGATGGTAATTACTTGCCTTCTTTTCATCAAGTATTTGGCACAAAGTTATCTCCTCTTGTCACCATTTGATACCTTACAAACTTCTTTATTCTGATTTTACTGGGAAAGAATGTTCTTTCTCAGCCATTCAGCCATCCTGCATAGCTTTTATTTAGCTTTTGTCCTTTTATCTTCTGTATTTTGAAAACTCTTATCAGAGGCCTAGGGGAGCAGCTAAGAAGTAGACTTCAGCATCTATGATATTTGGGGAAGTATTTTTTTTTTTAATTTTGCTACTCATTCATTAGGAAAGGGAATATCATCTAGCCTAGCCTTGAATCTTGTACAGTTTCCTTCTTGGATCTGCCAAGGACAGGGCCCCCTGCCTCCACCAAAGCAAGAACTACCACAAGCCTGTCTTTTCATGTGGGTCATAATGCAGAAAATAAAGGAGAGAAGAAAGGAATCACCATTCAGTTTATGATGCATTGCTTAACTTCTATCACATTTCTATCTTCGTGTATTTTCTAGTGAAAAATTGGACTCACATAGGAGATGTTCCTTTCATGGATACAGTTGAGGGGTGAGGATTGAACACTGGGCATTCCACAGCAGAGACTGCATTGCTCAACGACAACTTGCTTTCCCACCAAACCTTTCCAAACCTGCTCTCCTCGCAGCTACCACCAATCCCTTGGACTTGGAATGTAAGATGAGACGAATTTGTCATTTGGCTCTAGAAAGGAGATTGCAATCCCAAATCATGTATCATCTTTAGATGCCTGTGAAACCCTGGGTTGACATTGATATGTATATATGTATCCCATTTTGAACTTTTTTGAAAGTTTACACATATTTCCCAAAGCACACTTTTAAATTTCTTGTTGAAATCCTTTCATTGTTTTTAGTGCTCCTGAAAATATTTCTAGAATTATTCATCATATTTTCACATAATTTTCCTGGATCATTGTCACCGACGACCTTCACACTGCTATCTTCATAGGAACTCAGAAATAATTCTCAATAAATTTATTAAAAATAATTGATACTTTAACTTTTTGATGTTATAATGATTATTTCTGCTATTTCTCCAATGTGAAGAATTAAAATTAAAACTTCAGTTTTCCAAAAGATGTTTTTAAAGAATGGAAAAGCCACAGACTAGGAGAAGATATTTGTACAACACTTATCTGATAAAGGACTTGTATCCAAAATATACAAAGTACTCTTAAAACCCAACAGTAAAAAATGACACAAAAATATCCTATTTAAAAAATGGGCGAAATATCTGAACAGAAACCTCACCCAAAAATATATATATATGTATATACACACAACAAGTAAACATATGAAAAGGTGCTCAATATCATTCTTTCATCAAGGAATTTTAAATTAGAAGAACAAGATACCACTACACATCTATCAGAATTATCAAAATCCAAAGCCCTTACAAAGCCAAATGCTGGCAAAAAATGTAGAGCAACAAGAACTTGTATTTTTTACTGCTGGTGGGAAATCAAAATGATACAGCCACTTTGCAAGATAGCTTGGCAGTCTCTTACAAAACAGTCTTAGCATACAATTCAGCAATCATACTCCGAAGTATTTATCCAACTGCATTGAAAATATATGTATGTTTAAGCAGTTTTATTCACAATTACCAGAATGTGGAAGTGACCAAGATGGTTAAACAAACTGTGGTACATCCATACAATGTCATACTATCCAGTGCTAAAAAGAAAGAACAATCAAGCCATGAAAAGACATGGATGAAGCTTAAATGCATATTACTAAATGAAAGAAGCCAGATTGAAAAAGTTACAGACTGTATGATTTTACTAAAATAATATTCTGGAAAAGGCAAAATTATGGAAACAGAAAAAGAGTGGTTGCCAGAGATTATAGGGGAGGAAAGGCAGGATGCATAGGTTGAAATTCAGGGGATTTTTAGAGCATTAAAACTATTCTGTATGATATGCTAATGATAGACAAATGACATTATGCATTTGTCAAAACCCATAGAATTTTACAAAACAGAGTGATCCCTGATACAAATGTATCAGTATTAATTCAGTAAGTGTACAAACGCACCATACTAAGACAGGATGTTAATAATAGTGGATACTGCACGCAGAAGGGCAGGGAGAGGAGGTCTATAAGAACTCTCTAGGGGCACCCGGGTGGCTCAATCATTTGAGCACCTGACTCTTGGTTTCGGCTCAGGTCATGATGTCAGGGTCCTGAGATCAAGCACTCCATGCTCAGCGGGGAGTCTGCTTCAGATTCTCTTTCTCCCTCTCTCTCTCTGTCCCTCCCCCCATGCTCCCCTGCACTCTCTCTCTCTCTCAAATAAATAAATAAATAAATCTTAAAAAAAAAAACCTCTGTACTTTCTGCAAACCTAAAATTGGTCTAACAAATAAAGTCTATGAAAACGACAACAACAAAAACCTAACACAATACATTGTTTTCTTGATGCTATGATTATTATTTCAGCTATTTCTCCAATGTGGTCACTTGTATTTTTATTCATTGAGTGCCCAGTGCTTTTTGACTTAATCTTAAGCTGTAAATTTATATGCACAAAACCATATATTTTTCATGTTGTTAAGTATTGTTTCTACATCATTCTTCTAGAATGTAACAACTTTAACTCTAACTACATATAGTTTTATGTGTGTAGTACACAACTGTGACAGCAGGACTTCGATACATAAAATATTTATAAAGAATATGCAATCAGAAACTATGAAGCAACTGTAATTGACTTCACCCTTTAGCTTCTTATCAAATTGAGAATTGTGTTTACTGATTGAGGCAAAGCGATGTGCAATAATGTGTGATTGATTGGAAATCATTTAGTAGGGGATGGCATGCTGAGTAACTGCCATCCTAATGAAAGCAGAGTGTTAGATAAGCTGGTGGCATTGGTTAGCTCTGCTTCTCCTATACAAGATTTCACCCTCAAAGAACTCATGAGAAGTATAATTCCATATATTATAGAATAAGTGGCATAATCATTGCTTGTTGGGTAATAATAGCTCACATTTGAGTTGTGGGAACATGTTAGGCACTGACAGAGGGTTTGGCATATATAAATTACTTAATCTTTGCAATAGTCCAATGAGGTAGGTGCTTTCACTCTTCTCATTTTACAGATGACAAAACTAAGTCATGCAAGGTTAAATAACTTGCCTAAGCTTCCAGGAGCAAATGAGGGGCAGAATTGTGATTTGATGTTGGGCAGACACTCTGGCGTGCATGCAGTTCTCCATGCTCCTCTTAGTAATAGAAAGTATGGACGCCGATGCTAGAACCTTGATTTAAAAAATACGGAATTTAATGTGACTTTTAACTTGGGACAGCTGGTGTTCAAAGTATTCCACAAAACCTCACTTACCAACTCTGCTTGGTCTTGTTTCTACAGAGACAAAGCAGATCGCACTGTTGGCCATCGCCTGACTTGCTCAGGTTCAGCCCCTAGAACACTTTATCCTAAACTCGCTGGGTGACATAGCTGACTTGGTTTAGTCTGACTCTCTGTGTCTCTGCAAACAGGCTCAGCCTGAGAGGAACGACTTACATTACTGTGCTCCTGGAAGAAAAACAAGATCACCAGATACTGCTGAGAAAAGCCAACGAGATTGTCAGGTGCCCAGAAAGACCCATGGGAATCATGGCTACAAAGAATACTAAAGAAAGCACTTATTTATTGGTCAAAGCTGGGTTTTCGCTAATACTTTTAAACACGATGCACACTGAATTTTAGTTTTCCAAGTTCATTCTTTGCAAACTGCTACATATCCTAAACTTTTTACAGATTGCTAGTTATATATCAAATAAACATATCTGGCAGAGATGTTTTCATAAGACTAAAGAGATTGAAATTCCTTTTTGTGATAAATTGGAAGAAACTGAAAAACAACTGGGAACAAATTTCGCCGCTTTTTTATTGTCTAAAGTTTGCAGAATTCTAAATGTAATCTCACTGTTCTGGTGTCATACACAGCACACACTGAAATGTGAGGGAGGTGGCCGTTACAAAAACGGATTAAAGATCCTATGAAATCAATGAACAGCAGAGGCTTTGTGCAATTATTTTCACTTTCTCTTCTTAAAATGGGTAAGGAAGTAAAGTGATACATATCAACTTCCTGCAATTTACTTGAATTGAGTTATAAGAATTGTAAATGGCAAGAGAGATGCCAAACTGTAAAGATACAAAGCTATTTTACGGAAGAGGGCCATTACCATACATTTTAAAACTTATGATCACAGACTCTTAAGAATGAATTTGAAACTAAAGGCGACAGGGATTTTTCTCTTTTTCTGTGGGTAAAGGAATCAGAGCATTTTGAATATTAAAGAAAAGAGGTGCATAGAATGTTCAATGAGAGAGAAGTCAGATTGTAGCAAGATGGTGGGTACAGAATAGACTGCCTAATTCAAGGGTCTTTTCCCACCTATTAACAAAAGATCCATTCTAGATTTGTCTGGACTATAATTTTGCATTAAACTAATCATCCTTGGTGTTCCTCCTACAAGAGACCATATTATTATATCAAATATATTGTACACTCATAAGGAATGCTCTGTGAAATTATCTGGGGAGAAACTGCAAGGCTGCTTTGAGCATGATAACATACAGAAAGGAGAGCTGATTATTTCATCTCCAAAGCAATGTTTGGAGCAATAAGGAAAGATTTATTTTACTGTATATTCGGAAACATACTAGGATTCGAAAAAATGTGGACTTTGACCCCACGTGACTCATTAGTTGTAAAACTGAATTCATATGGGCAGTAAAACTGAGACAGATTTTGATTGGTATAATCCTGAGAAGTTGGAAAAGAAAAACAGAAAGATAGAAGCTGTAGAAAATAAGCAAAACTGTTCCAAAAAATATAATAATGGTGTTTGCTATTGACAGAATTATACAAACACACTGAACAACCAATTTTCTAGAAGCTCACTATTGCTTATAAAATGTATGTAATTACCTATAATATTGATTTGTTTATATACGTATGTATGATTCTCATTGGACTCAAGAACGAAATTGAAGAATTAGGTGAAAACATGTGAATGTATGGACTATACGTATGATTATCAGCTCACATATGTTAAAACTATATAATGTTTGTGTACATTATCTACATTCTAATTACTCCAGAATGCTTTCTGACAGAGTGTTATGAATCATTTGACTCATACACAACCAGAAACTAGAAAAGTGAAAACTGTGACTTGGCCCAATTACATGGCCGGTGTTTGAAATTCTCTGGTTGACAAAGTTGTCAAAACGTCGTCCCAGCAGCTGCCCATTCTCTCTCCCCGGGCACATAGACGTACTGTGAAAATTTCTGAGCCATCACTTAGCTCAGCCCACTTAGCCCTTATTCACTGCAGGTCTATGCTCTCCATCACGGCCAACATTTTGGCTCAACAGATGTCAATGTCTGCCTTGAACAACCTGAATTTTCCAGTCTTTCACATGGCATATCCAAATACTCAAATTCGTTGTTATTTACCATGTGAATGTTGACAGCCCCTCAGTTCAAAGCATATGGGTAGCACAGCTCCTGCTAGTGGAATGGCATCTCCATGGAAAGAGCTATGTCTCCATGGAAAGAGATACAACTCCACATCAAGAGATAGCAGAGCTCACCCTAGTGGAGTTGGCTGGCTTCTGGTTTCAGTGATTCCAGCTCTAAGCTACTTCTCAGGTCTCCCTCACAGAGAAAAATAATAGAGTCATTTTTATGATCTCTCAAGCAAGCGTGTCCATGAAACCCTGAAAATGTTAAATGCATTAAGTCCAATATCATGCAATGTGAATATCACATGAACAAGATGAAACAGTAGCGGGAAGCAAGTTGTTTTTGTGAGACAAGCACTGGCAAACTAAATAAACCACCTCTCTTTCTCTTTTATGCTTCCTATTTTTTTAAACTAAACAAAATTAGTAACTAATACACTTTATCCTGGTCTGTGTAAAATCACTTTCACCTACTTAAAAAAAAGGAAAGGATCATATCATATATTTTTACATGTTTTGACATGAGTGTAAGGTTTTCACACAACTCTTGGGGAAATCCTAAAGTAGAAATGTCTACCCCATATGACATGGTGTCTTATAAAATGATGTATTAAGTAAAACAACTCTATGATGGCTGACAATAGTCACGGTCTTCTTCATGTAAAAAATGTGTATGAAATCAGGAAAAGAAACCACTAGCGATTTTTGCTGTGGTTTTCAGTGCCTCTGGAAATTTGGCATACCTGAGTTGACTGTCACCTTTACTTTTTTCTCTTCCAAAATGTATTCTCACTGGGGTCTGTTGTGACATGTGCAATATCACCTTAATATCCACATCACTACTTCTAGCATGAAAACTTTGCTCTTCAAAGAGAAATAACTATGTTGTTATTGGAAACAAAATTACATTAGCTCGAAAACTGAGCCCCATGAGCCTGCCCTGGTTTATCAACCTTAAAGAAAAATCAGATATCAGTCATTCTGATTTGGAATAAGATTGTTTTGGTGGAGAAAGAAGATCTCAAGACATAACAGAGAAAAATGTGCCCCTTGTTAATATTCTCTTGTATTGTGGAATAAATTCTACTAAGAAAAACAAAAAACATATTGTTTTGTGGATTTTAACAAAACATTCTAAATTATCTGATGTGTCGAAATGCAGCTAGCATCATTGTAGTAGATTGCAAGGTACGTGTTAACCGAGTGACAATCAAATTATGACCAGAGGGTTTGTGTTGTATTCCTCTTCATGTTCTTAGGTCTCCATATAATGTTAGATCTTTAACTGAGTCTTTTTTTTTTTAAGATTTATTTATTTATTTATTTATTTATTTATTTATTTATTTATTTATTATTTGAGAGAGAGAGAGTGCAGAGGGGAGGAGCAGAGTCTTAAGCAGACTCCGAGCTGAGCACGAAGCCTGACACAGGGCTCGATCTCATGACCCTGAGATCACAATTTGAGCTGAAACCAAGAGTCTGAGGCTTACCTGACTACACCACCCAGTTTACCCTTAATTGATTTGCTCAGTGATTGAAACTATTATACTTCTTTTTTTTTAAGATTTTATTTACTTATTTGACAGAGAGAGTCACAATGAGAGAGGGAACACAAGCAGGGGGGTGGGAGAGGGAGAGGCAGGCTCCCCTCTGAGCAAAGAGCCCGATGCCAGGCTTGATCCCAGGACCCTGGGACCATGACCTGAGCCAAAGGCAGACACTTAATGACTGAGCCACCCAGGCACCCCCAAACTCTTGTACTTCTTACCTTCAGATCTTTGCAGGTCATGGGGACCTCTTTGGGGTCCTCTTTCCTGATTCTTCATTCCTATATGGCAAACTTCTATATAATCTTTGGGACAGCTCATCCAAATTCTTCCCTAAATCCATTTTTCTAATATATTCTCCTTATCTTTTTGTCACTCAGGTATATTCAACATGCAATATTACGTTGGTTTCTGGTATGCAACGTAGTGACTTGACAACTCTACACATTATGCTGTGCTCATCACAAATGTAGCTACCATCTGTCATAGAATGTACAACTCTATATTACTACAACTTAGTGGATAACATTTGTTTTTGTCTTGGTGTTCCCTAGTATATTGTGAAGTCCTCGAAAATGTGGAATGTCATTTCATTATATTTATTTGAGTGCCTGATCCTGTGGCATATAACACACTGAGAGAATTTAGTGTTTCTTTTTTTGTTTTCAATATTTTATTTATTTATTTGAGAGAGAAAGTAAGACAGGGCGGGGAGGGGCAGAGGGAGACGCAGACTCCCTGCTGATTGAGGAGCCCGATGCAAGCTCGATCCCAGAACCCTGAGATCATAACCTGAACCAAAGTCAGATGCTTACCTGACTGAGCCACCCAGGCACTCCAAGAAGATTTAGTGTTTCTTGATTAATTCCAAGGCCACTAGGATTCATGAAGGCTCCATACTTGACCATAAGCCACACAACATACTGGGAAATCATTTGAGGTTGTAGCTACTTATAATGATGTATAACATGATAAAAAAAAAATGGAAAATTTCTCTGGATAAGAACTTTCCATCTCCTGAACAGGAACTTTCTAACTTCAGTGGCCTGCTTCCTTCAGGCAGAAAGGGAAAAGTGTGCAGTTTGACATATGATAACTAAAGCAAGTCACTAGAGATTTCTGAATAAGTGGATTCTGCAAATAGATTAAATGTCACAGCTAGTGATCCAAAAATGCAGATGTGTTTCCAGAAGTCCAGAATGACTGTCTTTTATCTTGGGTTCTCTGTGGTATGAAACAATTTTCTCTAAAACTTCTAACTCCTCCCAGACTTTGTCAAAATCAATTGTTTTGAATTTAAAAAAAAAGAAACGGAAAATGTTCTTCATATTCCAATAGAAAATCTATGCCACATGACATAACTTATTAATGTATCACATTAACACTTCATAATATATTCATGTTTGCAAGTAGGACGTTTAATCATATGAATTCCTGTCTATGCAAGCTCTGTTTATCATGGGACTAAAATGGGAACTGCAATCACAAACAATGAGCTCATGCAACACTATTAATATAACCATTTTATTATTATGTTATTTATTATTTATTGAGCTCTAGCCTCTCTGTTGAAGATTATAGTATCAAACAGAAACAAAAACTTCAGCTAATACTCTAATTTCTTTATTCTCCAAGATTAAAACTCCCTAGAATTAAACTTGATTTTGATAATTTTCTGAGGGCAAATAGTGAATCTCTGTCAGACTTGGTGGTGATAGTGAGGAAAGAAACTAGAATTATTTTCTCAATGCCCCACCTTCCACCCTGCCTACTCCTTATTTTTAATTTTTCTCTTATTGGGGAGAAAAAATTTTCCTCTACCCTTCAAAAGTTCTTCCGGTTGGTCTAATAAGTAAATTGACATGAGACAGATTAACAAGAGAAAATTAAATTTAATTCCATACATATGGAAACCCCACATACATGAGGGGTTCAAAGACAAAAAGGTAAAATGAGGTATATATGCCATCCTGAGCTAAGAGGTGAGATAAGGGCCTGGGACTTCAAATGGGAGGAGGGTAATTCACAAGGCAATAAAAACAAGAAGTTTGGAAATTAGATGTGTGCCCTGTCATACATATAGGTCACTCAGATAAAATGTATCTCTGATAAAATCTCTCATTCTGAGAAAGACCTCCCAATTTAAATTTTTCCAGGTAGTTAGGGAAGGAGCAAAAAGTTTCTCTTGAGCCTGCTGGATCTTGATTGCATTCAGCTCAAAATAGTCCACATACCAAAGTGGCACACTTGAGGGGCACTTGTTCTGAACCCCTTCACTCTCGAGGCCAGATCCAAGTTTTGTAGGACTTTACGTTTACACCATTTGGGGATCTTTCTTTAAGAAGAAAGATCCAGTTGCTCCAGTTGCCATGACAAAATATCATAGACTGGGTGCTTAAACAACAGAAATTTATTTTCCCACAATCTGGAGGCTGAAAGTCCAAGATCAAGGTGCCACTAGAGTTGATTTCTGCTGAGATCTTTCTTCCTGGCTTGAAGATGACCATCTTTTCTCTGTGTCCACACATAGTCTCTTCTGTGTGTGAGAGGGAAAGAGAGAGAGAGAATCGTATTGAGAAAGGCGTGAGGATGTCTGTGATTCAAAAAGCAATCCTATTAGTAGAGGATGTTGCTCAATTTATGCCTTGGGCCTACTTTTAGACCAGTTGTGAGTCAAGGGCTTGGAATGTTAAGATTATTCCACCCTTTATTGGGTGTTAACTATCGACAGAACAACTATGCTGAGGGTAACACTTTCATATAAAAAAATGGTAGAAATGTAGTTGGGGCTTTGTGGAGCGAGGGAGATAAATCATACATTTAGATAAATGTATTTAAGATTCAAAATATATTTTCAGACAAGTTTAACTAAGATCTCAGGAAAAGGATGTTTTTAAGGAATAAGAGATTTCCTTGGGTGGTGAACAATAAGTAATAATATGTTCATTAAAAAATAATGATAGTGCAACTTTCAAGTTAGTTTATCCTATTGTGCAATCTCTATCCCATTAGCTTTATTGTTTTCAAATTATTATTTGTTTCAGTTTTCTGATTGGCTTAATGGATAAAAGGGAATGTGATATAAATGCCTTATTTACCAGTACTAAAAAGAAAAGGTTTTATATGATTTTCTTATTATATTTTGTATGTCCCAGAGAAAAAGAATGCCAACCTATTATAAAATCTTATACAATTTGAAATCAATTTAATTTTTGTGTTGAGTAGAACATGACATTTACAAAACGTATGGGTAGTATCCAGGTAAATTAAGACCTATCAGCATTGCCTTTATCTGGTAAAATGCCCACATTTTCATCAACTTTACTTAGACAGTTTTTCTAACATATGTTAGACATAAATGTGAGTAATGAATTGTGCCAATTTGGAGATTAACTTTAATTTGCATAATATATTCCAAAACCTCATGGAAAGAACCTATAGGACTGTTGGGAACTAGAATAGCCTAACTGCTCTAAGAAACCGTATGTTGTCCTTTGGTGCATGAAAATCTTTCCACAATTGGCCTTTACTTTTTCTTTCTTTTTTTTTTTAAAGGATGCTTTCTTTTTTTTCAAATATACTATGATACTATTTTTAAAATTTAGTTTTTTATTTTAATTCCAGTATAGCTTGCATACAGTGTTACATTAGTTTCAGGTATACAATATAGTGATTTAACAATTCTATACATTACTGAGCACTTATCATAAGTATACTCTTCAATTCCCATCTCTATATCACCCATCCCCCCACCCACCTGCCCTCTGGTAACCATTAGTGTGTTCTCTATAGTTAAGAGTCTATTTCTTGGTTTATCTCTCTCTCCTTTTTTTCCCCTTGACTTGTTTGCTTTATTTCTTAAATTCCACATATGAGTGAAACCATATGGTATTTGTCTCTCTCTGACTGGCTCACTTTGCTTAGCATTATATTCTCTAGATCCATCCATGTTCTTGCGAATGACAAGATTTCATTCTTTTTTTTATGGCTGAATAATAATCCATTGTGTATATATATACCCCATATTCTTTATCATTCATCCATCGATGGACACTTGGGCTGCTTTCATAATTTGGCTATTGTAAATAATGCTGCAATAAACATAAGGGTTCATATATTCCTTTGAGTTAGTGTTTTTGTATTTTTTGGGTAGACACTCAGTAGTGAGATTGCTGGATCATAGGGTATTTCCATTTTTAACCTTTTGAGGAAACTCCATAGCGTTTTCCAGAGTGGCTGCCTCAGTTTACATTCCCACCAACAGTGCAAGAAGGTTCTTATTTCTTCTCATCCTCTCCAACATTTGTTTTTTCGTGTTTTATATTTTAGCCATTCTGACAGGTGTAAGGTGATATCTTATCGTAGTTTTAATTTGCATTTCCCTGATGATGAGTGATTTTGAGCATCTTTTCATGTGTCTGTTGGCCATCTACATTTCTTCTTGGAGAAATATCTATTCATATATTCTGTCCAATTTTTAATTGGATTATTTGTTTTTTGGGTGTTGAGTTGCATCAGTTCTTTATATAGTTTGGATACTAACTCTTTATCAGATATGTCATTTGCAAAAGAAAAAAAAATCATGACTCAATTAAGGCATAAGGCCAATAGCTTTTAAACTAGTGATTTCAGGCAAATTGAAGCTCCTAAAAAGAAATGTTTGAATCCTTTTATAATGCCTTGGAGTACCCCCTGACCTGTGATAAAACAAAATATCTCCTAGTCTAGTACTTTAAAAAGTAACTGCTATATTTTTGTGTGAAAGAGTTATAATCATGTGTTTGGTTAGTGATAAGAAATTATTTTAGCCAAATAATGTACTCCCACCAGTAGATGATATCAGCCTGTAGATTTTTAGGAAAGTTCATGCCAGTTAGGTGTGAATTAGGGTTTCTGTGAGATCACAAACGGACACAAAATGTAAGTCAATGTGATAGATATAACCCTTGCTGGTGAGAGATTAGAGCCTCATACAGGCTATAGTGTGGTGGTTAATTCTCATCTGGAAGGCAAATAGTCTTTTTTACAATTATAAGATAAGTTTCTAGGATACTGTAATTTCTGATATTATAGCATTCTCCACTATTTAAAAATAATATTACATTTGGGAAATATTTAGACAGATATTAGAATAAAGAAATATTAGACTTTTCACTAGAATGTGTTTCTCTGACTTATTTCTGTTAACTTTCCCCAGGCGAATTTAATTGGTCTTTGTCTGACACAGTAAGCTGTTAATAATGAAATTCATTCAAGGCTATGAATTCTCCTCTAAATAAAGCTTTGGCTGAATTTCCTAAGTTTGATATTTAGTTCTAATTATAATCATTTTCTATGTTACAATTTGACTTTTTTCTCAAATGTTAAGACATATATTTTTTTAGCCTTCCCCTAGGTGATTGGAATTATTTTCTATATAGTTAGATTTGTTTTATGCTTCAACTTTGTTTTATGCTTCAACTTTTTTACTAATTTTTAGTTTTACAGTACTGTTCTTGGGAATATAGAGTTTTTCTTTTATGTATTTATGGAGATTTTATGTAGCATAATACCATAGTTTCCAAATATAACTTCATTTTTTTCTTTAAAATCTGAGAGAACTATACTTTGTCTTCTATAATACAGATTCAATTTTTTGCACCATCTGTTATGTTGTGCATATCTTTCAGCATGGATATCAATTTCGTTCATTTCTGTCCCATCTTTCTTCATGTCTTCCATCCCCCTTTCAATCTATCCTCTCCTCTTTTTATGTCTGTGCACTCATATTTCTACAGTCTGTGTTTTTTTCATCTATAAAGGATCAAAAAAAATTTGACATTTATTTCTTGATTCTGTAGCAGATTATTTTCAAAGGTATACCTTTTCTATAAGACTTCTGAGTCCTTTTCCTTGTCTTTTGTTTTACAAAATTTATTTATAGATGTCACATTGCTTTTTCTTCTTTGCTTATACTCAAATGAAGCAAAGTATGAAAAGGGTTAACCTATAATTGGATTGCACTGGATCCATCCTCTGTCACTTATTTGATTGTAGATTTACAGCTAGATGTCAGATTGACATGTATGCATAGTTCAGGGCCTAATTCCCAGTTAGGGGCAAGAACTGATCCACTGGAAGTCAGTTCTAATAGGGCAATGTTTCTTTCTAAGCCCACTTCTTTTGGAACATGAAAAATTATCATACCCACCCAATACTAGTGCCAAGTCTATATTATTTTATTTTTTATTTTCACAGTGTCTTACCTGTGAAGAAAACTTCTTACAGACTATACTGACCATAACCTTGTCTTCTCTATATTTTCTATTCAGTTTTATACAAGTGAAAGTGTCTTTGAAGTTGTAGGTTAATTGGGGGTTTAGATGTGGAAAAGGCAGAGAAAGGGTGAGGAACAAGCACTATGCTTGTTTCATGCTTTGTACTTGAGAATGAAAAGGGCTGGTCACTTAGTTTTCTAATTAGTAGAATCCCTTATTAAGGAAACAAAGGTATGAGAATGAATGAGGCATTATCATCTTTTCAGTAAGTATCTAAGATATATCATAAATGGCAATTTAAGGTTTATCTTTCTTAGGCTAGTTTTGCACATATTATAACTAATGTCAGTTCTTTCTAGATTCTGGCATTATGTCTTATGAAAGTTCAATTTCCTGTATTGTCACTTTTTTTTCTTGGAAAAGGAGGAGCTATGACAACTTCTATTAGGAGTGGGGGAATCCTACTTACAGATGTTATTCTGAACTGTAAATTCTTATAGATAAACAACAACAACAAAAAGTAATGCATGGAGAAAAACAACATTAAATTAAGTGTTTGAACTCTGACCTCTTCCATTAAATGCTGGTATAACCATAGCAAGCCACTAACTACTTTAGCATCTTAGTTTTCTTATCTGTAAAATTGGAAGGTTTGAGTTCATGATTCTTAAATTTCACTTATGTCTAAAATACATGATTTATTATCTTGTTTATATATCATGTGTTCCAGAGTCATATTTTCCAGACATGAGCAAAACTGATATTAAGGCAAAGATATGGAACTTATTTATTCTCATTTACTCAGAAAGACCCTTCAGGCAGTCAACTTAGTAGCCAAAAGCGCTTGCCACTTCTCCTTAATCCAGTTAGTCAAAGAAGAAACGGGACTGCTATGAGCCATTTAAACAGATTTTTAAGTCTGTTGTAGGGCATTTTGCTTAAAGAAAAGTATGTATATATAATACATATGTATACATATTATACAACCGACCCTGGAATAATGCAGGAGTTGGTGGCATCAACCCTCCTCCACCCCTGCATAGTCAAAAATCCCTGTATAAACTTTGAGTCCCCCAAAACTTAACTACTAATGGCCTACTGTTGACCAGAAGCCTTACTGATAACATAAACATCGATTAACACATATTTTCTATATGCAATGTATATTGTATTCTTATAATAAATTAAGCTAGGGAAAAAATGATATTAAGAAAATCATAGGTGGGGCACCTCGCTGGCTCAGTGGGTTAAGCATCTGCCTTCAGCTCAGGTCATGATCCCAGGGTCCTGGGATTGAGCCCAATGTCCGGCTCCTGCTCAGCGAGGTGCCTGCTTCTCCTTCTCCCTCTGCCTGCTTCTCCCTTACTTGTGCTCTCTTTCTCAGTAAAATAAATAAATAAAATCTTTAAAAAAATCATAAGGAAGAGAAAATACATTTACAGTACCGTGTTGTATGACGGGGTAAAAACACCCATGTTTGAGTGGACACATGCAGTTCAAACCCATGTTGTTCAAGGGTCAACTGTGTGTATATATATATATATATATTTAGAAGCACAAGAATTAAAAATATATATAAATAAAAAATAAATATATAATATATATTATAATGTATATAGTATTATAATATATAATATATATACACATATATTTTTAATTCTTGTGCTTCTAAGAAAATATTTTAATTACTTATTTGTTTTTATGTCACTGAAGACAACATGATTCTCTCAAAATCTGATATCCTTTTAGGTAAGTGGTTGTTCATCCTAATTGTCTTTGACAGACAACAGCATGGTGTTTCTATTTATCTTGTGAGAAGCACAGAACTAGGTATTGTGAAATGTTGCAGATACAATTATCTTCTCATCTCTTTGGATAGGAAGCATCAACAGTGTGGTTTTAAATTATTCCATTTTTGAGGTTTTGTATAATTTATAAGACGCTATTATTTAGGGGCAGAAATACTTTCTTGCAAATAAATACCTATTAGTCAGAAATAATTTGACTATTTAAACATGTTCAATTTAATGCTCATTTCTCAACTCACATACAATTACTATATTTTCTCTTGGCTTGGAGCAAGGCTGAGAACAAGCTTTCCACAAAAAGTGTTTGAAGTCTTCAAGAAAGTTGATACCTCTAGTTTTTTCTGTTACGTTTTTTAGAAAACAATTATCATTTTATATCTGAAATAGTTTTTATTACAAATAACAACCTTCTAGCAAATTCAGATGGTTTTCATTTCAAGTATTTTCCACAGATGGGTTAGTTAATATTTTCTCTACATTTCCGATTTCAAGTTCCAAGTGCTAAATTTTTATTTTATTTATCATAGAATATTCATCTTTAAGTGAAGATATGGCATAAAGAACAACACGATTTCTGAACTTATTTTGATAGTAAACTTATGAAAATTTTGAAAGAAAAAAGATACAAGCCACTAACGGCACACACTGAGCTTGTGCTGGTTAGAAAAGTCAGAGAAGATTTATAAGCTAAAAAAATCTAAATCAGTCTAGTTTAGAAGGTCCTGTGCCAAAAATAAAAATTTAAAGAGGATTGTACCCTGTTTGCTTAGGACAATGTTCTCAAAGTTTTCACGGTAAGAAGGAATCTCACAATATTTGTCCAGCCTAGTGTGCACAGCTCATCATAAAGACCTTTTCAGGGGCGGCTGGGTGGCTCAGCCATTAAGTGTCTGCCTTCGGCTCAGGTCATGGTCCCGGGGTCCTGGGATCAAGCCCCACATCGGGCTCCCTGCTCCGTGGGAAGCCTGCCTCTCCCTCTCCCACTCCCCCTGCTTGTGTTCCCTCTCTCACTGTCTCTCTCTCTGTCAAATAAATAAATAAAATCTTTAAAAAAATAAAAATAAAGACCTTTGCATTACAACTGGGTCTCCTATATTTTTGGCCAGTAGCAATTGCCACTACATGAATAGGGCCTAAAGAGAAGAAAAAAAATCACTGAGAGTTTTTGAAAATGAGACTTCTATACAATTAATGGATCATATCATATACAAAGTATATATTCCCCAGGTCATATCTAAAAGTCCTTAGCAGTCACAAAAATAGCAAACTGGTGAATGAATGACAGATATCAAAATCATTGTACAAAGTGAAATCTAAAGTGACCCAAAGAGATGACTTCCCAAAGTTGGAGCCACTCTTTCAGATAAACTAAATTTTCCTTTAAAGTTAAAAGTTTATGGGTTTGAGCACTGGAGAAAAATGCCCAACCCCTGGGGATTATAAATAGTTGGCAGATCACTTAGGGACCATATTTTCATTAGCTCCTCTTTATGACTGCACTATCCAACTCAATAACTGACACTCATCTTTAGTATCTTTTGTTTCTCCGTCATGGTTAGGCATGATAATATGGAGCTCTCTGAAGACCCCGAGCATTGCTACTGAGCGCTCAGTGTGTGTCAAATGCTGAGCACTTTTCATTTTGTATGCAGTCCTCTCAATGCTGATGCTGAATAGTTACCACTCCATTGACAGGTTCCAGAGAAATCTGAGATGGGAACTGATTTGTCCAGGGACACAAGGTTACTTTATGGTTAAAATAAAATCAATATCTTTCTCTTTAAGAAGAGAACTTTTTTCTTGCAAATACAAATTTTTCATTGTTGAGGCCAAAAGTTCCAATTCAAAGTAGTAGACAAGAAGGAACTAAGTGCAGGTCATTTTCTGAGGCACCTCTTAAAAGCACTCCCTCCATGTAATTCTAGCCTTGGTGGTTTCTCTCCTTTCAGAGTACTTTGTAACTGGTGAAAGTGCTTAGCAAATTATTTTTGTGCCTAAATTTAATCCCTTATTTTTTATTCTTTGAGATCAACCTTTACTTAGTCATTTCCCTAAAGCTATGAGCACAATGGGTAGGTTGTTGAAATAATATGAATAACTGTTGCAAATAGAAGTCCAAATGAGTTTATAGTTTTGATGACAGCTTCCCCAAAACCAACAAACCTAAAACAAACAAAAGCAAAAGAAAGCCAACCACAGTCCCACAATTTCTCATTCCTGTTTCACTTTCTCATCAAGATTGGACTAGGACCAAATATCTGAACTCATGGAGAGTGACATGGGAAGTTTTGTCCTATAAATGTAATTCTGCTGGCCTCTACAAAATATGTTATTTTGGATCCAAATCCTATTTCCATCCTTCCTGCAAGTTCATAGTCAAGATTACTAATAAATAGGAAATATAAATCTGACATTCCCCTTAATATTTCTGAAGTCTTCATTAACATAAAATATACTAGATTGAAAAAATAATTATGGTATAATTACAGATTGGCAAAGTTTAATGTGAGAGGTCAGGTGTAATAAGGAGCTTTTATGTAACATTTTGGTGATTGGGTAAATGGAGTACAGGTAATTAAAAGATATTTTTCTGCATTTTTCATTCATTTATCTCCAAATATTTGTTGAAATCTGACAATGTACCAGGAACTGTGCAGAGAAAGAATTACCCTCTCTGAGCAAACAGAGGTCCTACTCTATAGACCATCCATCACACTACGCTTTGGCTCCTCTTCCATGCACTTTTGGAGGAACTGATACTCTACCTACCTACTTCCCTCTTTTTTTCCTCTAATAGAAACTTTATTCAACATTTTAACATACTGAAAAGTATTCCCATCTTCACACACACACACACACACACACACACACACACACACACACACCCTCCCATATCCTTCTCCAGCTACTCTTATTGCCCCTCACAGCTATCTTCCCAAAAAACTTGTTTATTTTGCTGTCACAAGTTGTTTATTTCACGGTCACAAATTTCTCACTGCAGACTTATTCCTCATTCCATTCCAGTGACTTCCACCCATGTGGTTCCAACAAAGCAGATCTTACCAAAGACTTTGAAAGTTCTCCATTAGTCCAAATCCAGTGGAATAACAAATTCTCATTGTGCTTGACTTCTCAGCTGAATTTAACACCTCTGACCACTTCTTCCTTCTTGGAAAACTCTTTCCTTGTTTCTTTTCTTCCTCACCCTCCCATGGCTTCTTCAAGGTAATGCTTGCAAGCTTTGCAAGATATTTAAATATTGGGGATCTTAAAGCTCAGTCTCACACCTTTTTTGCATTTATTGTATTTTCTGTCTTGACAATCTCCCATCATTTTAAATTATTCTCTATATAGGATGATTTTTGACATACGTGAAACTGCACATATTTAAGTTGTACAATTTGATAAGTTTTGACCTATGCACACACCTATGAAACCATCAACAGAATCCAAGGTAGATGTGTCCATCACCACCAAAAGTTTCTAATGCTGCCTTTTAATCCTGCCCCGTGGCACCTCTCTCTACCTCCTCCTGGCAACCACTGTTCTGCTTTTTGTCACTATAGATTTGATTGGATGTTTGAGTATTCTATAAATGGAAGCATACAGCATGGATAATTCTTTTTGTTCAACTGACTTGTTTTGAGATTCATCCATGTTGTTGCTTGTCATTACTTTTTTTTTTTAAGCCAGAGTGGGAGGTGAGAGGAGGGGCAGAGGGAGAGGGAGAGAGAATCTTAAGCAGGCTCCACACCCAGTCCAGAGCTGGAGGCGGAGCTTGATCTCACCACCCTGAGATCATGACCTAAATCGAAATCAAGAGTCCGATGTTTACTGAGCCACCCAGGTTCCCCACATGTCATTACTTTTTATCCTGAGCAGTTTTCTACTGTGTGGATATATTGCAACAGGCTTACCTATCATCTTGAGGATGGACAACTTAGGTGGTTTCCAAGTTTTGGCTATTGCAAATGAAGCTGCTATAAACATTTTTTGAAGTTTTGTATGAACATAAGCTTTCTTTGCTCTTGGGTAAATACCTAGGAGTAGAATGGCTGGATCATATGCTACATGTATGTTCAACTCTTAAGGTTTTTCAAGCCTAAGGGGAGACATTCTCCTTTTCTTTTTTTTTTTCCACTTCTTTTGGATAAATAGAATATTTTTTATGATTCCATTTTATCCTTTTTGTTGGCTTACTAGCTGAAACTTTAAAAAAATTTGGTAGTCACTTTAAAGTCGAGAGTACTTATCTTTAGTGGTCTCCTTTTAAATGCAATCATGCCTGTCTCACATATAAAACAATAATACAGTACACTTCCATTTCTCTCCTTCCAGTCTTCTATGCTATTGTCACTCAATCCACTTTACTTATATACATGTTATAAACCCCACACTTTTTAAAAAGTGCATCTACTAGAAATAATAAGTAATAAGAAAAAAATCTTACACATATACCCATGTAGTTGGTTTCTCTGATGCTCTTCATTCCATTGTGTAGCTCTATTTTCCATCTGTTACCATTTTTCTTGTGCCTGAAAAACTTCCTTAATTTTTTCATATAGTACAGTTCTGCTGGTGATAAATTCTTTCAGTTTTTGTATATATGATAAAGTCTTTATTTTGCCTTCTTTCTTTGGAAGACATTTTTAGTGCTTATAGAGTTCTACATTTATAAATTTATTTTCTTCTAGTATTTTAAAGATTTTACTCCACTGTCTTCTTGCTTTTATTGTTTTCAATGAAAAATCTGTTTTATTTGTTCCTTTATATGTTGTATCTTTTTCCTCTGCCTGATTTTAAGATTTTTCTCTTATTACTGCTTTTGAACATTTTGCTTATGATGTATCATGAGGTAATTTTCTTCATCTTTTTTGTGCTTGAAGTCTTTTGTGTTTCTTGGATCAGTGAGTTATAATTTTCATCAAATTTAGAAAAATTTTGACCATTATTTCTTCAATTTTTTTCTCTATCCTTTCATGTAAGGGTACCAATTACACATATATTATGCCTGAATGTGTTTGATAGATTGCTGATGCTCTTTTCATTTATCTTAATTCTCTTTTCTGTCTGTGTTTCATTTTGAAATATCCTAAACTGTGTCTTCAAGTTCAATAATCTCTTATTCTGCCATGTCTAATTGTATCCTATCAAATCTATTTTCCATCTTACACACTATTATTGTCACATCTGAAAATATAATGTACACCCTTAAAAAATCTCCTATGTTTCTACTTAAATTTGAACAGATAGAATGCAATAATAATTGTTTTAACGTTCTTGCCCATCAGTTATAATATCTATGCCAGTTCTGAATCAATTTTGATCAACTGAATTTTTCTCTCTCAATTGTGGGTTGCATTTTCTTGTTTCTTTGCATGCCTGGTAATCTTTGATCAAATAACAGAATTCATGAATTTTATCTTGTTGGGCACTAGATGTTGCATCCCAATAAATAGATATTGAGCACTGTTCTGAGATACAAGCAACTTACTTGGAAATAGGTTGATAGTTCTGATTTTAGGATTTGGTAGTCAGGGTCCAAGCAACACTTTGGGGCTAATTATTTTTCACTATTGATTCAAGAGTTTTGTGAGTTCCCCACATAATGCTTTATGAAAAATGAGGTTTTCTCCAGACTTGCTTGTTGAAGCACACAATATTTTTAGCCTTGTGTGAACTCTCAGTGCAGATCTCTACTCTCTAGTACTCTATCATATTAAGGCTATTTACATTGATCTCCCTAGAGTTTTGGCTCTATGCCCCCAAATCAGTCTGCTGGGGGCCTTATCTCAGTTCCCTCTACTAGCTTAGAAGATCCCTCAAGATAGTATGCAGAATGGGGTGCCTGGATGGCTCAACAAGTTAAGTATCTGACTCTTGTTCTCAGTTCAGGTCTTGATCTCAGGATTGTGAGTTCAAGCCCCTGGGTGTAGAGCCTACTTAAAAAAAAAAAAAGACAGCATGCAGATACAATCATAGATTTCACATTGTTTTATTTCCTGTCTTCCATATCTCTGTCTTTTGTTAACTGATATCAGCATCTTGAAAACCATTGTTTCACTTATCCGGTCTATTTCATTTGTTTTAGGTTACAGCATATTCTAGTTCTTACTACTGACCTGCCTGGAAGTGGAAATTGTCTATCTATATAGTATAATTCCTAAAAGATAAGTATCCAACCAGGTTATATCTTTCTCACTAATCACAAATTTTAGTTATCTTACATATCTGAAATTTGTTTACTGTATGTCTTATTAAAATGTGAGATTCCTGAGAACAGGGACCTTGTTGATTCTCTTTCTCACATTTGTCAGAAACATAGTAGGTATTTAATCAATATTTCTTGATTAAATATGTAAATTGGATTTTCCTTTCCCTTTGTCATACATTGGTTACAATCGAAAAAGCTACACTGGCATGTCATAATCACCCGAACTTCATAGTTTACATTAGAGTCACTCTTGGTGTTGTACATCCTATGGGTTTGGACAAATGTATTATGACATGTATCTGCTTATATAGTATCATACAGAATAGTTTCACTACCCTAAAAATCTCTGCATTCCACCTATTCATCCTTCTCTCACTCACGGCCTGTGGCAACCACTGTTCTTTCTACTATGTCCATAATTTTGCCTTTTGCAGAATATTATATAGTTAGAAACTTACAGTATGTAGCCATTTCAGGTTGACTTCTTTCACTAGTATTATGCATTTAAATTTCCTCAATGTGTTTCACAGCTTGATAGTCTATTTCTTTTTAGTGCTAAATAATATTCCATTGTCTGGATGTACTACAGTTTATCCATTCCTCTACTGAAGGCCATCTTGGTTATATCCAAGTTTTGGTGCTTGTGAAGCTATAAACATCCATGTGCAGGTTCTTGTGTGGATATAAGTTTTCAGTTGGTATGGGTAAATACCAAGGAACATAATTGTTAGATCATATGGTAAGGATACATTTTGCTTTGTAAAAATCTGTCAAACATTTTTTTCCAAAGTGGCTCTACCATTTTACATTTCCACCAGCAATGAACAAATGTTTCTGTTTCTTCACATCCTTGTCAACATTTGGTCTACATTTGGCCATTCTAGATTTGGCCATTCTAAAACTGTAGTGGTATCTCATGGTTGGTTTAATTTGCATTTTCCTGATGACATATGATGTATAGCATCATTTCATGTGATTATTTGCCACTGTATGTCTTCTTTTGTGAGGTATTTGTTCAGGTCTTTAGCCCATTTTTAATCAAGTTGTTTGTCTTATTATTAAGCTTTAGGAGTTCTTTGTATATTTTGGAAAATGGTTCTTTATAAGATGTGTTTTTGCCAATATATTTTCTCCCAGTCTGTGGATTGTCTTATTATTCTTTTGACATTGTCTTTTACAGAGCAGTTTCTTTTTTTAAAAAATTTTTTTATTGTTATGTTAATCACCATACATTACATCATTAGTTTTTGAGGCAGTGTTCCATGGTTCATTGTGCATCACACCCAGTGTTGCATGCAGAACGTGCCCTCCTTAATACCCATCACCAGGCTAACCCATCCCCCCACACCCCTCCCCTCTAGAACCCTCAGTTTGTTTTTCAGAGTCCATCGTCTCTCATGGTTCATCTCCCCCTCCGATTTACTCCCCTTCATTCTTCCCCTCCTGCTATCTTCTTCTCCTTCTTTTTTTTTCCTTAACATATATTGCATTACTTGTTTCAGAGGTACAGATCTGTGATTCAACAGTCTTCCACAATTCACAGCGCTCACCATAGCACATACTCTCCCCAATGTCTATCACCCAGCCACCCCATCCCTCCCAAACCCCACCACTCCAGCAACCCTCAGTTTGTTTCCTGAGATTAAGGATTCCTCATATCAGTGAGGTCATATGATACATGTCTTTCTCTGATTGACTTATTTCACTCAGCATAACACCCTCCAGTTCCATCCACGTCATTGAAAATGGCAAGATCTCATTCCTTTTGATGGCTGTATAAGATTCCATTGTGTATATATACCACTTCTTCTCTATCCATTCATCTGTCGATTGACATCTTGGCTCTTTCCACAGTTTGGCTATTGTGGACATTGCTGCTATAAACATTGGGGTGCATGTACCCCTTCGGATCCCTACATTTGTATCTTTGGGGTAAATACCCAGTAGTGCAATTCCTGGATCATATGGTAGCTCTATTTTCAACTGTTTGAGGAACCTCCATACTGTTTTCCAGAGTGGTAGCACCAGCTTGCATTCCCACCAACAGTGTAGGAGGGTTCCCCTTTCCCCGCATCCCCGCCAACATCTGTCGTTTCCTGACTTGTTCATTTTAGCTATTCTGACTGGTGTGAGGTGGTATCTCACTGAGGTTTTGATTTGGATTTCCCTGATGCCAAGCGATGTTGAGCACTTTTTCATGCATCTGTTGGCCATTTGGATGTCTTCTTTGGAAAAATGTCTGTTCATGTCTTCTGCCCATTTCTTGATTGGATTATTTGTTCTTTGGGTGTTCAGCTTGATAAGTTCTTTATAGATTTTGGATACTAGCCCTTTATCTGATATGTCATTTGCAAATATTTTCTCCCACTCTGTCGGTTGTCTTTTGGTTTTGTGGACTGTTTCTTTTGCTGTGCAAAAGCTTTTTATCTTGATGAAATCCCAATAGTTCATTTTTGCCCTTGCTTCCCTTGCCTTTGGGGATGTTTCTAGGAAGAAGTTGCTGGGGCTGAGGTCGAAGAGGTTGCTGCCTGTGTTCTCCTTTAGGATTTTGATGGACTCCTGTCTCACATTTAGGTCTTTCAACCATTTGGAGTCTGTTTTTGTGTGTGGTGTAAGGAAATGGTCCAGTTTCATTCTTCTGCATGTGGCTGTCCAATTTTCCCAACACCATTTGTTGAAGAGACTGTCTTTTTTCCATTGGACATTCTTTCCAGCTTTGTCAAAGATTAGTTGACCATAGAGTTGAGGGTCCATTTCTGGGCTCTCGATTCTGTTCCATTGATCTATGTGTCTGTTTTTGTGCCAGTACCATACTGTCATGATGATGACAGCTTTGTAATAGAGCTGGAAGTCCGGAATTGTGATGCCGCCAGCCTTGCTTTTCTTTTTCAACATTCCTCTGGCTATTCTGGGTCTCTTCTGGTTCCATACAAATTTTAGGATTATTTGTTCCATTTCTTTGAAAAAAGTGGTTGGTATTTTGATGGGGATTGCATTGAATGTGTAGATTGCTCTAGGTAGCATTGACATCTTCACAATGTTTGTTTTTCCAATCCACGAGCATGGAACGTTTTTCCATTTCTTTGTGTCTTCCTCAATTTCTTTCATGAGTATTTTATAGTTTTCTGAGTACAGATCCTTTGCCTCTTTGGTTAAATTTATTCCTAGGTATCTTATGGTTTTGGGTGCAATTGTAAATGGGATTGACTCCTTAATTTGTCTCTCTTCTGTCTTGTTGTTAGTGTATAGGAATGCCACTGATTTCTGTGCACTGATTTTATATACTGCCACTTTACCAAATTCCTGTATGAGTTCTAGCAGTTTTGGGGTGGAGTCTTTTGGGTTTTCCACATAAAGTATCATATCATCTGCAAAGAGTGAGCGTTTGACTTCCTCTTTGCCAATTTGGATGCCTTTGATTTCTTTTTGTTGTCTAATGGCTGTGGCTAGGACTTCTAATACTATGTTGAATAGCAGTGGTGATAGTGGACATCCCTGCTGCATTCCTGACCTTAGGGGGAAAGCTCTCAGCTTTCCCCATTGAGAATGATATTTGCTGTAGGTTTTTCATAGATGGCTTTTATGATATTGAAGTATGTACCTTCTATCCCTATACTCTGAAGAGTTTTGATCAAGAAAGGATGCTGTACCTTGTCAAATGCTTTTTCTGCATCTATTGAGAGGATCATATGATTCTTGTTCTCTCTTCTGTTAATGTATTATACCACGTTGATTGATTTGCGGATGTTGAACCAACCTTGCAGCCCAGGGATAAATCCCGCTTGGTCATGGTGAATAATCCTTTTAATGTACTGTTGGATCCTTTTGGCTAGTATTTTGGTGAGAATTTTTGTATCCATGTTCATCAAGGATATTGGTCTGTAATTCTCCTTTTTGATGGGATCTTTGTCTGGTTTGGGGATCAAGGTAATGCTGGCCTCATAAAACGAGTTTGGAAGTTTTCCTTCCATTTCTATTTTTTGGAACAGTTTCAGGAGAATAGGTATTAATTCTTCTTTAAATGTTTGGTAGAATTCCCCTGGGAAGCCATCTGGCCCTAGGCTTTTGTTTGTTGGGAGATTTTTGATGACTGCTTCAATTTCCTTAGTGGTTATAGGTCTGTTCAGGTTTTCTATTTCTTCCTGGTTCAATTTTGGTAGTTGATACGTCTCTAAGAATGCATTCATTTCTTCCAGGTTATCTAATTTGCTGGCATAGAGTTGCTCATAATATGTTCTTATAATTGTTTGTATTTCTTTGGTGTTGGTTGTGATCTCTCCTCTTTCATTCATGATTTTGTTGATTTGGGTCATTTCTCTTTTCTTTTTGATCAGTCTGGCCAGGAGTTTATCAATCTTGTTAATTCTTTCAAAGAATCAGCTCCTAGTTTTGTTGATCTGTTCTACTGTTCTTTTGGTGTCTATTTCATTGATTTCTGCTCTGATCTTTATTATTTCTCTTCTCCTGCTGGGTTTTGGCTTTATTTGCTGTTCATTCTCCAACTCCTTTAGGTGTAGGTTTAAGTTGTGTATTTGAGAACTTTCTTGTTCCTTGAGAAAGGCTTGTATTGCTATATACTTTCCTTTTAGGACTGCCTTTGCTGTATCCCAAAGATTTTGAATAGTTGTTTTTTCATTTACATTGGTTTCCATGAATTTTTTTAATTCTTCTTTAATTTCCTGATTGACCCATTCATTCTTTAATGGGATGCTCTTTAGCCTCCATGTATTTGAGTTCTTTCCGACTTTCCTCTTGTGATTGAGTTCTAGTTTCAAAGCACTGTGGTCTGAAAATATGCAGGGAATGAGCCCAATCTTTTGGTACCATTTGATACCTGATTTGTGGCCTAGGATGTGATCAGTTCTGGAGAATGTTCCATGGGCAATAGAGAAGAACGTGTATTCTGTTGCTTTGGGATGGAATGTTCTGAATATATCTGTGAAGTCCATTTGGTCCAGTGTGTCATTTAAAGTCTTTATTTCCTTGTTGATCATTTGCTTAGATGATCTGTCCATTTCAGTGAGGGGGGTGTTAAAGTCCCCCGCTATTATTGTATTGTTGTCATTGTGTTTCTTCGCTTTTGTTATTAATTGCCTTATATAATTGGCTGCTCCCATGTTAGGGACATAGATATTTACAATTGTTAGATCTTCTTGTTGGATAGACCCTTTAAGTAGGATATAGTGTCCTTCCTCATCTCTTATTACAGTTTTTGTTTTAAACTCTAATTTGTCTGATAGAAGGATTGCCACCTCAGCTTTCTTTTGGTGTCCATTAGCATGGTAAATGGTTTTCCACCCCTTCACTTTCAATGTGGGGGTCTCTTTGGGTCTAAAATGAGTCTCTTGCAAATAGCATATCGATGGGTCTTGTTTTTTAATCCAATCTGATAGCCTGTGTCTTTTGATTGGGGCACTTAGCCCATTTACATTCAGGGTAACTATTGAAAGATATGAATTTAGTGCCATTGTATTGCCTGCAAAGTGACTGTTACTGTATATTGTCTGTGTTCCTTTCTGGTCTATGTTGCTTTTAAGCGCTCTCTTTGCTTAGAGGACCCCTTTCAATATTTCTTGGAGTGTTGGTTTCGTGTTTGCAAATTCCTTTAGTTTTTGTTTGTCCTGGAAGCTTTTTATTTCTCCTTCAATTTTCAGTGAGAGCCTAGCTGGATATAGTATTCTTGGCTGCATATTTTTCTCTTTTAATGCTCTGAAGATATCATGCCAGTCCTTTCTGGCCTGCCAGGTCTCTGTGGATAGGTCTGTTGCCAATCTAATGTTTCTACCTTTATAGGTTACATATCTCTTCTCCCGAGCTGCTTTCAAGATATTCTCTTTGTCTCTGAGACTCATAAGTTTTACTATTAGATGTCGGGGTGCTGACCTATTTTTATTGATTTTGAGAGGGGTTCTCTGTGCCTCCTGGATTTTGATGCCAGTTTCCTTCCCCACATTAGGGAAGTTCTCTGCTATAATTTGCTCCAATATACCTTCTGCCCCTCTCTCTCTTTCTTCTTCTTCTGGGATCCCAATCATTCTAATGTTGTTTTGTCTTATCGTATGGCTTATCTCTCGAATTCTGTCCTCCTGATCCAGTAGTTGTTATCTCTCTTTTTCTCAGCTTCTTTATTTTCCATCATTTGGTCTTCTATATCACTAATTCTGTCTTCTGCCTCATTTATCCTAGCAGTTAGTGCCCCCATTTTTTATTGCACCTCATTAATAGCCTTTTAGATTTCGATTTGGTTAGATTTTAGTTCTTTTATTTCTCCAGGAAGGGTGTCTCTAATAACTTCCATGCTTTTTTCAAGCCCAGCTAGTATCTTTAAAATCATGATTCTGAACTCTAGGTCTTACATCGTACTAATGTCTGTATTGAGTAGGTCCCTGGCAGACGGTGCTACCTCTTGTTCTTTTTGCTGAGGTGGTTTCTTTCCTCCTGTCATTTTGCAGAGGAGAATAGATGAATGAGAGAACAAAATTCCAACAGGTTAACAACATCCCCAGAAAATATACACTAAACAAATCAGAATAGACCGAAAACCAGGGGAAAAGAAAGGGAAAGAAAATGGGTGCCTGAGTGGCTCAGTTGGTTAAGCGACTGCCTTCGGCTCAGGTCATGATCCTGGAGTCCCGGGATCGAGTCCCGCATCGGACTCCCTGCTCAGCAGGGATTCTGCTTCTCCCTTGGACCCTCCCCCCTGTCATGCTCTCTCTCTATCTCATTCTCTCTCTCAAATAAATAAAATCTTAAAAAAAAGAAAGGGAAAGAAAGAAAAAAGAAAGAGAAAAAAAGAAAAAGAAAAAGATAAAAACAAACAAAAACAGAAATGATCAATCAAATATGATCAGGCTAGTGCATAGATCAGTGCCACACACTAGATTTTGGGTGTATTTTGGTCTGTTAGAAGATAGTACCTCCTAAAATTGTAAAGAAAGAAAGACATATATGTACAAAATAAGGGTTGATACAATGAAGGGATGGAAGATGACTGTAAAGATGAAAATTATAAAAGATTTTATAAAAGGAATTGATAAGAAGTTTTTGAAAAAAGAAAGAAGATTTAAAAAAAAAGGGAGAGAATGTGATCAGGCAGGAGACTAGAACAAAGCCATATACTAGAGATTTAGGGTCTACTTTGATCTGTTAGAGGAAACTGTATCTCAAAATTTTAAAGAGAGAATAACTTATATATATATGCCAAAAATAAGGGTAACTACTATGAAGGGATAGAATATGACTCTAAAAATGAAAAATAAAAAATTTTTTTTTGAAAGGGATTGATAAGATGTTGGTTGTAAAAGGGAAAAAGAAAAATTAAAAAAAAAACAGTTAAAAAAATTGACTTTGAAAAACTAATCAATCATAGGGAAAAAAGCCATGAATTCTATGTGCAGTATTCCCCTAGCGCTGGAGTTCTCCCATTCTCCTTGATCGGTAGACTTGGTCTTGGCTGGCTGTTTGTGCTGATCTTCTGGGGGAGGGGTCTGTTGCCATGGTTCCCAAATGTCTTTGCCGGAGGCAGAATTGTCCCACCCTTGTGAGTCCGGGCTAAGCAATCTGCTGGGGTTTGCTCTTGGGAGCTTTTGTTCCCTGCAAGCTCTCAGTACAGCTTTGGAGGATAAGAGTCAAAATGGTGGCCTCCCAATCTCCGCCCGGAGGAGCTGAGAACTTGGGGCCCCGCTCCTCAGTGTGCCCCCAGAGAAAAGCAGTCAGTCACTCCCGTCTCCCCGGTCTCTGGCCGCACTCCGTGCTCACCCGACCTGTGACCGAGCATTTCTATCTCTGGCACCCGACCCCATGTGGAGTCTCTAAACCCAGCAGATCCCTGCGGTGCACTCCTGCACCACTCCTCCCGGGGGAGGAAGGGGAGTCTCCCCAGATCTGCCACTTGTTCAGTCCCTGCTGGAGGAACAGTGGCCTGACTGTGCCACGGATCACGGTTTATGGCAACCCAGAGATGAGAGCCCGTGCCTCGGCTCCGTCTCTGCAGCCGGCTTCCCCACTCCGATCCCTGGGAGCTCTGGCGCACTCAGGCCAACCCCTGGTCTTTCTGTGACCCCAAGAGTCTTGAGACCACACTCTCCCACGAGGGTTCCACCTCCCGCTTAGCCACTGGAGCGATGTCCCTCAGTGGAACCGACTTCTAAAAGTTCTGATTTTGTGCTCCGCGGCTCTATCACTTGCCAGAAGCAGCGGAGGCCCCCTCCCCTGCCGTCTATCCTCCCGAATATCGCCTTGGATTCACTTCTCCACACGCCTTACCTTCCAGTAAGTGGTCGCTTCTCTGTTCAGAGAGTTGTTGCTACTCTCTTCTTCGATCTCCTGTTGAGTTCGTAGGTGTTCAGAATGGTTTGATCCCCATTTAGCTGAACTCCTGAGACCAGACGAAATCCAGGTCTCCTACTCCTCTGCCATCTTGCTCCGCCCTCCAGAGCAGTTTCTTTTTTATCTTCTGCTTTGCTTTTGCTTATGGTGGTTGAGATCTGCCCTAAAATCCCTGGTCGTGTCTCAACCTTGGGTCCTTGTTGGATTTGTGGTGGTTTCAATAAACAGATACACACTTCCTGACACTCTTATCACAAATAGACAGTGTTTATATCCCTTCCCCTTAAATCTGGGTACACTTGTGATCCACTGTGACAACAGAATTCAATGAAAATGATGCTGCATGACTCTTGAAATTGTCAGAAAGAGTGGCACAGCTTCCCCGTTGTTCTCTGGGACACTGATTGTTGGCATGTTGGGCTGCCAAGTAAGGAGTCTGAATATCTCAAAGTCAACATGCTGTGAGGGCATCCAGACTAAATTGCCAGAAGAAAGTGTTCCAGTGAGCAACCTCAGCTAAGGTTCTAGTTGAAACCAGCATCACCCATATGATATGTGAGTGAAGACACCACAGAATATTCTCACTCCCAGCCATCTAGTTAACCCCTAGAATTGGGCTTCCAAGGTGGGTCCCCTCACATCATAAAGCACAGACAAACCATCTTTCTCTGCATTGCTTGAATTCCTTACCCACAATATCCAGGATCATAATAAAATGGCTATTTTAAGCAATTAATTTTAGGAGTAACTTGTTCTACCTTAAATAACTGGCATACATTCTTAGTCCTTTTCCTGAGAGTGGAAACCAGACTGATACTCTCATGCAATAGCCAGGATTGTGCCATTTATGGGAGTATCTTTGCATAATTCCTACCTGTCTAGTTGGCTCCCAAATATCAACCCTTCTCAGGATTTCCTAGGTTGGAAATCTCCAAAGTAAATGAATTTATCCATATCAGAACATAATAACCCAGGTAATTCTCTCAATAATTATAAAATGAGCAAATCATGTATATGTTGACACTTCAATTTTTTACCTGATAATTTGTGGTTTAAATGTATCATGAACTTATTTTCTGAGGATTGTTCTGACTGTGATCCGTGGATGTGAGTTTAAAAAGCAGCACAGTATGGGCCTTCTTATGTGAATAAGTTCTGATGATCCTTTGATGACCATCAATAACTATTGTCCAATGAACAACTCGAACTGTCGGGCTCACAGTTCTGGCAAAATCCCCAGATCAAAGAGAGTCATTCCACACTTCATGGCTACATGCCAGGTTGCTCTGCTGAGCAATTCTCTAGCTACCTATGGATGGGCCAGATTTCTGGTGTATCAAGGGAAAACTTGAAAGGATTTCTTTTAGTCTTACTTCTTGGGGTTAGTCCCATTTTGTGTTCAATATGCAGCAGATATTTAGGGCTGTCCAAATGTAATTTGTGTTCAAGAGAGCTGCATTGTGATAAACATCTTTTTAATGCTGGAAATCTAGCTATTAGTCCAATCCTTTTATTTGTTCCTCAGAGAAACAGTATACAAAGAAAAATATATAAATGTAGATATGGTATCATGAATGGGTCCAGGTCTGGGAGTTACTTGGAGTAGTCAGTTTCTCTAAATAGCAGAGCACTACTTTTTAAAAGCTTGAGTTTAATCTAGAGTGAGTTAGGGATTCTAAGAATACTGAGTGCTTTAGCCAAATTATGTCCTCCCTCCATCAATTGACCAAGATTACACTCCAAGAAGGTTAAAGACCCAGGATGTCAACCCAGTTGTCTGAATTGTAAAATTACTTTTGAGAAATATTTTCCTTATATCAGGTTGTATCTTTTGAATTGGGTTATATAGCTAATTCATCTTGTGAAATATTAAAATTCCAAATGGATTGTTAATAAGCAAAATGGTACAGTTTAAAAGTCAGCATGATAGCTATTGTCATAACATAAAAAGTAAGTAAAAACTCAATAACTTCTAAATGTCTAGGAAGATCTGAGGATCAGAAGTAACATCAGAATTCTCTCAGTGATTATAAAATGAGCAAATCCATGTAAAAGATCCATGTGGAGTATCAGTTTAAAAATCAGTCTTATTAAAATTTTGAGTATAGTTCTTGTGTTTCTTAAACTTCAGGATCTGTGAACCACAGGAGGGGGAATAGATAGAAGTCTGAACATGAAAACATTTAGGAAAATGTTTTGGGTTTCAGAACCAAAAGAAATGCTCTGAATAAGCTGTAGGCATACTGAATACAGATATCTGATTCTTGTTGTTGAGAAATAGGTACTGGAATCATAGCACCTTCCAAAACTCAGAAAGGATTACTGTAACTTTTGTGAGAGCCAGACCAAAATTCAGGACACAGTGAATATTATCTTTCCTTGGAGATCTTTACCAAATCAAAATTGCAAATGTCTATCAATATTCTGGAAAAAATTATTTGGTAATGTTCTGCAGAGTAATTACTGATTGAATCAGTGGATCAAAAATAGGATTCCATTTGGGATCTCTATAAACTGTATTTGGAATATATCATCACTTTTTTCCAGTGTACAAAAAGAATTTGCTATTTTTAGCTGTTTCGAGGTGACATCAGTTTGGAATCATCTGACCTCTTCTGTTATATTTTACTTTTATGTCATGAAAGTTATAAAGAGAATTTACTGTCTTTTATTATTAAAACTTTAGCTCTGGTTCTGGCCATTGTATTTCCTAATTATGCTCTGAGAAAGGCTTCTTATCAAGGTAGTTCACTTATGAATAATGTTCTTTGTGTGGCTTCTGTGGTGGACAAGTTAGATTGCTTCTGACATCAGCCAGCAGTAAATTAGCTTCCAATTTGGCTGTGTTCTAGAAGAATGAAAGATTTATTTTGTCAACATCCTTGCATTCGGATGAAAATAACTTCCTTTAGGCTTGATTTGCTTTTTACCTGAGGCACAGGACACTTCCTAGAGTTCCTAACCTTCTTATAGTTTCCATTTAAGGAGACAGGACTCTACTTTTCTATACTTTAGGTTATGAAATTTGTTTTGTTTTGTGTGTTTTTTTAAAATCTATTTAAACAGACACTGGTTAATCATGGTCTTTTAACAATAAGTTACACTTGGCTAGGGAGTCTGAGCATGACCAGGTGCTCAAGAATGCCATAAAAGTAAATTCTTCTAGAGAATGTGAAATGATTAAATCAAAAGCGTTGGATTCTAAGTAGGTATTAAAAGTTAGGCAATAAACAATATGGTGGTAGAAAGAAAAATAATCATTTCTTTATAGGATACTATCACTCAGGAGAAATAATTTTGGTGAACTGTGATTTGTGCTAGGATGTAACTTACTAGGAGACTTTCATGGCATGACTACAATTTTTTAAAAGCACACGTGTTAGGATTAAAGTTCCCTACTGTGGCATATGGATATCTTAGGTCTTATTTTAAATATAGCTTCTTAACTTCCTACAGATTAACTAAAAAAAAAAAATGTTTATTTGAAGGTACATCAGTTATGGAGGATGAATTAAGGTGGGACAATCATTCAGAAGAATTATTGCTACAAGTAGCACTTTTTGATTTTTTAATAGATTAGTTCTTTGTAATCAGTTGGAAACTTACTAGTATGAAGTGTTATGATAAATTTGTTTCTGTGGCTTTTATTAAGATCATGTCAAGCATTGCTAATGAGTCCAGAAGAATCTCAGCTAATGTAAGTAGACAACTGCAGCAACGGAAACCTCAACTCATTTTAAATAACACTGAAATTGTGTTAACTTTGTTTTGAAGTCCATCCCTTCCATTTCATGCATTTGTGTTCTTCAACAGTTAGCTTGTACCTGAATTTCTCAGAACTTCTCTTTGGTTGCAAATTCAGCACATGGTTATTTAGTGGAACACAGTGCTTCAAGGTAAAAAACAAAGTTACCTATGTGTTTCCCAAAGAATCTCTTAAAAGCCGTAACATACACATGGAAAAAAATAATGAATTCAAATACATTAGAGTAGAAAACATGTTCCCTCAGTGTAAAAGATGGCATTCTGCCAAACTGGATGATTTGTTTTCATTAATGTAGCAGCTAAACAATCTGTCTCTGTGGATTTCCACCCTTGTTTTTGTGTGTGTTCTGTCACCATCAACACTAGCTCCCAGCACAGAGTTAAGAGTTCATTGCTGGGCAGTGCAACCCAAGCAGCAAGCTGGAGATCCAGCTTTAACGAGAAGGAATGTAGTTTCATTCTGGAGTGCTGGACCATGCAGCAACAGTTGCAAAAGAAGGACCTCAGTTGGAAATAAAGTCAAAATAATAGTGGGGATCCAGGGAAATCTCAATTTGGAAAAGCATACCGGGATACAGCTCCCAGAATGCAGAGTAGATTTAAAGGGACTATGGGAAGTGGGCCAGATTGGCCAAGGAATCCATTGGACATCTGGGAGGCTAGGGAGAATGGGGACAGCGCCCAATAGCTGAGAAATGAGCCAGCAAGCGACAAGTCACAGTCAATGAGCTGGAATGTCAGGCCTGTTTCTTCCCTGCACTTCGCTAAGCAAAATTTGCTCATTCTTGGGCAAATACTGCGTAAAAGACAAGGGGATCAAGAAGCTCTGGGTCTTCAAAGTAGTTGGAATAAAGGGTCCAAGAGGAAATACAAAGGCAAGGGAGGGAAGTTCAGCCCAATGATATAATAATAAGAAGAAGAAATGGGGTTTTTGTTTGTTTGTTTGTTTGTTTTTTAATCTGTGTTAGACAGTGAGCTAAGCCATCTACACATCTTCTCATGTAGTCTTTACTTCTTTAGAAAGTCTGTCCTCCCTAGTTTAGGATTGAATAACCAAAACTCTGAGAAGCTAAAGAATTTACTCTTGATCACACAGTCAAGTAGCAGGTCAAAGACTGAACCCAGACTTTCTGACTGCTTGCTGTTGCCTACCACCTGTGGATTGAGCAGAGGACAATAGGCTATTTTCAAACTCTGTATATTGGAAGACTGGCAAAACTGAAGAATGGCCCTTGACCTGTTGTTGTTGGTAGACAGAATGGAGAAAAGGAAGGAGTTGGGAAGGGCTATGGAGTAGGAACATGAGAGTCTTAAACAGAATCTGAGAGTGAGAAGCATGGCCAAATTTGGAGTCCAGCCAGTCTCTCAGAAATAAGGAAACTGAGGATGACTTAAATGTGGGGATATGATATGGATCTTATACCATTTTTTTATTTTGAGGAATGAGTCAAGGTAATAGGTTTTGAAGTTGCAAGATCAAACTAATGAAGAATTCCAATGGGCAAGACCAGAATTCAGTCCCAGAAAGAGGCCAGTGTTCTTAATAGTAATGGAGCAAACTAGCAGGAATGGGAATCTGAGTTTTGAATGGGTGCTCAGAAAATGTGGGGAGACAAAGAAGCTTGGGTGATGTTGGAATAGGGGCAGATAGAGGCTGACAAGCATATTTCTACAATAACTACTCTAAAAATTTGATGCCTATAACCAGATAAATAATGACCTCACAAAATTGCTATGAACATAAAATGAGAGAATGTAGTTAAATTGCTTGATAGTACCCGGAGTGTAGTGTGTATCTAATAAATAGTAGTTCTCTGATCCAGAAGTCAGTACGCTATTTAGTGAAAGATTCAAAGCTTATCAGAATCATGGTTTTGTTCTCTAAAATATATTGCCTTATTTGAAATTATTTCACATTTTTCATGTCAAAAAGATAATAATAAATAGGAGGGCAGGAATTATGTATTATTTATATAGTTATATGTTGCACTATCCCTTTTATTTTATGTATAATTCACACACAGAAAACAGTGTTTGTTTGCCCTACCATCACACACCCCCCCCACACACACACACTTCTTGTTTGTATCAAAATATCAATTCTATCTGAGATATTCCCAAGCTTCATTTTAGAGTTTAAAACACAGCCTGTTCATGGACTCTGAGAAACAAACTGAGGGTTCTAGAGGGGTGGGGGCTGGAGGGATGGGTTAGCCTGGTGATGGGTATTAAAGATGGCATGTATTGAATGGAGCACTGGGTGTTATACGCAAACAACAAATCATGGAACACTACATCAAAAACTAATGATGTAATGTATGGTGATTAACATACCATAATAAAATAAAATTAAAAAAAAACAACAACAGAAAAAATACAGCCTGTTCAAAACCTTAAAAAAGCACACTTTCATTTCAATTTGGCTCTTGTCAAAAGTGTAATCTAATTTCCACAAATACAGCCAGAGAGGTACAATGTAGATAATCACACACTTAATTTAAAAAACCTCCAACATGTGTTGAAGGAATCTTCTGGAACTAAGGACTATTGAGTCCTTATTCAGTTTTTGTCTCTGTTCTAAGAGTACAGGAGTAATAATAATACAGAATCATTGATTAAGATGTAGATAAGAAATTCTACCCAAATTGGACTATTATTTTCCCTTAGGTTGTCTATCATAATGGAAATGATTTTGTTGCTTATTATCATAATACAGATATTATTTCCTCAAACAACATGAAACTTTTTCTAGCACATTTTACTTCTTTCTAAAGACTTGAGCAGAGGGTAAAATTGCAACTACAATAAAGTTCTGCATTTGATTGAACATTTTAAAGTGTGGCCAAGATTAATATCACTATAAATCTCTTGCTAAACATAGACACATTCAATTCTTGAAGCTGGCTTTTTTATATAAATATAAATATTTTTATACCCTAGAGAAAGTTCTGGTTTCTTAAGAGCTGCTGATTTTCTTTTTCCTCCAGGTTAAGTCTGATATCCTCAAAATTTCGGGGAAGGCCTTCGTTGTCATTGCTTCTTTTACTACTTGTCTCCTTTGGGGAACTCTTCCAGGCTCATTCTTTCATTACCAATTGAATATAGCTGACTCCTAATTTTACCTCGCTTGGACCAATTTCTCACTCTGATTACAGTGCCATATGCCCAATAGGCTGCCTTATGGCCTCCCTAGCAGAATATCTCACCACCAACTCTTCACAGCCACTGTGTAGAGTTCCCTCATCACTCATAGACAGCGCCAGTAGAGTGGATCTCACCTTCTAAATCTCCATAGTGAATGTCCTCATGCAAGCTAACATTGTCTCATATCCAAACTACTCCAAACAGACACTGACAAAAGTTAGTGTATCCAGCACATAACTCTTAGAATAGTTTGCTTCATTCTTATTTCTTTATGTTATTGAATTGTTAGCCTATGGTTGTTATAGATAATGTATAACTTCCATGTATTTTATTCATTGTTCTTAATACATAGGTGGTTATCCCATGTATTCCCATTGCACTTGAACTCCCTCTGTGTTCATGCCTCCCAAGTTTATCATAACTGCTGGTTGTGGTAGGTGGAATAATGCCCTTCCCCCAAGATAACCATGGCCTAATTGTCAAAATCTGTGAATGTGTTACTTTACATGTCAAAAGGGATTTTGTAGAAGTAAGTTAAGGATCTTAAGATGGGAAGGCTATCCTCAACTATTCAGCTGGGTTCTGTGTAATCACAAGTGTCCTTACAAGAGGGAGACAAAAGTGTCACAGAGAGATTTGACAATGGAAATGGGGAGTGGGGAAAGAGAGAAAGAAAGATTTGAAGATACTCCACTGTTGGTCTTGCAGATGGAGGAAGGGGCTCTGTGTCAGGAATATAGGCATGCTGTAGAAGCTAGAAAAGGAACAGAACGGGTTCTCCTCCTCTGGAGCCTCTAAAAGAAACAAAGTTTTGTAGACATCTTGATTTCAGCCCCATAAGGACCATTTTGGAATTTTGAGCTCCACAGACTGTAAGATTTAGGTTGTTTTAAGCTGCTAAATTTGTAGTAATCTGATCTGTTATGGCAGCTATAGAAAACTAATACATTTATTCATTGGTTTTCTTCTCTCACTAAACTGTAGGCTCCATGAGGGCAGGCCCTGTGGATCTTGTTTATTATTATATCCACAACCCCTAGAAAGAAGCTAACATGCTAAAGTACAGTATAAATATGATGGATAAATAAATGTTTAATATTCCAAATGTGGATTAAAAATTCCCATGCCTGTTACGTTATTTTTATTATGCCTTCTTGCCCATAAAATTCTAATACTTCTCTCAATGTCTAGGTCAAAAAGTACCTCCTCCAGTGAGTTTTACCAGAGAAGCCATTTTCAAATTCAATTATTTTTCAGCCTTCAAGCTCTTATTTTCATTTGCCCTTATTATCTTTCATTTGTTAATTTACAGAACACATTTCTCCTGGTTGTGTTGTTTCCTGTACTATATTTATGTCTTCATGTAGATTATAATTTTTTTCAAGTTCCATTTTATCTACCTCTTTAAATCACCTTGTATACTTTTAGTTGTAACTCAGCTTCCCAATAAAGTGTTTTGGTTTGTTTTTAAGAAATTATTGAAGAAATGTTGAGTTTCATTTTTACTCTTCTTTCTTCTTTGCTTTGACAGAGTCTGTCCCATTTCTTTCAGTGTGGCTCTTATATCTTGCTTCAGGTTCGTGACATCATCTGGAGCATTTTATTCTGCTTTTGTTCTGTACATTTTAGAGGGTGGATATACAAATTGTCGGGTTTCATTGAAAAATATTTTAACAGCCATGTTAGTGAAGTGACAGATTTTTGGTAAATTTTTTTGTTAAAATATTTGGTGGTTATTAAATATATCAAATTTCCTTTATTAATCCGCTGAAACTAGAATTATTTTAGTGTAACTTTAACAATTACTACAGTTCATAAAGCACTGGGAGGGGAAAGATATCGGATAACTAGCCAAGCATAAAGCACTGACTTGGCTATAAATATCAAAGGTGAATTTGTCATAAATCACCGGATTTAGAACATAAAATATCCTTGTGCATGAAGTATACATAAACTACTACATTCTTGCATTACACATACACCATAGCAGTGCAGTAGCAAACTAAGTTTAGAAAACCTTTTTTCCCCCAGTTATCAAGAACCAAATGTCCACCTTTATTGCTTCAAAAACTCATCAGGAAAGAATAACATCCTAAGTATAGATTCAGCTTTATGATGATCATATGAAGGAAACTATATATATGTTGTCTCCATTACAGGGTGACTTCTGGGAGATGATGTATATAGAAGCCTACATTTATGCTGTACACTGATTATGATATCATCTTTATCCAATAACCTGAGAAATCAACTGCTATTTTTGAACAAAAGATAGAAAAAAACTTGAAATTACTTAGGTTTCAATTAAGAGTTCTATTTTTATTAGAGCCTTGCAATAGGTCCAGGAAGATATTTGTGAATTTATAGAATGGAATTTTGTTATGTATGGACAAACTCCAGTTAAAAAATTAGAAACCATTGTATAAAACCATGAATATAAAACAAAAAGCCAGATAGGATTTGCTGTCAGAGAGAAATTAAATTCTATACCAAAAAATAGAGTGTGAGTTTGCAGCTGTCTATAAATACACTAGTTACCAAATACCAGACAGAATGAACATCTTGTCTAATATTGCCTAACTGCAAAAATGTTTATAAAATGTCCACCAAAAATATCTGGTGCAATTAGTATATTTATTAGAGCTGTAAAGCTGCGAACTTAATGATTAGATGTTCTACAGAAACAAATATGAATCAAACACTTGTTGTTTTCTTTTCTTTTTTAAAAAAAGATTTTGCTTATTGAGAGAGAGAAAGAGCACATACAGAGAGGGAAAAGCTGGTTCCCCACTAAGCAGGGAGCCCAATGCAGGGCTCTATCCCAGGACCATCCAGGGACCCAGAGATCAGCAGACGCTTAACTGACCGAGTCACCGAGGTTGTTGTTTTTTAACCACGTAAATGAACTAAGGCTGATATTTGTGTCATAGGAGAATCTGAAAACTTAGAGCAGGAGATCCAAGTAGGTGTTTGTTCAATTAAAAGGGCATGAGTAGAGTTGAGGGTGGGGGGAGGTGGGACTCTCATTTCACATTAGCATTCCTTTGGGTCTAGCCAGTCAGAAGTACTTTGAGTCAGAGGAAAATGGGAAGAAAAAAAAGCAAAAATTGGGAGATGTATCCACACGGAGGCTCAGAAATGAGTACGTATTCTGTATTATGCACACTTGTATCCATTACTTACTATCTAAAATGATTGAATTGAAAAGAAAATACACACACCTCTTATCTTTTTCCTCCCTTTAAGCTAAACTTTAATGATATGCATTCTCTTTATATGCAATTAAACAAATAAAAGGATAAGACAAAATAAATATGTAGGCTCTCGTTTAAAAATAAGATGGACATGGGGTACCTGTGGCTCAGTCATTAAGCATCTGCCTTTGGCTCAGGTCATGATCCCAGGGTCCTGGAATTGAGCCCTGCTTCTGGCTCCCTGCTCAGCGGGAAGCCTGCTTCTCCCTCTCACACTCCCCCCTGCTTGTGTTCCCTCTCTCGCTATGTCTCTCTCTGTCAAATAAATAAATAAAATCTTTTTAAAAAATAAATAAAAAATAAAAATAAGATGGACATAATTTAGTATGGTACCATTATATTTCATCTCTAATATGGCTTCATGCTTGACCAAGAAAGTTATTACTTTGTTAAGAAAATTATAATGTCTTAAGGAGATCATTTGTGCCTTGGGATCTAGTGCTTAGGATAACCACTCCTTAGATGGAAGATTCTAGAATCAACTTGACTTTCTATCTCATTAATTGCTATTACTAACACAAAGTTGGGAGTACTGGGAGCTATATGTTCTCGATGAAAGATAATCAGATTTATATAACTTTATTACAGTTGTTCTTTAGTGTCATACAATGGTTTTTGGATATGAATCTACATTGCCATAAAGAAAAGATGGAACATGAATTTTTGCCTTCTAGCATTAAAGTGGTCTGGTGATAAAATAAATAGAAGAATAATATTCATATTGTTTCAAGCTATTTATTTAAATGCTTAAATATTCTCACTAAATTTTCCTTAACTTAAAAGAACTGAACATTCAATCTGCTCATAAGTTTAATATAAGTTTGAAAACCATAGGGAAAGTAGACATTTAATTTCTTTTTTGCCATTATTATCTGTCACAAATATCTTCATCTTCATCATCCAATATCAATATATGACTGAATATATTATGGCTGCCTTTGGCTCAGATGATCTATTGCCATTTTAAAAGTAAAGCATTTCATGTAATACTTGCTCAGAAATCTCAGCATCCATACATGCCAGCTGACCCTCTTTTAAAGTGACTATCCCCATAATATTGTGTAAAGGCCAATAAATAAAATCAAAGTTATTCTACCTGTGTTATAACTAAATCTCTATTTTTGGAGTTGGAACAACAAATGTGAGAATGGACTTTACTTATTCACCATTGAGCAGTTAAGGTATTTTTCAATCTCTGTTTTTGATTTTCAATTTTCTTTATATGAGAGTACATATTTCCATCACAGGAAACAAAAAAAGAAAATCTAACAATTGAACAGAAAAAAAATTCTTTAAATTCTAAAAACTTTAATAAGAAATTTCTTGAAGTAAAAGATGTCTTGAAACTAATTACTGAAAGAGTTGACAATATTTCCTAGAAAGACCAACACAATGGTTGCAATAAGCAGCCTCTGAAATGTCTCCCAATGATCCCCATTTTAGTGAATTAGCTTCAGACAGACAGAATGGTGTGCAAAATGCTGACAGAAGGACTAATGCTGAAGATTCACAATTTACTGCATAAAAATGTACTGCTCTGATCTGGCTTTTCTAGAAAATGTTCTTATCCATTCCCATTCTGTAATATAGAACCTCCAAACAGAGGATGATCTCCTTGGGACCTTAATCCAACTATGTTGATAGTTTTGCCTTACACAAGTAACTTTGAGTTTGTTATGCAGTTTTCAAAAGTATGTGGTAAAATATGAAGAAAAGCAAGTGAACGCAAACTTTAAAAATTGAGACGTGACTTTCCAGCAACAGTGGAAAATCTCCCCATTTATGGGGTATTGAGAAGAACTCTCAGGAGGATCTTACCTCACTGGTAAGGAATATTATCACAAACTGAGACTGTTTATTCCCACCCAACAAATTATAATGTTAAGACCTGATAAGATCAAATGGTTTCCAAATAACTTACCAGTGTCCCAACACAAAGCTCAAGGACACTTATAGGTGTACAAAAATATTCAGCATCCAACAAGGTAAAATTCACAAGTTTTGTCATTCAGTTAACAATTACCAGGCATGAAGAGAAGCAGGAAAATACAACCCACAATGAAGAGAGAAGTCAGTCAACTGAAACTGAAGATTGACACAGGTGTTAGAATTAGAAGGTGGGGACATTAAAAGTTATTATAATAATTAGTTAATTAGAAACATGGAAGATTTTTTATAAAGCTTGATATTAAACTTCCAGAGATGGAAACTACAATGTGTGAGATGTAAATACACTGGTTAATATTAAGGTCCAATTAGATATTGCAGAATAAAAAAAAATTAATGAACTTGAAGACAGAAAAAGATTTCCAAAATGAAGCACAGAGAGAAAAGAGAAGTAAGCAAATGAACAGAGCATCAGTGTCAAGCATCCTCATGTATGTGTAACTGGAGCCCCCATAGGAAGGGGGCAAGAAATTTTGAAGAAATGATGGCCAAAACTTTCCAAATTTGATGAAAACTATAAACTTATCCTTGGAGAAGACTAATAAACCCATAATCACAAGAAACATGAAGAAAATTCCACCAAGATACATTAGGAAAGAAATACTGAAAAGTAGTGATAAAGAGAGTATCTTACAAGCAGGCAGAAAAAAAGCTGCATTCCATTTACAGGGACAAAAATAAGAATGAGAGCAGATTTGTTTGATGCAATGAAAGTTAAAAGATACTGAATAAACAACATTAAAGTATTAAAAGAAAAAAAAACTGTCAACCTAGAGTTCTATACCCAGCATAAAATACCTTCAAAAATGAAGGTAAAATAGTGACTTTTCCAGCCATACAAAAACTGAAAGAACTTATCACTGGAAGATTAGAACTGTAGAAATGTTGAAAGAAGTCTTGTGACAGAAATAAGCAAGTATCAGATGGCAATATGGATCAACACAAAGGAACGAAGAGCATTAAAAATGGTAACTGCCCAAGGTTATTTTCTTATTATTTAAAACTCCTTAAAAGTTAATTGATTAGTTAAACAAGTAATAATAGGGGCACCTGGGTGGCTCAGTTGTTAAGCATCTCACTTTGGCTCAGGTCATGATCCCAGGGTCCTAGGATTGAGCTCCACATGGGGCTCCCTGCTCAGCAGGAGGCCTGCTTCTCTTTCTCCCAGTGCCCCTGATTGTGTTTCCTCTCGCTGTCTCTGTGTCAAATAAATAAATAAATAAATAAATAAATAAAATCTTTAAAAAAATAAACAATAATAATGTATGGAGGCAATAACATATGTAAAAGTAAAATGTATAGCACAGAGATCAGAAGAGTTGTGGAGTAAACTATTTTAAACATTTATTTATTTATTTTAGAGAGAGAGAGTGCATGCAGGGGAAGAGAGGGGGAGAGAGAGAATCTCAAGCAGACTTACCACTGAGCACGGAGACTGACTTGATCTCATGAGCATGAGATCATGATCTGAGCCAAAATCAAGAGCTGGATGCTTAACTGACTGAGCCACCCAGGCATACTGGAAGTATACTATTTTAAAGGTCTAGTACTATAAGTGAAATGATGCAGTATGAACTTGAAGGGAGACTGTCAAAAAGTTGAAGAGGCTTACTGTGAATCCTAAAGCAATCGCTAAAATAAAAGACTAGTTACTAATTAGCCAACAAAAGAGTTAAAATAGAGTCTGTGATGGCTAATTTTATGTGTCAATTTAGCTAGGCCATAGTTCCCAGATATTTGGTTAAATATTATTCTATAGATCTTCCTTTACTCGGGACAGGGTTACATCATGAAAAACCCATCATATATTGAAATTATTGTGAGTCAAAATGCATTTACTACACCTAACCCACCAAACATTATAGCTTTGCCTAGTCTACCTTGAATGTGCTCAAAGTACTTACATTAGCCTACATTTGGACAAAGTTATCCAACACAAAGTCTATTTCATAATAAAGTGTTGAATAACCCATGTAATTTATTGAGTACTGTACCGAAAGTGGAAAACAGAATAGTCATATGAGTACAGAATGGTTGTAGGTGTATCAGTTGTTTATTCTTGTGGGTAATCATGTGGCTGACTGGGATATTACATATTAACATCTGTTAATATGTAAAATATATGTATTCTTATATATTACTATGTCTATATATTAAATATAGTTATATATTTATATGTTATTATATTATATATTACATAATATATAATATGTAGTATATGTTATTAATCACATATTAATCTCAAAAGAAATCACAAAGAAAAGAGGAAATACAAAACAAAGAATGGATGGGTAAAACAGAAAACAAAGAGCAAAATGATAAATTAACCATACCACTAATCACAGGAGTTTAAATTCTCCTATTAAAAGACAGAGTAGTTAGATTAAAAAAAGTAAGACTTAATGTTATGCTCCCTAGAAGAAACACACTTTAATAACAAAGACACAAATAGGTTAAAAAATAAAAGCATGAAAAAGACATGAGATGCTAAAACTAATCAAAAGGAGTGACTATATTCATCAGACAAAGTGGGTATCAGAGCAAAGATTGTTAGCCAGGATAAAGAAGGCTGTATCATAAAGAAAAAGGTTTCATTTATGTACTGAATAACAGGGATTAAAAATATAGATGCAAAAGCTAATAGAAATTTAAGGAGAAATAGATAAATTCGCAGTTAGGAGAAATAAATAAATTCACAGTTATAGCAGAAATATCTCTGGAAATTTCCCAAATATATGGACCCAAGATAACACAGTTCCACACTATACAGGCATTGAAGGCAAAAATTAAAATATATATGAAAAGTATTTTGAACTGAATGAAAATAAAAACACACAATATGTTTAAAGGAATATCTTGGGGAAGATTTATCACACAAAATGCCTTAATATTAGAGAAGTAAAAGGTCTCAAAACATTCACTTACATTTCCTTCCACCTTAAGCAACTAGAAAAAGAAAAGTAAATTAAACCCAGTAAGTAGAACAAAGAAATAATAAAAATCATAGCCACAATCACTGGAATAGAGAAGAGAAAAACAATAGAGAAAACCAAAGATACCCAAGGCTGCTTACTTGAGAACATTTATAAAATTGACAAACTTCTAGCCAGGCTGATCAAGCAGAAAAAAAAAGAGAGAGAGCGAGAAGACACAAATTATAAACATCAGGTATGAGAAAAGGATCAACCCTGCAGTTTTTAGAGATAATAACAGGATAACAAGGGAATAACACAAAAAAATTCTATCCCAACAAATTCAATAACAGATGAAATGGACAAATTCCTTGAGAGACATAAACTACTAAGTTTACTGAAGAAGAAATGCATACACTGAATGACCTAAGAAATCCCTAGGAAGAGGTTTATGAAAAGACATGTTCAAACCTTTTACAATGAAAATAGCACTTTGAGAATCTGCCAGAAAGTGATGCTGTTGCAGGGTTGGGTGTGGGTGGCTGGGTGTGAGTTGGGGGTAGGAATGCAGTAAGGATACTGCAGTTAGGGATTCAAGCACTTGAGCCTGAAGGCTGGGAGGGAGGAGTCCAACATGGGTGAATGGGAACACCTCCAAATCAGATAGAACATAATATAGGAGCAGTCTTTTTCAAGGAAGAACTGGTGAGTAAGAGTTTGAGAGAACATAAAGCAACTTAACCACAAGACAAGCTCATATCAACAGAAACTCTTTTCTGTAACATGTTCCATGAAAAGTTCAAATGGAGAAATAAATCCACAAGTCCGGAATATTTACAATAATAGAACTAATATTTTTGAGTGATTATTCTTTTATATTTTTGAGAAAAAGAGAGAGCGGGCACAAGTGGGGGGGGAAGGGGCAGAGAGAGAGGGAGAATCTTAAGCAAGCTCCACTTCCAGCGTGGAGCCCAATGTAGGGCTCCATCTCACAATCCTGAGAACGTGACCTGAGCCAAAACCAAGAGGCAGATGTTTAACTGACTGAGCCACCCAGGCACCCCTTGAGGCTTGTTCTTTACCAGGTCCCATGTTATGTGCTATACAGGCCTGAGATTTGATTATTCCTTCTATCTGGAGATAAGAAAAGGGAAGTTAAGAGTGTTGATTTTCCTAAATCAGGAAGAGCCTGGATTCTAACCAGTCAGAAAATGATGAAGGTGATGATGGTAATGGTAACAAAAAAATTAACTTTGTGCCAGCAGTTTGTGTTCATTATCATATTTAATGTTCACACAGCCTTATGAGATAAGGTACTATTTTTATCTTCATTTTACAGCTAAGGAAACTGAAATACAGTGTTTAAGAAATTTTCTCACATCACAAATATTTGTCTACTATTTTCAGTCTAGGAAGACTTGAGGAAAGATGATCCATTTCAACCAGCATTTTGTACTATCTTGAGGGACAGAGTATTTTTATTGTCAAGAGTGATTTAAAATTTTTACATTTTTGTAGAAATTTTATACAATTTATTTTAAAATAAATTTCCCAGACATAAAAATCAACATGGTGCAATTAAACATCAAATCTATTATTCATTTACACAATCATAGACTGAGGATTTCCACCGGAATCATGTGAGAAAGACATAGTACCACATGGGCAGAAGGGCAATCTCGTTATTTGGAATGACTTTTTTTTTTTATAAGAACAAAATAGAAGAGAAAAAAACAGTATCATTGGGAACATACAATATGGAAGGTACTTCACGAATGTCGTTAAGTCCAGTAATAAACTTTCAAGTGGAGTTATTATCCCAATTTGACAAATGAAGAAAGAAAATGAAGTTCAGGCAGATGAACTTTCTTTCTGAAGATCACACAAGTAGTAGGTAGAATCAGGATTTGTATTCGGGTTGGTCTGACACTGTCCTTAGTTTTGCCCTCTACCCCCGTGCTTTCCAAAAGAAGGTTTTGTTCCATAATGTAGGTTTTTCTTCAAAAGGAATAATCCATTCAGGCTAGTTTAAAACGAAGTGATGGATTGTTTTAAAAGCAAAGAAAGAAGTGTACTATGGTCACTGAGGACTTTATAATTCTTAATCAATCATGAAGAAAAGCATTATTAAGATTCTATGAACACTGGGACTTTGTCCCAGAAAACCCTGAGAAATTGATTTAAACCAATTGAACCTAAACTTTACAAATCAAAGAAAGAAGCATGAGTATAGTACCCTTAATGTTTTATACATTTTCTCTATATCTCAGGTTGTTTGAGTTATTTATTTATTCTTGACTAAATGAAATATATTTATATAACATGAAAAGAAAAAAGTAATAAATAGCACTTTATTGGGGCGCCTGGGTGGCTCAGTTTTTAAGGGTCTGCCATCAGCTCAGGTCGTGATGCTGGGGTCCTGGGATGGAGCCCTGGGTCAGGCTCCCTACTCTGCGGGAAGCCTGCTTTTCCCTCTCCCACTCCCTGGCTTGTGTTCCCTCTCTCTCTGTCAAATAAATAAATAAAATCTTTAAAAATTTTTTTTAAAAAATAGCACTTTATTAATTGCTGAAGGAATATCCTAAGTCATGTGGGTATGGCTGTGGGATCAGAATTGTGCATGGTTTTTATCCTTAGTTTTGCCATCCTTGGACACACAACCAAGCTGCTAAAATTCTGAAAAAGCACCCGGTCACCAAGTAGCAGCAAACTGGAAAAACAGGAGTCTGGGAAAAAGTTGTAAGTCCCACACAGACTTGTCAAAGTCTCAGTGGTGGAAATAATTCCATGGTCATCTGGCAGAAAGCCAAGGGCTATTAAGCTTGGATCAAGATAAGAAAATGGAATGCCTTCAGATTTCAGTGTTTTAGAGACAAAATTTACAACACTTCAATTGTTCATTTCTACGTGTCCCACAAAACTTTACCTAAGCAGGAAATTCCATCTATTTAGTTTCACATTCATTGTAAAAGTAGCCAGGTTTATTATTCACCTCTTTTAGTTAAAATAGCGTAAATACATCTATTTAATTAGTAATTCAGTGGTTTCTTATGAAGGCATTTTATACACATTTCTAATAAGGATAACTTAGAGCATAGGCTCAGGATGATAAAAAAAAAATACAAGAAATAAGGAAGGAGCCTTACTTATTTTCTGCTTTTGGTCCACATGTCAAATTGTTTTTCTCTTCTGTCAGCTAAAAGTACAATACAGAATAAAGGGGGAAAATTATAAAATGTTCATTAGCAAGAATACTTTGGAGGATATTAAAAATTAATTACTAATTGAAGAAAAACAAATGTTAATTACAGTAAATAGTTTTACTTTTTACTATCTTAAGCATGCAAACTAAACATATTCCAAAAAATATTCTGATATGTTTAAAAAATGCATACATCTGTATGCTTGTACTCAGTTTTTAAGATAATGCTTTAAGATGATATTCTAGGATCAGCATACATAAGCATTAATGTTATCTGTAATGGATACTTAAATTGTTTTTCCTCAGAGAATTCTTCAAAGAAACTTTAATAGATGTATCTTTACTTTTTTCACATTTTATTTCAAAAAATCTTCACTGAGTGTTATACTTTCTTGGTGACTTCCAACACTTTATTTTTCTCAAGTGATTCTATAACTTTAGGAAGGACACAATCCAATCTCTTATAAAATGGCCTTTGTTATAAAAAATGTCCTCATTTCCTTCTGCGGAAAAGATACACTAAAAATAAACCGAGCTTTCTTGCCATTCTCTTTACCGTCTCTCTTCCTTTCTCCTGGTGATTGGTAGCCATAGAGGCAGGTTCTTTTCACTCTCTTTGAAAATTGTTTTCATCCTTTACAGTGCTGGATCTCGAGCTGACGCTTTTTCCAATTTAAATATTAAATATCTGATTTTCAATTTTCAGAATTTTTTTTTGCAAGCCCAGCCACTTCACTGTATTTGTCAGTCAGAGATTTAAAAATAAAACAATGAAAATCAACTCAGTTTTACATTCTTAGCAATAAATTGTAGCAGTTACTATTGAATGTGGCAAGTGAGCTAGTTCACTCAGCGCCCATTAAACCTCCCTTCTCCCCGCCTTCCTCTACAGTAGAAGCTGGAAAATGTAATCCTGAAACGCCAGCCTCCTTTGGAGGCACCAGGTATACAAAGTGAATAAAGAAATGGTATCGTTGAGAGGCACTTGGAGATTGGCCACTAAAGGCAGTGTTGGTGAGTGCCATGATGGGGACGTGTGAGCACAGAGAGCCCCCGGAGCACACAGGAGTATTTACCATGTACCACACATTTCACATCCACAATCTCTAGAGGTAAAGTTGATATAAACACAAGAATTTTCTGCCATGGGCCAAATGCAAAGCATGTCAGGACAGCCTGGGTTTTTGCCCTGAGGTGAAAGTAGAGAAACTTTTTCCATTTTCTATGTTAATCCTTTTATGGAGGGGGCGTGGGTTAGTTCTAAGATGGCACTGGAACTCATTACAAAACAAGAAACCAAATTCATCATCTTTCCTCCATATTCAGCACTTTATTTCCCTTTTTAAAACTTTCTGCCAACAGACCCTTGGAGTCGTGCTGAGTTTACTTCTTTCCCAATGTCTAGGCTGTCACCCGGTCCTGCCGGCTCTTTCTTGCTACCATACTGTATTTTTCTCTTCTAATTTCTTTCTTTTTCCTACTGAAGTTGCATTAGCCAAGGATCTTATCACCTCCTCCACAACTGTTAGTAGTAATTTCTTGTCCGATCTCTTGGATTCTAGTCTCTCTTTCTAGCTCCACCTCTATCCTATGTCATGATTGCTTTTTCTAAGGATCTTCTTGAATACCTTAAATGCTGTATATGGCCTGTGGATTAGTGTCCCCTCTTCATCATTCCTCCCAGTTTGCCCTAGAAATCTACAGTGCCTCCCACTGTGGGCTTGGCCATGTAACTTGTTTTAGCCATGGAATGGGACAGAAGTGAGAGTGTGCCGGCCAGTTCCCAGCCAAAGCCAAGGAGGCATCACACATGTCCCCCTGACATCTTGTGTGCCTGTGATCTGTCATGAGAAATGCATGCCCAGGTAACCACAGGTGGAGCACACCTGATCCTGAACTGGAAGCCCGGAGTCTAGCCTGACCCAGCCAACCCCAATCGAGGTCAGGGAAACAGTTGATCAGCAGCCTTGTGAACATGAAAGTCAAGGTTTGCTTTTGCAAGGCCCTGAGATTTCGAGGTTGTTCACTACAGAAAAATTGGTTCATATATAGCTTGCAGACTAATTATAAACTCTTGGACTTGTCCTTCAAGGTCAAGAAGACTTTGCTTCATCACCTTTCCTGGTCTAACCTCGCTACTGCATGAGCTGCCGGCTTGCTCACACTATCACAAGTGTGCGTTTGCGTTCTACTTTGGGGCCCAGTTCTTTGTCACATCATATTTCTTTCAAAGCTGGACTCTCATACTTCCTCCTCAAAGTCTTCTCACTGACCAGATACTGATGCTCTGAGCTTCAGGCTATGCTTTCTTTCTACTGTCCAAGTCTGTACAAGTTATGCTACATTTCTATTAGCCTCTTCTATTGCCATGAAACTTTGTATGTTAAAAAGTGAAAGTGTGAGAAGGAAGAGCTACTCTGCTGTGGTGATAAGCATGAGCATGGCTTGTTGCAGCGTTTACCAGCTATGGGATCCTTTAGCGAGTTGTTCTTTTTGAGTCTTTATTCATTGCCTTTAAATAAAAAACCCCTACTTTAAAATAGGGTTGTAAAGAATAAATGTGATAATTTATTTCAAATTTTAAGCACCAAATCCATCATGTATGAGTAATAGTAGAAACTACTAGTAGATCTTATTATTTTTGTGATTACTTTGAAAGTCCTTAAGGTAAAAAACTATATTTATAACTTAAGATCTCCACCACTTACTATATAGTGAGTGAATTTTCCCTACCCTACTATATTTCTGTTATTTAAAAACAGCTAATGCAATAGCATGAAATAGGCATCAAAAATGTTTTTGGTGATGATAATTGTGCCCATCCTTAAGTATATCCATCAAGACATGATGGTAGCTTAGGCTATGGTAGTAACTGTAGCAATTAGTTAAAAGTGGCCAGATTGGATGGATTGGGGGCAGTAAAGAAACAATCCAGCCTTCCAGACCTTCATCCTTTGCAACTATATGAAATGATGGTACCATTTACTGGGAAAGAAAATAACAGGGGGAAAGCAATTTGGGGAGGGTTAAGATCAAAATATCTATTTTGACAGCATGAAATGTCCATAAGAAATACAAATAGAGTGTCAAATGTTTGCTGTCAAATATAAATATGGAATTTGGGGGCTGAAAGTGATTATATAGAAAGGGATGTATGTAGAGGTGGATTGAGATGAAAGACAGATGCAGGGTGGGGATGATTAGGTGGTAGTAAAGAGGATAAATTTACTGCTAAAAGAGAGAGAGGGATAATGGCACAAGCAAAGTCCTTGTGTAGATTATGCCTTGTGTGCATAAGTGGAGGGGTTACACTAGAGAAGGTCAGGACCAGTAAACCCATTGAAATCAGAAGGAAGGCAGATGCAGAAACAATGGCAAATTTGGTGTTACTTAGACCTCTTCTAATTACCTATATTTTCTCAGTTAAAAAAAGAAGCTAGTGAGTCTGGAAGAAAGGATGATGAGTATACAGAAAGAGAGAAGGTATTAAGAAAGAGGCATTTAACAGATGGGAGAGTCAATTGATTAGGGAACAGTAGTTAAGAGTGCAGAGAAGTACTCAGAACTCACTTGAGCTCTGGAGTCACGGATTAAAACGAAACCAGACAGCAGAGTTGTGTATTTTTCTCTAGCAACATTTTGGAAGAAGGAAGGGGCACCATGTTGAAAGTAGTTTGAGGGTGATTGTAGAGCTGGCCTGTGAAATTACCAGTAGGCATGAAAACATCAAGGGACCTAAAGGTTGTCTTATCAGGTGGGTTGTCTGGGATGTGGAAGTTGTCCTGCATGATGACCCCAGTAGTAATGGAGAAAATAAACAGAGCCAGGTGGTAAAAGACTCAGTGTAAGAAGTTTGCTCCATATCTTTTCTTTTTTCCAGCATTGTTCCGTAGGACTACTTGCTGCTTTTATGTGGATTGCCACCATAATAACATGTAGTTCTTCAAAAATAAAGTAAGGCTGCTGAGTAAGTTAAAATTTGGTCCTTGCAACCTAATCAATATATGGGCTAATGTCTGCTGTTTCCCATCCTCCACTCTTCACATTTGGCTTTGGCAAGGAATGGTTTTGGGATTCTCCACGTTTATGCTCTCAAGTACCTTCTAAATACCTGAGTACATTATGAATGTAGTAAAGTACATTATGATACCTGAGATTATCATTGAAGCAAGGCATTTCTCTGATTTTGATTTTTTTTAATGCATGTTTAACATCAGTGTCAAGCAAATTAACTGTAAAACCATTTAATGGAAAGACACTAACTTACATACCATCAAAGTTACATCTGTTTTATTTTGACAGCTTACAGCGTCAAAAGGAGTTTATACTCAAAAAGCAAAAAGAAAAGTAAGTATTTTATGGAAATTACTTTGTCATGTACAATCCTTAGTACTAGCTTTTCATACATGTGTTGGATCTCCCACCCCAAATAGGACTTGGATTCCAGGATGACATGATTGCATATTGTACCTCTTTAACCTCAAAGATCTAGCATGAACTTTTAAAAGAACGATTATTTAAAAAAATACACTTACAGGAAATTTGCAAAAACTGTAGTACAAAAATGCAAAAATATCAGCAGTACAACGAACTCCCATACACCTTTTACTCAAATTCAATTTGTACCCAAAATATTGTTAACAACTTACCCCTTTTGCTGTATCGTGTGTATTTTATCTTCTGACTCAATTGAAAATAAGCTGCATATACCTCACCCTTCAAGACTTCAATGCATATTTCCTAAGAACGTAGAGATTCTATTACCTAACCACAGTAGGATGATCAATTTGATAAGATACTTCTGTATATTCTACTGTTTGTATTTCAATTTTGCCAATTGACCCAACAATCTGCTTACTGGTATATTTTTCCCTCCTTACACAGTCCACTTTAGGATCAGTTTCATTTAGTTATTATGTTTTTTCAGTTCCCTTTCATCTGGAACATTTCCTCTGTGTCTCTTTTTTTCTTCAACATTAACATTTTTGAAGAATAAACTTGCTTTACTTTTAAATAGACAATTCCTTATTTTGACTTTGTCTATGTTTTCTTACGATCACGGCTGGAATGATGCATAAGTGATGTGGTGCCTGCCTCAGCATTATCACATCTGGAGGCACACAATGTCCATCTGCCTCTCATTGGTGATGTTAATTTTGATCATTATGCCAATATGTTGTCCAATCTCTGCACCATATTACTACCAATCAGCAATCTGTGGGGAGATTCTTTATGACTATGTAAACATTCTGCTCTTCATATGAATTTCCTCTTACATTGATCATCCATTTTTAATTCTTGCTTGATCTCATTTTTAAGATGATGGATACAAAATCATGATTTTTAAAGTTTACCTCTCCTTCCACATTTAGCTTTTGACTCTCCCTTCTATCATTATTTGCCTATCTATCTATCATCTATCTATCTATCTATCTATCTATCTATCTATCTATCTATCTATCTATCTATATCTATCTATCTATCATCTATCATCTATCTATCTGATCTATCATCTGTCTATTCATCAATAATCTTTTTGTTATTGGTATGAACTGATAGATTCTTCTTTCTCGTTTAATATCTTTACTGCTCTTAATTATTTTGGTGCTCAAATTTTTCTGTATTTGGGCAGTGGGAGCCCCCTCGACTTGGCTCCTATGTCTTTGTCATATTCCCCTATCATTTTTTAAGTAGTTCTTTACTTTCTGACATCAGAAGTTTATGCCCTGCCTTGGGACTACCCATTGATCTGTAGAGCCTATCCCCTTTAGTGGGAATGGTATTAGAGACCACAGTCTGCATGCTTAATGTAACACACGCCTTGTATATATAAAACATCATTTTTTAATGATAATGATATTAATTACAGTTCATGATATTTAGACTTAATTACTTGCTTGCATATCAATGAGTTTATTTGAAGATATTCTGCATATACTTTTTTTTGGTAAGAGATTGGATACCAATTTTCATATGGTCCAAGTTTAAAAATGTGTTTAAAAGAGCTATGACTCCTATGAATCTATTTTGTCCCAAATCATAACCACAAGCTGCCTCGGTGATAATCTCTTCACAAACGAGTCTTTTGTGGTCAAGCTTTGCTGTCTGCTGTGAGATTTCTTTCAAAGTGAACTCTTTGCTTGGTTTGGCTGGTGTGGACACTAAAGCCTGAAGGAGAGGAAAATGGGCTAATTTTTTAAGCTTATTCTCACTTAAAAGGAATGAGTCATCCTGGATCTGAATTACACAGGGCCATAGAAAACATACAGCCTCTCCTTCTCTTTGCTGCACTGAAACAGCCATCTTAGGAAACTTTCTTCCCTTATTTCTTGGCAAAATCACAAGGCACTAGAAGTCTGGCTGGAATAAGATCTTGTGGGTAGACATTCAGAGTCAAGTTCCAATGCAGGTACAGCCTTCCTTTCTCTAGCAACTAGGGGAAAGAGGACTGGAGCACGCTTTCTACAACCATGTATGAATAACATCACACATTGAATACAGATTGCTTTGTACAGATTCTGCTTTTGATTAGAAGTTTGTTTATTTTCATTTTCAAACCACTTTTCTCAGTGGTGTTATAATATTGTGAGAACAAGGGGGAAAGTTCTTGGTGTTATTACTGTTCAATAAACAGTTTGCCTCAGCTTTTATAGAAACTTTCCTTTCTCTTTATTAATTAAAATTGTTGTGTCTCCATTTTCATTAAGATTTTCAAAGCAATGATTAAGTCAAAGTATTAAGAGTTTGATGAAAGTCACTTGTATCATATAATTCTGGAAGTGGAAAGTTTTTTTTTTAAATATTACTTTAATAAGCACCTCTCTGTGACTTGTATGTTCTGGGGACAACCTGACATACTCACTGTTTGTTTGTTTTTTTTGCATAATTAACAACTGCTTTAGCAACTACTTTTTATTTTATAGCATCCAAATGGTTAACCTGTAAGAGAAAATTTAACACTTGAATGCTCATAATATAACTTTTTAGTGAAGTTTGTTGGGGTTATAAAATCACTACAGCCCAAGAAAGACTAAACCTAGAGGATACAATAATAAAATGTATTATAAGGATATAATGTATATAATAATAAAATGATTGGGAGAACACACAGTTTTCTTTAGATTTACTATTGCTTATATTTTAAACGCTTGGTAGAAAAATTCAAATCTTAAAATAGTAAAATTAGAATAACACTTAAAGGTCATCCAGCCCCAAACTCTAATTATTGTCCGATTAGTCTCTTGAATTTTGTAGACATTGATCATGTAACCTCTGCTTAAACTCCTTCCACAATGTTGACGAACATACCTATTTAGGGAGCAGCCACTTCTAGACACAAATAATTACTAGGAATTCTTACCTGAACTGATGAATCAAAATCATCCTCCCTATTCATAGCATCCACTTATAGTTTCTAAGACACTTATCTTTCTAACCGATCTGTGTCCTACCAGAGGAGGATCTTAAACTATTTAATGCTACTTAGTAATAAGAATGGGACTATTACTTATTCTTCCCACTCTATGTACATTACTGTAAACAAAGACTGTTCTACTGATATATACCAGTCCTAAAGCCTTTCATGTATTTCAGTTAAATAAAAATGTTGCTTTTCTATCATTTTTCAGCTGGCTATTTGGACCAAGTATAAGATTTTGCATTATAAATATTTAAATGTCTTCTTCTTGGATTTGTTGTATCACTCTAGCTGCTTGAAATATGTATATACTCACATTTGTTCATTCGATGTATTAAGAAATCCATCGTTTACAACAGTTAGCAAATTTCTCATACTTAAAATATTTTCAGTTGGTTTCCATGACACACATTCCTGGTTTTACTCTTTACTCTTTTACTTCTCTTCCTTAGTCATCCTGTAAATTTATTATTCTCTATCATTCCTCAAGGTCCCATGATAAGACTTCTTCCATTTCAACATACACACTCCTTCTAGGTGGTCCTATTCATTCCTTTAACAAGGGTTCTCAATCTAGAATCCAAAGAAGGGCTTTAGGGGGTCATAAGCATTGTTATGCATATATTTGTTTTGCACCATAGCGTTCATCAGGTTCTTAAAGGCAAGGATGGCAAAATATAATAATAATAGTAATAATAATAATAATAATAAAATTGATCTATATACTGTTGTTTCTCATATCATTATCTTTTTTTTATTCAAGTATAGTTAATATCCAGTGTTATATTAGTTTCAGGTGTACCATATAGTGATTCAACTATTCTATACATTTCTCAGGGCTCAAGATAAGTGTCTTCTTAATCCCCTTCATCTATTTCCCTCATCCCCTCCTCCACTTCCCGTCTGGCAACCACCAGTTTGTTCTCCGTATTTAAGAGTGTTTTTTCGTTTGTCCTTTTTTTTTCTGTTTGTTCATTTGTTTTGTTTCTTAAATTCCACATATGAGTGGAACCATATGGTATTTGTCTCTCTGTGTCTGACTTATTTCACTTAGCATAATACACTGTTGGTCCATTCTTGTCACCAATGGCAAGATCTCATTCTTTTTTATGGCTGAATAATAGTCCAATATGTGTGTGTGTGGGGGGGGGGATATAGGATAAATATATATATCACATCCTTTTTATCCATTCATCTCTCGGTGGACACTTAGGTTACTTCCATATCTTGGCCACTGTGAATAATGCTGCGATAAACACATCAGTATCTTTATGGTAATCTCTCTTCTTCTCACCATCTACTACACCGAATCTTCACCTACCCTTCAAATTCCAAGTGTACATTTCATCTTGTGTCCTAACTCAGTGAATGTCACAGGGGCCCAGGTAGTTTAATATTACCCCTCCCCTTCACCCCATGCAACCCAGGCAATAGATCCCACATTTCTATCGATGCTACCATGTCACCATGTCATGATTCCTCTACTCCTCTACTTCCCCAGGAGAGCCACCAATATCTCCTGTTCCTGTAACAGCTTTCTAAGTGGGCTCCCTGATTCCAGATGTACATCTCCAATCTGTTCTTCAGCCCAAGGAAACTTCCTAAAAACACACTGAGTACGTTACACTCTAGTGTTAAAAACCTACATTTGCTTCCATAATTCCAAGGATAATACAGACTCTACCTTTGTAACAAGGCTATTCTTTGTGGCTCATCATGTTATATTCCCTCATTCTCAGGCTGTGTTCTAATCATACTACATTTCTAGGTATTCTAAGATGTCATGATCCTGCCTTTATAACTTAGTAGGTATTGCTCTTTCTATCTTCAAATTTGTCTTTTTCTCCACTGATTCCTTTTACTTACTTTCATGACTCAGGCAGAACATCACTTCCACTAAATTAGGTCATATGCCTGATGGGTATGGATTAGGTGAGATTCCACTACTATGTAACCCCATAGCTCTCTGTACTTTCTCTGACATAGCACTGTCTAGAAGCTTCATTTTCAATCCACATTCTCATAATTTTCCAGAATATTCCTCACCCCAAACATCCTCAAAAAGTATACAGTTAAGTAAAATCAGTCCTTACTGTGCAGATACAGCTTCCAGGCAGCCTCATAGGCACCACCTTCAGCCAGATTGCCAACATTAAACTCATGCTGGGGCACCTGGGTGGCTGGTTGATTGAGTGAATGCCTTTGGTTCAGGTCACGATCTCGGCGTCCTGGGATCGAGTCCCACACTGGGCTCCTTGCTCAGCGGGGAGTCTGCTTCTCCCTCTGCCTGCTGCTCCCCCTGCTTGTGCTCTCTCTCTCTCTCTCTCAAATAAATAAAACCTTTAAAAAAATAAAGAAACTCATCCTATAGAAAACTTTTGGAATTTCCTCTGACAATTCTTGTGTTTTCCTTAAATGTATTTATCTGTTCCTTCTCTCATGCTACAAATGTTCCAATGGCAAGGACTAACCCCCCCCACCTACTGTTTTATCCTTGATATAAGTCTAGCACAGTATAGTACTCAATAAAGTATTATATGATTCATAAATTTTCCAAGTGTATCTATGACTTCTATGACTCCAAACAAAGCTGGGCTGAAGATAAGAGTTTATAGTGAATAAATAGAGATCTCCCCCTAGTTAATACCCATTCACCAACACCCCTTGGATAATGCAATTCCACAAGCTACAAATATTAATTGTAGAGATTTTTTTTCCACTGTGACCACATGTCCATTATTAGAAATTTTGTCAAATGCCCTGATGAAACCCATATGTATCAGCCTACGGCTGATATTGCTCCTAAGCCTCCAAAAAATCAATAGGATGTTAAAAGCTCAGAGCCTAAAATAGAACATCATCCATATCCTGAGGAACTCACAGTATATTTAGGGAAACATGTATGTAAGCAAATACTTCACAACATCGCATGGGCCATAATAGAGCTATGAGAAAAATAATTTTCAAGAACAAAAAAAGCAGTTCGCCCACCATGACTTATTTATTCTTTGTGTGTACCTAGTCTCGTTTCTGGAGATTACGAATTTCCTTTCCACAAGCTTATATCTGAAATAATTAACCACTTGCTCCAGAGACTTGCCTTCATTCTACAACTACATAACAAGTTTGAGAAATAAAGAATAAGAGGAAAAAGATGACACTTCTGTGGTTTGTCGAAGGCACCTTCTGAAACTTTTTAAAACCAGGATAATATTTATTCTTCTCTACTATCTCCTTAATGATTATTGATGGTAGCCAAGGGCTGTCTGCGACAAGTTCTCTCGGTGTCTTGGAACAGTTCATCTGGTTCCAGAAAAGCAGATTCATTTTGAGAAGCTGGATGCTCTCTTACAATCTGTTCACTTATCTTTCAGTTTCAATTTCCCTGGACCCAATATATTTTCCACCCTTTCCAAGCTGAAAATCATTCTCTTTGACAGGGAGGTCAGAAATAAAATAGGGGATTCCTATATCCTTTCTCTCTTCTGCTAACTTTATACCATCTGCCCATAATCAATAGGATTATTTCTTAGCTTTTTTTTTTCCTTGCTCAGGATGGAACTAACACATGTTTTCATCCTCAGCTTCTTCTGAACTTCAGTCTTCCGTGACACAGTACTAATCCTTTGGTTAGATACTCACTATTCACATATTTCTTTGTCCTCAGTTGTCACTTATTCCTAAGTGGATAAAAACTTCTCAGATGATATAACATTAGTTATATGTTCATTTGTAGATACTAGGAAGTCAGTTGGCGGTCATATTGCACCCTATTTTACAGATATCTGTATGGCTAAATGAATTTCCATGCTAATTAAATGGACAGAAGCTGCTACTCAAACTTTTCCTCTGGTTCCATTCCTCTTTCCAGAAGTCTCTTTCTCATACCTTTTCATTGACAACAGAGTTACTTTTCCCAAAGAAAACACTGCAACCAGCTTGTCTATCCTTCAAGATATTTTCTATACATATACAAGCAAATACATATGTACATAAATATAGATTATTTTTACACAAATGGTAGTAAATTAGTCTGCTCAGGTTGCCATAATAAAACTCCACAGACAGGGTGGCTTAAGCAACAGACATGTAAACATCAGTTCTAGAAGCTAGAAGTCTAAGATCAGAATGTTGGCAGATTTGTTTCTTCTGAATCCTCTTTCCTTGGTTTGCAAGTGGTTGCCTTCTCACTGTGTCCTCACATGGTTACCCCTAAGTCTATGTGTTTTGTCTATGCCTTAAATTTTTCTTATAAGGATAGCAGCCATATTGGATTAGGGCCCCCCATAGGATGTCATTTTACTTTAATTACCTTTTTAAAGGCCTTATCTCCAAATATAGTCACATTCTGAGGTACAGGAGTTTAGAACTTCAACACATGAATTTGGGGGGATCACAGTTCACCCCTAAACAGGTAGTTTTCCCAAAACACAAATCTCATCTTCTTTATTCTTTTAAAAACATATCTGAGACATCTTTGATCTCAAGATACATGAAGTTCTAATTCTTTTTGATAACAGAATAATCTTAACCATTCCTTTAGTGATGAAAATAAGTTTCTTTCCAAATTTTTGCAATATCAAAAGGTAATTCAATGAGTAATTAAGCATAAATTATTTAAAACATGTATGGATACATATGTAGTATAAATTCCCGATAGCAGAGCAAAGGATAATCATCATTTTTGAAGCTGTTTTCCAACTTGTACTAAATTGCCTTCCATATCGTTGTACCAACTTATACTTCTAGCAAGAAATATGAAAGTGCCTCTGTGTTATCAAATTTTATAATATTTACCAATATGTATAAGTGAAAACTCTATCTTGCAAAATTATAATTTTATATTTTCTTTATTATAAATGAGATGGAGTGTCTTTTGATATGTTTAGGAGTCAAATATTTGTATTTCATTTTCAGTAATCTGCTTTTTCATGTGCTTTGCAAATTTGCAGCTGTTTTGGAATATTATTAATTGGTAGAAATGTTTCTACATTAAGAAAACTAATAATTTGCGGTGTAAGTTGAAATTTTTTCCCATTTGTCACTTGCCTTTTGATTTTGTTTATTTTTTCTTCAAGCAGAAATACTATATTTTATATAGTTGAATTTACCAACATGTTATTTCAAGGCTTCTAGAATTGTGTGCAATGGTTAAGAGGCCTTCACCATTCTGAGGTTATAAAAGAATTCTATGTGCTTGAGTTTTTTCCCACTACTACTTTATGATTAATTTTCATTTATAATTCTTTGATTTATCTGGAATTTATTGTGTGTGAGGCAGAAATCCAAATTTATATACTTTTTCTTCAAAATGGCTTACTTTTGACTCAGTTTAATTTACTTAGTAACTCATATTTTTTACTTAAATTGAAGTGCTCTCTTTATCAAATGAAAAGAATGCCTTTGGATTTAGATGGATTTTCTATCCTTTTTTATCTAGTTATAAGCACATACCACTCTGTTTTCATATAGTTCGCTTTACAATGTGGTTTAAAAAATTACAAAGGCAGTTCAACTTATTATGTTTTTTCCTAGAATTTTTGTGTATATTTGGCCAACCAATTGATAAGATTAATATTGGGAGTTTTGACTTCATTATGTTGTTGTTTTTTCCATTCAAGAATATGGCAAAACTTTCCATTTGTTTAAATGAAAATCTTCTTTTTGTGTCATTCAGTATTTGAAAGTTTTCTTCTTATAGATGGTGCCCGTTACTTGTTATGCTTGTCTTTAGTACTTCAGCTATTTTGTTGCTACTATCAAAGTTTTTTTTTCTCCCATTATGTCTTATAACTGGTTTTTACCTGTGTATACTAGACTTTAAAGCAGTACTCCATGTATTTTATTATGGTTTTTAAAGCACTGTGGTATTTTTTGTACTATATGTGTGTTTATACGTACATATATTCACATATAGATAGATTCCATCTCACTTTTTTTGCTATAGCACTTAGCATAATGCTGTGTCAGTGCATTGATTTATAACTGATATTTATAATCCTACCTAGTTATGCTTCAGAATTAAAAATAATGGCTGTATCATAAAAATACCTGATACTTTTTACAAAGCATCTACTATTTAAATTCCATTTCTCACTGTTATTATTTTTTTAAAGCATATCATTGATGTACTATTATTGCTAGTTTTCTTTGGAGTAAAATCATAAGTAAATATGAAAGTAAAGTGTGTAATCTTAAAAATGACTTAAGATGATTGAGTCCTTTGATATTTTTGCCCAAAACAACAAAACAGAATGCCAGCACAAGAAATTGTCCAGTTTCCTTGTGAAAAGTGTCCGGAACAAACTAATTTCACATAGTATTTGCATAAAAATACAAATAATTATATTAGTAAATGCTCCTAATCTGTTCTTTGCTTGAGAATGGTAACGTCATAAAAAGAGAATTTGTTCCTAGAGCTTTTTCATTGACTAGAATATTCTCCGTGTGGACATGCATGTATGGTTTCTCTTTCTGGGACTTGTAATCATGATTATGATGGATTATAAGAATAAACATATTGCATAAATTAGCTCTTTTCCTCTGAGGATATCATAAAGTATATGAGACTGACTAATCTTAGTAGAAATTTTGGTTGCAAATAACCAAATAACTTTATCACGGTAATGGCCCTAACAACTCATTTAGATATTGTCTCTGTGAATCTTTTTTATATTATTATTCCTTTACACTTATTATCAATGTGATGTAATTCACATTTCTTTGTTCATTGATTTCTTGTACTGGTTAGTCTTTTCTGACCAACTTGGTTATAAACTCACTGGTAATAGGGACTATTTATCATATATCTATTTTTTTGCTCACTGCTACCTTCCTCATTTACAGCTCTTAGTGCCCAGAAGAGCTCTGAGCACAGACGAACAAAAAATTAATATACGTTTTAAAACTTTAGCTTTAATTGAAATAATTAAATTGTTAATTAATTGATTAAAAGAGATCATCACCTGGGCCACTTTAGTAATTTGGGGGAAGGTAAAAAAAGGTGGATTTTACACTCATAAGTTGCTGAGGCTTATACACGTTTTCCTCCTTATTATTTCCACCTTCATAAAAAGTATGGCATCTACACTTAAGGTATTACTAATTATGGGGAAACAAAATCTCCAGAGACTCGCAACATTTGCTGCTGGTGTTATTCACTAAGACCACACAATAAATTAGAATTTCCACCTTAACGGAATAATCTGGCTTCTGGCTGTGAGAGAATGGCTTGCTTTAAACCAATGATCCCATCAAAAACAAACAGATAGAAACTGGATAAACACAAACAAGCAAACAGCTATTTTAAGAGTATGCAAACAATTTTATACAACAAGGCTTTAAGGGTCCAAGCTTCCAGTGAAAAGAGAAATGCTTTAATGTGAGCCCTACCATATTCTTTGCTTCTCTTCTCCTTCTGGCACTTTCTGATTCCTAAACTGCCTCAAATGAGAAATTGGAAAGACAGGCAGAAACCTCCAGTTTAGAAATTTCAGCAGAATTTTCGACATTTTCAATAATAATCAGATGAAGAGGAAAGAAAAACTGAAATTCAAGGCCCATTAAGGAGGAAAATAGCCCAGGATTCCAGTCAAGCCCTATGATAAGCTACACCTTAGGAATCAAAGCAGAGAGTCTACAGTGGTTCTGACACAGACCAAAAATCTTGACTGAATGAAGGAGATCAGTGTTTATTCTGCTTCTCAGAAGAAAAACAAATCCTCTCTGGAGGAAGATAGCATAACCCAGAGCTTCACACAATGGTAGGACCAAATGAATGAAAGTAAAGAGGAAAAATGAACAACAGAAACAGATCAACACACAGTGCCAATATTGGAGGTACAAACAGGCTGGAGCACAACAATTTAATAGGCTACAGTTCATCTCATCATCTGAATCTTACCAGAAAACTGGAATTAATTAAAAAAAATCAAATGCACACTTTGGTACAGAAAAATACACTAATTGACATTGAGAATGTAATAAACAGTTGAAGCAGCATGAATGGTTAAACCATTCAACCCAGTACAGTCCTGAACACATTTAAGCCTCCAAACTGTGACCTGATCATTAAGATAGACTTTTTTGACTTTTCTCCCTTCCCCACTTGATCACTTTCCTTCTGGGATCAATTTCCAAATAACTCTGAAAGTTAATTCTTATTCCAGGAACTGTTTGGGGTGGGGAGGGCAGGGGGAGAAGGTAGAAGCCAAACTAAGGCATGTAGATGAAATAATTACATGAAAACAATAGCACAAAAGGGTAAATGGATTTAAAATATTCAGATATTTCATTATCTAGGATGTTATAAAAGTACTAATATATATTAATCTTTAATAAATCAAGAATGAATGTTCTGATCTTTATGGTAACACCTTAAGTTGGGGAAAATAATGTATAACCAACATCTAATACAGGAGAACAGTGGAACAAAAATTCTTGACATTTTTTTATAAGAAGGCACAGAAAAGAGGGGGGTGGAGCAAGACGGCAGAGGAGTAGGAGACCTGGATTTCATCTGGTCCCAGGAATTCAGCTGGATAGGGATCAAACCATTCTGAACACCTACGAACTCAACAGGAGATCGAAGAGGAGAGTAGCAACAACTCTCTGAACAGAGAAGCGACCACTTACTGGAAGGTAGGACGTGCGGAGAAGTGAATCCGAGGCGATATTCGGGAGGATAGACGGCGGGGGAGGGGGCCTCCGTCGGCCGCTTCTGGCAAGTGATAGAGTAGCGGAGCACAAAATCGGAACTTTTAGAAGTCGGCTCCCTGAGGGACGTCGCTCCAGTGGCTAAGCGGATGGTGGAACCCTCGTGGGACAGGGTAGTCTCAGGACCCTCGGGGTCACAGGAAGACGGGGTGCCTGAGTGCAGCAGAGCTCCCAGGTATCGGAGCAGGGAAGCCGGCTGCAGAGACGGAGCCGGGAGTGGGCTCTCAGCTCGAGGTTGCCATAAACTGTGATCCACCGCACAGTTAGGCCACTGCTCTTCAAGCAGGGACACAACAAGCGGCAGATCTGGGGAGACTCCCCTTCCTCCCCCGGGGGGAGTGGCACGGGAACGCACCACAGGGATCTGCTGGGTTTGGAGACTCCACAGGTGTTGGGTGCCAGAGATAGAAATACTCGGTCACAAGCTGGAGACTGGGGAGATGGGAGTAATTGACTGCTTTTCTCTGGGGGCGCACTGAAGAGTGGGGCGCCGAGTTCTCAGCTCCTCCAGGGTGGTGATTGGGAGGCCACCATTTCATTCTTGTCCTCCAAAGCTGTACCAAAAGCTTGCAGGGAACAAAAGCTCCCGAGAGCAAACCCAAGCAGATTACTTAGCCCAGACCCCAGCAAGGCCGAGGCAATTCCACTTCCAGCAAAGACATGAGGGAACCACGGCAAGGCCCCTCCCCCAGAAGATCAGCAAGAACAGCCAGCCAAGACCAACTTTACCCATCAATGAGAACGGCTGAACTCCAGAGCTAGGAGAATACTGCACAGAGACTCCATGGCTTTTTTACCATTATTCTTTAGTCTTTCAAAGTTAAATTTTTTAACTTTTTTTTTTAATTTTTCTTTTTCCCTTTTTCAACCAACATTTTATCAATCCCTTTTTTAAAAAACTTTTTGTTTTTCATTTTTAGAGTCATTCTATTCCTTTATAGTAGTTACCCTTACTTTTGGCATATATAAATAAGTTGTTCTCTCTTTAAAATTTTGAGATACAGTTTCTTCTAACAGATCAAAATATACCCTAAATTTCTGGTGTATAGCTTTGTTCTAGTCTCCTGCCTGATCACATTCTCTCCCTTTTTTTTTTTTAATCCTCTTCTTTCTTTTTTCAAACAACTTCTTATCAATTCCTTTTAAAAAAATTTTATGATTTTCATCTTTACAGTCATATTCCATCCCCTCGTCGTATTAACCTTATTTTTGTACATATATAAGTTTTTCTTTCTTTAAAATTTTGGGAGGCACTTTCTTCTAACAGACCAAAATACACCCAAGACTTAGTGTGTGGCACTGATCTATGCACCAGTCTGATCATATTTGATCATATTCTGTTTTTTTTCTGTTTTGTTCTGTTTTTCTTTGTTTTTATCGTTATCTTTTTCTCTTTTTCTCTCTTTTTCTTTTCCTTTTTTATTTCTTTCCCTTTCTTTCCCCCTGGTTTCAGGTCTTTTCTGATTTTTTTAGAGTATATTTTCTGGGGATGTTGTCACACTGTTAGCATTTTGTTCTCTCATTCATCTATTCTCCTCTGGACAAAATGACAAGATGGAAAAAATCACCTCAACAAAAAGAACAAGAGGCAGTACCGACTGCCAGGGGACCTACTCAAAATGGACACTAGTATCATGTCGGAACTAGAGTTCAGAATGATGATTTTAAAGATATTAACTAGGCTTGAAAAAAGCATAGAAGTTATTAGAGAAACTCTTTCTGGAGAAATAAAAGAACCAAAATCTAACCAGGTCGAAATCAAAAAGGCTATTAATGAGGTGCAATAAAAAATGGGGGTGCTAACTGCTAGGATAAATGAGGCAGAAGAGAGAATTAGTGATACAGAAGATGAAATGATGGAAAATAAAGAAACTTAGAAAAAGAGATAATCAACTACTGGATCACGAGGCAGAATTTGAGAGATAAGCGATACCATAAGACGAAACAACATTAGAATAATTGCGATCCCAGAAGAAGAAAAAAGAGAGAGAGGGGCAGAAGGTATATTGGAGCAAATTATAGCAGAGAACTTCCTTAATTTGGGGAAGGAAACAGGCATCAAAATCCAGGAGGCACAGAGAACCCCTCTCAAAATCAATAAAAAATAAGTCAACACCCCAACATCTAGTAATAAAACTTACAAGTCTCAGAGACAAAGAGAAAATCCTGAAAGCAGCTCAGGAGAAGAGATCTATAACCTACATTGGTAAAAGCATTAGACTGGCAACAGACCTATCCACAGAGACCTGGCAGGACAGAAAGGACTGGCATGATATCTTCAGAGAACTAAACGAGAAAAATATGCAGCCAAGAACACTATATCCAGCTAGGCTGTCATTGAAAATAGAAGGAGAGATAAAAAGCTTCCAGGACAAACAAAAACTAAAGGAATTTGCAAACACGAAACCAACACTCCAAGAAATATTGAAAGGGGTCCTCTAAGCAAACAGAGACCCTAAAAGCAACATAGACCAGAAAGGAACACAGACAATATACAGTAACAGTCACCTTACAGGCAATACAATGGCACTAAATACATATCTTTCAATAGTTACCCTGAATGTAAATGGGCTAAGTGCCCCAATCAAAAGACACAGGCTATCAGATTGGATTAAAAAACAAGACCCATCGATATGCTGTCTGCAAGAGACTCATTTTAGACCCAAAGACACCCCCACATTGAAAGTGAAGAGGTGGAAAACCATTTACCATGCTAATGGACACCAAAAGAAAGCTGCGGTGGCAATTCTTATATCAGTCAAATTAGATTTTAAACCAAAGACTGTAATAAGAGATGAGGAAGGACACTATATCCTACTTAAAGGGTCTATCCAACAAGAAGATCTAACAATTGTAAATATCTATGCCCCTAATATGGGAGCAGCCAATTATATAAGGCAATTAATAACAAAAGGAAAGAAACACATCGACAACAATACAATAATAGTGGGGGACTTTAACACCCCCCTCACTGAAATGGACAGATCATCTAAGCAAAAGATCAACAAGGAAATAAAGACTTTAAATGACACACTGGACCAAATGGACTTCACAGATATGTTTAGAACATTCCACCCCAAAGCAAAACACATTTTCTCTAGTGCCCATGGAACATTCTCCAGAATAGATCACATCCTAGGTCACAAATCAGGTCTCAACTGGTACCAAAAGATTGGGATTATTCCCTGCATATTTTCAGACCACAGTGCTTTGAAACTAGAACTCAATCACAAGAGGAAAGTCGGAAAGAACTCAAATACATGGAGGCTAAAGAGCATACTACTAAACAATGAATGGGTCAATCAGGAAATTAAAGAAGAATTAAAAGAATTCATGGAACCAAATGAAAATGAAAACACACTGTTCAAAAACTTTGGGATGCAGCAAAGGCAGTCATAAGAGGAAAGTACATAGCAATACAAGCCTTTCTCAAGAAACAGGAAAGGTCTCAAATACACAACTTAACCCTACACCTAAAGGAGCTGGAGAAAGAACAGCAAATAAAGCCTAAACCCAGCAGGAGAAGAGAAATAATAAAGATCAGAGCAGAAATCAATGAAATAGACACCAAAAGAACAGTAGAACAGATCAACAAAACTAGGAGCTGATTCTTTGAAAGAATTAACAAGATTGATAAACCCCTGGCCACACTTATCCAAAAGAAAAGAGACATGACCCAAATCAACAAAATCATGAATGAAAGAGGAGAGATCACAACCAACACCAAAGAAATACAAACAATTATAAGAACATATTGTGAGCAACTATATATCAGCAAATTAGATAACCGGGAAGAAATGGATGCATTCCTAGAGATGTATCAACTCCTAAAACTGGACCAGGAAGAAAAGGAAGACCTGAACAGACTTATAACCCCTAAGGAAATTGAAGCAGTCATCAAAAACCTCCCAACAAACAAAAGCCTATGGCCAGATGGCTTCCCAGGGGAATTCTACCAAACATTTAAAGAAGAATTAATACCTATTCTCCTGAAACTGTTCCAAAAAATAGAAATGTAAGGAAAACTTCCAAACTCTTTTTATGAGGCCAGCATTACCTTGATCCCCAAACCAGACAAAGACCCCAACAAAAAGGAGAATTACAGACCAATATCCTTGATGTACATGGATGCAAAAATTCTCACCAAAATACTAGCCAATAGGATACAACAGTACATTAAAAGGATTACTCACCATGATCAAGTGGGATTTATCCCTGGGCTGCAAGATTGGTTCAACATCTGCAAATCAATCAACGTGATACAATACATTAACAAAAGAAAGAACAAGAATCATGATCCTCTCAATAGATGCAGAAAAAGCTTTTGACAAAGTACAGCATCCTTTCTTGATCAAAGCTCTTCAGAGTATAAGGATAGAGGGTACATACCTCAATATCATAGAAGCCATCTATGAAAACCCCACAGCGAATATCATTCTCAATGCAGAAAAACTGAGAGCTTTCCCCCTAACATCAGGAACACGGCAGGGATATCCACTATCACCACTGTTATTCAACATAGTATTAGAAGTCCTAGCCACAGCAAACAGACAACAGAAAGAAATAAAAGGCATCCGAATTGGCAAAGAAGTCAAACACTCACTCTTTGCAGATGATACAATACTTTATGTGGAAAACCCAAAAGACTCCACCCCAAAACTGCTAGAACTCATACAGGAATTCAGTAAAGTGGCAGGATATAAAAATCAATGCACAGAAATCAGTGGCATTCCTATACACTAACAACAAGACAGAAGAAAGAGAAATTAAGGAGTTGATCCCATTTACAATTGCACCCAAAACCATAAAATACCTAGAAATAAATCTAATGAAAGAGGCAAAGGATCTGTACTCAGAAAACTATAAAATACTCACGAAAGAAAGTGAGGAAGACCCAAAGAAATGGAAAAACATTCCATGCTCATGGATTGGAAGAACAAATATTGTGAAGATGTCAATGCTACCTAGAGCAATCTACACATTCAATGCAATCCCCATCAAAATACCATCCACTTTTTTCAAAGAAATGGAACAAATAATCCAAAAATTTGTATGGAACCAGAAAAGACCCTGAATAGCCAGAGGAATGTTGAAAAAGAAAAGCAATGCTGGCAGCATCACAATTCTGGACTGCCAGCTCTATTACAAAGCTGTCATCATCAAGACAGTATGGTACTGGCACAAAAACAGACACATAGATCAATGGAACAGAATCGAGAGCCCAGAAATGGACCCTCAACTCTATGGTCAACTAATCTTTGACAAAGCTGGAAAGAATGTCCAATGGAAAAAGACCGTCTCTTCAACAAATGGTGTTGGGAAAATTGGACAGCCACATGCAGAAGAATGAAACTGGACCATTTTCTTACACCACACACAAAAATAGACTCCAAATGGTTGAAAGATCTAAATGTGAGACAGGAGTCCATCAAATCCTAAAGGAGAACACAGGCAGCAACCTCTTCGACCTCAGCCACAGCAACTTCTTCCTAGACACATCACCAAAGGCAAGGGAAGCAAGGGCAAAAATGAACTACTGGGACTTCATCAAGATAAAAAGCTTTTGTACAGCAAAAGAAACAGTCAACAAAACCAAAAGACAACCGACAGAATGGGAGAAGATATTTGCAAATGACATATCAGATAAAGGGCTAGTATCCAAAATCTATAAAGAACTTATCAAACTCAACACCCAAAGAACAAATGATCCAATCAAGAAATGGGCAGAAGACACAAACAGATATTTTTCCAAAGAAGACATCCAAATGGCCAACAGACACATGAAAAAGTGCTCAACATTGCTTGGCATCAGGGAAATCCAAATCAAAACCTCAATGAGATATCACCTCACACCCGTCAGAATGGCTAAAATGAACAAGTCAGGAAATGACAGATGCTGGCGAGGATGCAGAGAAAGGGGAACCCTCCTACACTGTTGATGGGAATGCAGGCTGGTGCAGCCACTTTGGAAAACAGTATGGAGGTTCCTCAAAAAGTTGAAAATAGAGCTACCATATGATCCAGCAATTGCCCTACTGGGTACTTACCCCAAAGATACAAGTGTAAGGGTCCAAAGGGGTATATGCACCCCAATATTTATAGCAGCAATGTCCACAATAGCCAAAATGTGCAAGGAGCCAAGTTGTCCATTGACAGATGAATGGATAAAGAAGAAGTGGTAGATATACACAATGGAATATTATGCAGCCATCAAAAGGAATGAGATCTTCCCATTTGCAACGACATGGATGGAACTGGAGGGTGTTATGCTGAGCGAAATAAGTCAATCAGAGAAAGGCATGTATCATATGATCTCACTGATATGAGGAATTCTTAATCTCAGGAAACAAACTGAGAGTTGCTGGAGTGGTGGGGGGTGGGAGGGATGGGGTGGCTGGATGATAGACATTGGGGAGGGTATGTGCTATGGTGAGCACTGTGAATTGTGCAAGACTGTCGAATCACAGATCTGTACCTCTGAAACAAATAATGCAATATACGGTAAGAAAAAAAAGAAGAAGAAGAAGAAGATAGCAGGAGGGGGAGAATGAAGGGGGGAAATTGGAGGGGGAGACGGACCATGAGAGATGGTGGACTCTGAAAAACAAACTGAGGGTTATACATGGAGCACTGGGTGTTATACACAAACAATGAATCATGGAACACTACATAAAAAACTAATGATATAATGTATGGTGATTAACATAAGAATAAAAAATTTTAAAAAAAAAGATGGCACGGAAAAGGAAAAAAAGAGAACCAAAAGAAGATAGAAAACTAGAAACCAAGTAGGATGATGTAGATTTCAACCCACATATTTCAGTAAATATATCAAATGTAAATACAATTAATATTCCAATCAAAAGATATGTACTGCCATAGTGATTTTTAAAAAATCCAAATATATGCTGTTACTAGAGACACACCTTAAAATTAAGAACACAGGAAAGTTGAAAGGAAAAGAATGGGAAAAGACTTAGTAGGCTAACACTAAACTAATATAGCTATGCTAAGCATACAAGGTGGATGGTTAGGCTAGCATCATTGCTACAGGTGAAGACAGACATTGCATAATGATAAAACAATCCACCAGGAACAATTCTTAGTTCACAGACAGCTAATAAGAGTACTAATAAAAGTTTGCTCATGTTCTGTTTCATCAAGCAAGACTATTAGGGGAAAAATAGATTACCATCTTCTATCACCACCCATTTTATAAAGAAAGAGCTTTTATAACACAAATAGAAAATATTCTGAGGATAAAGAACAGCCCTTTAAGGAAATAAATTTATGAAACACTCACTACATTGCCTATGTTTTTCTTATATTATTACAGATTAGAAAAACAAACTTTCTTACAAATCCTTCACTACTTTGCAAATTCTACTCTACCGATACTCTTCTTCATCAAAAACTATTAGCTTATTAGACTAGTCATATTTTGCAATATAAGCAATCTCATTCTTACTAAATAGATAAGGTAGGTTCACAGTGCAATACTGAATCTGCTTTTTCCAGCTTTGTGTATAATTTTGATTTCTGAAATGAAAGCTTCTTGACTTCTTTGCTAAGATTTTTGAAATTCTTTGGTTGGTTTGTTTTATACCTAAAAATCAAGAAAAGCAATTTTACCTATTGCTGGCTTTCAGATATAAAGCCCTACCTCATCCCAGTTGAGTCCAGCCATTATTTCCCTATAGTCCTCCTCCTCCATTCCCAACACCAAATGCCAGTGCCTTCCAAAGCTATAAGCGTTTGATATATTTCTTTCATAATCTCTATTTCCTTGGCATTTATATATCTACATGTGTGTAAAATTTAAATGTTTTGTCACATGGATCTGTGTCTTTTTACATAAATGGCCTCACACTGGGATCATTTAATTTGAATTAATTGAACTAGCTTCTTTCTGAGATACTTCTACATGGAGATAAAACTGATGATTACATGTCTACTTGTTTTCCCCTTTAATAAGTTTTTTTTACTAAGCAGTTATCTTAGATTTGTTTCTTTTGTTTCATCAAGTAAAATCTACATTTCTTATGATATGCGATGTGGGAAACAAAGGCAGAAGAAAAATTATTAAATTTCCTTACTACCTACAGCCCATTAACAAGTCTTTGAAACAGGCAGTGACATTCCTCTAGGGACTCAACTGCCTCCAAGTTAATACTTTGCTAAGGGCAAAAGGCAATTCTAGCCCAAACTGCACCCCCTCCAGGATCCTGTAAGTCTACTTTAACATACAAAAATTCCTTTAGAAACTTCGTTTATCTCTAAACCCCCAAAATATGTGTTGGCAATCATTTCCAAGTGTATGCCCCACCGATATACATCTGAAGGGTCTCATGACTAAGGTTTTATTAGACGGTAATAAATGACATTTTCCCAACAATAGCTAGCCCCCTCAAGTTCCTGGGAACCTTGCTTCCAAAATTCCTTAGAGACTTACGCTATCCCTAACCCCCTCCCAACTTGAAAGTATATAATGGGCCACTCCTCACGACCCTGGTACAGCTCTTTGTGCTCACAGGTCCTGTGTCTGTACTTTAATAAAATCACCTTTTTGCACCAAAGACGTCTTTACAATTTTTTTCTTGGCCGTCAGTTTCAAACCCTAATGTCATCTTTCCTACATCAATATGTCCAAAACTTTTGTTTTTAACCACCAAACACACCATAGGATAGATTTCAAAGCTCTCTCTAAATCAGAAACTAGTCTTATCTGAAGAGGGAGGAACATTCCAGATATGATGTCTTCCTAAAAAGTAAAAACTGCCTATCTAACTGTATTATTTAAGCAAGCATACCACCATCCATCTTCATCACGAAAAAATGTTTTCATGATTACTCTAGTTACTTGTCATTCAACTGCCTACCTTTAATAAACTTGCCTGAAAAATAAAGTGCTTCATTCTGTGATTTGTGATATGGTTTAAAGTCCCTGTAGTCTCATGAGTGGTGTTTAAACAATCCAAATTAAAATGTAAGCACTTGAGAACTAGATTAAATTATGTATCACCAGTTTCTCTTCTTCAAAGTTCCAAACTCATGTTGTCTTTGAAATTGAATATTAAATTGCCCCTGGTGGTGCTGAGCTCGTCTTATCTTTTATAAATTTATACTGTTACCCACTAAGTTTAAAAAAAAAAATCACACTTACCAAATTCATTTTCTGAGAAGTGCCAGAGACTTGCTCTGAATAGATAGCAAGCTTTCTTTTTCTCTTCCTAAGTGAGGGCTCTGTTTTGAGGTGAGAGAGGAGCATGAACACTGGCCACCCCACCATGGGTAAGCATAACTAGGATATTTGCATGCCTTTATTTTATTAATGTTTTAAATACCAGTATGAGGCAAGTGTGTTTTCAGGTTTTATAGATGAGGGAACTGAACTCAGAGAACAAAGTCATTTTCTTCAGATCCCTCAAAGCCTAGCTTATCCTAGCATATTTTACATAGGTGGTGGTGAGTAAGGCATAGGTGGGGCTAGGTAAGGAGAGATAGGGGGATGTGTGATCAGGCTCACAGAAATCCCAAAATGTGGGAAAACCAGACATAAGGGAACAAACCAGACCACCCTGCCCTAGGACCGCCCTGCCCTAGGCATGGGGGTGGGTGTCTTTTTTATGATAATCACCTGTGACCAACAAAGAATAATCAGACCCTAAAAAGGAAGTAAGCCATTGAAGGTGTTATCACTAGTCCTTGCTCAATATTTATCAATAGAGATGTTAAAAGGATTTAAATTCCCTGGTTAGCTTTCTATAAAAGACCAACCCTAAAGGCCGTCATTGGCACCCTTTCAGGACCCCTCTCACTTTTGAGAGCTTTTTCTGCATTTTCACTTAAACTTCTGTCACTTTACTCACTCTCCTCGTTGTCCAAGAGATTTATTCTTCGACTCTGTGAGACAAGAACCTAGTTCTCCTGCTTCAGTGGGAGGTGGAAGGATGAGGTAGACAGGCATCATGGGATCTTTTGGTTTCCCATTTTGTAAAATCTAGGCTTAGCCCCCTGTCATTACTATGGCACCCATCCATCAGTGCCCCTGTCTCTCTGTGTCTAAGCTGTTGTCCCCACCAAGTCTGTGAATGCTTTCTACTGGTACTAAAGGGGTTAAACTGCATCAAGCATTGCAAAACCCAAGAATGAAGGCCTGGCTGGCTCTTAGACTCTTAGAATGTTCAGGTTCCAATAAGAACAATGTCGACCTTGGCAGTGAGCTCAGGATCCGATCAAGATGCCGTGAGTGAGGAGAACAGGCCACCAGAGTCCCCTGGCTTGTACGTCCACCAGCTTGTTTCCTCTTTCACATATGGAAAGCAGTTTCCTAGATACTCTGGACCATGAATTAAACTACAGTTTCTCTCCTTGCCCAGGCATAGCTTCAGACCAATAACTCCCCCAAATGTTACAGTAGGTATAACAAATTTAACAAGTACTATACCTTCAAAAGGCTCATAGCACTTCTCAGTGTGTGTCTTTGGCAGGAACTGCTAGGCCCTTTTCATTGCATTGAGTTTTCATTTTTCAGAAAATACTGTGTCTTCTATATTGTTATTCCTTTGACATTCCAATATTTTGATGACATCCTGATGAATACTATTTATGATCGCCTGAAGTTTTTGTAAGTGGTATGCTCCCTCCCATGGCAACCTCACATTCCATGAGAGGCCATGGAAGTGATCATCAATAGTTATTGTGCAGGGAACTCAGTCTACACCCATGAGAAATTCCAAAGGAAATTTCACACATGCTGGGGGAGAAGAGCAGGAAATGGTGTACTTCGATCATGTTTTTCATATCCACTTTTTTTTTTTTTACCTGTTTCTTTGTCCTTAAAGATTGTTCTATGCAGATGGCCATGGCCATTCTTGGGTCAAAGACTCCAACCAGCAGTGTCATCTTTTCTGCAGTGACTGAGTGGCCCTCCACCTTCCCCTGACTTTGGTTTCATACGTTGGATTAAACATGGTGGTTCCAAGACAGTGTTTAGCTCCTTTAAGGGTCTACACTGTGTACTGCACTGATTGGGATGGGGTTAACTTGATCCCAAGGGAAGGATGTAGTTGAAGGACTGCTTGTTCTGAGTGTGTTTACTGAGACAGAACAGTCATAAAGCACGAAGGAAAACCTTGTCTGGCACAGAAAGCCTATTCAAGGAGTCTGGAACACGGTCCAGAAAGAGCACTCCCAGATGTGTGAGCCACCTTACTATCTTGGACCCAAAGGTGCGTGTCCTCCTCTGAGAACACAGCCCTGGAATGGGACAGAACAGCCTCTCTGCCCTGCACTACATATACTCACTTCCAACGTTGAGTGTGATTTCTAGCTCTTTCCCCTATGGTGTGAGTAAAGAGAGTGTTTGACGATATTGAGGAAGATTGAATTACAGTGCTGGGATTTTCTTATACTTCAGCCACTTCAGTGACGGCAATTTTTGACTTAACCACAAATAAATTCGGGAAAGCTTGGTAAAAGCTCTCTCTTTTTTCTTAACCAAAAACAAAAAAATAATAATAATCGAGAGACTGACATTTGAGATGACTGCCATGTGTTTTAAGGCTATTTTTTTCTCTTTTCTTTTTTATTATCTCTCTTTCTTTTTTGGAGGGGATTCACTTTTACATCGATCTCTTTCCTTGGCAGTATACAAGTATACACTGTGAGATGGTGTTTCCCAAGATTCCAGGTTTCAGGCTAATGTTGCTCAATATCGTAGGCCTTTCCTTTTAAAGAAGTAGATGAGCCCAAGGACTGGAGTTTTGCAAACGTTTGGCAATTATATAGGATATTTATTTTTTTTAAACTCTGCTGAAAGCATTTTGTATTTAACCTTTCCTTCCTTCCTGCCTACTGCCCCCCTTTCTTTTTTTTTCTCTTCCTTTTTCTCTCTCCCCACCCTCCAACCACACACACACATGTTCTTTCAGGCTCTAGGACATTTAGTTCTACCAAGCTGTTGTTTTTTCATTATTCATTTGGTTTCCGTATTTTTCCATGTACAAGGTACTTTCACTTTTTAAAAAACTGAGAAAAAACAATGTTGTCAGTATCAATAAATCTGCATCCAGAGAGAGTCACTTCCTATCAAGGTTTCAAAAGTGCTTCATGGTTTTCCGATCTCCTGTCTGTGCTAATCAACGCTGATGCTTCACATACGCAGGACACACGATGCCAACTTCTAAACCAGCTCTGTGCTTTGCGTTCCATTTTAGGAATGAGAACCTGGATTATTTATTTATAACTGTATAAAGTCCTGTTGTTAAGCTGCTCTCTGTGAAAAGCAGAGAGTGCTTTGAGCCAGATGGGGAGAGGCTGGGCAGGATGATGGCTGGATTCTGTGGGAAAGGAGGGAGGAATTTTATTTCCTACTATAAATTAAAAAGCCTAATTTGACCCTCCATCAGTAACGTGATAACCAATTAATACATTAATGGGCAGGGATTATGCTGTCTGGTTTTAGAGAATGGAAACTGCGAGTCAATTCCATTTAAATACTCTTTGGGGCATTTTTTTTCCTTCCTGTGTAGCCCAAACCAATGAGAATTACAAAAGAAACACAGTGAAACTGAATCGTTTAATGTTTGTTTGTTTGTTTGTTTGTTTGTTTGTTTGTTTGTTTCTGGGTATTAATTCTTGGCTCAGCCTTTTATTATCTGTAATGCAATGGGAAAATCTCTGTTTTTTGCTTGTTTTATTGAGAAACAATTGACATACATCACTATAAGCTGAAGGCATACAGCACGATGGTTTGATTTACATATGTTGTGAAATGATTACCACAATAGGTTCGGCTAACATTCATCTTCTCGTGTAAGGATACAATAAAAATAAAAAGGAAAAAGGAAAAACGTTTTCTCCTTGTGATGAGCACTCTTAGGATTTACTCTCTTAACAACCTCCTTATATATCAAACAGCACTGTTAGCTCTAGTCATCATGGTTTACATTACATCCCTCGTTCTTCTTTCTTTCTTTCTTTCTTTTATGATTTTTTTTATTTGTTTGATTAAGAAGAGAGAGAGAGCATGAACAGGGGGAGGGGCAGATGGAGAGTGAGAGGCAAACTCCCCACTGAGTGGAGAGCCCAACTTGGGGCTTCATTCCTGGACTCTGGGATCATGACCTGAGCCAAAGGCAGATGCTTACCTGGCTGAGCCACCCAGGCGCCCACTAGTCCTTATTTCCTAACTGGAAATTTGTACCTTTTGATCACCTTCCTCCCGTTCCCCATCCCCCATCCTCTGTCTCTGGTAACCACAAGTCTGAGCTCTTTTTCTATGACTTTAGCGTTTTTGTTTTATTTTGTTTCTAGATTCCACATAAAATGGAAATCATGCAATATTTGTCTTTTCTGTCTAACTTATCTCACTTGGCATGTTGTCTTCAAGTTCCCTTCATGTTGTTGCAAATGGTAGGATTTCTCATTTTTTGTGGCTGAATAGTATTGCACTGTGCATATAAATATATATTTATATATATATGCCATAACTTTATCCATTCATCCATCAGTGGATACTTGGGTTGTTTCCATGCCTTGGCTATTATGAATAATGCTGCTATGAACATGGGGGTGCAGATATCTTTTCCAGTTAGTATTTTTGTCATTGTCTTTGGATAATATTCCCTGAAGTGGAATTGCTGTTCAAAGGGTCGTTCTATTTTTAAGTTTTTGAGGAACTCCATACTATTTTCCACAGTGGCTGCACCAGTTTACATTCCCACCAACAGGGCATAAGGGTTCCCTTTTCTCCATATCCTTGCCACCATTTGTTATCTCTTGTCTTTTTGTTCATGGCCATTCTAACAGGCCTGAGGTGATGTCTTATTTTGTTTTTAATTTACATTTCCCTGATGACTGTGATTTTGAGCATCATTTCATGTGTCTGTTGGCCTTTTGTACATCTTTTTTTTGGGAGACATGTCTCTTCAAGATCCTTTGCCCATCTTTTAATTGGGTTACATGTATGTTTGTTTTTTGCCATTGAGTTGTATGAGTTCTGTATATATTTTGTATATTAACCCCTTATCAGATACTATGTTTTGCAATTCTTTTCCCATTCCATGGGTTAGCTTATCACTTTGTTGAGCTCTTTTTTGTTGTGCAGGAACTTTTTAGTTTGATATAGCCCCACTCGTTTATTTTTTATTTTGTTGCTTGTGCTTTAGTTATGGCATCCAAAAATTTATTACCAAGACCCATGTCAAGGACCTTTATTCCTATGTTTTCTTCTTTTCATGGTTTCAGGTCTTACATTTAAGTCTTTAATTCAGCAAGATCTGGGTTCAGCTTCATTCTTTTACATGTGCAGCTCCAATTTTCCCAGCACCATTTACTAAAAAGACTGTTTCTTCTCCATGGAGTACTCTTGGCTCCCTAGTCAAATATTAGTTGAACGTTTGTGCTTGAGTTGATTTCTGGGCTCTGAATTCTGCTAAACTGGTCTATTTCTCTCTTTTTTTTTTTAATGCCAATACCACACTGTTTTGATGACTATGGCTTTATGGTATAACTTGAAATCAATACATCATGAAGACATAACACTTGTAAATATTTTTGTGCCCAACATTGGAGCACTTAAGTTATAAAGCAAAAACTAACAGGGCCAAAAGGAAAAATAAACAATAATACAATAATAGTTGGGGACTTTAATACTTCACCCTCAACAATGGATAGATCATCCAGATTAAGAATCAATAAAGAAACAGTGAATTTGAACAACATTATAAACCAAATGGACCTAACAGGTATATACAGAATATTCTATCCAACAACAGCAGAATACACATTCCTCTCAAGTGCTCATGTAATGTTTCTTCAACCCTTAGACAGGAAGTGTTGTAAGTAGAAATTACCTGACATAACAGTTACATGAAATAATAAAAAAGCAGTGATTATCCCATTTTTCTGTAAATTTTATTTCTCCCAGGTCAAACCTTGGTAGCATTTTATTTTTTATTCTAGAAAGCTGATCTATGTGGCTTGGCTTATTTTATCTATACAACATTTCTGTTCATTCACACAGCAGATGACATGTGTTGCAGTCTCTCCTCAAGGCTTTTAAAGAACATTTTTAGCCCAAATGACAGAAGTCACTGCTAACTAATGATATGCAATTTACCAAATCCCAGCTTTTAGAACCCTTTAAAATCAGAGAAAGCCACACATATTTAGTAACTAACATATACAGGTGTGATAATGGTGACCTTACTATTTAATAGTGATTATTGAATTGGAACTCATCTTCAGCATTCACACTGCAAGTGGTTTAGAATGACCAGACGTGGAATAAGAATTGCACTTGTAGAAAATAAGGAAAGAAATAAAATTGCTCCTTGAGCATGAAACAATGCTAGGACTCAAATATTTGGGGGGAGAAATTGAACCTAATACTTGGGAGACAATGGACATGATTGAATATGATTAAGTATGATTTTTTAATTCTTACAAATGTGGACCCCGATGAAGACTGGCTTCTACTGAGTCCCACTGATTTAATTTGGGCATACTGTAATTTACCGGGCTGGAGTAGAAACAGTAATTCGGTGAGGCCATAATAAGCTCATTAGAAACACACTGAGAACGCTTAATGGTGTACAACCCACAGCTTTTTGCATCCATTTTATAGTGACCCCCTCTTGCCATGCCTGCTGCTTTCTACTCCATGCTGTTGATAGTATGGTCGTTTTCAAACACCCCAGAAAATGAGAGGTATTTTTAAAACAAGATTGAAGTCACCAAGAAACCTGGAAAGCCCACATTTCAGGGGTGTGCAGCACACTGTCAGGATAAAAAACTTCTCGTGTATTGTTAATCATGGTAAGATTGGTTAGCTGTTAAGTACTATATAGTGCAACTAATCAAAAGCTCAAACATCCTACACAATGGAACAGAAATAATTACTCTCCCTGAGCTTCTATTGTTTCCTGCCTCAGCCTTCCCTGAACTAATAAAAGGTTTAATTTTAACTTGGGTGAAGGAAATGTCAGCATTACAAAGAAATACAACATTCAGCTGCTTTGCTCACCATCAGGTAACACACATAATGAATTAGACTTTAATAGACCTAAGATAGTGAAGCCTAAACAAACGGGGATAACCCCCTTTATTCCCGCCCTGCACTTTTTCTCTTTCCGCCTAATAGATAGGACCACATGCAAAAAGCCTGGGTCCCAGCATCCTCACGTTTCGGATGAGGATGTTCTGATAAGGTGCGGGAGCTCTGGTTATGAGGAATCATATGTCTGTGCTTATGATATCAGCTACGCACAGTGGGTGATTTAGTTCAGACGAGGGATGTTTATTCTGATGCTTCACAGGAAGAATGGGGGGAGGGGAGGGCAGAGGAGATGCTTAAAGGCTTCCTGCAGTCAAATGTGTGGGGTTTTTTTTTTTTTCACTTTACTATCTTCAAAAAAACTAAGATAAATTTTCAATCCAAAACGTGTGTTTGAAGTTGCAGTTTACTAAGAAGAAAGGACTACTCTATGAATGTACGGAGAAGGACAATTCCTCCACAGTCTTCTGAACTGTGGGTTTTGCAACATAATTTGCCTCAAATTTCAAACAGAAACAACAAAAAGAAAAAACAAGCATACGAGTTAGTTAATATTTATTGTTCGAAATAACCAAAACACCGTGGAAATTTTGGGAGATTTGATTATCTTCGTGCATTCTTTTAGCTATCCACAAATACCTATGAATGACTCACTGCTTCCTGGAATTAAGTGTTAGAGTGCTTCGTAAGCAGTAAATAACATATCTGAAAGAGTTACTTTTTTGTTTAAGTCACACACAGTACTGTGAAATCGCTGGGAAACAATTCTGTGCCGTAGCATATGAAGAGCCTGGATTGGACAAGTCACTTACCCACTGCAGCCTACTAACAAGAGGGTGGTAACACCGGCCTGGCTAGTTGTGAGAATGACAGAGGCTGGATGGTGTGCCTGAAGGACTCCACACAATCCCGGGCACACAGCAAGTGCATAACGAATCGTAGCTCTGATAATCAAAATACTTAACAGGATATTAAATGTCTCCTACCATGTCCCTATATTTTCTCTCCTCTTCCAGCTGTTCCCTCCATTGCCACCAGAATTATTTTCTTCTAAACTACAGTTCTGTTAATGTGAATTTCCTACTCAACGTCTATCTACAGTCATAATTTTCAAACATTTCTTATTAGAAAACCCCTAAAAGAAAAGACACTTACATCTAAAATGAGTAAAGAGGCACTGTTTTAGTAGTATAGACCTTATAAATTCAACTTTGTATATATACTATATTATGAGACAAGAACACAAGAACAGGGAACTATTTTAAAGAATATTAACAATTTTAATATATTTTGATAATATTAAATAGACAGCTAGGAATGATAGTGAAGTCTGGTATCAGTTCAGCATGGAAAGAAGTTATTTCAGACTTTTGGTTGTACAGAATAGAAAAAATGTTCAATCACAAAGATAAGTAGTCATGAATGAGAATAGGTCTTTTTACATAGTGGTTTATAATCTTGAGGTTTAAATAATTTAACAGGTCTAGAAACTTGAAAGGAAGAGTAGTAAATTTTGTTTATTCTTCAACTGCTAATATTTCTTCTGCATTTTAGTGGGGGTCAGCAATTGAATCTCTTAGATAATTTTAAACTTTATTTTTAGCAGAGACTCTTACAGTTTGCAAACATGTTATCAAAATTTATTTTGACTTAAGTTTTGCAAGATTCTTTACCCACTCCTGTTTTAGGGATATTATTAGTACCTTTTGAGATTTTTTTTATTATTTGGGTATAATATTTTGGACTCTCCCTCAACCCCCTTTTCCTTCTGCCTGGGGGTAGGGGGGTGGGAACCAATTGTGATGAGTGATGTGCTTTGGGGATTGGAAATATCTGAAATTGGCCTTACTTCTTCCTTACTTATTTATAAATGCTTGGTTAGGCACAATATTCCAAGGACACTGTCCCTTTCCACAAACCCCGTCTTCCAATTTCCAGTGTTGCAAAGGAGAAATCTGATGACAAGCTATTCTTTTCCTGAGTTGGTCCTCACCACTCAAGACACTTAACATGATTCCTCTTTGTTTTTAGAGTTCAGCACTCTGCTGGCTTATGCCTCGTCCGTGTCTGTCTTTTTTGCCATAATTTTAACTGGCATTTGGTGAGTCTCTTCTGTTTGAAAATTCAAATTTGGCTGTTAATAGCACTTTAGTTTGGCCCTGTGTGTTCCCTTGACATGCCCCATCCTTTGGTTTCTTTTCTTCTTCTGTTCTGTTTTGTTTTTTAGCACTTTCTTACTTTTTGGCATATCAAGAGGCTCCAGGGTCATCTTGTATATCTGCTGCCCCAGCGCTAGAATGATTTTTCCAAAGAGTCCTGATTCCTTTATTTGAAAAAGTATTAGAAATCAAGATCTGGGCACTGGGTGAACACACTCTAAGAGTGTGATTGCTTCAAGGCCCTCTTAGCAAACAGAGCTATGAAATGTATACAAATACCTCTCCTTTTTTCTGAATCCATCTATCTCCATCTGAAATAAACTGAACCCAAGCTCATCCTAATGTCTCTGATTTTAATGCAGTACCACATCGTTCATTCTCACATTTCTCTCTTGCTTCTCTGTAAATCCTTCCTCCAACAGTGAGAAATCTGGCCCCTAGCATTCATCATCCATTTTTAATCCACCCATGTTTAATCCAAGTCTACCCACGCAGCAATTTCAAATTTTTTAACCCATAACCCTAGAAAATCATTTTTCAATTATCACTACAATTTTTAAAAAGACTTTTAAAAAATCCCTTTAGAAAAACTTTATCATCAGATTGTTACACTTAAATACTGAAACATCCTAACAGTAAAACTTTGGATACTCTGCTTTCCCTAAAGAAAGGGTATTTGGTTTTAGAAAATAAAGGGTGACTGGATTTGGTTTCCCTTGAAATATTAATATTGGCACTTTAGCTCAAGACAACCAATAATAGAGTGATAGGAATCACATAAATTACTGCAATTACCACAAATAATTGAAAGATCCATGATTTAAACACCATGCCTTAACAAAATGGACAGCTTATGTGTCATTGACAATGTATTTTGAAAGATAACATCTTAATCATTATTACTACCTATTAAAAGTGGAACAACCACTTGGGAACATCTAGGAAACAGCAGTTTTTCCCTTCTTTTGCTTTCTCATTGTATCACTGTGAGATGGACTGGGCAGTGAGTTGTATTGGAGATGACCATATGGGTGCCTGGCTGGCCTTTCTATGTTATGGACTGAATGTTTGTGTCCCTCCAAAATTCATATGTTGAAGCCCTAACCCCAGTGTGATAGTATTTGGAGGTGCAGCTCTGGGAGTTAATCAGGTTTAGATTATAAGGATGGGACACTCATGATGGAATCAGTGCCCTTATAAGAACAGGAAGAGAGAGAGAGAGATCTCTGTCTCCCTCCACAAGCATGCATGAGGAATGGCCACGGGAGCACACAGCGAGAAGGAGGTCATGTGCAGTCCAGAAAATGAATCTGCTGACATCTTGATCTTGGGTTTTCCAGCCTCCAGAACTGTGAGAAACAAATGTTTGTTGTTTATACCCCCCAGTCTATGGTATTTTGTTACAGCAGCATGAGCTGACTAAGGCACTTGGTAATTCATGAGTTCTAGCTCTTTTGGTCACTTAGAAATTTTGTAGGTTAACAGTTGCTTTATATTATTCAATTGCAACTACATATGTAAAACATATTTTCTTTACACTAAAATATCATCATATGTCATTTTGTTCTTTGGAAATTAAGATATTTAAACTATGAAAACATCATTAATCTGCTACAGGCTAGATCTGAAGAATTCCAAGTACAGTCCCACATTATAGATTTTTTTCCTACCGTTGAATGTGTGTCAAGCATCCCACAAAATAGTAAGTCCATATGAAAATATCACGCAAAGCAAGAACAATGAATGTTCTTGTCTTGATTGAATTAGCAGATTGCATTTTCTAGTAGCTGACTCATATGACATTTGTGTAAGGTCAGTAAGAGAAAGTTTAATAAGCTCCATCCTGATAATGTAGCTTTTCCAACACATGTGATATATTAAGGTATTTGAATATGATCAAATTGAAGTTTAAGTCGTGTTTTTAAAAATAACATTAAGTTATTTATTTCTGCAGACAGAAGCTTGAAGCTTTATTTCCATGCACACTATGCTGTATTACAGAATGATATTATTACTTAGCAAGAATCACAGAAACTCTTTTGGAAAACTCATTGCATAAAAGATGGTGGAGTGTAGGAGATATTTTAACGTAACTAAAGATAAACCCCAGGAACAAATGAATAGGATCATAGTATTTTTGCCTGTGAGTGATTTTGTGTAGAAGCAGAACAAATTGATTTTGTTTTGTATTGTCACTATGACCAACACTAGTTGGACGATCAGGTGACAGCAAAGTTGACTTGTCATTTCTCCTTGACATAAAAGATAGCCCTTATTATTTTACATTTTCTAGTTTTAGGCAGAAATGCATAATTATTTTGCCTCAAAAACATAAGAAGATAGCATTTATAAATATAAAACGTGTACAAAATAAAAACACATCTTACCATAAGTTCTAAAACTAGCTTTACCATACCTTAGCATTTCCCAATATCAATTAAGTAGACATGCTTAGGACAACTCTGCAAACTTCCTAATCAATTTTTTTTCTTCAGAAGTTATAAAATTGCACAGAAGGAGCCAAAGGTATACCCCATAATGAGAAAACTTGGTTGTAATTATTATATTGATAATCCTCAGGGGGGTAAATTCTAGAATATGTCATTTTTGGCCACATATTTTAGAAATGCAATTTAAATGTTATTTGGATAAAATGTTTGCGAAACCTCAAAATCCTCCACAGAACTTCAGAAATTCATGGGACATACTTGGAAAACGACTTCTAAGATTCAGTCCAGATTCCTAAAGCACTTCTCAAACTCATTCACATGCTGACCCTCACCTCCCAGTTAAGCTCATCTCCTGGGATCTTACCCTGAAAATATAGCCCTCTTTGGCCATGGCATTTTCTTGGACTCTCCATATTCTTTTCCACTTGTGTAGCTTTGTTCCCTTCCTTCCATTTGCTAGAAATATGTTGTTCTTCTATAGTCTTCTTGGTAAAAATTTAGGCTTATTTATTAAATTTATGTCAAGTCTTAGCTTACAAGTTCGCTCTTTGGTGAAGTGTCTGATTTTCTCTATCAGAGTCAGGTGGTTTTGCACTCAGTACTCCTTTGGGATTGTTGTCTCACTCCACTGCTGGAGAGAACCCATATTCTCTTTCCTCTCATGCCCCAAAGGGAGAAAACCTCCTCTGCTTTCAACACACACAGAATAAATAGGACAGTTCTAGTGGTTCCAGCCTTTACTAAGGAGAAGGTCTGGCTGGTCAGCTTGCTCAGTCTGACACTCAACTACCTCTCAGCAGTAGACACATTGGAAAACAATGCGTGTCCACTCTTTATCCTCATTCTTCCTGCCTCACATCTATGAAGCAGGCCTGTAGTCTTTGCAGATGTGGGCACCTGGGGCCAGTTATATATCTGCTCAGCATGCGTTATACTGTGATGGACAAAATCTATGTTGAAGATGCCTCAGGCTTGAGCTGCTTACTGCAACATCGTTTACAAAAATCCCTACATCTTTGGGGTTATGATGTGCTTGCCCAGATTAATAAAATTGTATCTCATTTTTCATTTCCCTTGCCATTCTTTAATGTATATGCCAGGAGTCAAAAATCTAAAGGAAATAGAGTAATAGGATTCAGGCATATCAAATGCGTAACATGCATGCTACCATTCATCAAGATGTCAGTCTCCTCCGCGAAGCTGTGAGTTTCTGGAAGACTCGGAGGGTCTCTTGAGCCTCTGGTGATTTGTACAGGTACAAGCAGAAATACATGGGTGTATTTAATAAATGCATGATCAAAACAGATAGAGATTAACCTGGTCTCAGATAAGAAATGGATTGGAAGGGGGAAAGTGATGAGAGGGAAAGGGAAGCCTGGAAGTAACACAAGTTGTGGTTAATAAATAGTAATAGACTCAAGCTAGATCAGCCAGTTTGAAGCCTGATTCTGATACTTTACTAGCTGTGGTATCTTGACAAAGTTATTTTCTGTGCTCAGTATCTTCATCAATAAAATGGGAATAATAATAGTGTATACCACACCTTTCAGAGGATTAAATAATTGAGTCAGCACTTATAAAACACTTAGAACAACGTGGAGCTCATATTAAGAATTATATAAATGTTTATTCAACCCATCAGTTATCAACCAATAGGACAGTTAGGGGATGTTGCAATGACACTGATGGCTTGAACCTAAACGGTGACACTAGAATGGGATATTGGAGAAATGTTAGCAAATGGGCAGGGAAGCATTTGTTGCTGAGCCTCCTTTAGAATTAAAGAAGAATTAAAGAATTAAGGAACTCTGGCTGTCTATCCATGATGCTGATATGGTTATAAGAGCTTCTGTAAATCCAACCTTCCAAATGTCAGGTTAGGGGCTTATTTAATTTTTTATCATGCTCAGAAAGGCAGATACCATTTGATGGGGTGTCTGTCCATTTTGGTCTTTCTTTTGGCCTCTTTTTCCTATAATGTTGTGGAAAACATGTGTAATCTCTGTGCCAAATTATTCGCAAAGGAACTTGTTGAGCCGATCATTTTGGAACACTTCAGAAAACATGACAAATATCTTCATGTTTGAAAGAAAATAATTTTAATGATATAGATATGAAACTATATAGTCCCCATGTTTCTGGCAGAGACAACAGATAAATCTAGTAACTATGATTTTGGATTAATAAGGTAAAAAAAAATTAAGTTAACAAGAGATTTTTGTTGTCCTAAGCCAGCGCACATATGGGGCCTTTATATCATTTATAAATTGCAAAATGGCACCCTTTCTGGGAGGATGGGAGAAGGCAGCTATTCTTCCTGGCTGACGTTGCTTGCCAAGCCAAGCTCCCCTTCACCCTGACATGGGGGACACATATGTAAGGCACAAAATGCCAACCATATCCTGAGGCCCTGCTTAAGGCTTTATCAAAGAAAATGTGAGGGCCCCTGGGTGGCTCAGTCAGTTGTGTCTGCCTTCAGCTCAGGTCATGATCCCAGGGTCCTGGGATCAAGCCCCGCATCAGGCTCCCTGCTCAGTGGGGAGTCTGTTTCTCCCTCTCCCACTCCCCCTGCTTGTGTTCCTGCTCTCGCTGTGTCTCTCTCTGTCAAATAAATAAATAAAAATCTTAAAAAAAAAAAAAACTGTGAAACTGTTCCTGACTAATATTACCTAACTTAGAGTTAAGTTTCAACATAATTTGAATCTGTTAATTAGATAATTGGTGACATTATTTTGATTTATTATGATAAAACCCCACCGAAATTGTAAGGTGAAGTTAGGCTAGAAACCCATTTACTGGGTGTTCTCAATGTACCTGGCACTGAGCTAAGCATCTGAATTTGAAATTGAAAAGAGTAAATCAGAGCTCAGACATTTATTCCCTAGTTTAAAAAAAAATTACAAAGAAAAACTCTTCTCCCTTATCCTAAATAATAACTGTGAAGACTAAATAAGGTAATATAGGTAAAACCATGTAAATCCTAAAGCAGTTTTAATAAAAACATGTTAATCGCATATTTTTAATAATTCAGAAATTATTTACATAAATATAAATAATAATAGCAATATTAATAAAAATAATAAATCTTGCTTAACAAGAAAAGAGATGGTTCACTGTCATGTTTGCTTTGAAAAATAATATCATTTAAGCCTAATTATTTTATTCCCTTTCAAAAGCCATGGTTCTTTATCAGATTAAGAACTCTAATTTTTTTTATTTGATTTTTTTTCTTTTAAATCACAGCTTAACACTTTGCTGTATGGATGTAAGTTCTTTACGTCTCCATTTACCTTAGAGTGAAAAAGAAATAACTAATTCATCTATGTCCCTTTCATCAAAACAATAATCTGATACTTTGTATTTGCATGTATTTTCACTTTGAAAGTGATATAAAAGTACTTTAAAATAAGTTTTAACAGACATGATAGTCAGTCTCTGCATATATATTAATATTGAGAAGATTTCTTCCCAGATAGGTACAGTTTGTAGCTTCTCATAGTTAATTCACAATGTTTTAATTCAATCAACCGAAATAGTGCTTAATTAACATTTTGTTTCCTGATTTCCTGGTTACTATATAAATTCAACCCCAGCTAAAAAAAGTACACTGAATTTTGAATTGTGAACAATCAAAATACTTATTCATTTTGTGAGTTTGAGAACACTTATTGATGTAAATTATTCACCAATTTCATTGGCTTCAATGAGTAATTTTTCAATCTCTCATTTATATTTCATATATATTTATATATAAATAAAAATATATATTTCATATATTTTATGTATTATTTCATATATATTCATATTATATATAATATATATTCATATTCATATATATATTTATTTATTTCATATATATTCAAATATATATATTTCATATCTATTTCATATAAATTTATTTCATATTTACATTTGTCCATTCCCATTTAGACCCAATATAATCTATTCAGGCTGTGTCTATAAACGTTCTTATTGTGCCCTCCGTATGCAACATATTTCAACAATTTTTTCACACCAGAACTGAATTGTAAGCATGTAAAATTTTTGTGAACTGGGCTGTAAAATATCAGAAAACAATGCACTCTATCCAAGTTGACAGCTGATATCTGATCTGAAAATAGTGTATTTTCCTTCAAATGTCAGTATCCTGTCACTTTGCATTGCGTTGATATAAACAGCTATACAAGAGGAAAAATTTCACTGTGAAAATCTTTTATAAATACAACTAAAAAACAAACTAAACAAAAATCAAAGCTCTTCCCATGTTTTTAATATTTGAAATTCTGCCTCACTACAGAAGTGTGATAATCTCTTGCAAATGTTTATAAAACGGTGTGTTAATCTCTGATTGCTGCTCTAACAAATCATCACAAATTTAGTGACTTAAAACAATGCAAATTGGTCTGGAGATCAGAAGTCCAAAATGGGTCTCATTGGGCTACAGTCAAAGTGTGTTGGCAAAGCTCTGCTCCTTTTTGGAGGTTCTAGGGGAGTATAATAAAAAATATTAAGTCTCTGGTTCCTGGCACAAACCTTTAAAAACCTTTGTAATCTCTTGAGTAATGAGTGTCTTTGGTATGCTAATGAGATGACTCTTGGGTGAGGGATTCCTAAATAGCTTCAGGATGGTGGGCTGGTCACCAGAAAGACCAATCCCTGGTTGAAGAGTTGGGATTTTTGGCTCCCCCCCACCCCTGACCTCCACGGAGGAATGAGGGGTTGGAGACTGAGTTCAATTGCTAATGGCCAATGATTTAACCAAGCATGCCTACGTAATGAAATCTCCATTATAAACCACTAAACTATGGAGCTTGGAGAGTTTCTGGGCTGGTGAACATATCAAGGTTCTGGGAAAGTAAAAGCTCTGCATGTCCCCCTACCTCATAACTTGCCCTATGCATCTCTTTCATTTGGCTGGTCTTGAGTTGTATCCTTTATAATAAAGTGGCCATAGTAAGTCAACTCTTTTCCTGAATTTTGTGAGTAGGTCTAGCAAATTATTGAACCTGAAGGGTAACCCCTGAATTTACAGTTAGCCGGGCAGAAATCCTGGGCATTCCATTTGTGGCTGGTGTCTGAAGTGGGGCAGTCTTGTGGAACTGAACCCTTAATCTGTGGGGTCTGTGCTAACTCTGGGAGTTAGTGTGAGAATTGAATTGAAATGTTGGACACCTAATTAATGTTGGACAATTGGGGAATTGGTGTTGATGCCATAGAGATTGGTGAAGGCACCATGTATTTGGTATTGGGAAACAAACTTCTCAGGGAGAATCCATTTTCTTTCTTTTCCAGTATTTTAAGTCTTCCTGCTTCCCTTGCCTCATGGCCCCTTCCATCTTCAAAGCAAGCAATGGCTGGTTTGGTCTGTCTAACATCACATCACATTGACACAGCCTTTTCTGCCACTTCTTCCACATTTAAAGGACCTCTGTGATTACCTTAGCCCACTGGATAATCCAGAGTAATCTTATTTTAAGATCAGTTGTTTGGGGGCACCTGGGTGCCTCAGGCAGCTAAGCATCTGCCTTCAGCTCAGGTCATGATCTCAGGGTCCTGGGATTGAGCTCCACGTCGGGCTCCCCACTTAGCGGGAGACTGCTTCTCCCTCTCCTCCCCGCTTGTGCTCTCTCTCTCACTATTTCTGTCACCATCTGTCTCTTTCTCAAATAAATAAATAAAATCTTTTAAAAAAATCAGTTGTTTGGCAACCGTCATTCCATCTGCCCCTTTAATTTTCTCTTGCCATATAATGTAGCACATTCACTGGTTTGAAAGAATTAAGATGTGGATATCTTGGGAGGGGGCTTGAGGGGGCACTACTGTATTTACTACAAATAGAGTATATGTACAGTAAATGTGGTAGCAGGAAGTACACTCTTCCACAAGAGAAATCACTCAATGACCTAAAGATGTAATGCATCACATAAATGCTAGGAGGTTATCCAAATGATTCTGTGATGCTGGAATTTTGATATATCAAATGAATACCTGAATATGTGAAAAGAGTATCAGGTAAAAGAACACATGGTTTTAGAGCTTGTTCTGCTCTGCTCTAGTGACCTTGGCCAAATCATGTCAGCACTTTTAGTGTCCTCATCAATGGGCGTCATAACAGCAGTCATCAATTCAAAGAGCTATTGAGAGAAGAAAGTGAAATAATGTATGTGAAAACAAACAGGAAATCATACAGTGCTACTCATACGTTATGTTCTATAAACATGCCATTGGCTTGAGTTTAGCAAACTTGGAAAATGAGATTATCGTTATTACAACACTCCTTCCTATTTATAATGCTGTTCCAAACTTGCAGGACCAGTAATTGCGACGACACACTCCTCAAAACCAGATTTCCTCTGCCCCTGCCATATATCCTCTGCCGTCTATCTACTCTTCACCCTCTCAGCACCCTCCTGCCCCCCTCGGGTTTGGGAGAAACACAATCAAAAGACGGAACATTTTGGAAAATGGCAGAGGTATGAAAATAAGGGAAAGTTTTGGAGTCACTATTTTTTTCCCAATTGGGAGGGGAAAAAAGTAATGAAAACTCAGTAAGAGTCTTTAAGAAATTGAAGCCTTAGAACACAAAGAATGGTGACAGAATAAGACACAAGCTTAAGGATAAGAGATTTAGTTCAGGTCTCAAAAATAACTTACCAAACTCAAAGTCATGGGATGCTAAAGGAAGTTTTATATTTTCCTGCTTCAGAGATCTTTTGAAGAAAGAAAATGAAAGTATTCTCTCACATTCTGTGAGCTGTAAAGGACTTGAAGTGTCTCTGACTTCATTTTAAAGGTAACAAAAGTTGTTCCTTATGGAAGTAACATTTTCAGTACCAAAATGTATTTGTTCTTTTTCAGAATGATTTCGGCTATACTTAAAATTTGATGTTTCCAAGTAAACTTTAGAACCTGTTTGTCAACCTCCCTGGCAAAGTCTCTTGAGATTGTGGTTAGAATTATTTTGAATATAAAGATTATGTGTGGGACAAGTAAATCTTTTCTGTATTGACTTTTGCAACCTGGCAATTGGCCCAGCTCTTCACTTACTGAAGGGACATTAAAGAGAAGCCAAATAACATTTATATTTTGCTCCATAAATTCATATATAACTTCAGGATTAGTTCTCAATGACATGTCTTTTTTTTTTAAGATTTTATTTATTTATTTGAGAGAGAGAAAGAGAGAGAGAGCAAGCACGAGCAGGGATGGGGAGCAGAGGGAGAAGAAGACTCCCCACTGAGCAGGGAGCCCGATACGGGGCTGGATCCCAGGACCCTGGGATCAGGACCTGAGCAGAAGGCCGACGCTTAACCGACTGAGCCACCCAGGCACCCCGTGACATGTCTTTTTAATTGGTATTGTGAATATTTTGCTTTTTCATTTTTATGAAATATAAACATATACTATAAAGGGTAAATAAAATACATATGGACAAAGTAACATGATAAACTAAAATGAACAAGATATCATATACTGCTCACACTCAAGCAAATGCCCTCAAGTCCCTCCTCCAAAATGATTTCTGCTACAAAGTTTAAAATAACCCCCTCCCTATCTAGAGGGGCCACTGTCTTAACTTTTATGATAATCAGCTCCTAGCTTTTCTTTATAATTTTACCATATAATTATGTACCTGTAAACCACAGAATTTAGATTTCCCTGCTTTTGAATTTTGTATTAATAGAATAACATGGTCTTTCTTGTATCTTGTTTCTTTACTCAAAATTATGTTGGTGAGATCCATGCTGTGTGGTTATATCACTATTTATTATTTATTTCACTGTGCTCACTTTTGTTGACAGTAATACTATGGACATTCCTGGACATGTTTTCCAAAGCACATGTGAAAACCTCCTTGGACAGATGTCTAGAAGTGAATTTTCTGGGTTATACATATGTATATTTTTCAATTTTATTCTGTGACACAGACTATTTTCTAGAACGTTCTACCAGTACACATCACCACCATAGTGGAGGAGAACTGGATTGTTCCATATTCTTACCAACACTTGGTGTTGCCAGCTATTTCAACTTCAGTTGCTAAGTGTACACTCTCATCATAATTTTAATTTGTAATGATATGAGCAAGAACATTAAGCTATTTTTCATATTCTTCTCGCCAGTTTAGAAATCCACTTTCGTGAAGGTCTTTTTCCTCTTTAGAGCTGCATTTTCAATTGTTTTCTTTCTCTTTTTTTCATTTGAAGGAATTTTATTATATTGATTCTAATCCTTTATTCAAATGTCTTGTATTCTGTTGGTTTTTGCACTCCTCCTTTGCTGTCTTTGATTAAAAGACAATTTGTCTTACATAGACATCAATTTTCTTTTATTGCTATTGCTATTTGTGTCTGGTTTAAGAAATCATTTACTCTCTTGAGATCTTGAATATATAATTCTATAATATCTTCTAAAAGCTTCATACTTTTTTTCCATAATTAAACTTTAACATATCTGGAATAGACTTTTTTGTAAAGTGTGAGACAGGAAACCAGTTTAATTCTGCAAATGGCACTCAATTGCTTAGTGCCATTTATTGGAATATTCACATTTTCCATTGATCTACCTTGTCCCTCTGTCATATATCAAAATTTCCATATATGTATGCCTTTTTCTTGGTTTTCTTATGCTTTTGTGCTGTATTTTCTATTCCTACTTCTGTTACATAATCTCTATATGATTAGAACTTCATAATAAATATGTCAGAATATCTTGAGAATAAGTCTTCTCAACTTGATTTTCTTTTTCTTTAAAAAATTTTTATTATTATTTTTCCATTTTAATTTAAAAACTACTTTGTCAAATTCCACCAAACAATGGTGGCATTGAACATCGAAATAAATCTGATGGAGATTTGGTGTATTTGTAATGGTTTTTGCCTTACTTACATCCAGGAATGTGATATTTCTCCACTTATTAAAGTGTTTCTTAATTAAGTTTTATGTGTTTCAATAGAGTTCACATCTTTTGTTAGATTGATTTCCATATAATTTATAGGTTAAATACTATTATAAATAACATAATTTTTGTCTTACTAAGTGTGAATTGTGATATAGAGAAATGCAATTGAATTCTGCTTCACTGTCATTAGTCCTAACACTACATTCTCTTTGATTTTTTACTTTCTTTCTAAGTTTCTGAAAGAGCAGTAAAGAAGCATGTGATTATAATTATAAATTTCTCCTTTTAACTATCAAAGTTTGTCAGGTTCAAATAAATTCATTTATTACATCTTTTTAACAATTTCCTAAAAATTTATTTATTCCTATTGGAACATTTATAATCTGACTGCTATTCTTTTGCCATTTACAATGAAACAAGTAAAATTAACTTTACAATTTTCTACACATTTTTTAAAGAATGCCATATCACTACCCTCCTCCTGAATAAGACGCATTAATCCACCCAATTCTCTATATCAGAATAACATATTTTATTTTACTAGAACATAATATTTACAGAAATTTTCCTACACCGTGATGGGAGAAAAAAATAAACAGCCAGAGATGCCATACGTTTTTGATGATTTCACAACAGTCAAGTTGATATTTTCACCTCTCCTTCTGTATTACAACAGTGAACCAAGATAAAGAGTGGACAAGCTCATCCGCATTTAGTCATCAAAGGACTGAAAATATCTGCCTGGCCTTTTAATTCTGTCCTATGTCTCGCATCTCAACAGTTTGAACAGAGGAAGGAAGATGGCGAAAATTTGAAGACTGGATCACAATGAAATATTATTCACACCATCTAAGCAGTTCACACGGCAGTGATTTGAAGGGTGGCTTTCGTTGGCCCTGCACTGCTCTATTGTTTCATTTGTTGGTGAATAATGAGGATGGGGAGCACTTGGTAGATCCAAAGCAGAACCTTCCAGCTCAGTAGTGCTGGCATCCACTTGAATTTCGATTAATCAAAACTTGTCTACATTTAAATGATAAATTTTGGTTTAGCCTATAAAACACTGAACAAAATGTGTTCACCACAGAAGAAAAGAGTGGAAGTTGCAGACCCTAGGAGGAAGCTTCTCTGGATCAATTTCAGGACTGAAAAGGAGGGGAGGTGAGGATGTATGGGAACTCCAACACAGGTAAGCCACATTTTCTGGAAGCAGCCAATTTATGTGACACGGGGGATAAGGAGACTTTGTTATGCAGACAAATCTACAGCTTCATATATCTGCTGGATAGGGAAAAGGGAAAGTTTAAAGGATTCATGCACCAAATCCTGCATCTTAAGGAAAATTGCTGCCAGCATGAAACACAACCATAGACCTTTTCCCCAGAAACTCCTATAAATAGGTGGTTCAGAAATAACTCTTCTTCTTCAAAGATGGGGAATCAAAAATAAAACAGCACAGGACATATTCAAATGAATTGAGAAGCTGGAGAGCAGAAGAAAAATACCAGAAAAAATGTCACGAAGAAGAAAATTGTGACCTAACATTTTTTCAATGAATTAAAACAACAACAACAGCAATACAAAAACGCTTAGTGAGTCAACTGCCCCTATGAAGCAAAAGTATAAATAAAATTTACAAGAGCTCAAAGAAGAAATAGTGGAATAATTAGCAGAAATGAAATGCTAACTGGAAGAGGTCAGGAAATACGTGGTGGGGAAAACTTAAACATAAAGAAACATGGATGACCATAGAAAGAACTCAGATGAAAAAAAAATCACTGTAGAATACAGATTTAGGACTATAGAGAATAGAAATGGGAAAGCCTGGAAAAATAAAATAGAAATGACTAAAACCTTAATCTGAGTTAGAGAGATAACTATATAAACAGGATAATAAAGGAGATGTAATATAACATAGACCCACAGAACATACAATTGAAGAAAAGTTTCTTAAATTTGAAAAAAAAAACTTTTTAGGGGAAAAATTTCTAGCTATCAGAAATTTTAAGTGAACTATTTAAGCATTTAAGCAAAAGGAATAAATGACTTATAAGAAAAAAATATACAAGACTTTCACAGAAATATATTGGAGCAAAATATACACAATCCCCAAGGGAAAGAGGGACTCAAGAATTTTATATAACATGAAATCTGTAATGCAAATGTAAAAGCTGTATACACTTGTAAACATTCACACATGAGAAATATATTTCTTGATCCCCTTTTGGGGAATCTACTAGAGGACAACCTTCAGCCAAACTAAAGATGACTGAACATTACAGAGAGGGGCTTGGCTGTGAACAATGACTCTACTTAAATGTAGAAGCAAGACCAAAATGAAAGGGAATATTATGGTGACAAAACAGGAAGTAGGCATATTAAATTTTGACTTCCTTGAAAAGAGTTCATTAAAAATAGGTATGAAGGAAAATGGAAAAGAAGGTGAGAGGTGGTACACATGTAATAATTTCCTCACCTTTAGTAGTTGCACAGGTAAAAAGACACCAGGTAAATTATATTTAACAATACAACTGTGAATGCTAAGAAATATTTTTTAAAAAAATCAACAGAAACCAAATGGCTCTAGGTTTCTGACACATAAGTTTCCAGCAAGGTCCCATGGTGGAATTAGCAGTGAAACTTTGCAGTAATGGGCAAGTGGTGCAGTGTTGGAGATGGGCTAAGGCACATGGGCTTGTGCCCAAGTACAGCAGCAGCTAGAGCAAGAGGCAGGTGAGTTTAAAGATATGAGGTTCTGTAAGAGGTGCCTGATACTTGAAAAAAATAATAAAAAGTATATAACATAAAATATTATAATTATGATAAAATCTACCTGTCACATAAATAAATGAAACAGTGTGAACTCACCCCTTGAAAACTTTTCATATTGCCCAGAATATAAAATTATATGCTGTATGTCAAAAAACTAAATCTAAAACAAAGTGATTCAAAATATTTGAAAATTAAAGATGGGGCAATGATAAAACAGATAAATTCAAATAATAATGCAGGGAGTCACAATATCACTATAAGAAATTTGAACACTATATAAAAATCATAGGAAGGACATTTTATAACAATGACATGTGGAATCCATAATGAAGATATAATTATACATTTTTATACACCAAATAACTTAGTGGCAATATCCACAAGGCAGAAATTACAGGAGATTCAAGGACAAATTGCAAAATATTAAGATACATGATTTTAATTCACCTACCTCATGCTATGATACATCAAGTAGATAAAAATATGGGTAGGAATAGAAGAACTGAATAGTGTAATTATTAAAGCGGGCCTATTTGAGATGTATATATGATAAGTGACAGGCTGAAAAATGGCTCCCAAAAGATATTCATACCAAATCCCTGCCGATGTTACTTTATTTAGAACAACACACAGAGCATAAGGCCATGTGAAGATGGAGGCAGAGACTCTGTGATGAAGCTATAAGCCAAGGAATGTCAACGATTACTGGCAATGACAAGAGAATAAATTTCTGTTGCTCTAAGCCACCAAGTGTGTGGTAATTTGCCACAGCAAACTTAGAAAAATGTGTGTGTGTGTTTGTGTGTATCCCTCTTTTTTTATCTATATTCATATCTGCATCTACCCATTTTTATGTGAAAGTAGATATTACAACATTTTTTCTAGGCAATCATAGATATTTTTATAAAAATAGAACATTGTTTCGGCTACAAAGAAAATCTTGGCAAATAATAGCCTCAGGAAAGTAAGTAAATATGACTATAAACATAGGATGTCAACCTCCTGCATAATAGAAGTAATAAAAATTAAACTATGATGATACATTATTTTGTATCTTCAGATTGACAATGATGGCAATTTCTACTCTCTCCTCCATCCCTGCCTATCCTTTTCTGTGGTGCTCTGTATCCATGGAGCATGATCTGTAGCATACATTACTCAGTCATCTTTAGTTTAGACTCCTAAACTAAGGCTTTAGTTGGATGTAGCTACCAGCAGGTACTGACAGAAAATTGGAGGGCAAGAGGAGAAAGTTGCTGAGGCATTTTTTTGCTTTCCCCCCCCCCACATTGGTACATTGATTCGATTCTGTGGCGGTGGTTCCTAAGATGAAGATTCATATGGTGATCCTTCTTCCATGGCTTCTACTTTATTTTTTTAAAGATTTTATTTATTTATTTGACAGAGAGAAAGCATGAGCAGTGGGAGGGGCAGAGGGAGTAACAGACTCCCTGCTGAGCAAGAGCCTGACTCAGGGCTCAATCCCAGAACTCCGGGATCATGGCCTAAGCCAAGATCATAACCTGAGTGAAAGACAGACACTTAACCGACTGAACCACCCAGGTGCCTTCCTTGGCTTCTACTTTCAATGGATTCCTAGAACCATATGTCTTTTGAAATAATCTCATTTTAATAGAAATTATCTTTGCTACAATACAAAAAGATAAAGAGTGAAAAACTAAAACAGACAGCACAAGAGCCATGGGAAAATATAAAGTGGTCTAACATAGGTGTAATTGAAATCCCAGAAAGAAAAGAGAAAGATACTTGAAGAGGAAATGGCTAAGAAATTTTCAAAATTAAGAAAGACAACAAACCACAGATTCAAGAATTTCAGAGAACTTGGAGCATGAATAAAATATAAAATACCAAATTTTTAAAATACAGTAGATCAGCCAAAGAGAGAAAGAAAACCTGGGAAAAGAGTTTCTTTGGGAAATGAAGGTATTCATTCCCTGTGTATGCCATACACTGGTACAGGGCAAGACACTTGCTCAGAAAGGTTGTGAGAAGACCACAAGCTTTCACTTCTGGCTGATCTCTTGGGTCAGTGCAAAAAGGAAGTAAAGACTGAGTTGGAATTATAAATGTCTGGGCTAAGTGTTAAAATGGTGTTCCAGCTCAAAGCCAATCTGCAAAGACTGGGAGACTTTTTTAGTTTTTGTTTGTTTCCTTGTGTTTCTTTGTATGCACGTGCGTGCGTGTGTGTGCGTGCGTGTGTGTGTGTGTGTGTGTGTGTGTGTTGTAGCTCCTAGTTTTCGAGGAAATCTCTGTCAAAACATTAGCTGAAAACAAGCTAAAGGGGAAAAGAATACAGTGACTACACACAAGTAGGAGAAAAGTCTGCAAAAAATGGTTTAAAAAACCATTGAAACAAACGAATGTAATGGAAAAGTAATGAAACAAATGAATAACTGCCTCCAACAACCAAGAATGGCAAACCCAGGGGAATGGGGAAAACCTGATTTCCAGAGTTACCACATAATAATATTTAAATATCTAGTTTTCAACAAAAAATCATAAGGCATATGAAGAAACCGGAAAGTATGGCCCAAAGAAAACTATAATAATCAAAACAGTAAGGTTTTGAGTAGGATAGTTAGAAATGTAACAGAATGGAGAATCCACTAATAGACCTATAGAAATATTATCAAGTGCTTTTTACAAAGGGGCAATGGCTATTCAATATGAAAAAGATAGTGTTTTCAACAAATGGGATGGAAGGATTGATCTTACCTTATATTAGACTTTCATGAGGACACATCACCAAAGTAGTTTCATGAGGACACATCACCAAAGTAGTTTCATGAATACCACACATACACATGAAAAGATGCTCAACATTGTTTATTAGTTATTGTTAAAACATGAATTATAAACACAAGGACATATTACTAACCATCCACTGCAATGGCTAAAAATGAAACAAAAACAAGACAAAACCCTGACAATCCAAGTGCTAATGAATATGTAGAGCAACATATTTCCAGTAGGAATGCAAAATACTACAGCCATGTTTCTTATAAAGTTGGTCATACATTTACTACGGAACCCAGCAATCCCTCCCTAGAAATTTAGTCAAAATAAATGAAAACTTACGTTTACACATACACCAGTACATGACCAGCAGTTTTATATATAATAGCCAAAATCTAGACAAAAATCTAAATGATGTCTATAACCTGTGAATGGATTTAAAAAATTGTGGTATCTCCATACAATGGAATACTACTCAGCAATAAATGGCCTGAACTTCTGACACATGCAACAACATGGATAATTCTTCAAAGCATGATATGAGGGGAAAGAAGCCTTTCACAAAAGCCTACATACTGTCTGACTCAATTTATATGATATTTTGGGAACTCCAGTTTGTGAGGAGAGAAATTGGGTTGGTGGTTGCCCCAGCCAACGGGTGAGGAAAGAGACTTGAGGGCAAGTAGGTACGAAGGAACTTTTTGGTGTGATGGAAACATTCAATATCCTGATGGTAGTGGTGGTTATTGATCAAACGAGGTATTTTTAAAGGGTGAATTTTATATATAAATTAAACCTTAATAACCTGACAAGAAAAAAATTTAAGTAAAAATTATATATCAAGCTGCTCTGAATATCCTAAAAAAAAAAAAGTATTCTCTTGGAACTAAAAAAGCACGAGTGTAGAAATTTTAAAAAACAGGATGGAAATTGCATTTGTAATTAGATAAACTAGAAACAATGAATTCTCTCAAAACACATTGTCAAACACAGAGATGACTATTATGTGATAAAATCTAAGAAAGAATAAAAGAAAAGATATCTAAGACAAGTATAGTAGGAGTTTTAGTAGGAAAAAAAGAAAGAGGGTAAGAAAGAAGAAATATGGCAAATACCTAAATTTTTCAAATAAAAAAAGGCACAAGCACAAGTTTGTTTTATTTGGGGAAAGAATTTATATAATGTTTATCTATGACTTCAGATAAATACATGTTCAAATACGTAATGAAATTAAAAATAATTACTGGAAACATATCATTGAGATGAAAAGTAAACAAAAACTTGGTCAATATTATAAAATAAGAAAAGTAAATGAAGGCAAATATAAGAAAGTATAATAAACACAAGGCATTAAAGTCACATGAGTAAGACAAGCATATCAGTGATCAACATATATTTGCTGAAATTAAATTCTGGGAGATATACTATTAAGATGATGCAGAAAGATTGACCATTAAGTAAGAGTAAGAAATTTTCATGTGTTTGTAGTATGATACACCGCTACTGACATAAGTAGAAACATTAAAATGAATATAGAGGATAAATAATGCACTATCACTTGGTTTCTTTTAAGCAAAAAAGGCATGTTATTTCAAATAACTGTATATTATTTAGAAAAAGAACCTGGTAGTAGTACATAAAAAAAGTTTAAATGACATAAGGAAAATAGATATTTTAGAAACTCCAAATCTGACCACAATGCAGTACAAACAACAAAAACACATAATACCAAATAAATAAAGGCCACAGAAATCTAACAAAAAGGAATTTTCCTTTATTCAATTCTTGGGTCAAAGAGTAAACCAAGATTGAAATGTCAGCATTTAGAAATGATCTCTAATGTGAAAAACTTGAAAACAACCTCCAAAGGCCTAAACACTTTTGTTAATTAAAAAAATTATTGAACATAAATGTTATGCAAATTACTTCTAAAATTACGCTCTTTTGAATATTCAAGGCTATGCTTTTCTGTTACTTTCTGGTTCAGAATTTTTTATAGTCCCCATGCTGTTACCTTTTTCTGTTTGGATTAGTTTTCTTTGACTAAAAAGGAAGCTGGGCCTGAGGTTTTCTGAAAGACAAGATTTAAGGATTGTTCCAACTGGCCTTCTCAAAACTAGACACAGAATTGAAGTTGATGACTATAACCCCAACTCAATTTCTTGTATGTAGAGGACATTTATCCAGATTGGGTCTGTTGGACTTCGTTGGGTTCTCTGGCTCTGGTGTTATGGTTCTTCCCTTATTCTTGAGAGGTAGGATATAGAGTTCTCCACTACAGAAATTTGCACATAATTGAGGTATAACCACAGGCCTGCACTCCTCACCAGGCTTGTCCTATCTCCAGTTATGCACATTATGCCTTTTCTTTTGATCTTTTTTTAAATTTTTTTAAGATTTTTTTTTTTATTTATTTGTGAGAGAGAGAATGAGAGACAGAGAGCATGAGAGGGAGGAGGGTCAGAGGGAAAAGCAGACTCCCCGCTGAGCAGGGAGCCCAATGTGGGACTCGATCCCGGGACTCCAGGATCATGACCTGAGCTGAAGGCAGTTGCTTAACCAACTGAGCCACCCAGGCGCCCTGCCTTTTCTTTTGAAAATATGCATTCAACCATGTTTTCTTCTGTATTTATTGTCTCTGAATAGGTTTGAAGGTAGAAACGAAAGGGCCTCAGTTCTTGCTAATTCCCTATATAGATTCCATTCAAAGAGGGCAGGTGCTGAGTTTCCTAGACAGCACAGACCCTATGACCTGAATCATGGGCAGAGAGTGATCTGATGGGAAACAGTTTTTGCACCTTCTTTGTGTCCACCCATGCCTATTGTTTGGTTTTCCTCAAGGAATATGCATGGTCAGGAGGTTTTATTTTTTGTTTTGTTTTATATCAAGCCTTTGGCGATGTGATAAAGGCCATTTCCTGGGCATTTGAAAACGGCTGGAATTTGTAGGAGAATTTTATGTCATTGATATTTTGCTAGCCTGATAACATCATTTCCCCATTTTTTTCTAGGTCCCAGTGATAATCATTAATTTAATCATTAATAAAATTTTATATATGTCTATAATCATCTCCCTAAGGTAAATCTCAAGAAATAGAATTAATTGTTCAAAGATATTTTTAAGATTTTTGATATACATGGCCATAATAACACCAACTGTCCATGTCAATTTCTATTCTCTCCCAAAATATTTAGAATTGCTAATTTCAATAGCATATATTCATTTTTTAAAAAATAGACATTCTGTTACACAAAATAGTATCTCGCTCTGTAGATTCTACTTATTTTTCATTAAAAAGATATGAATTAACCAGTTTCTATCCAGTTTTCTAGTCATCAATTGCAAATTCCTATAGCTATGAGACAGATAACATAAATGAGCAAAACAGCTCAGGGAATTCTGGGTACTATAGTAAAATAGAGACTTTTCTCACCTTTGTAAAACAGGGATAGTTGCTACTCAACTCCAACTGATGGTGCCATAAAGCAATGAGGTCTAGTTTTGTGAAAGCTTCCAAGGGAAACTAGAAATCCAGAAAAGGAAATGAAATCTCCTGAAGCTTAAATACCAGACTCTAAGTCAACTTTTAAGAAATATTTTATAGACCAAGACAAAAACATTTTGGATAAGATTTGGCCGATAGCCCAGAAGATTAGAACTGTCACAGATAGTCTGTGCCAAATATCTATTAAATTGATAATGAGAAGACTTACACATACGAACCTTATTATCTTAACTACATAGAAATATATTTGTTGAATTGTTTTTGGCTCTCTACCATCACATTTTACAGAGAATTGACATTTGCGAAGTGCATTTAAGAGATTCTTTACATCTTCTACCAATCTGCTTAAGACCTAACAGAAAAAGTACATGAACATATCAATAGTTGTAGAAAACATATCAGGCAAAAGTCATTATCAGTTCATGATACAAACTGTTAGTAAACTAGGAATGACAGGAGACATTGTCAGTCTGAATAAGGACATCTACAAAAAAATCTACAGGTAGCATTAGGCTTCCTTTCGAAAAACTGAATTCTTTCCCCGCAAAATCAGGAAAAAAGTCAAGAATGTCCATTTTCACCACTCTTATTTAACATTTTACTAGAAGTTTTAGCCAATGAAATAAAGTAAGGAAAAGAAATAACTGCCATACAAATAAGAAATGAAGAAATAAATGAAGTTGTTCCTATTTGCAAGCAACATGACTGTCTATGCAATAAATCCCATCAAATCTACAAAAAGAAGCTTATTTGAACTAGTAAAGGAGGTTAGAAAAGTTGCACGGTACAAAGTCAAATTACAAAAATCAATTGTATATCTATAAACTAACAACAAACAGTTGTAAACTTAACCTTGAAAAAGCACCTTTTACAATGGCCCCTCCTTCAAAAAACAAACAAGCAAAAGAAATACATATAAATCTAACAAAATATGTATGGCATTTATATAGTGCAAAACATTGATGAAAAAAGGCAAAGAAGACCTAAATAAATGGAGAGAATACTGTGTTCATTATTGGGATAATCAATATAGTTCATATCTCCTCAATTTAAGTATAGACAATACATTCCAAATCAAAATTCTGGTAGGAGATTTATATATAAAGATAAGCTGACTCTATGATTTATATGAAAAGGCAAAAAAAAAAAAAAGAACACTAGAATACTCAAAGCAAATGGAAAAAGAAAAAAATGGGGGGACTCCCACAACCAAAATTTAAGAGTTACCACAAAGTTCCAGTAATCAAGGGGGTGAGGTTGATTAAAAATAAAGTCACCTTGATCAAAGAAGAGAACAGAAATTATAAAAATAGACCTATACAAATATGATCAACTGATATTTTTTAACAAAGCAAATTCAAGGGCAACGGAGATATGAAAGTTTTTTCAACAAATGGTGCAGTCACAGTTGGATATTCAGATGCAAAAATCGAACATACACTTCTACTTTACAGTGTATGTAAAAATTTAATCACAACTGGTGATTGACTTAAAGGTAAAAGATATACAAAATTCATAAAACATCTGGGAGAAAAATCTTTGGAAACTTAGGATAGTCAAAAATTCATAAAAATAATACCTACTTCCATAAAAGTAAAAAAGGATAAATTGGACTTCATTAAAATTAAAATAATTTTTCTTTGCTAAAGGCATTGTCATGAAAACCAAAAGCCAACCCTCTCACCAACTGGGAAAAAGTATTCGCAAAAATTATATATTTGATGGGGTGTTCAGATGGCTTAGTTGGTTAAGTGTTGGACTCTTAGTTTCCACTCAGGTCATGATCTCCAGGTGTTGAGATTGAGCCGGGAGTTGGGCTCCCCACTCAGCTGGGAGTCTGCTTCTCTCCCTCTCCCTTTGGCCCTCCCCCCCAACTCTCTCTCTTTCTCTCAAATAAATAAATAATTTAAAAAAATAATATATTTGAGGCAAGTGACTGCTTGCTGGATGTAGCCACGGGTCGTGTGACCAAAAGGGCTCCCCACAGACATTGTCCCTCCTCAGCAGGTCCTCAGCGCCCTGCCCCACCCTGGCCATGGGGTGCTGCTACAGCAGCCAGAACAAGGACTCGAACCAGGACTGAGAGGAACAGAAGCTGCTGCTGGACCCTAGCAGATGCCCCCACCAAAGCTCTCAATGGAGTGAGCCCAACTACCACAGCCTGCCTCCCACTCGCACAGATGAGCTGCTCTCCTCCAGCCTTGCTAAGACAGCCAGCAGCATCACTGGTGTGTCTGCTCCTGCAGACTCCCAGGACATGGAGCAGCATGAGTACATGGACTGGGCAAGGCAGTACAGCACCCGCTCAGCTGTGCTGAGCAGCAGCCTGATCCACAGGAAGAAGCTGCCCCCGCTGCCATGTCTCTCACCAGCCAGCCCCACCAAGTGCTGGCCAACAAGCCCATCCCCCTCTCCGATCTACAGCATGTCTCCAGGATAACTGCTTATGCCACAGTGTACTTTCTCGGATCTGAGTGGATGCAAAAGAGGAGCTGGTTGTACAGTTTGGGATCCCATGAAGAGAGGAATCCTTGCACAGCTCTTCTTCTCCTCTCTTCAGCCCAACTCCACCTTGCCTCCCCTGACCTCCAGCCTCACCATGGCTTACACAGAACCCTAACTTGCTACTAAGCACAGAGAAGACTATGGAGGAAGAGTGAGGCTGGAAGCCTGAGCATATGAAGATGGAGTAAGGGAAGGCAGAACCATTTGGGACTGGCCTTCAAAGCCCTGGCCCGGGATGGGGTGGGGGTCAAAAGGTTAGGGTCTAGTAGGTCTCCACTGGGAAGGTGGAGGTACCACTGTGAGGGTGAACCCTAAGGGGCCTGTGGGAGCCCCCTTCCCACCCTTTCTCTTGGCTTCACTCCTGTCCCCCTCTCTCCTACCTGGTACCCACATGCACCTCACTAGGGTTTGTGATCAGAGTCTGGATGAGCTTAATTTTGAATGAATTAAGTTTGTATTTCTAACACCCTGGGTTTTTACATATTTGGGGCTTGGGGGTTTTGTTTTGGTTTGTTGCCTTGATAAAGGAAGTGTATTCATCTGAAAAAAATAAAATAAAAAATAAAAGCATTTGTATTTGACAAAGGACTTAAAGCCATAATATATTAAAAATGCAACAAGAAGGAAGCAAAGGACCCACTTTAAAAATGTACAAAAGTAGGGGAGCCTGGGTGGCTCAGTCAAATGACTGCCTTCGGCTCAGGTCATGATCCCAGGGTCCTGGGATCGAGCCGCATATCGGGCTCCTTGCTCAGCGGAGAGCCTACTTCTCCCTCTCCCTCTGCCCGCCTCTCTGCCTACTTGTGCTCTCTATCTCTCTAACAAATAAATAAATAAAATCTTTAAAAAAAATGGGCAAAAGTTAGAACAGACTCTTCATCAAAGAAACTATTCAAAAGGGAAAATAAGCACATCAAAGATGATCCCCATCATTAGCAATTATGGAAAAGCAAATCAGAACCACAAGGAGATACCACTCTACACTTACTAAAATGGAAATGAAAAATAAAATGTGACAATACCACATGATGGCAAGGATGCAGAACAGTAGAAACTCTCATTCTTTGCTTAGCAGTTTGCAAAATGCTATTGTCACTGTGCAAAACAGTTTGGCAGTTTCATAGGATGTTAAACATGCTACCATAGCATATGGCAATCTCATTCCTAGGTAATTACTCTAGAGAAATAAAAATTAATCTTCACAATAAATCTTGTGTGTGACTATTTATAGCATCTTATTCATAATCACTAGAAATAGAAACAACCAAAAAAGCACTTCAGTGGGTGAACGGATAAATGTGGTACATCAATGCAATGGAATACTATTTAGCAATGAAAAAGAATGACCTACTGCTACATGCAACAACATGAATGGATGTTAAATGCATATGCCAGATGAAAAAAATCCAGTCTTGAAAGTTTGCTTCCTGTAGGATTCCATTTATATAACATTCTGTAGAGGTTAAAGCTGTAGAAACTGAAAATAGATTAGCAGTTGCCAGGATTGGGGTGCAGGAGGGTTTGACCACAAGAGGAAAGCACAACGAAGTTTTATGGGGTGATGGAACTCGTCCAGTCCTGTTTGTGGTTGTTGTTACACAAATCTGTGTGTGTATTGAAATCTACACCCAACTACTGATTTTTAATGTAAATGAAAATAAATCTAATTATCAAATAGCTGTGCACAATAAAGTAGTGTTCTTAGCAATTTTTTAAAAACCCAGATACTGGGGCACCTGGGTGGCTCAGTCAGTTAAGCGTCTGCCTTTGGCTCAGGCCACGATCCCAAGGTCCTGGGATCAAGCCCCGCATCAGGCTCCCTGCTCAGTGGGGAGCCTGCTACTCCCTCTCCTTCTGCCACTTTTCCTACTTGTGCTCTCTCACTCTCTGTCAAATAAATAAATAAATATAAAAATAAAATAAACCCAGATACTTTCTGTATGTTACTGAAAGTTTTTACCCCAGGTCTAGATCCACAATCTAATAATTCCAAACTAAAAAGAAAAGTTATAAATCTGCAATAAGGAGGAGAAGAATATTTTTAAAATCCTAACATTATAAGATGTCAGCTAACAAAACAAATGAACAAACAAACACAAAAGGCAGAAACAGACCCATAAATACAGAAAATGAACTGGTGATTGCCAGAGGGGAGGAGGGTAGAGGGAGGGGCAAAATGGGTGAAGGGGAGTGGGAGGTACAGGCTTCTAGTTATGGAATGAATAAGTCATGGCATACAGCACAGAGAATATAGTCAATGTAACTATCATAGTTCTGTATGGTGACAGATGGTAGCTACATTTGTGGTGAGCATAGCATGACATAGACTTGTTGAATCACGATGTTGTACACCTGAAACTGATGTAACATTGTATGTCAACTACACATCAATTTTTTAAAAAGGAGAAAAAATACCTCAGCTAAAAATCAGAGAGTAAAGTACAGACATAGAGATGTTTTGGGTGTTAATTAGTTTGTTTGGCAGTAATCTCTTAAAAAAAAAGAGAGAGAGAAAAAAACCAACCACTGCTTCTCCTTGATCTGACAAGAGGCTTTTATAAATGTACTTTTGACACTAAGAGAAACAGTGACATTTTTTTGTGTGTGTTTGTTTCCTGCTTTTAGTACCTCTGGATTGTAATGGTGGTGGTAGGTCTGTAAAACAGATGATATGATAGATTTTGGAGGCAGCACGCCTTTATTAAAGTACGTCATTTTTTCCCCCACGTGTGATCTCAGGCTGTGCATCTCTTTGATTTACATTAGTGAGCCCTGTGACAGGCTGAATTAAAGCAACTCTATTCACAATCTGTTCAGATTGGAAATATGTCAAGAAGAGAGCTTTGGTGGATTACTGACAATTTGCCAAATTTGCTCAAAACTGACAAGTAATGGCTAGCTTCTTGAAGGGTTCTTCCAGAGTTGGGCAATGTGTAATAGGGTTACACCCACACACACACATATTCTGATTTGGGTAATAAGACTCATTTACACAGTTCAACTCTCAAAGTATGCTTTGTGTAAATCATTGGCTACCAATTTATGATTTAGGGGCTCCTGGTGAAAGGGAGGATGTCACAAAATTACTGCGAGAGTTCTAAAAGTGTATACGTGCACCAGTGTCTGATGACTTATTTTCAAACATTATTTGACCAATAAGGTAACACCTAATTACAAATTACAAAAATCTCAAATAGTAATGAATTCCTAATGGCTCTTTATTATTATATATTTTCTCTATCAACGAATACTGAAATTATAATTATGTTATTGTGGGGGTGAAGAAAATTCTTCGATTTACAAGGACTTTGTCATACTCCCATAAATTCAGAACGACCAAAGTAGACATCATTAATCATGGCAGGCATAATGATCATATTTCAATTTGTTGCTGTTTTGTAACATAATGAGTTGAGAAACCCGCAACTTCTTCAAATAAAGTCAAGCTAATGATGATATACTTACTATCTTTTAAAACATCTATACTGCAATTTTCCAAGATTCCACTTTCAAAGCACCACTTGACAAAACCAAGAAGAGCTCAATATAATTAGCTGGAAGACATGAGAAAACAGGGTTTATATAACAAAGTATCGGTTACTCTACTATAGGAAACAGGCCATGTGGACCTTACAGAGGACATGAAGCCCATACCAAAGAGCTGTCCTCACTGAAGCTTCTTCATTCTTGCTTCATTCCTCTCAATTATTTTTCCTTCTCGCCAATTACTGAATTGTAAATATAAGTTCCCTATCAGAAAATGTATTTCAAGTGTATTTTCAAAATCTGCTGGAAATAGTGTGGTCAATTTAGAACCCGTTAGGAGATTACTGTATGAAAAATATTCCCTCAGTAATATGGACATTTCAGCTTTGCCTGAGTAATGATGAATTCTATTTGAATCCAATTAATCATATTAGCATCTTACCTCTTTGAGCAGACGCCTGTCTAGTCAGTCTTCTGAGGACAATGCACAACCAACTTGATGGACAGCTCTTCTGACCTATGGGATGTAATGCTTGCTCACTGGGATGTTGTAAGTAATAACTTCATCACTCTAGTTTATTGTATAAGCATCAGTGGTTCAGATGACAGAACATGATCATTGCAGAAGGATTCCACTAAGAAGTTAATATGGCAGAATAACCTGAATGAGAAAATAAATGTGCTTATATTTTCTTAGTTGCAGGCTCATTAGAAAAGAACAAGAGATATTTTCTCGAGAGACTAGGGAGGGGCTTTATATCCTAACAGTCTGAGCTTCATTCACTCAGAGTGGCTTTAGAACTGAAGATACACTGAGTATCTTCAGGGGTCAGATGAAAAAGAGAACTGACTGATCCTCATGTCAGGGCAGTAAGGAGGGTTGTGTAGGCTGTGCGAACTCCATATGCAAGAATGATAACCATGAAATCACCAGTCTGAGTTTCTAATTGTGAACATGGGCTCTAGATTTTTATATGAAATATTCACATTTGTAATTGTGGGCAATTGATAACAAGGAGGTCGGCACTTTATTGACCAACAAAGCACATCAGTGAGCTAGATCTGCCCTGTTGACTCTGGTGTTTAATTGTTGGCTCAAGGCCTGTGGGAAGATTAAGCTGCATGCTCAGAGAAAGGAAGCTGATGGGGAGGCCACGGACTGAGAGCTAAAGAAAAGAAAACTAGTTTCCCTGGAAAAGAGAATAACAGGGAACTTGGAGATTCACCATGTGGAAGAATAGTTAGGTCCCCCTCAAATGCAGGGACCCAGAAGTAAAACTTGTGTGGGAATAGTGGTACGGGCACAATAAAAACATGTTATTCTTCCATGCTTTTGTTTTGGGTACGTTGGTGGCCTTCAGTATCAATGCTGGCTGTGAGCGTCAAATAGAGTCTAATTGATGGTGACTAAGGATGGAATCAACAAAGATCGGCCAAAGGAGTCCACTGTGGACTGGAAAACAAGTCCCTTCTTCATTTTCCTGGGACTTGCATGATGCAGTGGAGGAAGGGGAGTTCCAAAAATGATTGACAATGGAGTTCTCGCAAACCCCAGCAAGTGCAGGGATTCAGCCAGGCTGAACTCAATCAGAATATTTTTAAAAGAAATAGGACATATCTTTTACATGAAGTGCTATGACAGGACAGAGAAAAGTTAAAGGGTTCATACTGTGAGAAATAAAGCTCAAGCTAAGAGAAAAAGGAGAATGTATCCATAATTCTAAGAATCAAATCCTGAGGACTTCTTTCCAGTTCCCCCTAGACTAGAAACCTGTGGGTCACACGTCCCCGGTCTTGGACCACGGGCACCAAGTCAGTCATTCTCTCTGCAATGTTTTACCAGGTGTAGAGTTACTAAGCACAGGGTTTGGAGCTAGACTGGATTTTAATCCAGCCTGGCTGCTCTGGTACTTGTCAACTTAGACATTTAACTTCATTATTTACTTCTGCCAAATGAGGATAAGAGCAGTACTCAGTACTGTTGTGAAAATTAAATGTATATTTAGGGGCACCAGGGTGGCTCAGTGGGTTAAGCATCTGCCTTTGGCTCAGGTCATGATCCCAGGGTCCTGGGATCGAGCCTCTCATTGGGATTCCTGCTCAGTGGGGGAGTCTGCTTCTCCCTCTGCCCCTCACCTCTCTCGTGCTCTCTCTCTCTCAAAAAGTAAAATATAAAATAATAAAATAAAATAAAATAAAATAAAATAAAATAAAATAAATGAATTTTTAGAGCAGTGCCAGGCATTGTGGCAGAGAGCAAGTGTTCAATAAGTTTAACTCTCCTAAACACCATTATTATCACTGCCAATTTCATCACATAAATCAGACTTTAAGCTTTTATCACCTAAACATTTAAATTCTAACATCTCAGTGCTCTAGTTCCAATTCTTTGGTATCTTCCTTATATTAACTTAGCAGCATGCCCCTAAAACACAGTTTTGATCATTTTCCTCCAAACTTAAAGAACTTCACTACCTCTTCGTTATCTATATAATCATTTTCAAAAACATGTAATATTTATTTGTAGCTTACATTTTGGCCTCTATGTCTACAGCCTTATGCTCCTCTACCACTCTCCCTCTTTTAAGTGAGTGGTACCTAGGCAGAATCTTGCTCTTCACACTTCTACATGAGTAACCTTTTAAAAAATAAATTTGAGCTAGTCATTCCACAGATTAAAACATTTCATGACCTACTGATAAAATCAATCTTTTTTTAGAGGAAAGAATGCTGGGAGAGAGAGAACATTTGCTTCACACATTTCTGTGCCAGGCATGGTGATAAAACCTTCATAAATATTGTTCTAAATGTCCCATTTAGCCCTCATACAGTATGGCAACCCCGTTGGAACTGGAACCCTCAGTGTTTTGAACCCTTTATGATAACTGACTAAAAAGAAGGTGGATTAAGGATGGGCAGCACAATATGTCCTGGGATGTTGTCTCACATATGATGTTATCTGAGATTGAAAAACCCGACTTTAGAAAATGAAGAGAAATCAAACCAGTGTGTGGCTGTCTTATTGAACATGGAGCTAGACCACATTCTTGTGGATAGAGCTGTGGTGTGGGTGGAGGTGAAGTAGGTTGAAGAATCGCACGTCATACTTAATGAAATTGAACTTCTGGAAGAACTAGAGCAAGAACATAGGTACAAATAAACAAAAGAAGAGTATTCAAGGGGACCTAAAAAAGCACTAAAAAGACCTCTTAATTCTAAAAACTATGACTGTTGAATTAAAAATTTTAGTATATTAACTGAAATAAAGGTTGATTTTTGATGAGTGGTAAATTTTGTTAGATGATAGATAGATGATAGATGATAGATTGATAGATGATAGATGGATAGATAGATAGATAGATAGATAGATAGATAGATAGATAGATGATAGATAGATAGATAGATGATAGATAGATGATAGGTCTATGCTTTCCTGTGTATCAATGCTGCTATAATTATTTATGCCTCTTAACTATCATCTATTTAAAATTATCCAAGAACTTTGAGAGTATACTACCAAGTGCTTATTTAAGATCAAATAATTGACTCTTTCTATCTACCTATTATCTATCTATATTTAAAAATATTCAAGAATTTTGACTGCTATGGACAAACAATTGACTTTAATCAAACAGCAAATGAGGCCACACGTCAGGGATCCTAAGACCAGTGCAAATCCTCAGAAGAGGAAAAAGTTGTGAGCAATGAATATATATGACTTAATAAGTATAGACTTTCTAGAAATGTATGAGTTTAATGTATTACTTTTGAAATGGAAGAGACATATATCAAGATAAGTTCTATTAAGTGCAGATTTGTCCTAGCAAACATAGGAATTGCAATGAGGGAGAAAACTGGGTGAAACTTTTCCAAATTTCTCACTGAAAAGAGGGAAAAAAGTAGGGGAGAAGAATAATAAAAGGGAAGATAGTCTATATTATAAAAAGGATAGGAAAGAAGTTCATTATAACACTATTCTATGGGTAGCTATTAAATCATTTCAAAAGTTTTCAAGGGCGGGCTCCTGGGTGGCTCAGTCAGTTAAGTGGCTTCGGGTCAGATCAGATCATGATCCCAGGGTCTCAAATGGAGCCCCTGGCTCCTGCTCAGCGGGAGAGTCTGCTTCTCCCTCTGCCTCTGACCCTCCCCCTGCTCGTGCGCTCAAACATGCTCGCTCTCTCTTAAATAAATAAATTAAAAAAAAGTTTTCAAGGCTTGAAAGGAAATGAAGAGCAACTGTGATCAAGTCAGTTAAAAAAACAGGTAAAGAAAAATAATTTTAACAAATAATCCACATAGATGGCGGTATTGGTTCTAATACATATTTTCTAATATTTTGATATCTCTGAAATCAGAATATCATCATGATTAATAAAGACAAAAGTTAAAATTAATTAAAAAAGAAAAATCTGTTTTTGATCATGAAAACTAGTTTTTTTTTTTTAAGATTTTATTTATTTATTTATTTGACAGAGAGACACAGTGAGAGCAGGAACACAAGCAGGGGGAGTGGGAGAGGGAGAAGCAGGCTTCCCGCGGAGCAGGGAGCCCGATGTGGGACTCCATCCCAGGACCCTGGGATCATGACCTGAGCCAAAGGCAGACGCTTAACAACTGAGCCACCCAGGCGCCTGAAAACTAGTTTTTGAAGTAGAAGTTTAAGAACACTTTCTCTGTCATAATATAATAAAAATTTTAAAAATGAATACAAAAGGTGACTGAAATATATTAAATAGTTAGAAATTAAACAATAAATGCAAAAATTACTTATTATTTAAAAACTAATGGATAGGGGCACCTGGGTGGCCAAGTCAGTTAAGTGTCTGCGTTTGGCTCAGGTCATGATCCTGGGGTCTGCTTCTCCCTCTCCCTCTGAGACTCCTCCTCCCCCTGCTCATGTTCTCTCTCTCTCAAATAAATAAATAAAATCCTAAAAAAAAAAAAAAAAAAAACCTGATGGATAGAATACTCAGTAAAACAAAAAAACAAAAAAAAATGGAACACAATGAAAGTGGTGTATCAGGAAGACTATAATTTAAAATGCCTGTATTCATAGAGAAAAGAAAAGAGAAGTCTAATAAAATAGATTAAATCTTGGCTATCTTGCAAATAGAAAAAACAGAGAGCAAAAATAGAAGACTGGAAATGAGAAAGGAGACAAAGAGCCATTAAAGACAACTAACACAACTCATTGAAAGAAATGAAAATTTGGGAGAAATTGCGTTTGCCTGTCAACATATTGTCAGGGTATCAAATGTGATGTTACAACAAATGGAAAATTTGAGTAGGCTCATTACCACTGTAGAAGTTAGAAATGTGGTTAAAGTTATTATTTAGAAAAGGTCATAAGACAGATGGTTTCAGAGTCAAGTTTTATCTAACCTTTAAAGAACAACTGATTCTAAGATTGTTCAAATCATTGCAGATGGAAGACCCTGTGGTGGCTAAAACCAGCATTAAAAACACACCTGGAGGGGCACCTGAATGGCTCATTTGGTTAAGCATCTGCTTTCAGCTCAGGTCATGATCCCAGGGTCATTGGATCAAGTCCTGCATTCGGGTTCCCTGCTCAGCATGGATCCTGCTTCTCCCTCTCCTCCTGGCTCTTGCTATCTCTGTTTCTCAAATAAATAAATAAATAAAAATCTTAAAACACACACATACACACCTGGATATATCAACTATACTTCAGTTAAAATAATAATAATAGCACATATTTGAAAGTTAAAAAAAAGATCTGGAAAGGAAAAACAAATATGATACTATATATCAACCTCATTTATTAATAAAGCTATAAGAATTCTTCGTAACCCTTAGAAAATGGAATCTCACAATGTATTACAAGAATAATATGTTATGAGCAAGTAAGGTTTATTTTTAAAAATGCAAGGGTGGTTTGATATCAGGAAATCTATCCACATAATCAATTGTATTAATAAATTAAAAGAGAAAAAATACAATATATCAAGAGACACATTTCAAAAAAATACATGTATTAAATCCTGCCACCACTGTTAATGAAAACTTTAGTAAAAAGAAATAAAAGAGAATAATTTATATGTAATAAAGGTTACCAATCAAAAATTAAAGACAAATATCTAAAACGGTGATCAACAAAATCATTTTAATTAAAATTAGGAAATATACTGGAATTCCTATTAAGATAATACTAATTATCATTGCCTTTGAGGATTTAGGAAATGCAATATAACAAAAAAACAATAAATGGCATGTTTAAAAAGAAGGGATATTCTTCCCTGATGATATTATTGCATACCTAGAAAATAAAAAAAATCCTCTGGAAAATATTGTGATTCTTAAGACAGTTTCATAATGGGAACAAATACAAGATAAATATCCAAAATTAACAGCTTTTCTACATTTTAACAATAAATGCCTAAAAGTGAAAATTGAAAATGGTATGCTATTTACAATGGGGACCAAAAAACCTCTAAAAATCAAGAAATATATCTCCCCAAAAATAATATCTACATGGAAAAACTATGGCAGATGAAAAACATAAAGTGAATCTGAATAAATCAAAAACCATATGTTCTTGAATGGGAAAATCTAATATCTTAAAAATATCATATTCTCACAGTTATATATAAGTTCAAATGAGCAATTCAAGAGACTCATTTGAAAGTGCATAAAATGGTTAAATTTTACAGTGAACAGTTAACTATCTTAGAAAAAAAATAGTAAGATTATGAAGAAATTGAGAGGATACTTGCTTACCAGATATTAGAAGATACTATATATCCATCAAGACAATATGGAATTAATATAGGAACAGATAAATATATCAGGCAAATACAGAATTCAGAATGAGATCCTTGACATAAAAAATGCACATATGAAAAACATTTGGAAGAAAAGGAAAACTGGGGCACCTGGGTGGCTTAGTGGATTAAACGCCTGCTTTTGGCTCAGGTCAATGATTCCATGGTCCTGGGACGGAGCCCTGCATCAGGCTCCCTGCTTAGCCTGTGTCTCCCTCTGCCCCTACCCACCCCCCACCCCTGCTCTTGCTCTCTCTAGCTATCTTTCTTTCTCAAATAAATAAATAAAAGCTTTAAAAAGAAAAGATAAACTGCTGCAAGTTGTTTCATGAAGAAATGGTAAATGAATTCCATCTCACAACATATATAAAAATAATTCAAAATAGATTTAAAAAATTTTTATTTTATGTATTTATTTTCCTTTACTTTTTTTTTCCATCATGTAAGTGTAATCTTTAATCTTCATTCCCTGTTTCCCGCATCCCCCCAAGCCACCTCCCCTCTGGTAACCATCAATTTGTTTTCTACAGTTAAGAGTCTGTTTCTTGATTTCTCTCTCTCTCTCTTTTTTTTTGCTCATTTGTTTTGTTTCTTAAGTTTCACATATGAGTGAGAGCATATGATATTTGTCTTTCTTTGACTGATTTCACTTAACATTATTATATTCTCTAGCTCTATCCACGGCAAAACTTTATTCTTATTTTATGGCTGAATAATAGTCCATTGTATATAAATGCCACATCTTCTTTATCCATTCATGTATCAACGGACACTTGGTCTGCTCCCATAGTTTAGTTATTGTAAATAATGCTGCAATAAACATAAGGGTGTATGTATCCCTTTGAATTAATGTTTTGTATCTTTGGGGTAAATACCCAGTAGTGTGATTACTGGATCATAAGGTAGTTCTATTTTTAACTTTTTGATGAATCTCCATACTGTTTTCCACAGTGGCTGTACCGGTTTGCATTTCTACCAACAGTGCAAGAGGGATCCCCTTTCCCCACATCCTCGCCAACACCTATTGCTTCTTGTGTTTTTGATTTTAGTCTTTCTGACAAATGTGAGGTGATATCTCATTATAGTTTTGATTTGCATTTCCCTGATGACGAGTGACGTTGAGCATTTTTTTCATGTGTCTGTTGGCCATCTGTATGTCTTATTTGGAGAAATGTTTGTTCATGTCTTCTGCTTATTTTTAATTGGATTATTTGTTTTCTGGGTGTTGAGTTGTATCACTTCTTTATATATTTTGGATACTAACCCTTTAACAGATACATCATTTGCAAAATCTTCTTCAGTTCCATAGGTTGCCTTTTAATTTTGTTGATTGTTTCTCTCACTGTGCAGAAACTTTTTATTTTGATGTAGTCCCAATAGTTTATTTTTGCTTTTATTTCATTTGCCTCAGGAGACATATCTAGAAAAATGCTACTATGGCCAACGTCAGAGAGGTTACTGCCTGTGCTCTCTTCAAGGTTTTTAAGGTTTCAGGTCTCACATTTAAGTCTTTTATCCATTTTGAGTTGATTTTTGTGTATGGTGAAAGAAAGTTGTCCATTATCATTCTTTTGCATGTGGCTGTCCAGTTTTCCCAACACTGTTTGTTGAAGAAACTGTCTTTTTCCCATTGTATATTCTTTACTGTTTGGTCGAAGATTAATTGACCATGTAGTGTGGATTCATTTCTGGGCTTTCTATTCTGTTCCATTGTTCTATGTATCTAGTTTTGTGCTAGTACCATGCTCTTTTTAGCACTACAGCTTTGTAATATAACTTGAAGTCCAGGAATGTGATGCCTCTGGCTTTGTTTTTCTTTTTCAAGATTGCTTTGGCTATTCAGGGTCTTTTGTGGTTCCATACAAATTTTAGGATTCTTTGTTCTAGCTCTGTGAAAAATGCTGTTAGCATTTTGATAGGAATTGCATTAGATCTGTAGATTGCTTTGGGTAACACAGACATTTTAATAATATTTGTTCTTCCAACACATGAGCATGGAATGTCTTTCCATTTCTTTGTGTGACCTTGAATTTCTTTCATCAGTGCTTTATAGTTTTCAGATTGTAGGTCTTTCACTTGTTTGGTTAAGTTTAGTCTTAGATATTTTATTGTTTTTGGTGCAATTGTAAATGGGATTGTTTCCTTAATTTCACTTTCTGCTGTTTCACTATTAGTGTATAAGAACACAAAAGATTTCTGTATGTTGATTTTGTATCCTGCCACTTAACTGAATTCATTTATCAGTTCTAGTAGTTTTTTTGGTGCGTCCTTAGGGTTATCTATATACATTGTGTCATCTGCAAATAGCTAGAGTTTTACTTCTTCCTTACCATTTTAGATCACTTTTATTTTTTATGTTTTCTAATTGCTGTAGCTAGCACTTCCAGTACCATGTTGAATAAGAGTGGTGAGAGTGGACATCCTTGTCTTATCCCTGACCTTAGGGGAAAAGCTTTAGGTTTTTCACCATTGAGTATGATGTTGGCTGTGTGGGTTTTTCATATAAGGCCTTTATTATATTGAGGTATGTTCCCTCTAAACCTACTTTGCAGAGGGTTTTTATCATGAATGGATGTTGTACTTTGTCAAATGCTTTTTCTGCATCTATTGAAATGACCACATGGCTTTTATCCTTTCTCTTGATGTGATGTATCTCATTGTTTTATGAATATTGAACCACCCTTGCAACCCATAAATCCCACTTAGTTATGGGATGAATTGGTTGAAAAATTTAAGCATACTAAGTAATATAATAAAAGGAAATTTCCTTGCAGAAAATCTAAATCCCTACACACACTAGAAAGGGGTATCAGAGATCTCCCTAGATAAGACTCCATGCTCTAGAAGTTATAAAATGAAAAAATGATATACATTTAATGCTGAATATAGAAAAATTATAAAACTTTACATGACAAAAATGTTAACAGGCAAAAAGTGGGTGTGGGTAAAAATATTAATATTCTATAGATGCAAAGGGTTAATTTTGATAATATTATTGTATTCTTACCGATTGACCAAAAAAAAAAAAAATGGACAATGGACAAGGACCTGAAGAACAAATACCAAGGTGTAAACTGATGCTTAAAATTTACCAGTGGTCAGATTAGAAACAATTATAAAATACTACTGTAAGATCCATAAATCGTGCTGATGTCAGGAAAATGTTATTCGTATACAATGCAACAAGAAACATAAGGGGTTATACATTTCCTATTAAAATTTATGTTAATTAGACTTTAAATAAAAAATTCTCTCCTGTGGATCTATTCCATAGAAAGTTATGTGTCAAGTTGGAAGGACATATAAAAGAGTCTTTAATTCAGTATTGGATATACTGGCCAAGATTTGGAACTATCAACAGGGAACACTGAAAAAATTAGAATACGTGCACAATATGGAGTACCAAGCAGCCTTTATTTAAAAAGTGAGAAAAGCAAGAAGAAAAGATTATGTGATATGATCTAGTTTTTCTAAAACAACTGGACCCAAATTACAGATATGATTCAATTTCTTGCCCTAATGTCCTGAAGAGGAGATGGAAGGGAAGGCCTTACATCTCTCCCCCACCAAAATACCCAAAATAACAATAATAACATGTGTACTATGACTCATTTATGGTATCTGCACATTGCCTACCTCCAGGGATACACTATTCTCATAGAAAACAATAGAGGTGGCCCTCTTAGTTATGTAAAAATCCATTTATTTTAGTATATATAATGCAAAGCACAAATAAATAGTCATCAGAAAGTTCAGGCTTTTTATCTTTACCCAGGGTTGGAGATTCCAAATGGCCTTTATTTTTTTCCTTATTTAATATATATTATTTGAGGTTTTTTAAATGCCTTTATTATTTGTATCTTAAACAAACAAAAACAACCATTTTTATTGGCGAATGGGGAAGAAAGAGCAGCTACTATACTTAAATACCCCAAATTTAGACCTTTCCTTTTATGACTATCAGTTTACTCAGTCTCACTTAAGAATATTTTCGTTTTCTCATTCTGAGGCTCCAAATTATGGCACCCATACCTCACTCTTTTAATGGTCTCTCTCCTAAGAAAAATTCTGTCTTCATGAATGGTTGTTGGCCCTATTTGCAATGTTATATTTGGTGTTCTTCACATCTGTAGCACAAACTCCCTACCCACACCCATCCTGTTGAAACCACTAACCAGCCATGTATAAATATGAGAGGGTAACTTAATATCATTGATCTCTAATTTAGTTTGGTGTTTGTGAAGCTACTGATCTAAATGCTAAAGAGAAAATACCAATGATCATGTCTGTTTGAGGAAAATATGTGATTTATGTTAACCTTCATTGTTTAGAGCCATAATATTGTCAGGATATATGACTCACATCCCTGTTGCTAAACAAATAACCCTTCATTAAATCTAAAGTGAGTCGTACCATGCAATCAAGAGCTGCAAAGAGTTTATTTACTTGGCTCTTTTTGTTGTTGTTTAATAGCACATTTGTGGCCAGTTTTATTGTTCAAAACATCTTCGTGAGATATTATTTTAAACAGAAAATTGATTATAATACAGTTATCTAGATTATCTAGCCATAAGATCTATTTTAAAATTGTGCGCAGATAAGACTATTTTAGCAACATTAAGTAGAGAAAATTGTGGCAAAACATGCAGCAATAATTTATTTTGCAAAACAAAAAGCGTATAACTGCTCTCTAATTACTAGCCTTTGAGGCATTTACAGCTAAATTAAAATCATCATTAGCTGTTAAGTGTGTTTGCTTTGATTAGCTCCTGTTTTATGAGGTTTTAGGCAGAAGTAATTTTGTGATATTGTTATTAATGAATTTAATGTTAAGTGGGGGGAAAAAAGTTTTGTTATCTGACAAGTATCAACCCTGGTATTAGTTTAAATTTTGTCAGAGTCACTGAGATCCTCCCTAACATATTTACCAAGTATTGAAAATGACTATATTCAAAGGAAAAGGTCTTTTTAAAGCTAGCGTAATGGAAAAAAAGAAAATAAAGCCTCAGTCCCTTAACTGCTACAACCCAGTAATACAATAACAGCAGAAAGCATGGGCAGTCCTGTTCAAAACCATATCTCTTCACTGCTAAATTGGACCCGTAACTTAGCTGATAGAGACTGGAGGTTCTGCATCCATAAAAATGGAGATATTAAAATCTTTCCTGAAGGATAGTTTTCAGGATGAAGTAAAATATTGGGTGTTAAGTAAGTAACATAGTGTCTGGAACTTACACTCAGGAAGAGTTACTTTCCTTTCTCTTTCCTTTCCACGTGATCTAGTGTGTCTAAAGATATTAGAAAAACAATTCCAAGCATCTATCCAAAGATAAACTAAAGGATTTAGTATATCCATGCTATTACTGCACTTGAATTTTGGCGAGAGAAATAATAGGAGTATATGTGGTGCTTCCTATTTTAAATAGTGACAGCAAAAGTATATCTTTAATAGGTTATTAAAAATTTGTATTACTGGGAAGATGGTTCTTTTAAAATATCATCATTGTATGATTTCTGAGGACACTTGTAGATGTATAAAGCCTTGTCTGTTTCCTTTGCCACCAAAATCCAGTGATGAAATGTAATTATCCCATGGGTCCAGATGTTAAAGGCAATGTGGAGGAAGTTGACATGGGAAGAAGAAACAAAGCAAAAGGCATTAAGTGTTGGCCAAGTCTGCATCATTGCATTTGTATGACCCCAACATCACTCATGCCATGCTTTACAAAATGCAGCATCTGGGACTCTTACAAAACACCCCTGTGTTCATCAAGATTAATATTCAGGATGTTGATATCATATTGGACATTTATAACGGATTCTAAAAATATTTACAGCGTGAGAAATTAAATCTAAACCATTGCTATGATATATGGAAAACACATGGATTTTTGCATATGGTAATGAGATGAAAATTGGGCCCTACCACAGTCTTCCTCTTGAAATCACCTAACCTCTGTGAAAGCTGTGGCATGCTTAATCATACAATAGAGATAATCAGACCTACTTCCCAAAGTTTGAATCAAAGAAAAAAATAAAGAAGGAAAATAATGCTCTATTTGTGTTACTGTTATTCTCACCTACCTATTGATAAAAAAATTACACGATCAAGAAAAATGACCAGAGAGAGAATTACAGCTAGGACTAAGTCTCAGTATTTCATCACGAAAGATGAATTACTATTCACATTTAAAGTATGGATCAGGATGCCAAAGGTTCCTGCAAATTCCACAGGACTAGCTCTTCTTTGCCCTGGGCCAGGGTAAAATTAATGACAGGTGGAAACCATTTAAAAGCCCCATTGGCATTCACTCTCATATCTTACCACTGCCTTTTGTTTGAGAAATATTGAGGAATACCTCTCCATTGGCAGCCCTATACAGATTTTATATTAAGCTGTTTTTCTAAAGGTCTTCTTTTTGTAATTTCCCTTTATTTAGAAGAGCACAATCATTTAAGCTGTTGTGGGAGCACACAGATTGGTGTAGGTGCCATGTTCATATCAAAGTATGTCATTGGGATGAATAGTTCCTGGAGCTGATTCACAGGCTGTGTACTATGGCTGGGTCTGGCATAACTCCCCAATCACATTTGAGAAATCTCAAGTTATTAAATACTTGAGCCACAAAAGCAATTTTAATTTAAAAAAACAGATTTGAATCTAAGGCAGCAAACTTACAATCACAAAGTTATTTTTCCTCCAGGAATGTTTGTGAATAATGGTTTTTAAAAAGTTATGTGTCTACAGCTATAAAACCTAGAGATCACTGAGATAATCCAGCACTTGATTACTAATTACAAGTGTTTGTTAAAATTGCAACTCATCACCACCAGCACAAGGATAAGCCTAGTGATTCTTATATGGATTCTTTATATGTTTGCCACCCATTTTCATAATGGAGCATAAAATTGAAATCAAACAGCAAAAAGATGCCAAATCAAAATAAATTGCAGAACACTTCACAACAGTGTGATAAGCAAAAGATAACAACACCAACTAAGATCTAGCACCTCAGATGAAGTCCTGCTTCCCTACTGCCTGATGCAAAGAACACAAGGCAGCCTTAATTATCCATCAAGATCCTGCCCCAACGCAGTCTCTATGTTGCCGACAGGGTTCATTAACAAGTGCTCAATTTACGCTTTCACACAAATACCCATCACACTTTAGAAACTTACTTTGTAGAAGAAATGCTGTTAGCAGCTAGCCTCCTTTGATATCCATATATATGAGTTGTTGGACACAAGAAAAAACCGAAATCTAGATTGACTAGAATACTTATTTCCTGTATTTCTCTGCAAAACTTCTTTTTACCTTGAGAGATTTAATTTATTAACCTCTGATCAAAGAGACATGGCCCTGATGGCTTTATTCCTTCAGTTCAGAAGTTTTAAAGACGATTATGGCAATGGCAATAATCAGTTCAATGACATTTTTTTTAAAGTCAGCACTCTCTTTTGTCTATAAATTAACAGTGATAGAATAGTTGATGATTTTAGTTATAATGGTGAGTCTGTAAAAATCTCGAAGAGTATTTTGAATCAACCAAGGAAAAAACCCTGACTTCTATCAGTTATAACGCTTTGAGAAGTGATACTCCACATGATTTTGGTTTGGCAACTCTTCAGGAGAATACCCTCCTGTCTAAGTAAAAAGAGAAAATGCACTCTAGTTTTCTAACTCATTCATTTCTTCCCTCCAACTTACCGTAGTGAACAATAACAACCACTAGGCCTTCCTTAGCCATTACACATGGACATGAAAATCAGGCAGCTAGCTATTGGCAATTATTTTAAATAGTCATTCACGTGAAAAAGAATGAACAGTAGTGAGATGTTGTATTCTGGTGACTTCTGAGACATAAAACACAATTGATTTGAATAGTATTGTGAAAATTAATCACCATAAATAGCACTGTATTTTTATGTTAGTTTCCTCCTACATTTGAATAACCGTAATAATCTTGGTTTTGCCTGAGTTTTCCAACTCCAGAAGGAAATTTTGTCCTCAAAAGTGATAATATGTAATACAATAAGGTCTCACATCAGTTTTTTAATAGAGTAGAATTAGCCATTAGCAGAATTAGACATTAGAAATAGCATATGCTAGTGACTATATATATTGGAGATTTAGAAAAAATAATTTTAGATCCCTTGGAATTATATAAAATATAACATTATAATGCATCTTCTAATTAAAGTATACTTGTTGATTTAATAAGGAAAATTAGTTATGGTCAAATGACTTTTTAAATTGCCATAAGAATCAAGATTCAGTGAGTAGTTTTTACAATTAGAACTGATTTAGCTAATGTAGTTTTCCTTAGGAATATTTTTATATTAATATAAATTATTGTGACAAAACACTGCAGATTTTTTAAGTAATAGTTGGTATAGATTGAGATATGCCTCATTTACCTATAAGATTCATGTCTATAAAAAGGTTTGCAAATCTTGGGTGCCTGGGTGGCTCAGATGGTTAAGCATCTGCCTTCGGCTCAGGTCATGATCCCAGGGTCCTGGGATCGAGTCCCGCATCGGGCTCCCTGCTTGGAAGGTGGCCTGCTTCTTCTTCTCCCTCTGTTGCTCCCCCTGCTTGTGCTCTTTCACTCTCTCTGTCAAATAAGTAAATAAATAAAATCTTTAAAATAAATAAATAAATAAATAAAAAGGTATGCAAGTCTTATAGAATAATAGGCAACCTTGGTGTTCCAGGCACCCTGTTATTTTATTTCCCCAAGAATTCTATGAGGTTGGTGCTATCACTCTCAACCTCTTTTTAAGGATTAGACTTCTGGGCCTCATAGAGTTCAAATTCTCAGCTTTATCTGAGCAGGCAAGTTGTAGGGCTGGGGTTTCAATCCATGCCACATTGTTGAGGGTACAATAACTAGCAATTAAAATTCTTGGGCCTTCCCATTATGCTTTTCTCTCACTTCATTTTTTAAAAAATACTGAAAAGTAGAAAAATAATATAAAGCCCCCTGTTTTATCACCTACTCTGATTTCACAGATGACATTTGGTTTCAGATCCTATGGATTTGTTTCCTTTTTTGCAAATGCTGTCCTTGTTGTGCTGTTTCCCTTTTGGAAGTAAAATATAATAAGTGGAGGTAAATCAAGCAGCCAGAGGACTAGCTCACCTCTTGCCTTCTGTCGTCACAGCAGTTCCTTAGACCCTTGCTCCTGGACTGCATCAACAGACTCTCATGTGATCTCCCTACTTGAGCCTGTCTTTGATCCAGACTATTGCTTATACAACTGGTACGATAATGTTCTCCAAACATTGCATTCTTCCTGTCATCCTCCTTTTCAAGAATATACAGAGCCTCATTGTTATCTATGTTATCAAAAATTTGCTCTTGAAGCCTTATGTCATGAGGGCCCTTCCTGAATCCTTCTCCTGGATAGACTTTTCTTTCCTGTATATTCCAGTGTTACCTATGCCTTCATCTGGTTTTGTTGTAGTTATGGCTCTGACTAAACCCTGCTCTTCACATGTTTTGCCAAATTTATTAAAAAGACGGCTCTTCCAGCTGGTATAGTCCACTTAATTACATTGCTTCTCTTCCTAGATATGGCTTTACTATTCAGGATAATGTTCATAAAAACTCCATTTAATATTTTTCTTGGTTCTAATACCTCTTGGTTCAAGATGGTGGCCTGAGAGCATTCATATGCTCCCCGACTCTTACAAAACACCATTGAAATGAAAATAAAGGTGTGCAAAAGTGAATAAACCCAAAACAGCAAGAAAATAAGAGTGAGGACCAACAGTGGACTAAAGTTGTTAGTGCAATTCTGGAAGACAAAAAACAGACATGTGCGGTGACAGATGAAACAAAGCAGAAATAACACAAGCCAGAACAAACAGAGAATTGGCTTAAAAAGCCATATCCAAGGTTATTTTTACTGGAGGTTTCTTGAAGAAGCTCCAAATGGAGTCCACAGGTACTGACAAGGCACACTACCCGGTGAGGCCAAAAAATGGTGTCATCATTTGGCAACATCCGTGAGGTGTATCAGTCCAACCCAAAGTCCCATAAACGCAGCATGACTGTGGGCTTGAAGTTCACCCCATGAGAAGGAAACAAAGGGACCACCTCTAGAATAAATGAACTAACCTGACTGGAGGTAGCTAAGATTCTAGTGTGACTTAATAAATAACAGAACATGCCAGAGTAGAGCCCTTCTTGCTGTGATTTGAGGTGCATTGGGGCTGTCATCTGCTAAAGTGAAATAAGCAGTTGGCAACAGTCATCTGTGTACACAGCGTCAAAAACTTTGTACCCATAAAACAAGTGGCTTTTACGGAAAAAAAAATACATAGAACAAGAAAACACTCTTGGAAATTAAAAATATGACTGCCCGACATTCAAATGATACAGTGGTGATCAGAGATATAAATGAAACTATTTCCCAGATCTTACACATGAAAATTCAGACTGGAAATATAAAAGGAATTTGAGCACTGTGAGGGAAAGTTGAGTGAAAATGGAAGTGAAGAAAAGTACAAAAGAAATGAATCAGAGGTCTTCAGATTAAAAGGTTCTAGACAGCGAAACAGAATTAAAAACAAAACCCATTCTTAGGAGTATTTTTGTGAAATTTCAGGTCTCCAAGGATAAAGAGAAGATTCTAACAGCCTGTAAGAAATAAATAGCTAAGTAAAAGTTTTCTTAGGAAAAAAACTCAAATGGATAACAAAGTGCTCATCAGCCACACGTGATGGTAGAAGGTAATAATGACATAATGTTCCCATGAAAAGAGAGGGTTCTGCCATGTGATCCTTACCTGAGCCCCCAGCCTCAGTTGTTTATATCATTTATGTGACCATATTGTGGTTGATATTTGTTGACTTGCTCAAGGGGTATGAAGATGAATGAGAAGTCTCTTCAGCCAGAGGGAACACTTTAGCTCTTCTACTGATTATATAATTGTATTAGTTAGTAGGTTCTGGAGTAGCCCTCCACTCTTCATGGATTTCCTTCTATCTTGACAACTTTTTTTAACTTTAGCAATGTCCTTTGAGTATCTTTCTCTTTCAGCACATGAAGATTAACCTCTCTCTTTTTTTTTACATCTTTTTGAGATTTCTATACCATAAAATTCACCCATTTAAAGTGTACAGTTCAATGACTTTTAGCTTCACCAATCACAGATACGTGTAACCATCACCACAGTCTGTTTTAGAATACTTTTGTCACCTCAAAAAGAAACCCTGTTAAGCAGATACCTATGTATTTTCTGTCTCTACAGATTTCCCTATTTTGGACTTTCATATGAATGGGATCATATAATACATGAACTTCTGCTTCTTCCATTAGGCAGAATGCTTTCAAGGTTGATTCAAGTTGTAGCATTTATCAATACTTTGTTCCTTTTTATGGCTACATAGGACACTGTATAAAATACATATTTTGTTTATGTATTTACCCATTGATGAACATTTGGATTATTTCCACCTTTTGGCTATTATGGTTAATGCTGCTGTAAACATTCACAGACACATCTTTGTGTTGACATCTTTTCATTTCTCTTGGTATGTATCTAGGAATGGAATTTCTCGGTCATATGGTAACTCCACGTTTAATCATTGGGGAACTGTCAGTCTCTTTTTCCAAAAATGGTTGTACCATTTTACATTCCTACCAGCAAGGAGGTTTCTTGAAGAAGCTCCAAATGGAGTCCACAGGTACTGTCCACAGGTACTGACTCAGCAGGGGCAGAGTAATGAGAGTTCTTATTTCTCCACAATTTTACTAACACTTGTTTTTACCTTTTTTTATTCTGCTCTTCTGACTGGATGTCGAGTGGAATCTCATTGTAGTTTTGACTTGCATTTCCCTAATGGCTAAGGACACCAAGCATGTTTTCATGCATTTATTGGTCACTTGCACATCTTCCTGGGAGAAATGTCTATTTTTATCTTTTGCCCATTTTTTAATTGGGTTATTTATCTTTTTATTATTGAATTGTGAGAGTTTATCTGATATCTTTGGGTAACCATTATCCAGCCTACAACAGGTTCCAACACTGAGGCTTTTTTTGTGTGTGTGATGCTGTTGTCCTACAACCTTATTTTCAGTTAATACTCTGTATGACTACAAAATCTATGATATTATCTTAGCCTACTTCATAAGAAGTTCTGCGGACTTTTGATATGCATGAAGGATCTGAGACCTTCTTGAATCCTAAGTTTCTATATGCAGAAATGTTTAATTCTCTAGACTGTTTCCCAAATCACATTTCAACATGAAGGATTACATTTATTAGGACATATCAGCCCAGAAGTTAATTGCCTATCAATAACTTGTTATTCATCTCTAGATGAAAAAAATGTACCCTGGTCATTTACATTTTTTATTAATTGCTTTATTTTTTTAAGATTTTATTTATTGGAGAGAGGGAGAGAGCATGAGGGGTGGAGTGGCAGAGGGAGAGGGAGAAGCAGACTCCCCGCTGAGCAGGGAGCCTGACACAGGGCTCGATCCCAGGACCCCGGGATCATGACCTAAGCCGATGGCAGACGCTTAACCAACTGAGCCACCCAGGTGCCCCATAACTGCTTTAAATTATATAGAGCATATATGGCATATATGGCAGACTCATTCATGTCATATATTATTAGATTAAAGAATGAATTATCAAAATCTTTGTGGCTATCATTGTAACATTCCTAGAACTTTTAGTGTTACTTTATTTCCAATATATCACTGGCAGTTGACTTATTTTATGGCCACTTTTTACTCACACACACACACACACACACACAAACACACACAAAATAACAAAAATTACCTTGTATATGCACATTGAGGATTATAGAATCAAAAAGCTCCATGGAGATATGGATGTCAGCTGATCAAGTTTACTCACTCACTCTTACGCATTAAGTGATTTGCATTTGTATAGCATTCTTTAAACCTGTATAATTTAAATGTTTCAATTGGAAAAATTACTAATCACTTCATATCATGGGCCTTTGAATTTTCTCTAAAGTAGTCAAAATTATGGATGTTAAATCTATTCACCCTAAGGATCCCTGAATAAAAGTCTAGAAATAGTGAGCAATAACATTGCCTTCCTTTCCATTATTCAGAGACATTTAGTAAGTGGAGGTTTTCCAGGAGAGAATGAGTAAGGGTCTCAAGATCAAGAGAAATAGTTGAAGGATCTGGGATGAGATGATGCAAAGAGATTTGATAACTCTCTTCAAGTAACAAAAGTACTTCCATATGGAAAAAAGGATTATAGCTTTTTAGTTTAACCACAGAAGGTAGAACTGGGACAAACGAATAAATCTTTTAGAGAATTCAGTTCAAAGAAGTGCTTTCTAAGAATGAGAACTGAACATTCTTGGAATGGGATCTCATAATAGGTGGTAAATTCTATAAACTGGGACATGTTCAAGTCAAGACATTGGTCAATCCCTTCATCAGATAATGGTGGTGGTGCTGATGAAGTGTGAGAATTGATATTCCAGGTTTTGCTCATACTGCAGATTCTATTCTGAGTTCATACATGCTATAAAACATTTAGAGCTTAATTTAATAATTACCAGAGGGCTGAATGTTATTCTTTTGTAATGATGTTAAAATATTACTGTACAAGAAATATTAGAATTTGTAATCTAATCTTCTGGACCTTTCCGACTTGGGGATGTTATTGGCAGTGGGGGAAGGGGACAGTCCTGTTATTTGTTATTCTAGAGAAGTAAAATTGAGCTATAATTGTCTTAAAGTGTTTCTGCAAAGTATAATTTTCTCATGATGTTCATCATATAATTAAGCAGATTTTTACAAAACATATACTATGTGTTAGTGATATCAATAAATGAAGTGGTATTCTAGTGTGACACAGTCTTGCCCACAAATACATACTTCAAACTTCCAAACTCTTTTAAAATATGATAAATATAATTCACTAATCTTCTTATAAAAATTTAAAATTTTCATTCAAGTTATGCTTTTATATATAAAATAATCCCTCTCTTATTTTATTTGCCTTCTACCAAATATACAGATGACTACATTACTCAAAAATATTAAAAAGCTGGTCTCTTTTTTTTGTCTTAGAGTTTTAGCATATATAGAGTGAACAATTTAAAAATAATGATCTTTAGAATGTTTTTTCTTAGAATGTGATAGTTATGACCCTAGGAACAAACTGTAGATACTATATTGGTACTTTCAAGAATATAAATACTATATTTCCAGGAAACTAAGTCCTCCTATTGATCTGTCTACAAATTATGTGTGACATTGTGAAGAAAAAGAGAGGAAAGAAGATGAATTTTGTATTCAAATTCTTGGCACCACACTTAGGTAACTGTAGGAACTCAGTCGGGTCACATGACATCTCTGAGCTTCAGTTTCTTAAACTCTAATATGGATATAATAGTACTCACCATATGGGTTGCTGTAATTATCAAGTTTTATATAGAATATAAGAATAAGAATAATACATAAGAATATAATTCTTAGAGGGCTAGACAAAACTGCATGAGCTTGATCATTGCTGTAATTGTATTAGCTGGTAGAATTACTATTACTATTATCATTACTTGTTTGTCTGTTTGTTTTTCAGTAGGTTTATGCCCAGCATGGATCCCAAAACAGGACTTGAACTCATGACCCTGAGAGCAAGAACTGGGCTGAGACCAACAGCTGGACACTTAACTGACTGAGCCTCCCAGGTGCCCCACTATTAACATTACTCTTTTTCCCACTCTCCCCAGTTTTTATTTTTGAGTCTCCCCATTTTTTAATTTAAATTCAATTTAATTAATATATACCGTATTATTAGTTTCAGTGGTAGAGTTCTGTGATTCATCAGTTGCATATAACATCCAGTGCTCATTACATCAAGTGCCCTCCTTAATACCTGGCACCCATCTACCCCATTCCACCCCCACCGCCGCTCCAGCAATCCTCAGTTTGTTTCTTACAGTTAAGAGTCTCTTACGGTTTGTCTCCCTCTCTGTTTTTATCTTACTTTTCCCTATGTTCATCTGTTTTGTTTCTTAAATTCCACATATGAGGGAAATCATGTGATATTTATCTTCCTCTGACTGACTTATTTAGCTTAGCATAATACCCTCTAGTTCCATCCGCATCATTGTAAATGGCAAGAATTCATTCTTTTTGAAAGCTGAGTAATATTCTATTATATATAGAATATTACATATTCTATATATGCCACATCTTTTTTATCCATTCATTTGTCAATGGACATCTAGGCTCTTTCCACTGTTTGGCTATTGTGGACATTGTTGCTAAAAACATTGGGATGCAGGTGCCCCTTCGAATCATTGTTTGTATCCTTCGGATAAATACCTAATAGTGCAATTGCTGGTCATAGGGTAGCTCTATTTTTAACTTTTTGAGGAACCTCCATAGTGTTTTCCAGAGAGGCTGCACCACTTTACACTTACACAATAGTGTAAGAGGGTTCCCCTTTCTCTACATCTTTGCCAACATCTGTCGTTTCCTGACTTGTTAATTTTAGCCATTCTGACTGGTGTGAGGTGGTATCTCATTGAGGTTTTGATTTGGATTTCCCTGATGCCGAGCGATGTTGAGCACTTTTTCATGTGTCTGTTGGCCATTTGTATGTCTTCTTTGGAGAAATGTCTGTTCATGTGTTCTGCCCACTTCTTGACTGGATTTTTTTGTTTTCTGGGTGTTGAGTTTGATAAGCTCTTTGTAGATTTTGGATACTAGCCCTTTATCTGATGAAACATTTGCAACTATCTTCTCCATTCTGTAGGTTGCCTTTTAGTTTTGTTGACTGTTTCCTTTGCTGTGAAAAAGCTTTTTATCTTGATGAAGTCCCAATAATTCATTTTTGCTTTTGTTTCTCTTGCCTTTGGAGATGTGTCTAGCAAGAAGTTGCTGTGGCTGAGGTCACAGAGATTGCTGCCTATATTCTCCTCTAGGACTTTGATGGATTCCTCTCTCACATTTAGGTCTTTCATACATTTTGAGTCTATTTTTTGTAAGGTGTAAGAAAGTGGTCCGGTTTCATTCTTCTGAATGTGGCTGTCCAATATTCCCAACACCATTTGTTGAAGAGACTGTCTTTTTTCCATTAGATGTTCTTTCCTGCTTTGTCAAAGATTAGTTGACCATAGAGTTGAGAGTCCATTTCTGGGTTCTCTATTCTGTTCCATTGATCTACATGTCTGTTTTTGTGCCAACACCATACTGTCTTGATGATTATAGTTTTGTAATACAGCTTAAAGTACAGAACTGTGACACCTCCAGCTTTGCTTTTCTTTTTCAACATTCCTTTCGCTATTAGGGGTCTTTTGTGATTCCATACATATTTTAGGATTGTTTGTTCCAGCTCTGTGAAAAATGCTGGTAGTATTTTGATAGGGATTGCCCTGAATGTGTAGATTACTTTAGGTAGCATAGACATTTAACAATATTTGTTCTTCCAATCCATGAGCATGGAATGTTTTTCCATTTCTTTGTGTCTTCCTCAATTTCTTTCATAAGCATTCTACACTTTTCAGAGTACAGATCCTTTACCTCTTTGGTTAGGTTTATTCCTAAGTATCTTTTTGGTGCAATTGTAAGTGGGATCGATTTCTTGATTTCTCTTTCTTCTGCCTCATTATTAGTGTATAGAAATGCAACTGACTTCTGTGCATTGATTTTATATCCTGTGACTTTGCTGAATTCCTGTATCAGTTCTAGCAATTTTGGTGTGGAGTTTTTGGGTTTTCTACAAAGAGTATCATGTCATCTGTGAAGAGGGAAAGTTTGACTTCTCCTTTGCTGATTTGAGTGCCATTTATTTCTTTTTGTCATCTGACTGCTGTGGCTAGGACTTCCAGTACTGTGTTGAACAACCATCGTGAGAGTGGGCATCCCTGTCATGTTCCTGACCTTAGGGGAAAAGCCCTCAGGTTTTCCCCATTGAGGATGATATTCGCTGTGGGTTTTTCGTATATGGCTTTTATGATATTGAAGTATGTTCCCTTTATCCCTGCATGGTGGAGAGTTTTTTTTTATCAAGAAAGAATGCTGTGGGGTGCCTGGGTGGCTCAGATGGCTAAGCATCTGCCTTCAGCTCAGGTCATGATCCTGGGGTCCTGGGATCGAGCCCCGCATCGGGCTCCCTGCTTGGCAGGGAACCTGCTTCTCCCTCTCCTGTTCCCCCTACTTGTGCTCTCTCGCTCTCTCTGTCAAATAAATAAATAAAATCTTTAAAAAAAAAAAGGATGCTGTATTTTGTCAAATGCTCTTTCTGCATCTATTGAGAGGATCATAGGTTTCTTTTCTTTTATTAATGTGGTATATCACATTGATTGATTTGCAGATGTTGAACCACCCTTGCAGCTCAGGAATAAATCCCACATGGTCGTTGGATCCTTTGGCTAGTAATCTTAGTGAGAATTTTTGGATCCATGTTCATCAGGGATATTGGTCTGTAATTCTCCTTTTTAGTGGGGTCTCTGTCTGGTTTTGGGATCAAGGTAATGCTGGCCTCATAGAATGAATATGGAAGTTTTCCTTATCATTACTTTTTAAAGAATCTTTGCAATGGGAGCTGATTGCCTCTATCAACTCTATCAACTACCCAGCCTCAGTCACTTCACTTCCAAGACATTTAAGATATCAGAGAAAATCCCACGTTTGTTATCCCATTTCTTTATCCTACAAATAGGCTTATTTGAAAATGAATTTTGATAAAACCAAAAATAATAGGCTAGCTGCTCAATGCCAGCTCTTGAAAGTTAACACCAATATGGAAAGGAGTAAAATGTCTCCAAGTCTATATTTCTTATAGAAACTTAGCAACTCTCTTACCCCAAATCCTGGTATTAGTTAGTTCTTAGCTAAAAGAAAGTTCAAATCTCTAATATACAAAAAATAATACTACATTATTTTCAATGCTTATTTTTTCTAATAAAGAAACTAATATATAAAATTACTAAGTTTTGTGTATACAATATAAAGTATTATTTGGTCCTTATTTTTAAGAATCTCATAAACTATTATGAAGAAAAACACAAACATAATTCCATTTATGTCACTGCAAGAAGAATTATCACATTTTTAAAAAATGATTTCAAGTTTAGCTATGCTAGGTAAATGTTTTAAATTTAACTTATTCTTTTTCTTCTATTTCTTTTTCTTAACGTTTCTAATCCTCCACCTAACCCTTCCTTTTTTTTTTCTTTTCTTTTAAACTTTTTTCTTACAGTTATATACTGTGGTCTCTGTTGTTTTATAATGCCCATCCCTACTATCTCATCTATATTTCACGGAGGAAGTGAGTTAGTTACGTTGCAACAAAGACATCATTCTTGGCAGAGATTTCATGCCAGGCACATCTCATAGCCCTATCCACTGTTGGTTGCCTTTGAGGGCCTATTTCTGACCCAATGGTTCCTGGATGATGGGGTTGGCATGACACAAAGCATAGCGACTTATAGCTATATTTTCCCTAGCTACACCATGGCTGTGGCCAGTATCTGGTACATCCAGTCCAGCCTAGATCCCATTATTGTAGACTTCAAATACTTTTTTGTATTGATCCAGCTCCGTTACCTCTTCTCTGGCACATCTTCCTTGTACACGATGCCAGTGTACACAAAATACTAAATATATCTAGAAAAAAAATTGACAAAACTATGTAAATTCATTAATAGTAAAAAGTAGAAAGTAAATAGTAAAAAGTAGAATTGTTACAAATTTGTCATTGTCAATGGACTCTCAAAACACTGACAGTCTTTAATGCGTGCATCCTCACTGGAATTAGTACAACCTTTCCATAATGTTCTTTAAATCCTCTGACACAATCTCACACAGATGTTTCTAACATGCTACCTCTCCAACGAATCTGTTGAGGCCACACATGTACTCTCCCTTCTGTGTAATCTCAGAAGTCCCTTCTATCCAAGAATAACACTTCCCTCCATCTGTGCTTTATCCTGATTCTTTCTCACATCCTTTGAACTTCCCTCCATTAATTATTCTCATGCTACTTGTATTTCCGGCTTCTTTGTTTCAACTGTTTCAATCCTAATTCGATTCATGCCTGATCTTTCCCATTTTCGTCTCTCTCCTTTTGTACATAGAAAAACTTATTGAAGGTGTAGACTCATTGCTCCTATTTTTCGACCTCTCCCGTATGATAAAAATTCATTTTAATGTTGCATCCATACCCACTCTCCCACATTTCATTGTACAAATCCTGTCATTTTCTTCAAGTTCTCATACTATTTGGCCTCTATAGCATTTATCAGTCATCAGTCCTCTTTAAATTTTCTCCCTGGTATTTTTCCCTTTTAGTTTCTTTAGTCACTTTTTTCCAGAGTCCAGTGGACATTCTTCATCCTTCAACTCATCACTGAAATGTTATTTCTCATGTTCTCCTCTCAGCCCCGGGCTCATGTTCCTTCTCCTGGTTGATTTTCTTTTCTCTTGTTATCAAGTGTATAATCACACTGAAACACTTATCTCTAGATAAGACTTACCCAAAATCCAGATCTGAATATCCATTTGTTAGGCAGCTCTCTTTGGATTTCCCACATGAAACCTGAAACTCAGCAAATTTAAAATGTTGTTCTCCACCACACCCCTCTGTTTTTCCAGATTTCATCATCATCTTAGACACCTAAACTAAAAATTCCATACTTCCATAACTCCAAGTATGGTCTATTTCTTATTCCTTCCAGTGAAATCTGTTTTTTCTGGGGAATGTAAATTTTAGATTTCTGCTGTCTTGAAATCTTAGATAAATTCAAGAAATTGTCATTCTATCAATAAAAAAAGAAAAATGAGGTGACTGAAAATTTAGATCTGTCAGATTAAATGAAAGAATTTAACAAAATAATAACCCTATAAAATCATTTAAGTAGCATTAAAAATAGTAAAAAATGGAACTGACATGGCCCTTCTGAAACTGACAATGTAATATGCATGCCTTTGGAGCTTTTCCTGAATATATAGAGAGAGTTTTTAAAAAGTTCTTAGAGTGGAAAAGTTACCAAAAGACAAAAAAAAAAAAAAAAAAAAACTTTCCTATTCTAAATAGAGACATTGAGAGGGTTATCCTGAACCTGTAAAAATTAATTAAAAGAACAAAAAGAGCCACATCTAGGCTTATACACTTTTTAATTTAAAGATATGTATATACTTCTACTCGGGTTCAAGTAGAAAAACAATTAGGAAAAATTTAATGAAAAATATTGGAGGCTATATCATTATTTTTTATAACATGTAAAGGTAGATAATGGCATGGCAGCTAATAATAACTCTTCCTTAAATAGCAAACATTTGTTGATTACTTATGTTCCAGAACTATGCTGCATATTTATAGGCATTATTTCATTTAATCCTCAAAACAAATATAAGACAGATGTTATCATTAGTCACATTCTACAGATGAATAAACTGAGGTTTTAGGGAGGTTAAGAAATATGTCCATTGTCACAACACTACTAAAAAAACAGAGCAGGGACTGGAAGAGTCTGACTGATGTCAGACTGTAATGCCATACGGTGGTTTTCAAGATGTGGTCCCCAAACCATAAACATCAGAATTATATGCACTCTTACCTGCATTTTGAGGAAATAACCTTGGTGATCCTTAATGTCCTATGCATTATGCTATACTCGTTTACAGGGAGAGAAAAAATGATCCAAGTGCTGTCATGAGTAGAGGCACAGTGAAGACATTATATAGAACCTCTATTTAAAGACTCAGAAAGTAAGCAACCTAATGTACTTTTCATCAAAAATCAACTTGATGACATATTTTAGTCACCAGAAACATGAATCAAACAAAGAACCCAAGACTGAGGAAGTATAAAGTTTGGTAGCAATGCTGCTCATATGGTCTTTGTGGGTAAGTTACTTAACTTCTCTGTCTTTAGGTTTCTTATCTAAAACTGGAGTCATCACAGCTCCTATGTCATAGAGTTGCCATGAGGTTTCAGTAAGATCATTCAAAATGTGCCTAGCAAAGGAACAGCATTCTAGAAATAAAAGCTTTATTTTACAGACTGTCAAGCTGTGAGAGAAGGTATTTCAAAAGAATCCATATTTTAAGGAGGTATGGTTATTGAAAGAATAATCATCTATGCACAGAGGGGTTAGCATGGTGAACCAGAATTCACATTAAGCCTGGAATTTAGAGAGGGGTATTTGCATTGATCTGAGCAATTGCTACTCAAATTTCTCTCAACACATGTGTCTCCTGGGGTGAGGGGGGAAGGCTGAATGTTCACTTGAGTAGTGGTCTTGCTGATTCCCCAGGAAGGTACCTTCACGAAGAAATCCCTCTAAAAGATTTCTACTCTGATTTAACTGAAGATAGCCTCATCTTTACGACACCCGGAGGACTGAATATCTCTGACCCGGAGGCCTGTGATGCACAGCAGCAGCTAACAGGAACCCAGAGTCCGTCTTCAAAGAGCAGCCCATGGAGATAAAGAGTAGATTACTGATTCCAGAGTACATGTCAGATACTGCCTAGAGACTTCCTAAGTAGAGGTCAAGGTCCTACTGTTACACAGGTAAGGGTTAATGAGCTAGCAAATTAGGATATTAATATTAATGGAGCATCCTTAGTACCCACAGGCTAATGAAGTCTGGGGTCGTTTGGGTTATATTAACATCAAACAAAGTGGAATTTTAGGCCAAAGGCTTTTGCCAGGATAAAGAGAGCAATTTTATTGATTAAAGAAGATAAAATCTGTAGTTATTACCTGAGGTAAATAACATATATCAAAAATATAAAGCTAAACACTACTAAAAATATAATGAGCAACTGAAAACACAGTAAGAGCGTTCCTCAGTCTTTGACAGATGAAGCAAAAAAAATTTTTTAATCATTTTAGAGAATCTGAATAATATAATTAATGAGATCATACATAAGAGGTATATACATAGTGTGTATTGATTATAGGTATACCAAAATGTTTTTCCTTTTAGGAAATGCTGGTACTTAAAAAAATAAAATACAATAAATCCCAACAAAGGAGAAATTCTCCAAAGTAGAAAAGGTACAGGCCATATTCTGTGAGGAAATGAGTTGCATATAAATTAATAACAAAGGAATTAAGCATTTCCTAACCGCTTGGAAATAAAGCCTATCAGAAAGTGACAGTAGTGAAAAGACTATATACTAAAAATCCTAAGAGAAACATATGTGCTAGTAGGAAAATATTCTTAAAGCTTTTTAGTATTGAGATGATTAAGAAAGAAAATATCCAGTCAACTTTATATATTAAGAAGGGAATCATAAAATAAAAATATTGAAAGAGGAAGCAATTAGTAGTGCTAACAAATTAATGATTTAGAACAAATAGAACAATTGATGGAAACAATCCTGGAATGTGTTCTTTGAAAACCACAAAAGCCAAACAGCTGAAACAGGATTCCGCCATCTTGGGTCTGCCATTTACTAGCTCTGTGATCCAATACCATTCGTGGCTTTGTACATCTCCCTCCTTATAGGAAAGTCGCTAGTGTCCTGTGAGTCAGGTAGAAGGTGTCTTGCTGATTTTGTGGTATTTGGCAAGTTATTTTTGGGAATCTACCAATCGCCTTCCCTGTGACGGTGGAGCCTGGTCAGTGTGCGTGTCTGGAAGGATGCGGAGAGTGGGTGTCCACGCCAGGTTTCTTTGAGTCCTTCTCCTCCCAGCCAGTGCTTTCCCAAACCTGTGTTTGTGTAAAGTGCACATTACTGACTACACACAGGGCCGGGTCCCAGTCCGCTCTTTGTAATGCGTGCCAAGAATAGAGCAAGAGGTTGGGGGCTGAACAGGGGAACTTTGTTTATTTTCTCTTGCGATTTTAATTTCGATCTTTGTATGAACGCCAGATTTGATTTGTAGGTCCAGCTCTCTCTCCCCTTTCTTCTTTGACTGCTACTTCCATGAAAAAAAATTTTTTTTTCCAGAAAAGCTTTAGGCCTATGAGCTTGGATGCTATACTTTATTTGGTTGAATATAGTACAAGATGGTAGAAGAGCTAAATTAGCAAACATTGGGAGAACACCATAGCAAGATCCCATAACTTTTAATGCGGTTTTTCATCTCTTCTTCCATTACTTTAATGGAAATTCCTTTAGAGATGTTAGTTTAGTTTATTTAGATTATGTCATTTAGGAGTTTGATGATAGTTCTAGTTTCACTTAAACTTAGAGCAGTGTTTATAAAACTTCTGTGGGCCTTAAAGAAATAGCTGATGCATTTCCAGGACAGCCAATTTGGAATTCAAGGCAGACCAAACTCCTCACACCATTTAAATAGATGATTCTCCCTGTGGACAGATGGACTAGCGAGGAGATGGCCAGGTTGGTGCTTTTTTTTTTTTTTTTTTAACACCGATAGTCAAAAACAGTAGTTTTTTGGATCATAGAGTGTGTCTAAAACAAATAATTGATTTAACCCCCTTCAATCCTTCTTGAAACAATAAACAAGGGTCTTCCTCCTATCCTGGTAGGAAGTAAATTTCTTCTTGAGAGCAAGTTAGTCTTTTGTGAGGAACAAGAACTTTTTAAGGTCCCGAGGATACCATTTAGCAAATTATTGTAGCAGTTTCCTTAGTGATACCCGAGGGCCCAGAAAGATTTAATGAGCCTTCGAAAGTGCCAAAGTTACTTTTAGGGAGTAACGTATAACTGGAGGAATTTAGCTAACTACGCTGGAAAGTTTCTTTGGATGGTTTTGTAGATCAAGGGCAGATAAAAAAGGATGGTTTCTAAATAGAGAAAAGACTTCTCCATGAGATAAGCTTATTTTGTCCTATCAGGTTGCACAGCTAAGAATATTATATTTTAGATACAATACATGTAGTAAAATGCCTTTGAACTGCTTATTGCTTGCCTGTATTTTTTCTGTTGTCTTAAGATCGATAAGAATATAAATACCTTCTTTCAGGGTTGCAGAACTGCTTTGGAATCTAATCTGTTAGTTTCTGGTAAGAGTGTGTAAATCAGAATAAAGTAGTTTGGGTCATGTTATTCATATACCACTGTGGTTTGGTTTTGACACCTGCCTCTACCATCAAAGGTAAATCTAAATTACAAATAGTGTCTTTTAGATTACAAGTATATTGGGAAATAGGACTTTCTCCTTATTTCCAACTTTTCAAAATAGAATTTAAGTAACTTGGAATAAGTCTCAGCACTGCAGGCAAAAAATGGCAGGTGTTTAAACAGGGTCAGTACTGAAATGCTATGCCTATTTGGGATCACAATGAAGTCACTGACATTATTTATAAATGTCATATAATGTATATTTTATATGTATATGTATATAAATGAATAAATACAGGTAAATATAAATATTTCTATATAAATATTATATATATTTATATATTTTTGAGGATATATATATATATCCTCAAAAAATGCCTTAAGATCATTTTAATTAAATTATAGAACAAATATTTAAGACTTTTGGCCTCAGTGGAAAAGGGTAACATCAAACATTTTGAAAGAAAATTTGATTTGGTTATTCTACAATCTTTGTTTCTTCATGATTATAACCACATCTTAGGAACTTTTTAAAATTTATCTTGAAGAAAGGTGCTCGTTATTAAAGTTTCCCTTTTCAGACAGGATAACCTTGGAATCACATATTAGAAGTAACTACAGTGACTCACTGATTACTTTGCCATGCCAATCTTCCCAGACATTTCAACCTCCTTCAGCGAAAAAAAAAGCAACATTAAGAGAATGAACATGATGTTTATTATCCCCTTTGCTTCTCTTTGGATTCCAGTTCCTAATGTTTTTCTTTTGGGGTGTTCAATTCATGGAAGTAAGAGACTGAATGCAGTCATGAGGAGCGCAAGCCACCAAGTGACCTTGATGGAACTCATATCTGCTCGGAAACTTGGGGCTGACCTAGTCCAAACTCTTGGCTTATCTCGATCAGAGCCCAGGGTATGAAGCTTTTGTATGACGTCAATCAAAATCTTTAACCAAGGACACCTGGCTGGCTCAGTTGGTTAAGTGTCTACCTTCTGCTCAGGTCATGATCTTGGGGTCCTGGGGTTCTAGTCCCGTATCGGGCTCCCTGCTCAGTGGGGAGTCTGCTCCCTCTGCCCCTCCCCCAGCTTGTGCTCTCTCTCGCATGCAAAAGTAAATAAATAAAGTCTTTAAAAAAAAAAAAGATCTGTGACCAAGTAGAATTGGACCAACAAGCCCATTTTTCTGCTAAAACCATTTTAAACACTTGTCTCCAGAGACAAATGCCAGCATCTGAAGGCTACTGTATAGTTTCCTCAAAAGGTGAATTTAAAAACATTCTCTGAGGGTTATAACTGTTAATTTTTAAATCCCTTTTGCTTTTCTCTTGAAATTAATCTGGAGGATTCCAAATTTTATTGTACTTAGAATCACTTGGGAACTTTAAAATCCTGATACCCAGATTGCATCCCAAAGCAATTAAGCCAGAATGTCTGGAAGTGGAAGCCAGGCATTAATGTTTTTAAAGAACTTTTTTGTCATCCCAACTGAAACTCTGTAGCTATTAAACAATAACTCCCCATTACCCCATTCTCACCAGCCCCCTGCTACCACCATTCTGCTGTCTCTATGAATTGGACTACTCTGTGTACCTCCTATAAGTGAAATCATATAGTATCTGTCCTTTAGTGTCTGGTTTATTTCACTTAGCATAATGGCCTCAGGTTGTCCATGTTGTAGTATGCGTCAGGATTTTTTCCCTTTTAAAGCTGAATAACATTCCATTATATGTATACACTACATTTTGTTTACTCGTTCATCCATCAATGGGCATGTGGGTTGGACATTTTGGCTATGGTGAATAATGCTGCCATGAACATGAGGGTACACATATCTGTTTGAGTTTTTGCTTTCAATTCTTTTGGGTATGTGCCTTGAAGTGGGATTGCCAGGTCATATCTTAAATCTATGTTTAATTTTTGGAGGAGTCACCATATTGTTTTCAGTGGCAGCTGCACCACTTTACAACACCTCCACCCCCTATCCCCTGGCCCTGGAGCAGTACACCATGGTTCCAATTTCTTCACCTCCTCACCAACATTTTTTTGGTAATAGTCATCCTCATGGGTATAAAGTGATATAATTGCTATTTGACAGTCCCTATGCTATCCTTTCCTTTTTTTTTTCCAGGCCATCACCACTTTGTGTTTTAATTCTTCCCTTACACAGCTTGGAACATTATTACTCAAAGTGTGGTCTATGGAACTCCAGAATAAATATCATCCAGGAGCTTGTTAGAAATGAGGACTTGAAGTCATGATTATAACCACATCTTAGGAATTTTCTAAAATTTATCTTGAAGAAAGGTGCTCATTATTAAAGTTTCCCTTTTCAGACAGGATAATCTTGGAAACCCTCCAGGTTTACTAAATCAGCGTCTGTCTTTTCACAAGAGCTCCAGGTGACTCGTACACACATGGAAGTTTAAGAAGCACTTTACATGTCACTTCAGTTACTCCTGACATCATCTTCAAGACTTTTCCAACCTTGCCTTTCTGCTGCACTCACACAACCCTTCGGCTAATCCAAGCATCTGCACTGCTAAAGAATATATATACAAAACCACACAACCTGGAAGATTGTTGCTGTGGTATAGTCGTGACCTCAACCACACATGAGCCCTCATCACCTCCTTTTTAAGTCTCCTTTGTACATTCCAGGTCACATTACCAAAAAAAGCAGTTCTCATTGGCAATGCTCTCTTCTTGACCTTTCTCAGCCCATCTTACTCTTTTCTGGAGGCACTTGCATTCTTCTTCCTGGAGAAAACAGGGGCTTTCAGACCCAAAGCTTCTCCATTTATTGCCTTCTTATCTCCAGTCTAACACTCACCCACCTCCTCCTCCAGTGATAGAGAAGGAAATATTCTTGTTCTTTTCAAGGTTTTCCTTCTCCATCTGTGCCCGTGAATCTCCATTCTTCTTGCCTCTCCTTCAACCACATCATCAACCACTGCTTGTTCTTCAAAGGCTTTTCCTTAAATATCACTCACTTAGAATCCTTACTATTGATTTCACCCTCAAGACTCATTTTTTAAAAAATGACTTCAGATAGCCTGTAAACAAATGATTTTGTCCTTCTGGAATTCAGCTACATTCACCTCCAGTCATCTGAATTGACATCTGTCATTCTTTCTGAGAAGTTACTCTTGACTGTGCTTTCTTCTTAAGTCAATTTATGGCTTCCTTTTCTGAGCCCCCATAATAGCAGTGCATGACTCTATTATAGCACTTACCAAGATACTTTGTCCTTGTTCCCAGGCCTGCCTCCAAAATAGAGACAGTGAACCAACCGAAAAAGTATCCCTAGCACATAACTCTGTTTCTGGGATATAGGAGACACTCCATAGTGCTTACTGAATCGCTGAATCAAGGAAGTCAGATTCTCCAGTGTTCTGATATTCTGGTCCCTGTTCAGCACTGGTAGCAGCAATTTCCTGTCTTCACCAACCTTGCCCCCCAATTGCTTCTTGTGTCCTGCAACTTTTAATGCACCTGTATAATCAGAGGGTATATAAGCTTTAACTTCCTGAAACCATGGTTTTCCTTCATGTACATTAATTTCAAACTTATTTTCCATTAAATGAGAAGGAAAAGTCTACTTTATTTGTAATTTTAATTGGTACTTCAAACATTTTGGGATTTTACAGCTATCAAGTAAAATTAGTTCTCTAATCTGAATTTGAAGCAATTTCTTCAGCATCTCCAAGACCAGTATTTCTCAGCCCTTAATATGCAACAAGATTACCTGGGGAATCTTGTTAAAATACAAGTTCAGATTTAAATTCTGTTTCTGTAGGACTGGGTTGGGTATGAGATTCTGCTTTCTAACATATTTTCAAGTGCTACCAATCTGGTCTGAGGACCACACTTTGACTAGCAACATCTAAGACCATCACTTCATGTTCTAAAATCTCCAAGTTCTAAATGGAGATGTTCTCCATGTTCTCCATGTTCTAAAATTCTATTGTGTAAATTAGATCATTTCACGGTTAAACATAGGAAGTTATATGTTGTATCGATGAAGGCTATTTAAAAAGAAAGAGCAAATATCAAATTGATAGTTGCTTCCTTTTCTGATAAATTAGAATGTATCACGAGTTAGAAGGGATTGGGAAAAGAATACCAGAGACAATATTTTTGTTTGTTTGTTTTAATACTAAAAGCAATTTCAAACTATGATAGATTAGTTTGGAGTGGTTTATGACAAGACTTTAAGCAGTAAAATACAACTCTAAGAAGAGGAGAGCTACGTCATGGGACACAGAACAAGGTCTTACATTTTTTGGGAGCCTGAGTTAAAATGTAAAGCATGGCTATAGAGTTGCTTATCTCGTTGGGCATAATGCATGAGCACCTATTTGAAGCAGCCTAGAGCAGGGGATAGGATGAAGTATAGAAGCACGTATTAGCTCTTCCCCAGAACTTCTCAAGAGTGCTGTCTACGACTGCCTCATTGGCCATACTGAAGGTGCCCTTGGTATTGAACAGCACGTGGCCTTGAAGCTGAGCAAGGCTACCAGGGCTAGCTCAGGAAGTGTAGCTAGGTAACCTGGTCCTGATTTTAAGCAGCACTATAGTTACAATCCTAGAAATGGGGACCCATTGATATTTATTCAGCTGAGTAGGGGAGGATCCTACAGGGAGATCAGCATCCCCCCTAAGTCAGCAGTTCTCTGTCCTGACTACATAGAAGAATCACCGGGGTACATTGAAGGCACTGTCCTGCCAGGGCCCACTCTCAAACGTCCTGATGTAACTGGCCTGTGGTAAGGCACAGGCATCGGTAATTTTAAGTTTCCCAGGTGATGCTAATGTGCAGCATGGATGGGAACCACAGCTTTAAGGGCTCCCAGGATAAAAACCCTCCTTCCCAGATGCGGCAGAGCATCTCTCTCTAGAGCTGGACCACTTGATTACAATTTTCAGGCTTAGACTCATTCATCTCTCTAGGACAAGTGGTTGTCAAACTTCGGTGGGCATCACAATCACCTAGGGGGCTTGCTAAAATTGTTGGTTCACAACATCAGGAGCTTCCTAAGTGTAATTTGAAACTGGCCCCTGTACAAGGAAGGCAGGGAGAGACTAAAAAAGGAGGCAGACCCCTCCAGGTTGGTGGGTGGCAGGTTTCACCAGCAAGGGAACTTGACTTCCAAGGCTTATCTCGGGGGGCCATAAGATGAGCAGATCTCCATGCACCTGCTCGCCAAATCTGAAAAGTTCATGTACAGGCCTCAGCTGGGTTCAGTCACATACACTGTCCAGATGGTCTCAATGCCACATCATTGTCTCAAGGCTATATTCTTGGGGAAGCTTCTGGGAACTGGAAAGGCAAGCAGAATGCACATTCCAAGGATAGGGGAAAGAGTGAGGAGACTCCAATCTCCTGGTCAGCTTAGGGATCAACCTGGGATCTCTTCCTCTTAATGACTTCCTCCAATAAAACGTAGATTGTTGGGGTCTTTTCCCCAGAGTTTCCAATATGGTGGGTCTGGAGTTTCCAATATGGTGGGTTGAAATTTGCATTTCTGACAAGCTCCCTGGTGGTGCTCTTGCAGCTGGTCTGAAGACCTAGGAAGAGGTCTGATTATTGCATCCTAACTCAGCATGAAACCCACCTCATTGTTACTCCGAAATCTTACCAATCCCGTGTGCTAGTTTAGGTGCCCAGCTTTCTATTGGTTTCTCTTTTTTTCCTTACTTGGAAGTCCAAATATGGAACTTTCTAATTCGGAATCAGAAAACGTGGGCATCCTGAAGATGCTAAGCAACAGGTGAAGATTGGTCCTTTAGAGAATTACCACTGATGGTGGTGTTGAGGATGGAAAACAGCGAGGAAGGGTGGTGACAGGGACATTGAAGGAGATGTACACCAGGCAAGGGCAGCAGCACTGGGATGAAGGGAAGGAAACAGTTCATAAGTATTAAGGGCATCGTTTGCCACCATTGATTGACCCATGATTGTGTGCTACGTTGAGGGAGAAGACAGAATCAAGGATAGTTCACTGCAATCCATGATTTGTCAGCAAAATTTATCATCACTACCAAACTTAAAACTTATCTTCACTAGTTATGACTCTATTTTAGAGTTTAATCCTTGTCACTAAATGGTTTAACATGGAAGAGATAGGTGTTCCTTACACCTTTTACATGGAAGTGATAGGTGTTCCTTACATCTTTTACAGAAGGAGTCAAGATGATAGTATAATGTATCTAAATTCGATCCTGTTCCCCTTTTATCTTTTTATAAAGAATCAGCTAAAACACAGATGGTTATCTAAGATTCCTTGATGTTTTTCACCAGGAGCTGTTATCATGTTCTAGTAAGTTAGATTTCTTGGGGGAAGCACATTAATTCTTTCATGACACGAAGGAACTTCTATGTAGCTGAGAGTAGGAACCTATCAGACCTCAGAGGAAGAAAGCTCAGGATTTCAGCAGGGCACACCAGAAGACTATGAAGATTTTTCAGGACTGCGTGATTTCTCATTTTTAGCACTCCCTTCCAGCAAAATTTTAGATTGTCTCATTCTACGTCTTGGAAATGAACCCAATAAAATGGCAAAATGCTTAGTGAGCCAAAAAAAACACATGAAGCTGAATTTTATGTCTTTGATTTTTTTCCTCTGTTTTAATTGCTAAACAACTTCTTTGTTTTTAAAAATGAGATTGGCATTAAGTTAATAGGATGATCTAATCAAGTCCCCTTGGCTTACAGTTCACAGAATGCTTAGAAATAAATACTCAGTATTATAACTAAATTTTCACATGGCATGATTCATTGCAATTTCCTTTGCATTTTCTGGCTAGAAAAACAATATAGAACCAATAACAACCAAAGAGGAGGTGTCAAGGAAAACAGGAGCTATGAAGTTGAAGTGTGTAATGTTTTTATGGGGCTGCCTGGAAATCAAAGTTGTTTGAATAACTCAGAAGAGGTAATCTGATCTGGTGTTCCCAAAATTCCTTAAACTATTCATCTAGAAAACAGAAGATGTACTCTGGCTTCTTGAAACACTTTCCGTCTTATAAGGCTACATCTCTTCCAAACTGTGATCCAGGATAAAGCTACATTAGAGCAAAAGGAATAACAGTTGGTGGAAATATAACAAGATAAAAAGTACAAGACAGAAATATCCACTGTAAAATCCCAGATGTGCAGAAGTGCGTTGTAATTTCAGCGGTCATTGTTACATCTTGAATTTTAATCTTTCATCTTTCCTCCCAGAATTACAAATTACAGAATGTCGTAAAAACATTTTAATATTGGTAAAATTCATGTTCTTTTATTTTAAGTACACACTAAGTGAGAGGATATTGAAAGGAGAAATGAAAATTTCCATATAGGCCTTTTCATATTTCCTCTGAATTAGTTGAAACTATTTTTAAGGTCATTCCATAACATTTGAAAATTCATGGGGAAGAGAAAAAAAAAAAGGGAGAGAGGGAAACAAGCCATAAGAGACTCTTAACGATAGAGAACAAACAGGGTTGATGGAGGGAAGTAGGTGGGGATGGGCTACATGGGGGTTGGGTATTAAGGAGGGCACTTGTGATGAGCACTGGGTGTTGTATGTAAGTGATGAATCACTGAAGTCTGCTCTGGAAACCAATATTGCACTGTATATTAACTCTCTAAGATTTAAATTTAAAAAAAAGAAAAAATTAAAAAAAAGAAAATTCAGTTATTGATGTAAAAAATATGTATGGATTTTGAGCCAAGGCTTCTCTCGTTTCAAAAGTGTTATGTATGTGGAGCTGTCGGAGCTGTCCGTGATAAACAACACATTCCATCTACAGAGCAATCTCACTGAAAGAATTCTAAACTTAATATGTAAAAAAAAAAAACTTCAAATGATTTTACCTGGGGAAGGTTAAACATTCATTCAACTTTTCTTTGCACAGGGAATGTGAAGAATACAGTGGGGAATAAGCTGATATCAGCTGGCAAATAGGCAGTCTTGTAAGTTTTACCTGCAATAAGGGCATAATGACCATAAAGACGTGCATCCAAGTAAACCTTGCATTACAGCAAGGCTGGTGTCTTCATTCTGCAGTTTTAAAATGGCAAAATTTGGGGCGCTTGGGTGCCTCAGGCTGTTCAATGTCTGACTCTTGATTTCAGCTCAGGTCATGATCTCATGGTCTTGAGATCCAGCCTCATGTCAGGCTCTGTGCTCAGTGGGGAGTCTGCTTGAGAGTCTTTCCCTCTGCCCCTCCCCCCACTCATGCTCATGCTCTCTCACTCTCTCTCAAATAAATAAATAAATCTTAAAAAAAAAAAAAGCCAGCTCATAAAACGGAAACATTTTGCTTTGTACCTGAATGTTGCAAGCTCTGGCACTGCTTGAAAGTCTTGGAAGAACCCCCGTGATTGAGAATTGCTATAAAATGCATTAATGCTGGGGCACCTGGGTGGCTCAGTCATTAAGCGTCTACCTTTGGTTCAGGTCATGATCCCAGGGTCCTGGGATGGAGCCCCGCATCAGGCTCCTTGCTCAGCGGGGAGTCTGCTTCTCCCTCTCCCACTCCCCCTGCTTGTGTTCCCTCTCTCGCTGTCCCTCTCTTTGGCAAATAAATAAATAAAATCTTTTTAAAAAATAAAATAAAATGCATTAATGCAAATCAGAGATTATTCCATCTTGTCATTTAGAATAATTTAGTTGATAATTCTCTTCAGCAAACAGGTTTTAAGAAGACCCGATGTCTCTGAGCAATAGTTATAGACTTGCCAGAGTAACAGAATTAAACCTGGGTCTTTCCAGGTGGGTGTATGATATACTAAGTACAGATGTTCCTCACAAAAAGAATGGACACAGCTGGAGGATAGGATATTGATACAAATCTAGAATGATAATGAAGGTTGAACATCCAAGTGTCCTCTGAAGAAAGGATATCCCTATGAAATAACAATGATGGTTCATCAGAGAAGATATTTAAATATTCGGAGTAAGAAAGTAGAAAACAGGTCATTACTTGATTTATAGGTTTCCTTTAATGTGAGCTTCCCCATATGCAATAGAATGAACTATTCTATAGAATAATAGTGAGTCTGCCTCGTATTGGACGCATCACAAATTGCCCCATTACCCATTCTTAGCATTTTTGCTTCTGACTACCAGCAAAATATTGCTTGTATAGATACATTCTTTAGCACAATGTCCCCCTTAACATTTTCTTTCAGATTTCATTCATTTCTTACAATAACACTGTAATAATTCTTCCACAGCTGAAGGTCACTTCAGTTGCATTTCTGCTGAGTGTTTTTATGACCACGTTTCATAGGATTTCATAGGTCTGCCAGGACCAAACATTACCAACTCTGCAACGTGTCCTGTTATCTCTAAAATTAGACAAGGAGGTGTCAGCTGACAGGTGATATGATGATGACGATTATAACTAACTTTATATTTACATACATTCTATACGTCTTTGTGTCATCACACAAAGTCATTACAATATTATTGACTATATTCCCTATGCTGTACTTTTCATCTTGTGGCTTACTTTTATGACTGGGGAAGTGTGTTCCTCTTCATCCGTCCCTCTGTTTCACCCATCAGTATTTTTAACTTCTTGTTACTTTCTTATCTCTCACTTCTTCCGAACTTTATGAAAATCCTACAATGTGGACCAGATATCTATCCTTACCTCCATCTTCTCTTAAATGTGAATATTGAAGTTTTTTAGTTTCAATGTTTCACACTGAGTTAGTGGTACAGCTGGAAATAGGATCAATGTAGTAGAAATTGAAAATTAAGGAAATGTTCCAGGCATGAAAGGTTTTTGCAAATTCACACACCCTTCTGAATTCTCTGGATTGTTGTGTGGGATTTGTATATGTGTGTTGGGGCAGGGATGTTGGACTGGAATTATCGAGCTGCCTCAGGTTGTATGTCACGAACTGTGTGTAATTTTGGTAGGTTCCCAAAGGTCTGCCTCCATAATACTCACGGGAGGGGCACCTGGGTGACTCAGTCAGTTAAGCGTCTGCCATTCAGCTCAGGTCATGATCCCAGGGTCCTGGGATTCGAACCCCGCATCAGGCTCCTTGCTTCCCTCTGCCTGCTTATGCTCTCTCTCTCTCTTTCTCTCTCTGTCAAATAAAAAAATAAAATCTTCAAAAAGAAATGCTCAGGGGAGTGGAAATGGAAATCTCACAGTTTGGAACTATTGAGAAAAAAATAAAATGGAGTAGAATCAACTTTAAAATATTTTAGATACATTTTAAGGGTATTTTAACATAATCCACCAAAAAAAAAAGTCAAGTGTAAACCTTAAACTCTTAGTAGAGAATAATTTTGAAAATAAAACCATAAGATACCCTGCCCCTTTGTACACAGTATTCTGAGGTATTAAAACTAGATACTACTCTGTTAAGATCGATTTTTTTTTTTTTACAACTAACTCAAATGCTGTAGGATTAGAGTTATTGCTCTTTAGATACTAAATAATGAACGTCCCAGCAGGGCAGTTTTGTGAGTTACATATGATGGCATAACCATACATCAAAGCAATTCAAGTTAAGAAACACGTATTACTTCCTGGGACAGAACATTCTCTTAAGATTATAGATAAAGAACGTACTCTTAAGGAAGGAATAATAGCTAACTTGACTTTGAGCAATGGTGAAAATTTTCTTGTGAGGATTTAAACACGCCCTCAATCTTATACCTTTCTTTCTCTCTTAAGGCCTTTGATTTTCCTTCCTTATAATTTTAATGTCTCTGAGAGTCTGTGTATACATCTTAAGCTCTTCAACTCCTTTTTTCAATTTTTTTAGTTTTAAAGATTTTTTAAATTTTATTTTATTATGTTAATCACCATACATTACATCATTAGTTTTGGATGTAGTGTTCCATGATTCATTGTTTGTGTATAACACCCAGTGCTCCACGCAGAACGTGCCCTCTTTAATACCCATCACCAGGCTAACCCATCCCCCCACCCCCCTCCCCTCTAGAACCCTCAGTTTGTTTCTCAGAGTCCATAGTCTCTCATGGGTCGTCTCCCCCTCCGATTTCCCCCCCTTCATTCTTCCCTTCCTACTATCTTCTTCTTTTTTTAACATATAATGTATTATTTGTTTCAGAGGTACAGGTCTGTGATTCAACAGTCTTGCACAATTCACAGCGCTCACCATAGCACATACCCTCCCCAATGTCCATCACCCAGCCACCCCATCCCTCCCACCCCCCACCACTCCAGCAACCCTCAATTTGTTTCCTGAGATTAAGAATTCCTCGTATCAGTGAGATCATATGATACATGTCTTTCTCTGATTGACTTATTTCATTTAGCATAATACCCTCTAATTCCATCCAAGCTCTATCGACTTCTTTATATAAGGAGTTTGCTCTGGGTGTTTGTTATTAAGAGATGCAGTAAATATCAGAGCAGTCATGTAGTAAAAAACGGCACTTCTCACTATCAGAAGAGTCTGGGACAGAGGAACTGTGGAAAGATGAAAAGAGTAGCCTACTCCAGCGCTTAGGATTTGTTTCTTAGGCTAAATTAAGGGAAAATATTTTCCTCTAAGCAAATGATAAGCTTATCTGAAAAAGTGACCATTCCGGGTGGCAAACTTACTGCTAACTATTTGCTAGAGACAAAAGCCATTCCAAAGATGGCTTCATTTAATGACTGAATGGTGTTTGAAATGGGAATATGATGCCCCTGACCATAAAATACACCAACTGATTTATTTTTAGGAGTAGCGTTTGGGTCATATTTAATGAGCAAGATAATATGCACTTGTAAAGTCTCGGTAACTGTGTTAACTTACGACTTACGTTGTTAAAGATCACAATTCAGTGAATGGTTTTCTGGAAGAGTCAGTATACTATGAATGATACATTAGAGGACATCTGAGCTTCACTCTTCTCTTCCACATTCTGGAGTTGCTCTTGATGGAAGGAATAATGAAATCCTACCTTCTTTATTTCTTTGCACCCCTCACCCTAGCAGACCCAAAGGGTGAATTTCCTGGCACCCCAATGTGACCCAAGAAGCTGTGAGAGACAGGGTGCTGCCTGGTCCTCAGGACAGCACTATCAGATTCAACTAATATTTGCTATGTCATGGGCACATATTTACCCCAGCAACACGGGAGAAAAGCTTTTCTATTGTCTGTTCACGTGAGGGGACAGGCTGAGAGAGTTAAGTAACCCAGAAGTCTGGTTTTGGAACCCGTAGGGCCACAGCTGATCACACCCATTTAAAGATAAGAGTAAAAGCCTGTGGAAGTGTTAAAAAGCAGATCATCAAGACATGGAAGTAAGAAACACTTGGGCAATTCTAATCCCTTTCACTTTGTCTTCCAATGCTAAGAAAAGAGATATTAGTGTGTGTGGACCCTGTTTCCTAAATTTCTTCGTGTAACTGACCTCAACTCTGGTCTGACTAGATACAAAGTACTCCACTCAAATGGAAAACACTGGTCAGGGAGCAAATGAATGGCTACAGAGGGAGGGCTCATCATTGAAAATTCTTTCTATCCCTTTTCTACAGTTTGGTAAAATTGCCTGTGAACTCACAATTGTACATATCTTTGAAATGATTCAGGGTTTTCTGTTTGCTGCATATAAGCAGGGCCCAAAGCTTTAATGTCTGACTCAAATTTCTGCAGTCTATTCATGGATGCCCGACATGACTGCAATAAATTATAAAGCCTCCAGGTTCGTGTGAACACATGTATCTTAGGGTACCTTTTCTTACAGGCAAAACCCATGGTAGGTCTGTATTGAAGTATATTCTCTGTAATGTGTTCCCATTGAAAGGAAAAGACCGGCTTGCCTGAGATGTAAGACTGTATATAATGATTGGCACAGATATCTTATATTGGTGAATTATATTCATTACATGGTATGTATGTACGTTATGTAGCTCGGTGCTGTAGTGGATTATTATATACTTTCTTGTCAAACTATTCACACTCACGAGTTTTATTTCTGAGCCTGTCCCACGAACATTTCCTATCTTTGGTAAGACCTTCAAAAATTGTTTTCTTTAAAAAGTTAATTTAGAATACTTCTGACTATAAACTTTAAATATTTCCCCCCCAAACTATTTGAGAAGCAAACGTGGTTTTAATTTTCTCTAACTATTTATCTTTCAGTTGTGCAAAGTATTTCCTGTGGGTGGTTTATACTCCTGTCCAGGTGAAGGGGGTTGCCAGCGTCAAGCCAAAAAATAAACTTTACAAAGGCTCTCCAAAAGTAAGGTTTGGAAACTATGCATTTGACCTTCAGTGACAAAGCTTATGCCTTGCAAATTGATTAATACAGATACAATATCATATCATTTTTCATACAATTTTTTAATGTTTGTTAAGTGCTGGAGCAGTATGTAAACAGAGTATTTGGCATTTTTATTAGGCTGCGGAACTCAGCCATTTCCTTTGCAACAACATCTCATAAACTATTTTGACAGTCTAATAAACTATAAAAAGCTGTGGTAAAAACTGGCTCTGAATGTTATAACCGTACAAAATGGAAAGAGCAAGAGAAAACATCTATCACCGGGATTATTATCACCGTTGCCATGGCAACCTGGTTGCAATGGCAATATCTCCACGGTTCTGCTGTTTGTTATCATCTTTCTTGATTTTACATCATTGAAATTGTAGTAATTACACTGTGCCTGATGAAAAATGTATGCTGTCATGGCAACTAAGTCAAATATTCTTAATCATTTCACCTCTTCAATCTAAAATGTAATTGTTTGTCAGTAAAATAGGTTATACAGAAGGCTCCTATGGACTTATGATTGCCTTAAGTGTTTTGCAAAAAATAGTGCTTTGGGCTCGAGACCCTATGCTAAACTAAGCCTGATATGATAAACAATGATTCATTATAATAAGTAAGCGGCATTAATTGTAGAGTGACTTCTCCAGTGTGGTAAAATTATAAACCACGGTGACTTTAATATAGTATTTAAAGTCAAAGACACAAGAGAATATTTTCAACCATCCTAATATCTTTAGTAAATTATTTGAATCAGATGCTATGTTCATTTTGGCGTGCCCCACTTATATTTTAATAGTCAATATCTCCTGATGAATATACTTTAGAGTATTTTCTTCACACTACGTGTAATTAAGGCACAAAGAAAGAATCCTTTCTGCAAATATGAAAAGAAAATAAATTAATAGGATATAAAAAGAATGCCTTCCTAACTAGAGCAGTCAGTTATAAGTCGATCAGCTATTCCCTAACCTAATATGTTTTGTGTAGTGTTTTCAAAGGAACATGATTGTTTTTGTCATATCTACCTATGTATCTGAGCAATATGCATGTCCTATTAGAACAGAATGAAAGAATCAATATATAAAGTTGTTCTGTAAAATGCCAAATTTATCCTCCTGAGTGGGAATCCTTAAATAAACTACAAAATTTCAACAGTAACATGGAAACTACGGCACACGTTTTTATAATTAACCTATTCCATTTCCTCAGAAGGATGGAAATTTTGCTTGAGTATGAAGAGAAAATTGAGTCTAGGAAATCTTTTGTTTTGGTAATAACAGAATTTATATAGCTCAGTTCATATTTCTCTTATTTAATTTTTGATGTAATGATGCTATAAATGAGAGCAACAGAATAAATTATTTATGCTTTTTCATGAATTTATGAATGGTGCCATTATCTTTATTTGTATCTTTAGATATACGTACTTTACATTTGGAAACATTGGATAAGCTAAATGGCATATCCTCTAGGTTTTAAATTCATGAGAAAATTTTACTACACATAGAAAATTATACACTTCTATTTCAAACATAGCTAATCATAATTCTTTCTCCATATACCTATATTTCTCCTTTTCGTTAGCATGTCATTACTTTAACATGAGAAACAGGTACTAGCTTGCTGTAATATGATTAATCCATTTCTGCCAAAAGCAAAGAAGATGTCTTTGCTATTGTAAAGCCTGGATTTTATCAACTCTGGGGGAGGGGTGGAGAAATGAAATGCAAGAATGTATTTTCAGTGCTTGAGTACCAATGTATTTATAGTGATGATAGTAATTTGATTGTGATGGTGACTGTTTGCTTCCTCTTTAATGGACTCAATCATAAAATTGCTTTAAAACTTATTCATTGCTTCTACACGAAAACAAAATATTACACAAATAAAATAAGACACTGAAATGCAAACGACCGGTTATTAGTCATAACTTTAGCTAAGAGTGAAACCTTTTAATGAAAACATCATAAAAGCGCATTTAAAGGATCCACTGATCATGTTCCTCACACCTGCTCTAAGTTAAAAAATTGTGCAGTCAGTGACCTGTTGTGTCTGTCATACAGATAGAAAATAAACAGTAGGCCCTTCCAAATGTTAAGGATGTTCAATATGTTATCATCAGAACTGTTGAAGTTTCAAATTAGAAGTTAATGAAAACATACCATAAGCAACTATCTTCAGCCTAGAGACACCAAAACTGCAAGGTAACTAGAATCCTGATATTGATATATTTTAATGCCATAATCAGTGTTCCCAAACAATTACACTACTTTAAACTCTTGCTTCCTCAAGAATATGTCTGCGGCTGGATGTGTGGTGTCAATGAAACAACATCCATAACTATAGTCACAGATCCTCCCCAGGGGTATGGCTGATACAAGACTTAGAGATTGCACAATATAGACAGAGGGAAAAATATATATATTTTATACATATCATATACATTACATTAATATATATAATAAATATATATTCTATATTATATACAAAATGGAAAATATTGTATATATTATTTGCAAAATAGAAGATATTTTATATATTATATGCAAAATAGAAAATATTGTATATATTATATGCAAAATGGAAAATACTGTATATATTATACATAAAATAAAAATATTTTATATATCATATAGATAAGAGAAAAAAAGAAAGTTCATGGCTCTATGTTAACTTAGCGCCTTTTTCTGGCTTTCCTTTTAGCTGAGCCTGCCCAATAACTGATTCTCTATTTTCAAATTAAAATTCCTGTGAGAAATGGATTGGCTTGTCTCCATCTTGTCTGGGCCAAATTTCCACTCTAACTCTTCAGTAGCCTCTGGCCGACTTGGAGAAGACTAGGGCCACTCAGCAGCTCTGTTCCTGGGACGCTGCTCCACTTGGCCACCCAGCTCCGTCCAGGAAGAGGTGGGATCGTCTGGGCCACAGCAGGCTGGCCCAGCACTGACCCCTGAGCAAGAACTTGATTGAACTTTCAGCTCTTCATCGAACACCAACCGTGCACAAATGATGCGCCAGTCACTGTTTGAGACGCTTAAGGTTTTGGTCACCCCCAAATTCCTGCCGTTCTGGAGCACAGGAGTCTCCCTTTGCAGATGCTGTTAGGTAGCAACCCCCATTTTTTTACATAACACGTACACTTACTTCTCTTATCCACTTCGTGACGCTGGGGACAAACCCCGTTAAAATCAACAAAATCCCGCCGTATGCTCTGAAGTGCTATGGGAGAGTGAGAGATCATTATGATTTAATCTAATTTCTCCTCCCCTTCAGGAAATTTTCTCCTCCATTCTTCTCACTGTCAGTTGCAAGCTCAGGGAATTCAAATTAATTTAAAGATTAGACTGAGTAAAACATAATTAGGAAGGTAAATGTTCAGGGGAGAAAAGGGCAGCCGAAAATGCGCTCCAGACGTAAATGTAAATGACGCTCATGTGATCTGCCATTGTTCCGTGGTCTGTGTCACCGTTCCTGGCCACTGGCGCGGATAACCGGAATCCGCCCGGAAGTTCCACAAGAAATCAAACCGCATGCATGGTCACAATAAGAAATTAGGGATGTTAGAAACAGATTCCAAAGACTTCCCGGCATAAAGTCATTTTAAAAATATAAATTAAATATGATTTTTAGTTTTGTGTTAAACAGACACATTTGACAGAATACATTGTCTTCCGAAAATATAGATATATCCTGAATTTCAGCTGTATCTCAGGCCTTGCGTGTTTCCATATATTTCCTTAAAATATACAAATGCAGCAGTGTCTTGTAGAATGGAATATTTAGGACCCAAGCAATTTAAGTTGTGTTGCTCAGTCCATGTGTGTTCGTGTATGTGTGTGAGTGTTTTAGCATTTGTACGATGATACATTCCAGGTATCTTTTATTATTAACCAGAAGCCTCTGATACCTAGAGAAAAATCCTGAAGACGAAATTCTGTCTTTATAAACTTCAGCGGCGTTCCTTTAGAATTCCGACTGGTTAATATTTTTATTGCTTATTATTTTCCTGTGAAACAGACTATTAAATTAGAATTAAAGAGCACCACATTGGAAAGGGTTTTATATCTGGAAATCAGATTATTCACTTTCTTATCTTCTCATAAAGTGAAAGATATAGAAACTTGGAAAAAAACCCATGTTGCCTTTGTGAATCACAAGTTAAATATTAAATATTTCTTACAGCCTCCAAGGCAAAAATACTATTAAGGTGTTGAAAATCTGAGCAACCTTTCTGTGCAACATTTAAACTTCATTGATGGAGCTTTTAGGTCAGAATGAAACTTCCAGATTCAATAATGTGAATTTCGTTTCATTGTATAACCTTCTTAGAACTGCCTGAAGGCTCAGACTAATAACACTTCTAATAAACGACAAGCTTTTTAAATATATGGACTCAGTCCATCATCTGAGCTAAGAATGTTTGAAAAGGCAAAATCTCGTTTTTTTCTACCTTATTTAGATATTGGAGTCTCCAAGTAAGAATTAAAAAGCTAGTCTCTAACTTGAAAAATACAAATTTTAGAAGTTTTATACTCTCTTAGGTAAAAGTTTCTCAATCGAACTCATAAATAAGCAAGCCAAGTCCGTATTAGCATGTCTAATATCATTTCTAAGCAATTTCCATGTTAATGCCATTAACTGGAGCTAAAATTGTCAGGTCACTCAAGTTATGTTGATGTGACACAGAAATGGCTTCATTCAGTATTGGTTTTGGGTAGATGAGAAGAGTGATCTTTGTGACATGGTCCTCCTCCTAACAACATATGTGTAAGTGTTGGGGCGCCTGCGTGGCTCAGTCTGTTAAGCATGTGACTCTTGGTTTTGGCTCAGGTCGTGAACTCCTGGCTGTGAGATCGAGCCCCATGTTGGGCTCTGTGTTCAGTGCGAAGTCTGCTTCAGATTCCATCTCTCTCTCTCTCTCTCTCTCTCTCTCTCTCTCAGATAAATAAATAAATAATTTTTTAAAAAAAAGCATATGTGTAAGTGTTGTTTGAATACTCATAACAAAGCAGAGAAGGACTTTAAAATAAATCTTAAAAACGAGAAGAAGCAAATCCATGTTAGTCATCTACTTCTATGTTTTATTTAGAAGCATATTAAAGTATTAGTGGGTTTCTTACTCTCAGTAGGTACCGTTGTTTGGAAGATCAAAGTCAGAATTTCAAAACTAGGGCACAAATGGAAAAGATAGCGAAGTGCAATCAGAAATATTTTCTCGAAAAGCAAAACAAGATCTCATTTCTCTGATCCACGAACTGTGCTTCTTAAAAAACAAACCAAAAAACAAATTAAAAAAAAAAACACATTTCCATTGGATCAATGGTTTAAATTTTACTTTCAGTGAATGAAAATTTCTTGTGATCTAATACATAGGAAACACACTCTAGGATTAGGCCTTCAGTCTAACGATTCAGAAACAGAAACTCAGAGTTTTACTGTCCTCTTAAGTGCCACCCTGGAATCTTCAAAGGAAAGCCCAGGAATGGGTATGGAAGCAATGACTCTCTTGGAAGAGTATATATTCTTAAACTCTAAGGGAAATATTAGTACATTGTCTTTTTCTCTGCAACTATGTATGTTAGGAGTATCTTGAAAATGTTGTCCCAGTCTGTGTTTTTTTGTTTGTCTGTTTTGTTTTGTTTTGTTTTCAGTTTCAAGGACTGACAACCCATCGCAAGCAAACTTCTGTAAAAAAAAAAAAAAAGTAAATATATATATATTTAATTAATTTTTTTTAAAAAAGGGAAGAAATTAGTTAGCAAGTTCCAAGCCAGCTGGCTTTGGGGCTCATCTCTGCAGGTCTGGATTCTCTCTATTTCACCTTTCAGTTCCAACTTCAGCAGGACAGAGTGAGCCCCTTTCATGAACTCTAAAAGAAACCTCTTTCCGCTTGTCTTCCTTAAGGTGACTCAATCACTGGCGTTGGGGAAGATACTTGGACTCTGAATTAAGCCCAGATTATGACTCCTACTCTGATTCTGGGTGGTACGGCCTCACCCCAGATATGGGTCTCAAGAGCAGAGGAAGCGTGGATCCCCAAATGAAAATCAGGGTGTGTGGCTAGAGGAAAGGGGTTAGATGCGGGGAGTCACCCTGCAAAAAGCAACCACCTATGTCACTCCATCATGTTCCATTATCACTTCAAAATTATTACACTTGCTTTCCTCCTTTTTTTGATTTCTTCTTTTCTGCAACACAAGGAATTCCCTCTCAGCAAAACACTAACTCTTGCTTCATGGCTGTATGCAGTGAGGGATGCAATTGTATGTTTGGGTACCGTAGTCTGAGGTTTAATAGAGTGAGTTAATTCTAGCAGGATGGGGCATAATAGTGATATCAGAGGAAGGAAAGGTAACATGCTTCGCAGCCCTTGGGTGTGTAGGATTCTCAAAGGTAATAATAATAGAAGGGCTGTGAGTAGCTTCAAATTACTTTTTCTTTCTAATTGGCCATTAGTTCTAATTAACTTTTAATTAATATTCAATGTTTTCTTTAACAAATGGAACCCTGATGAGATCACATCTGTTAATACCACTCTGTTTCTATTTTGGTATTCTACAATTTTCCATTATGACTGTAGTAAGTGCAACTTCAGACAAGTGATCACCTTTTAGCTAGGATGAAAAGGTGGCCTGATTTAAAGTCATTGTACTTTAAATGCGATTTTGGCAAGAACTAAGACTCTATGAAATTGGATTTTGTTCTACAGTCTTAAGAGATGGTATCAGGAATTAGAAGTTACAGCCACTTTTCTGTAGCCTTAGTGACAATTCTTTTCAAGTATTGCAAGGTGTATAAAAATCCACCTTTTTACTATGATGGTCACATAGAACAGAATTTAGAACATAACACATAGAATAATGCATAAAGATCTTTTCCATCCAGTAACCTGAGAGATAAAGCTAAAGTTCAGAAAAATTTTTGGCTTGTCTATACAATTCCATACAACCAATATAAGAAGAAGGAACAAAAACATAACTCTGCATATCTCTTACTTTGTAGAAAGTTGAACCTTGCAGGAAGAAAACTCTGCTTTAATGTATAACCGTTGGTTCTCTTGGCTGTAAATTTTTTCATTTAATACTTCAGCTTTTTACTCCAGCTAGTGTTTCGGTTTGTGCTTTGGATAATCCTTATTAACTGTTTTGTTTTATTTTGTTTTTAATTTGTGAACAAGCTTTTTGCAAATATGTGGATGCGAGTCCTTTCAGATAATCTCAATTTTACCTTTGCTGATTAGGATAATTTTTCAAATATGCTTCTGCAGTTGCTCGAGACTAAATAAAACCGGAGCCATCATTCATCATGATGTATGGATTAAGTAAAATAACAGGAGTCCATCAAGTAATTTCTCAATTTCATGTATGAGTCAAAGTGGGCAAACCAAAGATGCTGCCGGCTAATTTTTGGTTGGAACATTCAATTTCACTTCCTTTGATGAGAGGCCAAAATTCAACTTTGGTTTCAAGAAGCAAAATTCAAGTGGGCTGATTATTCTTCTTAACGTTGGCTGCCAAGTTGAGGTTCAAGGAACTGGCTTATTTAAAAGAGATTTTGCCCTTGTAGAGGGATAATTAAGATGGCTATATTTGGGTAAATGGGTTGTAGTTATTTCTCTGCTTGAAAATGAAATATAATTTGCCAAACCCCAAATTCCCTTTTCTAACATTAATCTTCTCTGCTCAAGATACTTTGAAAATGTGAATAAAGTTGTTTTTTTTAAGCAAACCAGCCATCATAATTATAATAAACATGAAATTGTATGACTTAACAAAAATAATATTTGATGATTTCTTGGGAATCGAACTTCCTTCTTGAACACATATTTTTAGAACAGGACATTTCATAGGGGGACAAAACATCATAGTTTCGATAGGCTATTTAATAAAATGACAACATGTAATTATTAATTTGTTTTTTGGATGTTATTGTACATTGAAATTATCTTCTTTTTTCTTTTCCTTTTTTTTGACATGGCACTTCCAAAGAAATGCAGGGACATGTGACCTAGAATTATTTCTAGATTCTTTTTTTTTTTTTTAAATTTTATTTATTTATTTTACAGAGAGAGAGAGAGAGAGAGACACAGCGAGAGAGGGAACACAAGCAGGGGGAGTGGGAGAGGGAGAAGCAGGCTTCCCACGGAGCAGGGAGCCTGACCCGGGGCTTGATCCCAGGACCCTGGGACCATGACCTGAGCCGAAGGCAGATGCTTAACGACCAAGCCACCCAGGAGCCCCCATTTCTAGATTCTAATGATGCTATTAATTTCATTCTTCTAAGAACTTAGTTTCAGTTTAAGTCCTGAATCCTGATTTTCTGTTGGTGAAGATTCTGAAGAATGATGTTTCAGTATCTTTAAGTGAAAAATTTCAAACAGCATTTTAAAGAAATTCATTTTTTTTAATTTAAATTCAATTAGCCAATATATAGTACATCATTAGTTTTGGATGTAGTGTTCAATGATTCATTAGTTGCATATTTTCTTTTAAAAGTTTTCAAAATTAGGTATCCCATAAGATCATTTACAAAGCAGCTGTTTAAACATGCAAAAAAAAATACTTTTTCCTTTTGAAATACTATTATTAATAAATAGAAATATTGTGCATTTACCAGGAAAAGAAAAAGAAGAAACACTTTTTAAAAGAAGTGGTTAGAACAGATTTCAAAATAAAAGGGGACTTTTTTTCTTCACAGTTGAAGAATGCAACCTAATTGGGTTCATGGAAACTTCTATGACAAAATGGCAACTCTGGAGGAAACTTTGAGAGTCTCTCGAGGAGCTTAAATTTTCCTTTTAAATGCTTATTTTCTCTTTAAAAGCTTGTTTTCTGCTTTAGTAATACAAATCTATACTGAGCAGCTTCTTGTATAATTCAGAATAATCATGACTAGGAACTTTTTTGGAGTGGAGTTTATGACTGTTTCTATGTCATCACCTACCATGATTTTTCCTGTATTCGAGGTTGGGTGCTTCTCAGATCAGCTAGTCTGCAGCCAGTCTTGTGTTGGGAGTTGGCAGAGAGGCAATGTGAGATACATCTTTATTTGAAAGAAATATTAAATTGAAAAATTTTTAGAAGATTTTGTTTATTTATTTGACAGAGAAAGCACAAGCAGGGGGAGCAGCAGAGGGAGAGGGAGAAGCAGGCTCTCCACTGAGCAGGGAGCCGGATGGGGGGCTCGATCCCAGGACGCTGGGATCATGACCTGAGCAGAAGGAAGATAGATGCTTAACTGACTGAGCCACCCAGGCGCCCAAACTGAGCATTTTTGCTTCAAGGAATTCCTTCCCCATCCTGGAACCCATGCCAAGAGCAGATATCCTGGGAGCAAAAGCCGGCTCAGGATCCTGTACTGTTTTTCTATTTTCTTTGCCTACAGCTTTTTCCATTGAGCATGTTTTTTCTTTTGCAAACAATCTCCAATTTATTGTATGTGACCAGGAAAATTGGGATTTATGTTCAACTTTTCAAGAACAACTCTATTTTGTAATTGAGGGAGAACTATATTGCAAGTTGTGTATCCTGTTTGTTCACATTGTGTTAGGTAAACATAGATGAGCTGTCGGTAAGATAATGTTCATAAAATGATCTGTGCTCTCTTGCGCTCTATAAATCTAAGGTATTATATCCTTTGAATGAAAATAAAATCATATGTTTTTCTGGTTAATAGGCTACCTGATGTAACATGATCTTTGAAAGCAGGATCCCTGCTCTTGATTGGCCACTGAGTGAATAATAAGACATCCCTTTTAAATCAGACTGATTAAGAAAAACATTCCTTCAACGTTTACAAGTGAAATGCAGGCAAGAGTTTTAGGGTTCCCTTGACAGGGCAAATAAGGAATTATATTTATGTTCGTTAAAAACACTGTGTCACTCTGCAATGTTAGATGGGTTTGGAAATGGATTTTAAAAGGTGTCAATACTGTGTGACTAGTTAAACTTCTTGCAATACTATATTTTAAAGAAGGGACTAATGACTGATCATTTCCAAATTATCGAAAAAAAGCATTGATTTCTAAAGTACCTGGTTGATAGTAGATACTCTAGCTGTAATAGATTTCTATTAATAGTTGTTAATTTGCTGATTCTCAATGTCATACTAACAACTGGTGGTTTTTATGATTTTCTTCACATTTCACACACACATGGATATCATGGATAGAGACATTCAAAATTGGAGAAGCTCATACTCAGGAAGTGATTCCATCCAGATGACTTCTGGGCAAGGTTTGTACTCCCTAATCGCATTACTGCCCTCATTGGCAAGATAAAATAAAAGTGTAATATGAAATGAAATAAAATAGAACAATTCAATCCTTTAAAACTGAAGAAGAAGCAGAATATACTTCAAAAGTGCATTTCACCCCCTAGGTTTTCACTAATTTGTAGTGAAAAGTCTTACATAAGCAACGTCAGAAATATGTCTCATCTTATCTTCCCAGTACCCAAAGTCTTTGAGAATCCTTTCAAATAGGCCCTTTAATGAGCAGTACCACACCTGCGTATCAGCAGGGCTGGTAATCATAGGGAAACTATCCCTTTATCCTGCTGTAAGAGAGCCATCACATTTTCCCCTTGAAATATAAAATATCTACTCTGTTTATCACTACATGGGTTTGAAACCAAGAGTCAAACTGTAAAAGTCAGAAAAAGAACAGACATTAAGGACTTTTCCTTAGGGGACTTTCCTGTTCAATCAGTCTCCACTTTCATTTGTCCTCAGAAGAGAGAACATCAGTTGTGCCCATCAGATACCTAGTTCACCATCCAATAGGTCACATGGCCGGGAGTTTTGCCTGATGGTCTTAAATTCATATTTTTTTAACCTTGACTTCCTATCTCCACCCTTTTCGTGTGGACTAATTCCGGGTGCTGCCACTGAAGTTCAGGTGGGGATATCTGGGGCTAGATTTTTTTTCTCCATGGTTCTATCAGCAAGTGTCATCTTGCCCATTCTTCGGAAATATCCCACAGCTTACCAACATGGACAAGGAAGGTGCTCCAATTGATCTCGATGATTTGCTTTGGTGTTAGAGGATCATCCCCCAGCCCCCAACAGCAAGACAAATCGATAGTCTGTAATGGGCAAAATGTTTTGCTAGGTCTTTTATCAGAATATTTAGACCCTCTATCCTAGCGTTTGACTCCTGGCATTGCCTTCCGCTCCACTAAGGCAAATGGGCAAAGGAAAACCTTAATATCCTCCCGTGTAAGCTCTTGGCCACAGGGCGGTTTGTTGAGAGACCACCCCCCCCATATAAATCAACATTATCCCGCTGGAGTTCCTGGGACAACAAAAAGAAAACAAGCTATCATTACACACTGTGGTATATTCCTTTTGTGTGTGTGTGTGTGTAAATTATAAATATTACTTTTTCTCCCCACCTTCAGTTTTTAAAATGTGGTTTCACATTTCATTTAATGCTAAATGGTTCATTACATAGAGTAGCAACTCAGTTCTCTTATTACGGTGTTATCTTTCACTTTGTCAAAATATGTCTACTTGATAAGAAATCTGACAGAAGTTGCTTATGATGGGATCACTAACAGCCATCAGTTTCTCTCTAGCAAATGAAACTGTAACCATGGTGACGGCCTTTTTTTTGCCAGAATGAAAATGAGACAGCCCTCTGCTGCAGCCATTAGCAGAATACACAAATGTCCCTCAAGGCAAACATCTAAAGCAAATGGACTGCAAAGGAAGGAGCACTAATTTCTATTTATTTAGGATTTGTAAACCTAGCAGAGCAAGATATTAACAAAGGAACAAACAAAGAAAGCTTAAAAAATCCCTGCTGTTTGTGTTTTTTCTTCTGGTTTATGAAACTCCTTGTTTCAGATCTAAAATACTCCGGTCTGATTTTCCTACTCTGGTACTGAATAATACTAATAATGTGCCTTTTACTCTACCCCCTGGATATTTCATGGGTTTTCTTCCCCAACCCCAACCACCCCCCCACCCCCCACCCCCCCAACCTGTGCATAAAGGGGAGAAGAGAACTTAATCAATCAAGTAGAAAAAGTGCTTTAGATGATAAGGAGATTCTCCTATTTCTTTTAAATGTGCATTTTAGGGAAAACTATCAAAAACGAAATACAAGATGTCCTTTTTCATATACTTTAATTTTCAAAGAGGCGTGTTTGTTCTGATAAGGTGCGTAGACACTGGTAATAAGTCTATTCTAACGCTATCAGCAATCAGCCACAGGCTGTCAAAGACCCTTCAAGTGTCAGACCCTTCTCACTGTCTTCTTATTCACCATTAGACCCATCTCCCCAGAAACTACTTAGGGCACGCAGATATTCTTTTGACAGACATGGCTTGGGTGAGATTTCTTTAGCCATCTATGATAGGAGAAAGTGATTTTCTTTAACTCTCTTACATCTAAACCAAAATATTAGTGTAAAATTGTTTCCAGGTCTCTGTCTCTTTCTTTCTCATTGTCTTTCTTCCATCCTTCCCTCTCCCCCTTGCTCCTCCTCTCCCGCTTTCTGCCCTCTCCAGCTATTCTAATGATCAAGCAAAAATAATATGGTTTTTTGGGGATTGATCCAGTTCATTTGCTATGAATGTTTATTTAACTTTTAATTTATGCCTTGATCAAAAGGGCAAACAACCTCAGCAGTGTTCTACAAAGCTTACTAAAAGCCTCCTGAAGACCCACTTCTGTATTCATTATTTTGGAGTTCTTGCTGCCACCCCAAAAAGGCATACAGCTATCTGGTTCAGGCAATGACATTTTTGTCCAATATCTTATTCAGAAGGTCTGAGTTAGGAGATTTTAAAATCTAGTAAGGACATCGGTCTAAAAATCTGGGGCCATATTTGTACAATTAACCCATGGGATTTGTCTGTCAGTGACTACAGTGTGGATTACCTGCCTACCCATCTGTTTGTTTTTTCTGGTTGTTTGCTTGGGCAGATATCAATGATCTGTACATTTTGTTTTTCTTGACAACTTTCAGCCTCTTCCTGAAAGCACTGTGACTGAAACTGAGTTGTGTTGGATGTAGAAACATGCCCGTGGCCTGATACTCACCAATTCATTCTTCTGCTCTGAGCTGCAAGACATCCAAAGGACATCACAATATCTCTAAAACTGATGGACTCAACAGGAAAGGGGCTTAGGCATTGATTTTGAATCTGAGAACCCAGTTCAATTTGCAGTGTTTCCTTTTTTAGGTTGTTCTTTCATATCTACTGAGTCAATGTTTTTTTTGTGGTGGAACGAAAGCAAAAATACTTAAACCCAGAAAGATAGCACAAGCCGATGTATATCTCTAGCTTACAAAAAGATATTTCTTTATGAATTTATCAACCAAGTGCCTAATTGAAGTAAGACACGGTCTAGATACCAATATATGAGATGAAATATGATTTGCATGTAAAGAGCTATAAGTGCCATAATAACAGTCAATATTTTTTGTTTCACAAGTACCACTGTGAGGGGCCTATAGCACTAAGCCAGAAAAAGATGAATAAAATCTGTTCTTGGATAATGATAGTGAGGACAGAGATGTTTTGGAGACTAGAAATTTCTGAAGAGCAAGAATAAAAGTACTTTATAAAGTAAGGGTGAGAAGAGAGTCAGAGATCTCTCTGAGATGTTGGTACTTCCAACTGAAATATAAAGTATAATTTATCAGATATAATTTTCCCTAGGAGTGTCTGAGATTGGGTAATAGTGAAGTGTCTGTGTTTGAACTTAGATGTATATGTGGAAAAGTGGAATAACATCCATGCTTTTCAGTGTCCTTATTTGGCAAATTGTGACTATCATAGTCCCTGGTAGTTAGTGAGCATTCATTAATGTTAGTTAATTTTTTGTTCATACAGTGGGGTGTGACCAATTTTGAAAGATGCTGACCCTATTGTGTGTTTTTCATAATGATTTTTGATGAATTTGTGATTGTCTAATCACCACTATTCAAAGTTCTGATAAGGAGATTTTGCCAGTGAATATGTCAACACACAGCTTTCTCCATTCATCCACAAAGAAAATGTCCACAGAACTAAGCGGTGTGTTCAGTGACTTCGTCAATGTGTGTTCTGGAGTAAGTTCCTCACCTCCTTGTAGACTGGAAACATAGTCCCTTGGCCCAGCCCACAGTGGAATTCCCAGGGTCCACACTTTACATATCAATGATCATCACATTGAATCAAAATAATTACAAGCAGAAAAATTAAACAATGTCTAATAGATGAACGTCAGGATACCTTCATATCACCCTGGATCTTTGACAGATACGGGGAGGTTCAGAATGAAGAACAAAGAGAATGGCTCAGTGACCTTACCACTGCTTGGCCAATCCCTGCCCCATGAGCCTGAGGGACTTCTTTTTTCCACTTTCTAGAGGGGAACTTGGCCACCCAGTTTTGGTCACACCTCAGCTGGATGACAGAGGTTAAGCCATTCTAGTCAGCTCTGTGAAATTTTCTAACTCCTAGTCTTACTCTAAATCAATCTTTAAGGAAGATCAAATTTCTAGTAATTCCCTGTGTTCTGTAGTATCCCAAGGTGATATTAGATGACCTGATGCTTATTGGAACCAACCACCATATAGACCTGCACCCCCAAACTCAACTTGGGATAAAAACTGTCTCTTCAAGATGGAAGACCGGAGGCCTTGCACTCTGCTGTTCATTGCTCTTTATTATAGCTTGAGGATGACGTTTGAAGTTTTCTGCAGTAGGTGGCTTTGTGAGGAAGGTAAATGAAAATTCCAACAATCTATATGATTCTAAAGTTCTTAACGTATGAGCATGTGCTCCTTGAGAGCATGGCGCTATTACTTTCATTTGTTACTGCTCCACAGCAAGAAGCTTCGAGAAGATCTCCTTCTGGAGAGTTGAGTTCTAAAAGCAGCAGTATAGTCTATTGGGCTTTCCAGTTCTTCATATGACTTGCCCCACTTTTTAGCAACTCCACTTGAAAGAACCACACTCTTGTGATGCAATCCAACAGTCTAATTCATACATAGGTATAAATGACAATTTATAGAATTCAAACAAAGTACTTGCTTTCTCAAAAGCAACTAGAGTGAGTACACATATCTATCATGATGGTATTATATGTACCATTGTTATACTTTTAGGAAAATCAACTTTCCACCTGTCCCTAAATGCACTGTCCATTATTCTGAACTGTAAGTTTGACCTGACAACATACATGTGGGAAAGACATCTCTCAGCTAGACATGATGGGCATGGAGAGACTCTAGAAGGCAAACACCTCAACTAATTCATTCAGTGAGCACTTGCTCTGATTCCTACTGTACTAAAATTGACGAGCCATGCAAAAAAAGAGGATTAACTGTCCAATTAGGAACTTGTGATTTTTTTTTAGAAAAAAACAATCAAGCCTGTCTATACCAGGAAGATATTAATAAAATAAGCCATTAAATTCAAAATAGACACTAGTTAAGTTGAGAACTTCCTTCTTTATCAAATCACATTTCAACTCACCTAAAAGCAATACTAGGCTTCCAGCTTTCAAAATAAATGAAGGCTATTCAATAAGTACCTAACGCCCATAAAAATCTGAGCCAAGTGAATGTTATTTCAGGCTGGTATTTATCCCGGGGGGGAAAGTTTTATGGGAAGCATATAAGAAACGTGAGTAAGTTTCAATGCATATCATATTTATTAAAATATTTTTTAGCATTTTTACGTTTTTCTTGGCAACTTAGAAATTTATCCTTCAAGTAAATTAAGTTACAAATGTATGTAAATCATGTACATTTAGTTTATATTTCTTAGTGAATATTCTCTTTAAGGCTTGTTTCTTTTTATAATTACTGACTTCTTTTTTTCTAATCTTCAAAGACCCATTACAGTTACCTCTAAATGTTGGTTCCTTGGTGGTGGAGAATTTTAATGATTTCAATTAAGATTAAGTGAGGTAAAGTTTTCAGGAAGTTGAACATGAGACAGACCTTAGAACCTAGGTTCTCTCCTCTTATAACATTTTAGATTCTTCTGAGTCACCAGAAGATTGGAAACTTTAACTTGTATAGCCAAATTCCAGCCTCTTCTCAGTTCAGATTTTCCATTAGCCAGACTCAGCTTGCATAACTTCAACAAAACCTCCTCCCACTGCTTTATTTCAGACCTACATTCTTCTGTATTTGGGTTCACTTCTGCTGGTGCCCAAAGACCAATTGCCCCTCACCCACTCCTCCTGCTTCTGGATTTGGCCTCTCAACACTGCTAGTTTTAATGAGTGAGGTAGGAACAAACACTTCTACAAAATTTTTCATGAGTAAGAAGAAATAAGAGACCACTGACATCCAATCTCTCTGCTCACAAATGTCAGTGTGGTATTCAAAATATGTACAGTTGAGCTGCAAATAAAATTATTTGGATTTAAAACTATGACAGAATTTCTTCTAATTTTATAGGTCATGTGGGTGCTATTGTTGAATAGAGTCCATAAGATGGCTTAAATAATAAATGACAGGTTACAGTTTTAATAGATACTTACACTTTATTAATAATTCCATATTTAGCAACTTAACATGAACGAGCTGGACAGATTAGAATTATAGGAGTTGAAAATGTTCTTGTTTTTGATAGCCCTAATAGAATTCATTTGCAGCTTCCAGTCACTCTGTACGTGGATATCTGAGCATGTTACCCGTTAAAGTACTTCAAATCAAGCATTTCTCTACCACACACTGTTTCACAGAAACTTGAAATAGGATTTTTTAAAAAGAACCAGAGAAAAGAGAATTATAACCGGGGTCAGTTCTTGTCATGAACCTTATGAATTGTTTAGAGGTGTATTAAAAGGTAACATCAAGTCACACATTAGCTTTCAAATGTTCCTATTTCCAGTTTGTAGTTCCAGATCATTCCCTGTGTTTTCTTTCCTTGGCTTAAAATTTAACGTATTGTTGCTTTCCTTGGACCAGCTAGCTTTTACTCTCACATGTTCTGAAAAACAGTAGTGTGCTTTCTTTATCCCTTTGAAAGAGTTTCTCACAGAACCATTATGTATTTGGTTTGGTAAATTTCAGATTGAAAACATGGCGCAGCTATGATACCAAACTATTACTAATTATTTATCATTGAGGTTCTCCCTTACCCTAGATTCTGGGGATGGTAGACTCTTCCAACAGCTTTCAGGAACGTGGGAGATTGAGAAAGGTTGGACAGTGTATGGGGGCTCGCTACCTGCCTTCCCACACAAGCACTGGAAGTCTGTAAAACTGGATTGGGGGATTGGAACAATAAAATACTAAATAATAAAAGAAACCAGTAAGGTCACGACATAGCTTTAGCTGTGTGGAAGTTTCACTACCTTTGCTCCTTGGAGATTTTTCTATTTTCCCTTTTTTTCTTTCCCCATTTGTATTGATATCCTATGGATATGAGATGGCCACATGCTCATACACTTTATTCTGATGAGAAAGCCACACACTCTTCAGAATACTGATCAAAAATTAGGGAAAGATAGAGAGATAGCAGAGAAGACTGGAGTATAAGGGTTAATGGGAAATGTGGGAGAAGTGCCGAAGGAAAGACACAAATTTCATGCTCTCGGGATTCTGAAAAGAAGAGAACAATTCCTTTTGGGGTGTAAAGGGTTTGACATTTGGAATGGGATAGAGAAAGCTTTAGTAGGAGAGGTAGTAGAAGGTAAACCATTCTAGGGAGAGGAAATCAGATGAACAAAAGCTTGCCAAAGGAAAGTCAATGGTATGAATTTTGGAAACAGCAATAAGGAGAAGACACAGCTTTGATAACAGAGAAAATTTTGACTCCCAATTCTACAGTTACTTTGAGACTTCGGACTTGTTTTTTATCTTGAGGCTTTATTTGTAGTTTAGATGTAATGCCATCTTCCCTACAGAGTTGTGTGATTAAATAGGATAGTATTTGATGCTACCTGGTTCATAATAAATGCTTGACAAACTATAGAAATCCATTAAGAGATTTTGATGGAAGGCAAAGATATAATTTCAGCTATCTTTTTGTCTTCCTAAGCACAAATTCTTTCTTGAAATAAAAAGGCAGCAGAAGACATTCTCCCCAATATTAAACTTCATAGAAAAATATTTGATGTAGGGATTCATATAGTTATCGTTGATCCCACATGCAATAATGGCTAATTACCTATTATGCCCCAAAATTTTAAGGACTGAATCTTCACTGATACTACTAATATGGTAAAATTTGATTATGTAATTATATCATAATCAGTGCTTTCCGGTAAGGTACATGGTAAGAAAGGACATGGTAAGAACCGTGTATTTAATCAGTTAAGTAATAAAGTGAGGAATTGAGATAGTCCTTTCATGAAGTAGTCATGAAATCAAATTTTGGAATCATAATTCCTCTTTGAGATTATTTAATCTAACGTTCTTCAGTTTCCTCTTTGGAAAATGAGGGGGTTAAATTAAGTAATCTCAAAGATGAATCATGATCTTCCAATGAGGAAACTGAAGAGCATGTAGATTAAGACAGTGCTGTCTAAATGTCATTCTGAAAAACAGTGACAACACTTGACAAATTTGTACTGGTCCATGGCAAAATAAAAAGTGTTTTAATGGTGTGAGCTTCTATGAAGCTAAATTTATTTATTTAAAATTTTCATGTTATCTTTTTCTTAAAGTGTTCACATCTAAATGAAATAATAGTGAAGTAAATAATAGAATTTTTACTATCCTTATTGAGCAACATATAAGATAATTGATTATTTGTTTACACTTTATTTTTTTTTTTAATTATTTAATAGTGCATGAAATCAAATCGCTAGGAACCACGGAGTTAAACAAATGGAGAAAGAATTTTCTAGACTGATTTGTGCCTAGGCTAGAGTAATAATAACACAGGTTTCCTAACTCTTGATTATTCAGTGGTCTCTCCAATATATCTCAATGTAATTTCTTTTAAGAATCTCATGCATATGACCTAGGAAAATAAGTCCAACCTTCTTGTTTTCTCTCCTAGCCATTTTTCAGGCATGCTCTTTCTTAACTAAATTTTTCCAAGTCAGGGAGAGTAAAAGAAAACTAACCTAAAAACCTTAAATGCATCAATATGCCTACCTGGTAGCTATTCTTAGAATGTTTTGTAGAGTGAGCAGTGAATGTGATAAAAACAACAAAAAATAGATATCTCTGTATTTTATTGATTCCTTTACCTCTCTGTGACCTAAGTTATGAGCCATGGACTTTTTTGGCCAAGTATGTGTTTCTTGGACATGGATTGTGACTATATAGATACATATTATCACTTCACAAAAACCATTTCTAGCATAGATATAATGAATAATGAATATGTTGGTCCAAAACTGAGTTTCTCAGTTAACTATTTGAAATGTGGGACATTTTTATGAAGAAACAATGTTGTGACTGGTGACTTGGTTCTCAGATCTGCTTACCAAAAGCCATTTTAATCCATAGTGTAGCTGGATCTTACCAGCCTAGGTTCTGACCCTGGGTAAGAAAGGCTTGTTCACAAGAAAAAAATATGGGGGGAAAAATGTATTTATCCAGCCTCAGATGTCAAGGAAGGCAAAATTACAATTTCTAAACTCTTAAACTCCAAACATTTACTACATATATCATACTGCCTATGAAACATATTGTTAACCATTTTTTTCTTTTAGTGAGATCATGGAGCTCCTTATGAAATGTGGTCATCAGGCTGAGGTATGGACTGGAAAATCTACTTTGTGCAGGAGTGAGTCATCATGCCTCTTATGAAAGATAGGAGACATTGTCTTTACTGCACACTCAAGAGTTGTACTTCAGGTTAAGAGAACTCACAGGATGATGGTAGGAGTTTTCTTGGATTCAAATTTTTCCCTTTACGCTTTCCATTTGCACAGGGTCACAGTCAATGCCTCCACTGCCACCACTCTAAGGGGATAAAAGTATAGCTCTCCTCCATCAAAAAATAACAAACCCACCCCTCCTGCCTTCTGATGTCCGCCCCCCCCTCTGGCAGTCCACTGCTCCCTTATTCTACAGGGTAGATTGTCAGTCATTCCTGAGGCTGCACAGGTGTGGTGCTGGGTGATTAGACCCACAATGGAGACAAAAGGAGACACCGTAACTGATACCACAGGTATAAAAATGTTTATAAGAGACTACTGTGACCAATTACATGCCACCAAATTGGAAACCTAGAAGAAATAGATAAATGACTAGAAACATACAATCAACTAAGATTGAATCATGAAGAAATAGAAAATCTGACTGCTCCATTTCTCCTGTACCTCGGAATGCTCACAGAGTGTCCTCTGCCTTCCTAGTTTTGAGCGACATGATAAATGTACAGTCAATTAATTGCCTTAACCTCAGCAGGTTTCTGGTATTAGGAAAATGTTGTATTTCAATCAGTGTGAAAATTGATCAGGAAGTAACCTAGGAATATTTTTTGAAAATCGAAGAACTGGTTCATCTATGGCATAAAGGGAGATGAAAATAATATATGACTTTTGGTAGAAAATGAAATGTCATCAGGGCGCATGGGTGGCTCAGTTGGTTGAGTGACTGCCTTCGGCTCAGGTCATGATCCTGGAGTCCCAGGATCAAGTCCCGCATCCGGCTCCCTGTTCGGCAGGGAGTCTGCTTCTCCCTTTGACCCTTCCCCCTCTCGTGTCTCTCTCTCTCTCTCTCTCTCTCTTTCTCTCTCTCAAACAAATAAAATCTTTAAAAAAAAAAGAAATGTCATCAAATGTTGGGTACCCCTTCAAAATTTACATAAAGCAACAGGCACCCGGTATGAACACCAAACTAACTTTTGTTTGGAGGTTCTTAAGACGTATTTTTATTTTCCCAGTGTTGAGGTTTAAACAGCTCCAACAGTTTGTGGACAAGACAGTTTTTAGGTGCACAGATGAAATCTGCCTACATGAGAAACAAACACTTTCACGGTCATGCTTACAGAAGAATTGAGGAGAGTAGACCCAATCTTCTGACTTGTAACAAAGTAGCAAGCTTGCCATTTGGGTCAGGTTTATGCTCCTGTTCTACAAATCTCAGATCATTAGAGAGTAACTTAGTTGAACAGTTGTAGTCCAGGTATTAGTTTGCATACCAGTTTCATAAGAACTTTGTGTTAAAATCGTTATGAGAGGACTTACAAGTGACTCTGATCATATTGCTTACAAATATCAGAGGTCTGCTGTATATGGAGACAGTGGGGAGGTGCCTCTCCAGACCCGGAAATAAGGAAAATAGCTTGCTTTCTGAGAATGAGATGGGGCCATAGTCTAATGGGTTGCAACAGAAATATGCAAAGTCGACCCTTGCACATAAGGTTTGATAACAAGAAGGAGAAGAGAAGATCTTCAGTGAGAACATAGAAAATCAAGAATCAGATCAACAAATATTGACATGGTCTAGACAAATCTTTTCTGGGGACAGTGGCCTGCCAGTCTGTTGTTCGTTTCACTGCCGTAAAAAGATACCAGTGTTTTTCAAAATAACAGCATGCATCAAAGTTATGCGGAGGGGTTGTTAAAACACAGAATGTTGGGCCCCACCTCCAGAGTTCCTGATTCAGAGGGTCTGGGGTCAAGCTTGAGAATTTATTTTTCAACCATTTCCCAGCCCTTGGTCCTAGAACCACACTTTAAAAACCATTACATTAAGCCAGCAGAACTTGCTGCTATTAAACATTTAAATTAAAAAAAACATATATGTGTGTGTGTGTGTGTGTGTGTGCGCGCGCGCGTGCATGTGTATCTCAACTCATTTATTCCTTGTTCTCTACAAACAAGGAATATATCTTGAAGACTATATCTGAAGAATATATCTTGCCCAGAAGGAAGAAAATACGCTAAACAGGTCAATGTAAGTCTTTACTCAGCATTTATGGTTAGCACTGTAAATTGACGATTTGTTTTTCTGGATTTCTACACCAGTCCTCTGTGAGCAGGGACATATCTAAGTTTTATTTTGCAATTTTGGGGGGAAGATTATTTAAGGAAAAGAATATAAATGTTTGTATAAAATCTTTAGCATGAAGGTATTTTTTTAAGATTCATTTATTTGAGAGAGAAAGATAGAGATAGCAAGAGAGAGCATGAGTGGGGAAGAGAGGGAGAAACAGGCTCCACACTGAGAAAGGTGCCCCATGAGGGGCTCGATCCCAGGACCCCAGGATCATGACCTGAGCCGAAGGCCAACGTTTAACCAACAGAGCCACCCAGGCACTCCTTTAGCTCAAATGAAGGCATTTATCTAGAAAATGAAAATTATAAATTATAAACAGCTTATAACTTACAACTGGAAAACATCTCACAAGTAACACAGACATCACACCATTCAGGAAATGAATGGTCTAGCTTCTGCTTCTGTATACTTCAAACCTTGCTCTTCTCTATTAGCCGCACATTATTGTGCTGGGCTCCATAGCACACATTCACAAGGGGACACCACCTCCAGCCCTTTTGTGATGACACTGTAGGAGTCCGTGCCCGTGGTGATTAGAACATCACTAGAAGTCATTTCTACTTGAACGGCTAACTAGAACAATATAGAAGGGACTGCAAGCCACTAAATAGAATCCATTCTATTTAAATTAAATGTATCCCCAACTCAGCTTTTCCTTCACAGGATGCCCCAAATACCTGAACCACTCCAACGCCCCTGGAGAAGTTTCAATGGAAGTGACAGTAGTCTTACCCAATTGCAAGGACAATAGCTTCTTTTTGTCATTTTTACTAACATGTATGAGCATGGGAACACATTATTAAACTCACTCCCATTGACTTAGAAGGGTCTATGTTACTTAGGGACCCTGAAGTTTAAGCTTGTTTAGACTAGAGCAAATCTATAGGGGGAAGGTGAGGGGGAAGAAAAGTCAGAATCTGATCAGATCTAGAATCCCAAGGGTTTCCAGGGGCAGAGTTTACAGAGCTGAGGGTTAGAGATTAACCAGCATGGATACAACAAGATGAAAGCCATGTTTGCCACCCATTGGTAGCATACCCTGCATCACCAAGCACCACAGCCCTCAGATATGGAGAAATTCCACTGGGATTTGACGTTTGGAACCCACACACATTCTAGTTTTTCCCTTTTCTTCTATACCTGTCTGCCTTCTCTGCAGGTGTGTGAAGAAGTGACAGGAAGGAGCATGAAATTACCCAGAACACGAAAGGTAGCGCCTGAAAGTCACCTCCATAGTGATAAGAAGGTCAGAAGAAAGGCAAGCGGTGGTGTGAACTACCTGGGTCTGGATTTCTGCTCTTGGCTGCCTGAGACCTTGACCATGTGATCAAGCCCTCTTGACTGAGTTTACTCAACCATAAAGTAGGAGTACTCATTGTACCTCCCTCATGGGGTTGGCCTAAGAACTAAATGAGCTAATAGATGTAAAGGATGAAGAAGAATGCCTGGCACACAGTAACCACTCAATAAAAGCACACTGTTAATTATTTGGAAAGTAAAAGGCATTTTCAAATGCGATTTCCAAAGCAGTAGCAGAGATTTTTGGATTTACTTCCACGCTCCTCTTTTAATACTAAAATTAGCAGCCTTCCAAGTCCAGTTCCTGGGTAACTGCTGTTGCTATTCTAGGCCATCTGTGATCTTCAGTAGCACCAAGTTGGGCGTTTTCAATCCCCAGCTAGACCGCATCTCCACTCCAAGTGATCTGTTGTCTGTTTATTTGCAGCACTGGTCACAATTTGGTCTTTTTTGTATAAATTGTCTACATTAGCTCTTAAAACTCTGCAGCCGTCTACTGGGGCGCCAGCATTTGGATGGGTGTTATAACACCACATTTTCTCTTCATTATAAGTCCTAAAAATAGGGTGCAACTGAGTAACGTTTTCAGCCTTCACAGCAAGATTTGGTTTGTCAGGAAATGGTGTGGGAGTAGTTCTCATATGCACTGAAGGTGCAAAGTGCAAAACAAAAATAACTCAACAAGAGTTTAACAGCCTTGCTTTATGTACGTTATTTACAAAGGCCGCAATCTGGAGTTCCAGGCAGAGCCTCAGGGAGCTCGGGAGACCCTTCTGGAACATGAAAAAATGCCAATATGGATTACACAAAAGGGAGCACGGGATGAAGAGAGACAAGGTTTAATCTGTTACTTCTGCCCTCTTCGTCAGCTCTCGTCTGCTCAGGCTTCAGGAGGACTCCCAAGTTTTGTCTAACTTGGAAGGAACTCTTCAATTCCGTCATGCATGAAAACATATGGGGAAACTTCTAAACCATCACTGCTTTCATTTTTATGTGTAAAATTTCCCCCATCCTCTCTAGTGGGTGACTACTTTTCTTTCAGCTGTCTTATTTTCCTGTATGAAACAAGACATGTTGCATTAGCGAATCTTAATTGCCTTTTCACTTTCTGTGGCTTCATAATGTTTGGTAGCAAATATTTTGCAAACATCGAGACACTTCAGAATTATTATTCCAACCCTTCAGTGGAAATTCTAAATATTGTCAGAAGGCAAGATAAAAACAGTCGGCTTCATTAATATCACTACAATAAAGAAAAAAAAGCCACTATGTTTGGTGCATTCTCTCGTCCAGATCTAAAAAATGTCCCATTCTCGATTACACTAAAAAATCTCAGAGGAACATAAGCTAATACTTTTGCTGCATTTTTTAAAAATTAAAGACATTATTTTGTTGTCCAGCTTGCCATTAGTCTTTACCAACTTAGGTGAAAATTCTTGCATATCTAAATGCACCGGGGATGACTTCTTTATTTTCATGCCAGTGAAATATTGTCACAAACACCTTGTTCAGGCAAAAGAAGCTTTAGAATAGCTTTGCTTTATCACAGCTTGCAATGTACTTTTGGAGTTAATAGACTCATACAAATGAAATAACCAAAGCGATTTCCCCCTTTGCATTTTTTTAGTTACTTTCCCATCAAAAGTTTTTCAGTTTTACAGTATGGCAAACTTTCTCTTTTACTTAAAAATCAGAGAGAGAAAAACTACACTATTTTATGTGAAGAGCAAAGAAGATGATGGATTAAAGCAGATGTAGAGTGTTTGCAGTTATATAAGACTATTAGGGGCCCTGCTTGTTCTGGTTTTTGTAATTTGTCCATGTCCTACTTTATATAACTCAATCCATTGTGAACCAAACATGAAATAAGCTAATACAGTATTCCATATTTCACTTTGTCAGCAAATTAAAAAAAAAGTATAGAACAAACACGGTAGTCATCATGGTTCTTGAATAGAGAACGAAGCATTTTTCAAATCCCAGGGACCTGTAAGAAAGAGAAGGTTAAGGAGATTTTTTTTTTTTTAACAATGAGCAGATGTGTTTGTTACTGTTGATGGACAAGCTTATCCATTTACTTCAATTAATAACAAGAGTGAGCACATCAATACCTAAGCTTGTCCTGATGCCTTGATTTTTTTCCAATTTGACAGGTAATAGTAGGGCTCGGAAAATGTCACAACAATTTAGTCCTGCCTCACTGGCTTTAACTAGTTCGATGACAATGGGAATGCATCTTGTTAAGATTCCTTATAATTCATAGTAATGTTACATTCGTTGCCTCTTACAGAGGGTTTAGAATCTGTGACAATTAATGGTTTAAAATCAAATGCTTTCATGGGTTATTCCTTTGGGCAGTAAGTAAAATCAAGTTAAAATATTTATGAACAGTATGAAAATGTGGAAACTTTCTTGCAGCACCTGTCTTTTCATATTGAGTCATACATGAAACCAACTATGTTTGACAAAAAAAAGGCCATTTCTTCATACAGCCAAGCCGCTACCCCCTTCCCATGTTTTAGAAGATCTTTTCTATAATCCAACACAGAGTCAGAGAAACTCTAGTGACTTTAAACAAACCATGATCTCACGAATTTTAGCACGTGAGAGCAAATTAGGCCTCTAGCAAACTTGACAATGGATATCAAAATGTAATAATATCAGTAAATCGCTTCAGTGCTCACTGACCCACTAAATAAATGCTGTCCTTTTAACCGTGAAGCTTGAATGATTAATACCTGCACAGGAGGGGAGGGCAAAATTGGCAATTTCTGTTGCAGAGATAAAAGAAAAGCCTATTTGTACTCTTCCAGTGGCAACAGAGTTCCAAAGGGCCACAGCCTCATGCGCTCCCTAGAGGTGGGACATAGCTCCGTGTGCGGACAAATCACAGATTCTTCGGGGCAAAAGCAGCATTATGTTCATCTCTGTGCCTCCACAGTGTCTAAGACAACACTTCTCACACATAAGGAACTCAACGGATGTTTTCTAGTGAGCACCATTCTTCTAGACAATTCCCTATAGTGACGTGAACCAAGGGTCTTAAAAATAGATGCATAAAACTGAAGGTTTGTAGGAGACTTGGAGGACAGCCTTAGGCAGGTGTCCCCAAAATGTATCTTCTCATCACTGTCCACTCCCCCCACTTTATTCTATCACCTCTAGGAGGCCCTCCCTGACACCTTGAACACCCCAGAGATGAATGGCAGGACAAAACAGAGTAAAATCAGGTATTCTTTGTTGACCTACATCTCCTCAAAACTCATGTTGAGATCCGAACCCCTAGTACTTTAGAATGTGACCTTATTTGGAGATAGAGTCTTTACGGAGTTAAACAAGTTAAAATGAAGTCATTGGGGTAGGCCTTATGTAAAAAGGGCAAACGTGGACACGGGCAAGTCCAGAGGGAGGATGAAGTGAAAACCCAAAGGGAAGATGGGTATCTCTTAAGCCAAGGAGAGAGGCCTAGAACAGATTCTTCTGTCACAGCCCTCGGAAGAAACCCACCCCAGCCACACCTTGATCCAAGACCTCTCGTTCTCCAGAACCCTGGCACAATACATTTCTGTTGTTCAAACTATCCAGTCTGTGGCACTTTATTATAGCCGTCCCTGCAAACCAAAACAAGTATCTAACTCTTTTGCCCATTATTAAGAAAATCTAGGCAGAAAGTAGTTCATAATGACCTCATGGCACTGTTGGGGAAGATAGATAATATAAGGACTCATCTATGACCTCTACAGAATATCATAAAATGGAAGAGCTAGCATTATTCCCTCCTATAGAAAAACATTATCTTCATGCTATTAGTATCCTGCACTAACTCAGTGTTCAAATGCTTTGTGTAATATGAAAATGGATCTTCAAGTAGGATGGGAAATTACATTTGCTATAATCAATCAGCCTGCTTTGAAAAATAGATTATTAAAAATGCCTTCATTTGATTACCTGGGTGAAAATATAAATGGAAAATAACAATTCTAAATGCAGTGTAAGTATTGATAATGTGATGACTAGAGGAACTGTATTCATTCCTAACATTAATAAATTTTTAAGTTTTATTAATGCCTACAATAATATGGGCTTTTATATTAACCATAATTTACGTAGGCTTATCAACACGATGATGATGGGGCAAACTCCAGGGGCTGCAATTTTCTGAAATGAAAATAGAGACAAAGAAACAAAGAGGTATGTTCACTGAGATAGCATATGAGGTGGTGGGGAAAACAAAGTACACAAAAAAGCTTATTTTAAAATTTGTCATTTAAAGAAATGGAGATAATACACGTGAGAAGGCAAGATTAGTCTTTGATCAGGTATCTAATTTTGTTTTTCAAGGTTTTCACTTGATTCCAGCCTCAGGGAGTTGAATTTTTTTTTCCAGACAAAACCCTGTTCCCATTCTGTAGAAAAAACACAAGAGTAAGAAAATAGAGCTGTATCACGGACACAATAGAATTCTTGGCTTTAAAATAGCTCATACAAACCTACAATAATAAACCAAAAGAATCACTACTATCCAGATCACATTTCACTACAGGAAAAATCCCTGAAATGTGAGCGTGGGTCTACATTACAAAGTAAGGACCCAAGATGCCAATATGTGCTTTTCAATCATTCATTACAGCTGTTTTGTTACTGCCAGATAAGCCATCACTTAGCAAACATAAAAGAGAAAAATTGAAGATCACTGAGAGAGATCTCTGGGAGGAAGTATAACAACGAGAGTTTCAAATGTAAAAATATTTAAAGCATTCATTCAGTGAAAAAGTAAAATAAAAAAAAAAAAACGAAAACATTATGTTCTTTAACTTTCTGCCTCCAAAAGGACATTCTTACTAATTCAGCAAATAATTATTCACCATTAAATTATTTTAGGATATCTTTGGTCAGATGTTGTGTTTACCTATGTAAGTCAATATACTATATAAACTCTTATTTTATTCTGAAATGGATCCAAATTCTTATTTTCATTTCTTAACAAAATTACACTTTTCCTTAAAGATAAGGACTACTTCAAACTACTTTTGTATATTGCAGAAGTCAATCTACATCTATTTTGAATAAATAAATAATGAGCAATTCCAATTTCTTATAATTTAATCCTAAACAAGAGATAAAGGAGTGAGAAAAAACTATTTGGAGAAAATATGCGGTCTGCTGTCACTAACAGCTTCCTTTAAAACTTTCCCAAATCTGCCCCCGAGTGATTTTTCTTGCCTAACTCTTTATGTCGGTAAAAAAGATAATACCATACTGCAATGATTATAGGTGAAACTCACAGCAGTTGTGCTCATTGAATAGATAGTGACTTAGAAAACAGCTCAACAACCTGCCACCAGTGTTTATTTTCTACTCTTCCTTTTGTCTCCGCAACACCTCAGCATCGGATCGATCCAAATGTTGTCATTTTTTCACTCCTGTACTGTACTGACAGAGATATACCACATGGCAATGTAGACAGAGGTCTCCGACTTCAGTCTCCACACCACTAAGAAATCTTTCTACAAGTCCTTTATCAAACACCTCCCCTCTGCTCCTATGGTTTTTCAAGCTTATACTTTATACAAAGTAATTGCCAACCATATATCTCACAAGCTAATCCTTTCCTTAGTCCCTCACTTTCAGATGATCTTCCTTCTCAAAGAATCTACCACCTCCCCCAAAAAACCCTCAGAGAAATGGTAACTGAGCTCAGCAAGGCTGTCGGATACAAGATCAATACACAAAATCAAACGCATTTCTGTATCCTAACAATGAGCATATGCAAGCCAAAATTTAAAAATCAATACCATTCCAATCATTCCAAAGAAAATGAAATACTTAGATACACACCTAACAAAATGTGTATAAGATCTGTATGTCGAAAATTACAAACTACAGATGCAAAAAATAAAAAACCTCTATCAGTAGACAGATGTACTATGGTCAGGATTAGAAGATTCAGTAGTATAGATGTTAATTCTCTCTCCAAATTTACCCATAGGTTTAATTCAATTTTCTTCAAAATCTCAGCAAGATTTTTGGTAGATATAGGCAAGTTTACTTTTAAGTTTACATGGAAAGATATAGGCCCTAGAATAGATGAAACAATCTTGGAAACAAAAGGGAGGATCATTCTGGCCAATATTAAGACTCAGTGTGTAGCAACAATAGAACAGTTTAATATTGGCCTAGGAATAAATGCATCGATCATTGATACCCAGAAATTTGACCCACACAAATATCTTCAACCGAGTTTTGACAAAAGTGCAAAGGCATTTCAGTGGAGGAAGGCTAGACTTTTCAACAAATGGTGCTAGAGCAATTAGACACTCATAGGCAAAAAAAAAATAAATAAAAAGAAGAACAACAACAACCATAATGTGCGCCTCACAACTTTTACAAAAGTTAACTCCAAAGGCATCAAGGACTTACATGTAAAATGTAAAACTATAAAACATTTTTAAAAAATAGAAAATCTTTGTGATCTGGTCTAAGCAAAGAGTTCTTAGACTCATACCAAAAGCATGATTCATAAAAGGAATATTTCACATTAGACTTCATCAAAATTAAAAACTTTTGTTTTTAAAAATACCCTCATAAGAGGATAAAAAAAAAAAAACTAGCTACAGACTGGGACAAAGTAATTGCCAACCATATATCTCACAAACAACTTTCAAACAAACAACTTTCAAGCTCAATAGTAAAAATAATAATGATACAACAATTACAAAATGGGCAAAGTCATGAATAGACATTTACTAAAGAGGATACACAGATGTCAAATAAACACATGAAAAATTGTTTCACTTCATTTACTGTTAGGCAAATGTAAACTAAGACCACAATATACCATTACACACATATCTGAATGGTTAAAATAATAAACAGCAACAACCCCAAATGCTGGCAAGGATGTAGGGAAACTGGATCACTCATATATTACTGGTGTAAATATAAAAAGGTACAGCCACTCTGGAAAACATTTAGTGCTTTCTTATAAAACTAAATATACAACTATCTTATGACCCAGCAACTTCATTCTGGGGCACTTAACCCAGAAAAAAAAAATGAAAAATTAGATTCACATAAAAACCTTCACATAAATGTTTATAGCAGCTTAATTTATAACAGCCAAATCCTGAAAAACACTCAGACATCCTTCAATGGATGAATGGCTACACAAACTGGTACAGTCAGACCAAGGAATACTAATCAGCAATGAAAAACAATGAATTATTTACATACATACATACCTAACAACTTTGATGCATCTCCAGAGAGTTATGCTGAGTGAAGAAAAGCCAATCCCAAATGATCGCAAACTGTATGATACTATTTATATTACATTTTTGACATGACAAAAATTATAGAAAGTGGATAACAGGCTAGTAATTGTCAGGGGTGGCAGTTAAAGGGCAGTAGGAGCCATGCTTGTGACGGAATTTCTAGATCTTAACTACGTCGAAATCCTGGTTGTACTAGTCTACTCTAGGTCTGCAAGAAGTTTCCATTGGGGGAAGAGGGTAAAGAGTCTGCAGGGTACCTCTGGTTTTATTCCTTACAATTGCACGTGAATGTACAATTTTCTCAAGTTGAGTAAAAAAATTAATGATTGTGAAATGAATCTCCAACGATCTCGTATTTCCCTCTAGGGAAATTGAGTGTATACTTACTGTTACTACTCTCTCAATGCCCATTCATCCCTTGACCCATGGTTCTCAAGCAATTAGCCCCACTAACTCACTGAAACAACTCCCACAGTTACTATCAACCTCCATATTGCCAAAACCAGAAACACTCATCAGTACTTAGACTCCTGGGCCCTTTACTGCTTTATTGACCATTCCAGATGAGAATGTTTTTACCTTTTGATTTTCATGACACTATCCTTTTTTTTAATGTCTCCTCTTGAAACCTTAGTGTTCCTACCTCTTTGCCCTAATTTTCACAGCTTCTACATGATTTGTAAGTGACCTCACCTACATTCATGACTTTAACTGCTCCTTCCAGATTGAAGAATCTCAAATTCATACCTTTTCCATAAGTCTGTGGAGCTGCCTGAAAGACATTCTTACCTTGGAGCCCCTCCCTGTCCCCACTGCATGTTTCACCTAATCTTACCCTCTTTTGATATTCCCAACAGCCATCCATTTCTCTCCTAAATCCAGTTATCCCTGAGTCAGAAATCCAGGCTCAGGAAACTCCTGCCCCTCATTCGCGCCCACTTCCAATCAATCCACACTTCTCATGTATTCTAACTCTCTGGTACCTCTGGAATCCATTCTTTCCTGAGCACTGCTGCTGCCTTTGTTCTAGCTCTCACAGTTTATTGCCCAGATCATTCAATCGCCTCTTAAATAACTTCCTTGGAACAAATTTGGTTTTCTCAATTATTTCCTCCGAGCAGCAACCAATGATTTTACAAAAACACAAATCTGATCACAGCATACCATTGCCTGAGACATTTCAATAATTCCCTATTGTTTGAAGATAAATCTCACACTCCTTAGCTCATATTCTCCCTCAGTCTCCTGTTATACATCACCCCAGACAGACTTGCGAAATGCTGGGCAGTTGTGTTCTACCATTAAGCTTGCTGTTGACCTCCTAATACTGAATTCTCTGGACCAGCCTTGGGCTTCAGTGTAATACTCTGCAACCAGAACCTAGCATTGCCTCCTTGCCCATTTCAGACTGTAGTGTTTAAGAAGGTTAAGACATGAGAACTTCAATCCTGTGCCCTAGGAAACAGCTCCCCAGTAGCTCCTCTGCTGTCCCAGTAGCACATGGCTCTCACCTGGGCACCTTCAAATCACATCTTTAACGTCATTGGCCCTGGAATTACTCCTCTGTAAATGGAGAGATTGGTCCATACAATCTCTAAGAAACTTTTCGTTTTAATTTAGCATAGCCATATAAAATGGTGGCAGGAAGTATATGTCTAATGACTCGGGTAGCATGTTTCCACTCAATTAGCAATTGTAATTACCTCTATGTCTACCTGGCGTCATTCATATATATATGCGCACACACACACACACACACACATATGCACATACACATATATATAATTTTTATCTATTTGAAGGGCTGTAAATCATTTGTGATGTTTTTATGAATAATATTAGCTAAATATAGCACATCACAGGTCTTTCCATTAACTTTCCATTGATTGCATTTGGGAGAACTAAGGAAGAATTTTACCTTGAAGATTGGTCTGTGGGTATTTTTTAAAATGCTTCCTTCTTTTTTGTTTCTGATCTCATTTATGTAAATTGAAAAATAAACATGTTATTTTTGCAAAATTTGTTTTCCATTTATACTACTTCTCACATACAATTATATCTGAATTGATGTTTTACCCTACCCATTAAAACACAAGCAGAATAAGTGCCGATTAACTAAAAAGTACTGATGTATTTTCCTAATGAATTTTGAAGTAAGAGTAAAAGTAATAAAAAATTTTTTCCAACGGATATTTTGATAATTATTTAAAAACATATAATTACAAAAACCAATTGGAAGTAAATGTGAGTGTATAAAAAGCAAAATATTTCTATGTTTATTATAAAGGAATTCATCATATTCTGATATCTTTATTAAAACTTATGAAATGAAACTTAGCTTTTAAATAAGGTTATTATTTCTAAGAATATTATTTACTTTGGATAAAAATAGCTGTGCTTCTTTCTCTGGGGTACATTGGGCAAGTTATTTTGTATAGAAAATTGATAAGGACATTAGAGTTAAAGGAATATTTTAGCTCTAATTTTTATGTATTTCAATAATAGTGTGGCAACTTGTAGAGTAAGTAGAAAAGCAGAAGAAAATGAGATAAAAACATTCTTTTTCTCTATTTTGCTATAGTTCCACCCAAGGTAATGCCATAGCACAAATATATATTAAGGCTCTGGCAGAATGAAAAGAGCCTGAGAATATAGGGTGATAAAAACCCACTTAATTTCACAGGGCTTAACCTTTCCCAAATTAAATCAGATTCATTCACTTTAGGAGACTTCTTAATGCTAAGTAATAGTTTTTAAAATATAAAAGGCAAAGAAATTTAACCTTTAGTCATGCATTTAATTTCCCCCGCTCATGACATGGTTTCTATTATTTGCAAGGTAGGTAAGAGGTTAAAAAAAAAAAAAAGATGAAAAAAGAAATAGAAATGAAAAAATTGAGAGGTATGTGTCTGTAGCAAAAGACTGACTTGTAAGACATAAGCCTAAAATTTAGTGAAAAGCAATGAAGAGATGCTTAATTCCAGATCCCTGCTGAGGCTGCTGTGGTTCTGGGTAGCCAAACAAATGTTAATGGGTAATCAATGCTGCTCACCCTAAGCTTCTTTTTCTCTTTTTCTGGCTTTTTCTAGAACTTTGCCTTGCACTTTACTAAGACCACCACTGAGATTCATTAAATACTTGGTATATTACTGGATATTGGTTGTACAAATGTCAGCTGACTAGACATTCCCTGTAGTTTGCCTTGACTGCCAAGATTATAAAAGCCTTAAAGTATATTTAACTTCATTTTTATCATTATTAAAAGTGACCTTTTAGACATTTTGCTCTATTGATATCTGAACTTCAGCTGAGGATCCTTTTGAAGAAGGTGTTTTGGTTTAACGAACAATGGCAAGGTGATGGGTGGAAGTGAAAACCACAGTTACTGCACATAGAAGTGGATTCACATTTCTTTTTTTCCCCAAATCTTCCAGGTTGTAGTTGTTGAAGATTTAACAGGAGCAAGAAAAGCTGAATATATATCTGCTACCAAATAAGGAATGGGTGCAAGCCAATTATCAATAAATCATCTACCTTTTAAAATGATGCTAAAATAAAGGGGTGCCTGGGTGGCTCAGTTGTTAAGCGTCTGCCTTCGGCTCAGGTCATGATCCCGGACTCCTGGGATGGAGCCCCTGCATCGGGCTCCCTGCTCAGCGGGAAGCCTGCCTCTCCCTTTCCCACTCCACCCGCTTGTGTTCCCTCTCTCGCTGTCTCTCTCTGTCAAATAAATAAATAAAATCTTTTAAAAAAATGAGGATAAAGTAAAATCTCTTTCCTTTGGAGACATTTAGAAATAAGAGAGATTCTCATTGGTTTGAAATAAGTTAAGTGGGAGGGCAAAGTATAGGTTAATTAAGTATGATCCCTCACTATTAAGAATTGAACTACATTAAGGACACACACACACACACACACACAACAGGCATTAGATCCCATCCTTGGACCCCCAAAAATAACTGGCATGAAACAGGCAGAAATTTTGCACCTCGTAAGTACATATTCCAAAAGTCTTAGCTTTTAAAAACGTTTCAGGCATATGTTAACTTTCTAGCTTTTAAGACTAATGAATAGATCTTGGAGGAGCTCCTTTCAAACTGCAGATTGCAACCCATTAGCTATAAAATCGTTTTAGAGGATATTAACTGGCACTTTTATTGATGTATAAGTTAAAATGTTATTTCCTTTAAAAAAAATCACAAAATAGGGCGCCTGGGTGGCTCAGTTGGTTGCTCAGGTCATGATCCTGGAGTCCCTGGATCAAGTCCCGCATCGGGCTCCCTGCTCGGCAGGGAGTCTGCTTCTCCCTCTGACCCTCCCCCCTCTCATGTGCTCTCTCTTTCATTCTCTCTCTCTCAAATAAATAAATAAAATCCTTAAAAAAATCACAAAGTAAATCAATAGTTACAGTACTAAACACAAGTACACACAAATAAGAAATAATCATGGAAACAGAGACACTAAAATTACATAGAGATCTGCTTTGGACAATATTATGCAAATAAATTGTAAGACCCAGAAGGAATAGATAACTTTGTAGAAAAATTAAGTTTACTAAAGTTGATCTCAGTTAAGATAGAACAATGAAATGGACCAATGTCCATAGAAGAAATAACAAAAATTATCAAAGAAATAGCTAAACACCCTTCCCTAAGAAAATAAAGGGAAAAAAACTAGATCTAGGTGGTATTACCATTTTTATTAATTACGGAATTCCAGGGAAATTTTAATAATCTTTCATGAAACAGATAATCCAAATGATATTAAATTGTTCCAGATCACAGGAAAAAAGAAGAGAAGCTTTAAATTTTTTACATAAAGCAAAAATAACATTAATTTTAAACCTGATAAATATACCATGAAAGGGATAACCATACATGAAATTTACTCATGACTATTGATGTAAAAATCCTACATAAAATATTAGCAAAGAGCAGATGGAAAAATAACCTTGTGAGATTTATTCCAGGAGTGCAAAGATGGTTTAATATTAGAGAATCAATTACAAAATTCCCCAGATTAAAGGGTTTAAGTTTTCTTAGAGAAAAGGCTGATCCCAGGGCTAGAGCAAAGAAAATGCAAAGTGAAATAGAATAGAAAGTAGTCAAAGATAAATGGAGACTCAAACGACATTCATGAGATGGCTTGCTGGAACTCCCACTGGCTAAATTTGGAACAATACGAGCAGCAAAATAATGATAGTGATGAGATTGGAACGTATTGAATAAAAATGAATCCAGGAGTTCATAGTGATATTCATAGGATGTGTATTTGAGTGGTGAGACAGAGGATAAATCTTTTCTATCTTGAAGAAGTTCAGATAATAAATGCCGGAAGAATGATAGGATTAAAGGAGCACCAGTTTGCAACATACAGTGTAAATGGCTTAAGGAAGGGTTATTGACAAACGCTAAAACCACAAGGTGAAAAATTGTTGGGAACAGGACATTCACACTATCTCAATGCAATCCTCCACAGATTACCTGGTTATTACTAAAGGACAAGTGTATCACTACCATGCAAAGATCTGGCACTTATTATCTTAAACAAGCGATCAAATTTAACCTAACCAATGATGGAACAAATGAACATTATGCTAGCAAAGGAAAGTACACGTCTTTGCCTGCAAGTGTTTGGGGCATGCTGTTTGGCTCCAAGTGGCCCAAGGTAGATGATGAATAATAGGAAGGAAAAACTTCCAAATAACTTTCCTACAAAGATTATACTCAGCTTCCCTCCAAAGAAAGAACAGTCTAAAATGAAAAGCACAATTTATCTAAGAATTAGAAAGTTGTGTGGAGCATGGATAACTTAGAAGGACTCCTTGGGAATATGGCACTCGACCATCCTTGGTGAGGAGACTGATGCTTGCCCCCCCAGGAGCTGATATCATCATACTCTTGGCACTCACATTTCTACTCCTCTCCATCACCTTTTTTTTTTTTTTTAAAGGCAAGGTCTTCTGAATCTTCCTACTGCCACACAATGGGAGGAGTCCTCTGTCAACCTGGGCTCATTTTAGGAAAACCTCTGTTTTAATGTTCAAATGACACAATATACATAAGTGCCAAGGATACCACTTGCCACATAGAAGAAGATGAAACCCATTTCTTGCCTGGAATGAGTGTCAATATTTCTTCTTGCCAATATTTTATCTCATTTTTAAAGAATTATCCTCCTTCCTTCCAGAACTGCTTCAGGATGAACTGGGTAAATAAAAATGCTTTTTCTGGGGCATTTCTCAGAAAGAGAAATTTCTTATTAACGTGTTGGTGGATGGAATTATCCTACTCTTCACTGTGAGGATAAATTCATCTCCCTTGTTCCTTTTTTCCCCTGCCATAGAAATAGTTTTAAAAGAGAGAAATAGAAAGAACCAAAAATGGAAAGAACCTTACGTGTCTTTGCTAGAATCCTGTGACTTTGCTGAGCTGAATCATTACCATTTGCCTTCTTTCCTGTGTTTCCACAGTATTCTGTCTATAAACCTATTAGAGCATTTATTTATCCACTGCTTTGTAATTACTTGTTCACGTGCTGGCCTTCACTGCTGGACTATAAGCTCTGTGAGGGCAGGAAGCATGCCTTATTTACAGTTGCGGCTGGGCTGGGCACTCAATACCTGTCCACAGAAGACATAGAAACTTTCTATTCCTTTCTCTCTGTTTCTCCTGCTCTTCTGCCTCTCCTCTTTCTCTGCCTCAGATCTACTTTTGTCTTCACTGTCCTCTGACACCACTGTTACTAAAGGTAGGTCTACCTTTTACATGATTTTTTCTTTTGCTTTCCAATGTCCTATGATTCTACAGAAGAAATGGTTCATCTGTCTGCTTTTTATTTGCCAACTTATGTCACCTTTAAAAATTTACTACTATACACAAAGGGTCTCAGCCATTAATGAATGAATCATGTTATCTGCCAGAAGATATAAAAAATCATGTCCTTCTAGGTCTATGATCTTTAGTAAGTCATACACAGTGCACTACAAACCCTGTTATATGCTGAATCCTTGAAATTCGATTATTAGTTTTGAAGAAATAATAATACTTTATGAGTTCCAAATGTTTATTTAAATATTTGCATACTTTTTTGTTGCTTTGGAAAGCTATGTATATATTCCTAAAGTATCAGATATACATTGCCCTTTAGATTAATGTATCTGGATCTTTTAAAGAAGGATGAGTTTGAGAGTTAGATTTATTTGCCATGACACAGATACAATGTAAAACTTTTTTGGGGGGGGTGAAGATTATGATCAAAATACATTAGTTGAATTGGCATTCCTGTACTATTTATTCTCATAGAAAATTATGCAGACTTGATTTTCTTTCTTTAGGAGAAGTTAGAAAATGCTAAATTTAAGTCAATTTTCTCTTGACTCTTTTTCAAGTTATTTTTATATATCATTGATTTTTATTTTTCTTTTAAAGATAAGACCAAGAGAACATATAGATACCCAGCAATCCTTACAAAAGGTTTCTAAAACATTTTGTTTCCCAAAACATTTATAGTTACTTTAACAAAAAGAGACATTTGGAAGATTATAAATCTTGTGAAGTGCCCTACTTTTTCTCTGCTGTATCTTAAAATCTCTATCATTTTTATAGATCAAAAGATTGGCGTTCAGAAAGTTTAAAGATGTTCAGAAGAGCATAAAACAACAAGTGAAGTCCACTTCTATGAAGCAAATTATTTTAATTGCTGAACTAGAGGTTTTAACGACAATGTCTATAAAAATCGTATCTACCTGAGATGCATTCCCAAAGGCATCATTCAATTGTTTGTGAGGTTTCAAAGCTCAGTTCTTTCTTATTTCTGCAAATGGGACAACTTCTTTCTGTGTATAATGTAATCACTGATCTTGATTCATACTAACTTAGTAATCAGATTAACCCTTTTGGACATGTCCAGTTAAGTATTTCTACAACTGAGAGGAAGGTTGAACCTAAAAGTACTATTGCAATATACAGAAAATAGAACGTGCTAGAAGGCAGCAGTTTCAGATAGTTCACATGTTAAGTTTAGGAAGACCTTACAGAATGAAAAAAAAACTACGTCTCACCAAAAAAAATCAATAAAGATAATGTATTACTTTATTTTTTCCATGTGTTTAAAAATTCTTTCCCTATATATTTAATCATCTTAGGGGAAAATTTCTATATTTATACACACTGGTATGAAATTACTTACCCTTTATAACATACATAATAAGCCATATTAATTTTGCCATGTGCCAGTGGATGAGGTAATTATTATTCCTTAGCCAATTCACTCTAAAAATGAGGTGTCTAAATTTTAAAAGGAGAGACTTCCAATTGGCAAAAATACATTATCAAAAGCTTCCTTTAATATCTTTGTCCACAGGGACTCTGCTATGTGTCATATAAAGGAGGTTGAAAAGACTTGACAACTCACCTCCAGGAAGCTGACAGTCTCCATAAGACAAAGTTGGTATAAACAATCCTAAGATTTAAATGTGCATGTATCCTCCCTATTGCCATGAGTTGAGAAGTACCAGAAGGCCCATACTACCTGAAAATATCATCCCAGTCTCTGGAAATTTAATTCTGGGCTCAAGTATTATGCCCAAAGACCAATGTTAAAATGGTCATGTTTCTTTATGTACAAGTAAAGAGAGAAAAGGCCTAAGGAATTGAAGGGGACCCAGAATACAGGGCCCCAAAGGATGCTGCTTTGGCATCTGGATTATTTTTAAACTGAAGACCACTGAGAGGAGAAAAACTCTAAAAACAGGGCACAAGTCCTCCTTTAGTAAGGGAAATTTACATTTATATAGTCTCCCTTTGTAGAGATGTCTTCAGCTCCCCTACCAGAAAGAGCAGAACTCTTACCAAGGGAAAAGGCACCTACCTACACCAGTATAAAAACCTTACGATGCAACCCTTCTTTAGCCCACTTTTCCTGCTTATCTTCCTGTAACCTGACTTCCCTGCCCAGAAGCCCAGAACCCATTCTCCTCTTTCTTTCTCTCTCTCTCTTTTTTTTTTTTAAACCTAAGTTATAAGCCCAAATCCTAATCACACCTTTGAGTTACTCATCTCAGAGTATGATTCCCATGGGTAAGTAAAACACAGATCTGTTTGTATTTCTCTTATTAATCTGTCTTGGTCATCCTCATTTACAGGACACTGCAGAACCCAAGATAAGTGGAAAAAAAGAGGTTTTCCTCCCCACAGATTCCAAACCACTGGTTTCTGTTCACTGAACAAAGAATCTATCAGCACACAGCTTGTTCAGATAAGGTAAAGAAACCAGATGGTTACATGGAATCAGGATCCATTTCTTCATCTATGCACCTCAGGCTCTGGAGGAATCAAGATTATCACAAGGCCTCTGCAAAACTGAACATGAGTCCCACGTTGTCTATAGTAAAATAAAAAATAGATATCCACATACATGTATACAGAGATATTATGTGGTTAACAAAATCAACTTTATGTATAATGCCACTGAATTTTTAGAATCTTTTAGGTTTTATAGATTCTTAAGAGTCATACTGGAAGCACATGTACTTTCAAGTGAAGGTAGACACAAGTTTTAAGATGAAAGAGAAGTCTTCATACTCACAAGGTAGGGAGTCATGAGCTAGCATATGCTACTACGACAAAATTTTCCCAGGGTCAACCTGTTGGAAAAAATATGAAATCTGAAGAAAAACTACCAAAACTATTGAGGCTTGCCATAGACAGAAAAATTGCTCTCCACTAACTTATTGATATGAAAGAATATACACCTATGTGGACCCTCACCCAAGTCTAAGAATGTTACTGGGGCAGTCAGTGTAAGACAAAAATCTAATCTTAAGGAACTTCTACTAGAGCTGGGATAGACAACTGCCATATGCAGAAACATCTGATGGAAGTTTTAGTTAAAACTAGTGAAGTCTCTGGTTAGGTCCGATAAGTAAGTACTTTGATAAAGGAAATTTTAAAAATATATAGCAGGAATTGGCAACTTTCCTTGATCTTGGGTGGTGAGAAAAATACCTTAGGAAAGCAAGCCTCAGTTGCACATGAAAGATTGGATCTGAAGGGTTTAATAAGAGTTTACTTGTGGAATGAGTTGTTGGGAAAAGTGATGTCAAAGATTCCATTGAATATTGTTTGTGTTTCGGTTCTAGAATAACCCACAGTTATGTTCAAACCTGTGGTGAAAATCTGTTATCCAAACAACTTTGTGTCAGTGTTGCTTTGGGGAATAAGTAGAAACAAGTGTCCACCCTTGAGACAATATGGGTAGAGTCAAGATAACAGCTGCAGGGAGGTGAGGTAGCAAGTAGGTTTGATCACTGAATAAGGAGTAAAAATTGAGAGGAAAAGGTGATGGCAAGTCATAAGTCAACCTCAAAGTATTTAGAAATATGGTGCTATTCCTCTGATGCATGGCATGGAAGCTTTAGCCCTCTGTTTGGATATTAAAGTAAAAGGTGGGTTCAACATGCTAGAAGTTTGGAGACCGGTGAATTAAAAATGCAATCTGCAATTTTCTTTGATGTTTGTATTACAGGGCAAGGAAAGGATGTGTTTGTGTGGGACTGGGGCAGGGAGGCAGGGGTAAGCAGGGCAGGTGAATGGAGGAGACAATGGCACAGGAGAGAATAGTGTTTGAGATTCATGGTTAGAAGGTTGAAGAAAAGATGTAATGTAATTCATATTCTACTTCCTCTCTAGTTCATCACAGTACCTTTGGCCACTTTTGTCAGAACTTTTTTTTCATAGAATTGATTTTTATCCATTTAAGATGAAGAAAAGGCTTGGACACTTACACAAGGAATTCGTAAAAGATAAGTGAACTTGGGCAACTACTCCTGCTCCCCATCACCCCAAAGGGCAAGGGGTATATAAAAAGCAAGAATAATTAGGAAAGAATTTTCATTCATTCTTATTGTAATTGAGTCTTTGTTCTAGCAGAATCAAATTAAAATGTCGCCTGTGCTTTTCAAAAGACATTTTTTTAAAGTAATTTCGACTCTCAATGTGGGATTTGAACTCCCAATCCCAAGATCAAGAATCGAATGCTCTACTGACTATGCCAGCCAGGTATCCCTCAAAGTAAATTTTAAGAAATAATTCTTGATGATAAGTAAACAAAATTCAAAGAAATAGAAATTTGGTTTTTGACAGATAGTTATATGGGAAATGATGCTCTTTTATTCAAAACACCAAGGAGACCAGTGTTTATACATATCAAATATATGACAGTTGTAATTTGAACTAGAGTTTGAAAATGAATTTAAACAGCAACAAAGGAAGAGTACAGATTAGAAGGTGGGTATGCAGAGCAAAGATCGAGGAATGATTTTTTAAAAGATAAAGCACATTTTTAACAGAAATCTCTCAACACAGAATGTATTTTTACTACAATTATAGTGGATCAATGTGAATATAAAGTTGAGTGTTTAAATTAAAAATATGCAGTACATATCTAGAAACTCTTTGCTGCACCAGGTACTTATGACTTAGTGTTAATCTATGACTATTTCTGAAATTTGTACAAAGACACATTTAACAGCATCAATCAATTAAATTTTCAAAGTAAGCTCAGATGCATTCAACATTCTTATAAAAATAGAAACCATCCCCTTTTGATCACATCATAGCCCTTCCTCTATATTACCCCCTCTCTAAGCCAAAAGAGGTGTACTCCTCATGTTCCTGGTATGTCTTTAGGCACACCTACTTTAAACCTCTTAAATATAAATGAACATAAAATACAGGCATATTTCTCATTATGACTTCCACACACAAATTCTAAAGGAAAGCACAGAACAGCTGCATTCCACTTTTTTTTGGCATGAATAGGGTCTTTAATATCAATACTGAAATGGAAGTGATTAGTATTATTTACTGAATTTTAAAGCACCTTAGGATGTTCAGCCAGCCAGTTTATTTGATTGGTTGAACATGCGGACACCTCATTGTGGGAAAAATATGTTGGCACAGGCAAAGAAACAGCTATCTCGCTGTTCTATAGACATTTTCAGAGGATTTGAACTGATAATTCTGCTTTTAAAAATGATGCTTATAAAGAATAACATGCTCTTTCTAGCATTATATGGTCTTCTTTACCTAATCACACTCCTTACTCTAAAATTAGGAGCATTGAGTATGATCATTCAGATTTGGCTCCACTTACAGAAAGCTTTCATTCATGATGCTTCGATGTATAGTTTGAATGTGGAAATTTAACCACTTTGATTGTAATACACTGACAGTACAGGATCAATATACAAAATAAGTTGCATTTCTATACACTAGAAATAATCTGAAACTGAAATTAATAAAATAATTCTATATACAATTGCCCCCAAAAGAATAAAATACTTCAGAATAAATTTAACAAAAGAAGTGCAAGACTTATACACTGAAAGATACAAAACATCATTGAAAGATATTTTAAAAAGACCTAAATAAACCCAAAGACATCCCATGTTCATGGGTTGGAAGACTTAATATTGATAAAATTATGATATTCCCCCAAATTGATCTATAAATACAACACAATCCTTACTAAAATACCAACTGGTTTTGTTGTAGAAATCAACAAACTGGGCATCTGGGAGGCTCAGGCAGTTAAGCATCAGCTTTTGGCTCAGGTCATGATCCCAGTGTCCTGGAATCAGCCCCAGTTGGGCTCTCTGCTCAGCAGAAGCCTGCTTCACCCTCTCCCTGCTGCTCCCCCTGCTTGTGCTCTCTCTCTCTCTCTGTCAAATAAATAAATAAAATTTAAAAAAAAAAGAAGAAAGAAATCAACAAACTGATCCTAAAATTTACATGAGAATGCAAGGAACCCAGAATAGCCAAAACAATTTTATAAAAAAAAAGAAAGAATAGTTTTGGAGGATTTATACCACTACATTTCAACAGTAATGAAGACAGTACTCAGTCAATACATTGGTATTGGCATAATGATAAGGATAGATTTATAAATGAATGGATCAGAATTGAGAATCTAGAAATAAATTTTTACATTTATTGTCAATTAATTTTTAAAAGAGTGCCAAGACAATTTAGTGGGGAAAGGGGAGTCTTTTCAACAAATGGTCCTAGAGCAACTGGATAAGATATCCCACCCAAAAAAACTAAAACTGGACCACTACCTCATACCATACACAAAAAAAATTTAACTCAGAATGGCTCAAAAAAACTAAATATAAGAAATAAAACTAAATAAAAGAAAATCTTAAAACATAGGAAGAAACATTCATGACTTTGGATTAGGCAATGGTTTCTTAAATATGATATAAATACCAGAAGCAAGAACAAAAGAAAAAAATTAGAAAAATTAGAGTTCATTAAAAAAATTTAAAAATCATACTTCAAAGGAGATTATCATGAAAGTTAAAAGACAACCAACAAATAGAAGAAATATTTGAAAACTATATATCTGATAAGGGACTACTATCCAAAATATATAAGGAATCCTTAAAACTCAAAATAAAAAGAAAATAATTAGTTTAAAAATCAGCAAGTATTGGAATAAATGTTATTCCAAAAATGATCTGAAAAGAGCCAATAAGCACATAAAAAGATATTCAATGTCATTAATTATCAGAGAAATGCCAATCAAAATTTGTGATATTGCTTCATAGCTACAAAAATGGCTATAATAAAGAAGATGGCAATGACAATTGTTCGTGAGGATGTGGAAAATTTTAAATCCTTATATATTCCTAGTGGGAATATAAAATAGTACAAGAACTTGGAAAACCAGTTTGGCAAGTCCTCAAAAAGTAAACCGTAGAATTACTTTATGATCCAGGAATTTCATTTCCATATATATATATATATATATATATATATATATATACACCATGGAAATTGAAAATATATTTATATAAAGCCTTTATACACAAATATTCATAGCAACATCATTCATGAAAGCCAAAAAAATCTAAGTAACTTAAACTGGGTAAATGAAGTGTGGTTATCTATGCAATGGAATATGATACAGCCATAAAAATGAACGGAGTACTACCACATGTTACAACATGTAAACACCTTGAGAACATTACCCTAAGTGAAATAAGACCAACACGAAAGTTCACATACTGTGTGATTTAATTTATATGAAATATCCCAGATCATCAAGTTCATAGAAACAGAAAGTCGATTAGGTTTTGCCATGGACTGGAGGTAAGGAGAATGAACGATCCATGTTAATGGATATGGGGTTACTTTTTAGGGTGATGAAATGTATAATTAGATGATGGTGATGGTCACACAACTTTGTAAATATAACAAAAACCACCAAATTATACACTTTAAAAGAGTGAGTTTCTTGTTATGTGAATTTATCATAATAAATAAATCAATATTTCAAATGAAATTTTCAAAAAGAACTGAAAATTAGGACAGTAGTCCTCTCCCCTTACCCATGGGGGATACCTTCCAAGACCTGAAAGTGCAGATAGTACCCAACCCTATACATATGGGCTTTTTTTCCTATACTTACTCATCTACGACCAAGTTTAATTTATAAATTAGGCACAGTAAGAGATTAAAAATACCTAATGATGAAAGAGAGCTATTATAACAATATAGTATAATAAAAGTATGTGAATGTTCTCTCTCTCTCTCTCTCAAAATACCTTATACTGTACTCACCCTTCTTGTGATGGTGTGAGATGATAAAATACCTGTGTGATGAGATGACGTGAGGTGAATGACAATGACATAGGCACTGTGACATAATGTTAGGCTACTTTGGACCATCTCACAATATATCAGAAGGAGGATCATCTCCTTCTGGACCATGGTTTATCGCCGGTAACTGAAACTGTGGAAAGCAAAGCTGCTGATAAGGGGAACTACTGTGAGATGTCTGTGAAATTATTTAACTGTCAAATGGAAACCTCTTCTGCATTATGAGAAATGGTAATGCTAAAATTATATGCCAAAAACCCTAACAAGATGGGAGAAAGAGTAGGTTGGTGTACATTGGGCAATTATGTTAATATCTTTGCTGTGCAACTTATGAAGACAGACTTTATTATAAAATTGATAATAGAACAATATGGACCAAAATTTAACTTCCAAATTAGCATAGGAGAAGGAAAAAGGAAATACACTGAAACAAGGCAGGGAAGAATAGAAAAATGATGAACAGTTTACTCAGAAAGATATGATAGCAATACTTCAAAATATAATAGCAATCCCAATATCTAGAAAAATGAATTTATCTGTAAAAATGCAAAGATTGTCAAATAAATATTTTTTAATCTAAAACTATGTGGAACTTAAACTGATAACACAAAATTTAAAAAATAGAAAGATAAATCAGACCAATACTAATCAGATAATTCCAGATATTACAGAAATTGAGGCAAAAATAATGACATAATGAGAGAAATAACAAAATAATCTATCAAATATACAAATAAGAATTTGGCACGCTTTGCAACATAGCCTTGAAATATATGAAATAAAAAAATTATAAGGAGAAATCAACAAATTCACTATCATTTGGGATATTTTATTATACATTTGTCAAACACTAACAGATGAAGCAGAAAAAAATAGTAAGACTATTGCTCGAAGAAGCAAACTGTACACATTCATCTAATTCAGAGAATTTTGGGGTAGGAAAAGAGCTCACACATGAGAAAAAAGTACAATCCACAAAGAATTGAAAGATGAATTTGACCATATTAAAGTTAAAAAAACAAAACATCTGTATAACATAAAACATGTTAAACAATATTAAAAATTTATGATATAGTAGGGTAAGCATTTAAAACTTTTATATAGCACACAAATTAAAGTCATTATTCAGATATGCTATATGCATATATAAATGTATAATTCTCTCTATGTATATATAGAGAGAAAGAATCAGAACACAAAGATTTCAAATTTAAAAATAGATCAATACATGAAAAGATGCTTGACTGAACTAAAAATTAGGAAAATGTAAATTAAAAAACAAGACATGAGGGGCGCCTGGGTGGCTCAGTCGTTGGGCATCTGCCTTCAGCTCAGGTCATGATCCCGGGGTCCTGGGATCGAGCCCCGCATCGGGCTCCCCGCTCAGCAGAGAGCCTGCTTCTCCCTCTCCCACTCCCCCTGCTTGTGTTCCCTTTCTCACTGTGTCTCTCTCTGTCAAATAAATAAATAAAATCTTTAAAAAAATAAATAAAAATAAAAAGCAAGACATGATTTCACCATTAGTTTCACAAACTTTTAAAAATCTATCACATTTTTGTAAAATGTGACAAGGGAGTAGAACAATAGAACAATGGAAATTCTCAAGCACTACTGAAGGAAGTATAAATTGGTACAACGAATGATTGATAGTATCAATATACTAAAAGTATCTTTTATGTTGTAATTGGCCTTACAATATTTTAGAGGGTAGTGCAATAAATTTACCTAAGCTGTAACCTAAAATGAATATTTCTTTTGTAAAAGTACTGGGACAGATGCCGAAAACAATTTTCTTTAAATCCAGAGAAGGAACTGAAAAGAGTTCATGGAAAAGATCAAATCTCCTGAGCTAAATTTCCCTTGAAATTAGGTTCTTTAGAATACTATTCAATTTACTGAATACCTACTATGTTCATAGATGAGAAAGATCAATAATTTTTCTAAGGAAACATTTACCTTTCTTAAAAATGAGTAAATCCATATTTTTACTCATTCTAAGCAACACAGATTTCTGAGAAATTTTTTATAATTTTATGTTTATGAAACACTTCTGTTTCTTCGAAAGATACAATCCGGTTCCTCTTTATCATTTAGGGTAGGCTGCCATCATGGATATGAATACATTAGAAATGTTACATTTTAGCAAAAAAAGAAGAGGGACAAATTAAATTTTATAGATATGTTTATCTATATTAATTTACCAATAATACAATAGTTAAATACAAAATTCGCATCTCTACTGCATACTGAATATACTGAATTAAGTAAAAGTCACAAATACAGTACACAAAATAAAATAATTTTTTTTTCCTCACCGACTATTCCTAGGTTGGGAATATAGCATTTTGTTCATTTGCTTTTACTTAGGAAAACTACATAAATAAAAAATTGCTATGGTGAGCGTTGTGAATTGTATAATACCGATAAATCACCAACCTGTACCCCTGAAACAAATAATACATTATATGTTAATTAAATATATATATAAAAAACAATAAACATATTTGCTTAAATTAAAAAAAATTGATTATGATTCTAGAGAATAATATCATCATCTAACCCATACAATAAATGTCTTTGTGGTTTAATTCACTAGAACAATTAGTCTTGAAAAAACTGATATACCATAAAGGGTTGAAATTATGTTTTTATTGCAGATGATAGTGAAAGAACTGATTACCTGTGGGTTATGATCATTTCTTCTTAGATGTGCTCACTACAGAGGAAAGTTAGAATTGTATAACACAAAATTTATAAGCAAATGATAGTCAAAATATGTGAGAGCTCTAGATCAAAACACATCTCACTTTTAGATATAAAAGCCTTTTATATGTCCAGATATGGACTGATACTTCCTGTAGTATAATAAATATGATTCTGAAAGTGTATAAATTTTGTCCATTAAATATTCTTTTAATAAGAATACAGCATAACTGGTAGAAGTAAATTCTTATAGTTGAAGACTCTTCAAATAAATCTTCTCTTTCTCCCCAAATACACTAAAATGCCAAAAAAATATGAATGTTGGTCATCTAAACAATTTTAATCCACAAAATAGGATTTAACATCTGCCCCTAAATCAAAGGACATCTTATTCAAGGTGTATTCTAGAAAAATTAAGGTTTTTTCATGCCAGTCCATGAAGCAATCCATGCTGAAGTCTAGTATACCTTACTTCCAAATCAAAATTTTGGCCTCTACTCACTTTGGGACATAGAACTCCCCTTCTACATCATTTCCCAGAAAAGGAGGAAAGTACAAATCAAACCCATGATACTGCTTTTCTTAAAATTTGATCATTTTTGTTATGGGCAACTTCTCATTGGCTATATCTCTTTTAGGTTCTAGTATACGACCATTTTGTTAGGCCTCTTGAGAGTTGTAGAAGATATTCACTACCTGCTTTGTGGTAACTGCTTTTACATGCTAGAGGGGAGGGGGAAAGGTTGTCTATCAAAAGACACCAACTTCCCCCAACACGGAAGTAAATATATATAATGGTGTTCAGTTATGGGTTGAGAATGGACATGTGCGCCAGGCAAGAACAGTCATGGTCCTTGTGGGGGAATTCATATAGAAACTGGAAAAGATATTTAAATTGTAATCTATATACATCAAGGACCAGTAATCTTGTATTTAGAGTTACATATTTGCCTCCTATTTTACAATAATCTGAAATTATACAATCACTAATTTCTGACTTGAAAACTACATAGTAAAATATTTTTCTATCCATGTCCAATTAAAAAGAACTAGAATTTCCAATTCCATCCCAGAACACTTCAACTTTCTTGGCCATGGATCTGGCAAATTTACTTTACTAGCTAAACAGTAGGGAATAAGATAACTCGGGAAATTGGTGATAGATTATGGAGCCCTTATCATCTAACATATTTATTTGAATTTCATGTTACTATCTGATGAAATTCTGTGAATTATATGAGAGAAGTTAATAGTTTCTGCCCTTATTTCATAGCCAGATATCCACAATGTAATCATCCACCACATATACAACTAAGCTCTTTTTTTTAATTTTTTAAATTTAATTTAATTTAATTATGTTATGTTAGTTACCACTAAACTCTTAAATGATGCAGTGATAGTTGCACTGGGAATATTTCCATAGAATTAAAGTTTCAGTTGAGAAGCCAAGGATTTGATGGGCATCAAAAATGAACAAACTTCTAAAAGTCCTAAAGAGAAAATGTGGCTCTGAGAAGTGAGCAATGTCCTGGATATTTCTTACGGACATGGATTTCTAATCTTAGGTATACCATTAGCTTACTATTTACCTAACGCAAACAGGCAGAGAGAAATTACTCATTAAATTAGGAGTGCTCCAATTACCAATAACCAGTAAAAATTTAAGGTAGGTTTTGTTTGTGAAATTTTTAGTATTGCTTTGTTTACCAAATAACTTGTTATAATATTTCTCATAATTTGAAATAATTGTGTCCTCCTTGTCCTAAGGCCACAATTGATGCACTGATTTCTGTATCCCACCTGTGCACTGGACCAGGAATAATAGCAGTACTTCCAAACACAAAGACAAATATTGTACCCACGTGGGAACAAATTGTCAGCGCTGAAGGTTGGTGCCTCTTTGACAACCAGCACCTTCTCTGAGACTATACAGCCAATCCTTAAATTGGGGGGACTTAAGATGCTGGTGTTCCAAATATGAAGACATCAGAGCATTACTCCTGGAAAACCAACAGTGGAGGAGAACAAAGTAGACACAGTCAATTCTATCTTCCAGAAGCCTTTCCTCTAAGATAGCAGAAGAAAGATGGCTGAAGAAAAATGGGCAAAAGATTTTGGAGTATAGCAAATAGTAGGAGAAGAATAATTTTTTAAGTCTTCTACAGATCGAAAGGCTCCTTTCCTTACCTTTGGGCTTAGTACTAGTTCTCCTTCAGACTCTACACACATCCAGCTTTCCTCTGATAATGCAACTTTTTTTAACCCTTTTTGATCAGTTCACTGAATGGGCTGGATATTGATGCTAACGCATAAAAAATAGAGTATTATATATTTTAGTTGATAAGTGGGTAATTTCATTATACATATCTTTGGAGGGAAGCCTAAGAAAAACTGAGTGAAAGGATGTTCTCTAATTCATCACCTCTATAATTAATTTTGCTCTTTTTATCGTAGTAGTTTGATGACTGTCTACTTGAGTTTGAAGGCTAGGAGAGGGGTAAGTAATCTCGGCCATTTTGTATATATTGCATTTTGGGAGAGAACTGTGAATTGATTTATAATACATAGAATATACATATAAATACACATACATGTATGTTTATCTAAGTGTGTATATCTCATAAATGGATGTAATCCAACACACACACGCACACATTACAATCACTACAGACACATAAAAATTCAAGAATTTAAGTAACAGTGTTTATTCAAAGGAAAATTCCATAACCAACACTGTTTATTCATCTTTCAAATTAGTATTTTGGGTGTCAATAGGTAAAGGAAAAGAGGGTAAATATTATTTTTCAAAATTCCCTTTTGGGGTACCTGGGTGGCTCAGTCAGTTAACTGTCCACCTCTTGATTTTGGCTCACGTCATGATCTCGGGGTCCTGGGATGAGCCCTGCATCGGGCTCTGTGCTTGGCAGGTAGTCTGCTCAAGGATTCGCTCCTTCTCCCCACTGCCCCCTTCCGGCTCACACACGCACGTGTGTGCGCTCTCCCTCTATACCTCTCTATATCTCTCAAATAAGTAAAAGTAAGTAAATAAATCTTTTTTAAAAATTCCATTTCCATTTTGAACTTGCCTCTAAAATATTAAACTATATTTCAGAATACATGTTTTAATGAACTATGCATACAGAAGTATATGTTTTGTCCAAGACCTTATATGTAAGCATATGAAGAGCATATGAAAGCCTCACTATACATTTTCCTATTCCTTTTACTTTAGCCCCTTTGACTTGCTATTTTTTTTAAGTTTTATCTTCTGTTTCAGACAGAGGCTCCTCATAATGACCTCAGTTCATCTTTGTGTTAAGAATATTTTGCTACATATTTGTATGGCTTTGACCGTACACGCTATCTCTCAGACAGAACTCACATTTAATTTCATGTTCTTTTCATAGCTATGGGATAAGGAATTTCTACAACCTTCTCTGGCCCAGCATTCTACCCATAAGAGGTAGAATCAACTTCATTTCATGAGTAATGTGTGTGCTTTTTTTGTTATAAACTTACTGTCTTTCTGCAAAGACTACCAAAAGCAGTTGGCTTTTATCTGGCAGAAGCAACAATATACTTCTCTACCTTGCCTCAGTGTTACACCAAATCTTTCACGCTCTGCCATAATTTAGACTATGGCCATGTTCATTTCCTTGGCATCCCACAAAACATCACCCTGGTCTACCACACTGTTAGCATCATACTGATTTGACATGATAAGCAGAAAGTAGCAAACATGAGGTACCACAGATGCCCTCGTCAAACATGATTGTGCCAGATGGTGGGAAATCAACTATGAAACTTGAGGCGTCTACCACTGGAAGCATTAGATTGTTAGGGCATTCTTTCTAGTCTTTCAGGAAAAGACTGTTGTATCTTACAATGCCTATCATTAAAATGAGATATCTTCAGATTTTAGAGGAAATACACCAGTTTCAAGTATGCTGCTCTGACTCATTAAAGAAGTCATATTTTAAGGCAGCTAGTTTTAAGTGGGATCCAGAGAAAGATCAGTATCCAGAGCAAGTCCAGGTCACAGCGCCAATTGTTTCACCACTGGGCTCTCAAATACTTGAAGCGTGAGTGATGAATAGGGCCACTGTATGGAGCTCTCAAATAGGAATAATAGCACAATCAGTTTGGAATAAAGCCACGTCTTCTGCAGGTGACATTCTTTTCTTCTTTGGAGAAATATCTCCTCGCTTGTTACTAAGACTTACAAGAGCTGCCCCCATGACTATGGCACAAGTGAACTTCACACTATGAAATAAATAGTCCTGGGCGATCACGTGATAAGGTGGAATGTACACCAGCAATACATCACCAACTGGAAAGGGCAAATTAGGTATATAAATATCCTTATGTTACTTTTATTTCAATTAATCCCATATTGCAAAACTTGCTTTCTTTTAACAACTTGTTCTTGTGTTTTCATCCATCTTGGCTTTATAACTTCATTTAAATAGACAAATCTCCAAACAAACTTGACTCATATTTGACTCCTAGAAAATACTGTGAATTATTCCTCTTGTTTCCTACTGATTTAATTACTCAGTCCTTCTCAGGAGTTTGGTTTTATATCAAGTGGTTTTTCTATCTTTGAAAAAAAATTCTATCCTCTTCCTGGGGAGAGAGGGCATATGGTCCATTTTAGAATTTTTTCTCTCTTTTCAATATATTGTGATTCGTTAAGACTTTGGTATAAACACGGGAATGAAGTAAGTCTCCTTCTGAACATAAAGAAAAGCCTGCATGGATCTGAATATGAACAAGGAGTATTCTTACCCCCTTTCAAATTATTGCCCCTAAGTAATGAGCATTCTGTTTTGTTCTGGTGTCAGATCATCTAGAGTGACAAGAAGCCCTTATAGACTTCATGTTATCCACTTATCTCAGTAAGACCCTACTATAAATTCTAAGCATAAGGATAAATAACATTTCGGGAATAGTCATAGTTTACTTTTATTTTTCATGTCAGATTATTTATATGGTGATGAGGTGGCTTAATGTTCTCTAACCTCTCTTAAATATCAAAACTTCTCATTGGGGCTTTTAATAACAAATTTTTACAGTGAACTTAACAGGAGAGTTTTTATATTTTAACAAGGATAGTAGCTGAATGAATGCGGTTGTAGGAGTGATATTTGAAACACCATCGAGCTTCAGAGGAAAGGTTTGTGTGTTACAAAATTTTAACACCTCTGCAAAATTCTAGGTCTAAGAAATGCTCCATATTGTTAGGAAGTTATCATTGTCAGAGTGGAGGTATACAATATTACACTCATCTTGAGGATATTTTTCAGCCACAGAACAAATGTATATTTAGAATTTATGAATTCATTGTATTTAACAACAGTGAGAGAATGCATAATCTTTTAGTATTTGTTAATCATCTATGTTATAGAAATCCCACAAAGGTTCCATCCCAATCATATATATTTGGAATGCTTGAAGAATGACTTTTAAAATCTTCTCCAATTATTTAAAAATCAGCTTAATGATAATTCAGCAAACATTTGATTGTTTTTGCTAAAGTTAGACACTCTCTTAGCTTCAGGGAGTAAAGAAAGGCTATAGAATAGAAAAAGAGAAGAGAGATAAAGCACAAAAGTACTCATGTCGTCCAAGACAATTTTGGTAACAGAAAATACCCCTAAGTGTGGGATAGATGAATTTGGAGTAGAAGTTAAGGACCATGATTGTGTTTGGGTTGGTCACAGAGGGAGAAAAGATCTAAGCAGAATGTTGAGCAAATATGAAGTTGTTAGTTGGATACAATGGAAAAGAACATTCTAGTTTGGGGAAAATATGTAAGAAAAGACCCAGATATGTGAACTGAAGTGGTTAAATGTGTTAATTAAATAACCAGTGGTTTAGTGATGTTGCAACACAGAATGCAAAAAGAGGCAAAAAGAGACTAATCTGGAAAGATCAACAAGGAAGATCGTAAATGGCTGTATTTATCCATCTATCTATTTATCCTTCTGTCATTGAATTACAAACCATGCTAAGGAGCTTACACTTGGTCCTCAATTCTAAGGGAGTTTTTTCTGAGTTCTGCCAATACTGTCCATGAAACGGGTTCTGGATTAATGAGAGATGTATGGGAGACAGGGAGACCAATAATGAGTCACCTGGTTACCTAATACTAAATTATAAAACAGTTAGAGAGCACCTTTATATTATTATAGAGTACCTTATATATTGGGTTTTATCATAGTATATTACACTATGATGTGTCTATATGTTACATACTCTTGTAATACTATATATGTCACCCATTCTATATAGTACTATATATGTAGACTTTACAAATAGTATAGAGTATCATATCCATTCCGTTTGTTATAAAATATGTAATTTATATTCCATTCTTAATATATACTCTAACTATAAAGTACTATATATTTTAATAGTATATTATGAAATATGAAGTACCACATATATTACAAAGTATATATAATATGCATACAGAAAGTTGTATTTAGAAATATTACACCCCAGGGACACCTGGGTGGCTCAGTCGGTTCAGCATCTGACTCTTGGTTTCGCCTCAGGTCGTGATCTCAGGGTTGTGAGATTGAGCCCCGGCATCAGGCTCCACAATCAGTGCGGAGTGTGCTTGAGATTCTCTCCCTGTCTATCTGCCCCCACAACTCTTTCTCAAATAAATAAATAAATAAAATCTTTAAAAAAAGAAAAAGAAACGTTGCCCCACCAAATATTAAAGGTACCATTTATCTTTGCGTAGTAATTTTTTAAATACTCCTTGCATTTTTAGAGTTATTTTAACTTTTTTCAGTGAATGTGTATGATTTTTACAAAAATTGATTTTTTTTAGCATAAAGTCAACAATCTTAACTTAAAGTTAACTGTACTTGCAGGTGAAGAGGTGCAAGGTGTAACAGGCATTTTGGAGGGAAAAGTGGCAATGCTTGATGCTTTATCAGGCACAGGCGCTAAGAGACTAGGATCTCTGCAGGATTTCCACAGGTTTCTGATCTAGGTGAGAGAATCAGTCAGCAAGTTCAGGAGGAACTAGGAAGTGTAGAGGAGACAGATGAGATGGAAGAAATGGAGAAAAGGAGTAACCTGAGGTGCACAAGGAACATTAATGAGAAGATATTCAATTAAATATCTAGACCTGGAGCTCAGGCTATAGTATGAAGCTAGAGATATAATTTGGGAAATTCAAAATACTGTTAATTTGTATACTTTTACCAATAAAACTATGATATGTATTTTGTTATTTCAATTTTTGTCTTTAAAGTCTAAAAATTTGGGGGTGCCTGGGTGGCTCAGTCGTTGGGCATCTGCCTTTGGCTCAGGTCGTGATCCCAGGATCCTGGGATCAAGCTCCGCATCAAGTTCCCTGCTCTGTCGGAAGCCTGCTTCTCCCTCCCCCACTCCCCCTGCTTGTGTTCCCTCTCTCGCTGTGTCTCTCTTTGTCAAATAAATAAATCAATAATCTTAATAAATAAATAAATAAATAAAATAAAGTCTAAAAATTTTACTAGGTGTTATAGGCTCAAAGTGTAACCCCCCCCCATTCAAGCCCTAACCCCCAGCACCTCAGAATGTGACTGTTTTGCAAATAAGGCCTTTAAGGAAGTAATTAAGGGTAAGTGAACTCTAAAGGGTGGGGCCCTAATACAATAGGACTGGTGTCTTTACAAGAAGAGGAAGAAACACTAGAGCTCACTCTCTCTCTCTCTCTCTCTCTCTCTCTGCTCATGCAGAGAAAAGACCTTGTGAGCACACAGCTAGAAAGTGGCCATCTATAAGCCAGAAGAGAGGCCTCACCAGGAATCATCTCCTCTCACCTTGATCTTGGCCTTCCAGCCTTCAGAACTGTGAGGAAGTAAATTCCTGTTGTTTAAGCCCCCAGCCTGTGGCATCTCATTATGGACACCAGAGCTGACTAACACCCTTGGAGAAGTGTTAGAAATTACTCTGCATGTCAGGTCTCTCAGGAACAGTGTGGGTCTTTTCAATGCATAGTTTTAAGTGTTGACTTATTTCTCAGAAGGAGAAACTGAGGCAGAATGTTTAAATACCATGACTACAGCCACACAAACAGTAACATGTGGAGCAGGGATCCTAGTCCAGGACCATTGATTCCACCCTAGACCAGAAATATTTCCTTTTAACCTCACCAAATCAGGGTGATAAACAATGTTACAGTGTACTGTAAGAAGGACTGGAAGTTACTATTAGAACCTATTCTGTAGCCTCTGTATAATTAAATTTATGCAAGAACAAATAACAAACTACATATTGTTCAAATATTTAAGTTCGTATATAAATAACATATGCATAAATAAAACAAGGCTATATGTAATGCACTCCTTGGCAATAAGAAGGTGATAAAAAATAAAGATTCGGTTGTGGCGCACCTGGGTGGCTAAGTTGGTTGAGCGACCAACTCTTGATTTCAGCTCAGGTCATGATCTCAGGGTCCTGGGATTGAGCCCTGCCTCATGTTCTGCACTCAGCAGGGCATCTGATTCCCCTCTTTCTCTCTCTCTCTGCCCCTCCCCCTGCTCATGCACTCTCTCTCTCCAAAATAAATAAATCTTTAAAAAAAGTAAAATAAAGGTTCAGTTGGAATTATAGGTGTGAAAAAGATAGCCACAAAAAAGCGATACAGTGAGATGAAAGTGTGAAGAGAGATATGGGTTTCACCCAATTCAATTGGTAAGCAAAGGAATGGGACCCAGACAAAAGAGAAGACCAAGAGGAGGAGGAATTGAGCAAGAATTTGTGAGAAGTGAGAAGAAAGTTTCTAGGGGGGTGGAGGGGTAATTTTTCTTCCTTTGCCTACAAGTCAAATTAGGAAAACACACAAGGAGGTGTTGGAACACTCCTTTTTGGTTTTGGTTTTGAGTGGATTTAGAGAATTCTAATGCCATTTTGATCCCATTTTGCTGCTGCTAGAAAATGAGTTAAGAATGGAGTAAAGGTTGTGGGATGAATCTCATCCTCAGTGTGCCATGGAAGACCTCTGTAACAGCTCTGGCTTCATGACACCAGACAAGGGGAAGGGAACAGTACCGCACTATTCATGGAGATACCATGTTTCTCTGAGTGCCCTGTATTATACTACAAGTACAGTAGTTTTCACTTTCCCAAACTGGGAATGGTTCCAGAGGAATGCATCTGGATAGCATTTGCTCATTACCCTCCCCAGAAAAGAATTAGTCAGCAAGGACCCTATTCATAAAAACAAATTCCATCCATTTCTACTTGAATGTCACGTCTTTATGTGGAAAAGTGTGGAGTGAACTCCTTTTTCTACATAAAGAATGCTTTTTTGTGATTAATGGACCTCCCTCCCCCCACTATGTAAGTAGACACCTCCTGATTATATACCTGAGGGAGCTCAAAGATTACAGACACAGTGAGAGGGGTTTCATGTGGTGTTTCTGGACTGAACTGTATCTTTTCTGAAAATGGAAAATATAGAAAGGATTGGTTTCAAGAGAAATGCATGCTTTTCAAACTACAGAAGATAAGTAACAGGATATTCTGAATGTGCAAACATAAGAACTTACGCTCATGTTCCTGAATCAGGTGAAAGTTTTAAGAATCATTTCTATTAGCAATATGTAATTACCAGATCCCAGGCTCTCAATCTGGTGATTTACTTCACAAAATTCTATTTCCTAGAAGTGAGGAGTTAATCTTAATGGAGTAATAGAGTTTTAATCAGCCCATAAGGTTGATAAATTGGATTGATTGGAACCACATCATTAGACAGTGAATTTTGGCAGATTTTTACCAGTCACTGAGGGTGCCTGAGATTTATGGTCTAGCCAGTTTATTATTTTCTTTTGGTTGGATGATCATTTTAATGTCCTGTGACATACAATATACCTTACCTACTGTGGAATTTATTCAACGACAAAAGTTTTTAACACACCTTAAGTCCAGATCATTACATTTCAACTAAGGAGCAGCATAGAACTTCAGTGTTGTGCTTTACTTCAGGCACTTTAGAAAGATGAGGTATTTTATTGGCAATATTTAATGCAGTTCCTAACTGTTACTCTAAGGCCCTGTGTAAAAGAGACTCATGAAAAAGTGAATATCGCTGACCAAAGGATTGCATCGCCTTTCGAAAAGTTGGAATTTTAAAAAATGCTTTGCCAAAAGAGCCTCATAGGCTTTCACTGCCATGTTGATTGTAGACACAGCTGACTCCTCAGACAATTTTACACAATGACAATAAACATGCATATGCATGCACGAGGAACATAGGCTCATACACGTTATGTCTCTGCTTGCTCAACTATCATTCCTCTATGCAATGACTCTATGCGTATATACTCAAAGAAAATGTGGGGGTCCCAGCCTCCCCATATTTTCCTTATTATAGCTGAATACAGTGGGATTCTCATTCTGCAATGGTGACTATCACAGTCCCTCCTCCCCTCAAAAGTGGGTCAGCTCTACCAAATACCTGTGAACACTTTTCAATGGACTGCTTAAATAGAAATATGGAGACTTTATAAAAATGGAAGTTTTAAAATCCATTTATTGACCCTAGTTATAATCCTACTATGCACGTATCCTAGAAAGGGTGATTTCCAGGATTCAAGAAGACCTCAAATGTGAAAGTGTCATGAGAAAAATATAAAATAAGCATCATATCACATTTTATGTGTCACACACCTTAACAATCACTTTGATTGCATCAGTTTGTCTTTGCAGTAACTGGGTGAGGCTGGCCCTATCCCTCCCACTTTTTGGATAAAAAAATTGAGGCTTAAAGAGGTTAAGTCACTGCACAAGATCATCCAGTTAGTAAATGTGACACCAAGGACTGAGTTCTAGATACTTCTGACACCAACCTGGGGATCCTCAAAGCACATTATTTTGCCTCAGGAGGAACCATACCACCATCCAACTTGATAGTCAGTAATCATATGAAGTTATTGGCAGTTATCCTTTTTTTTTTTCCTTTTGGCCACTGAAAGCCTAATTTGATTGGATGACTAACCAGTATGTCATATGACTCTTTCCATTCAGCCAAAAAAAAAAAAAAGAAAAAAAAAACCCAGTTTAATGGAAAATGACCCTGGCCTCAAGAACACTGTATGGAAGATTAAAGTGCAATCAGTTTACCTCCCTGATTGACTCAAGAGGCTCCAGGATTTGAAAACTCCATGTAAAGTTAGTGGCAAATCATATTCTCTCATGTATTATCTCAGAATCTTCCCTTCAAAAGGAACTTATCCTCCCAGGATTATTTTCTCTCTTATTCCTCCCAGACCAAAGACCCTCCATGCACTGACAAAATTGTCTTTTCTCCTAATCCAACTACTAACCTAGAGCCTCAGAAGAAATGTCTAAGAGTTGTCTGCTAATGCCTGAGAGTACAATGAGTACATTCTCTTCTGTATGAATGATAAGTAAGGAATGCACTGTTCCCATTATTTTTATAAAATTTAGGGCCTTTGCATAAAATAATAGGATTTATATATACAACAACAACAAAAAAAAGAACCCAAACAAATAAACAAAACTCTAACTTTCTGTCAATTTCCATTAAACAAGGCAACTGGCATTTTTACTTCAAAATGTCTTGTGAGGATGGCTCATTGGCTACATAAATATAAATGCACATATCTGAAATTCAAATGTCTGATTTCAAACACCAGTCATAGGCCAAAAATGTTGGCAAGATCACTCACAGATGTTTCACAGAAATGGGGAGAAGAGAGGTCAACATACTGTAAATACATGTAGTTGCCCGATGCTTCTCTGGTCAATTTCCTCCTCAGCAGAATACATTTAGTGTAATAAATGTTTCATCCGGGAAGCTTTCCAGATTCATCATTAAAATAAAAAAGTAAGCACAGTTGTTCTTAGTGGATCTTTTTTCCATCACAGTATCAGTCACATCTCAGAGGCATGCTGAAATGTGTTGGTGAGTACAAAAGGGTCAGGGGAGAAATGAGAATGGAAAAGAAAGAGAAATAAAAAATAAGAGAGGGGTATGGATTTTACAGGGAAAAGCCCTCCCTTGTGGAATAAATTTAAGCTTTATGCTTCCTTGTCATCTGCTGGATGATAGCACAATATATTAAAAATAAGATTTTATCTTGCAATGCCTTTTGCTCTGGCCTAGCAAATTGATCTCTTTTTTCTAAATATCTATAATAATTGCGGACTATTCTTCCTTGGATTGTTCGTGATTCTACCTTGTACTGTTTGTGTTGTTATTTTAAATTCATCAAAGCCAGGAACCATGTCTTATAGTCTGTGGATTTCTCACTGTCTTAGTCTGCTCAGGCTGCCATAAGAAAATAACACAGAGCAGGTGGCTTAAACAGCAGAACTTTGTTTTCTCCAAGTTCTGGAGCCTGGAAGTCCAAGATCAGGTTGCCAGTATGGTCAGTGCCTGGAGAGAGCTTTCCTCCTGATTTGTAGAGAGCTACCACCTGGCGGAGTGCTTCCATGACCTCATGACCTCATCTAAACCTAATTCACTCCCAAACACCCATGTCCAAATATCATCGCCTGTGGGATTGGGGCTTCAATATGTGAATTTGGGGAGAACACGAACATTCGGTCCATAGCACTATTTCACAAAGCACATTGCCTTATACGCTGAAAACAGATAAACAGTAGGTTAAGGAGAGCTAGTTAATGTGATTTTTATAATTAGAACTCAAAAGCTTTCTGTTCATTGTTCAGAACTTCTTCATATCAGGATACAAGAGTCTGAGGGATGTTTCAAATAAGGGAGGGGAAATTTTGGTAAGAATTGGATTAGAAGGGAGACGTGTTTTGTTTTGTTTTGTTTTGTTTTGTTTTGTTTTTTAAAAAGGAAACTCAAAGGAAAGGGCAGAATGGAAGCCTTATGTTTTTATCCTATTATTTTGACTAAAGAATAACAAGAGTTAGAAAGTCTAGAAAATTTAAATTATTTCCCTAATTATCTGAAGCAGTGATTTTTAAGGTGAAATGCACTCAACCTCTAGAATACAAGATAATCTCCTGGATATGGTGAGAAAATAATAAAACTTTTATTCAGATTTTTGTCCAAAAAGGTAAGGAAGCAACTAATCTCCTGCATTACAAGAAATCTTAAGGAGAGCATTTTAGTGTGTCTTTTTATAAGCATTTTGTGATGTCTTGCCATCTCTGTGAGCCTGGCTTTGTCCATTTTTAATGAAATAAAATCTGTCAAAAAGGACAAATGGCTTTAAATAATCCCAGGTTAAGTCAGGAAAATAAAAGTCATGCTAAGTATCCCAAGCATTAAAGTATTCAAGTATTAAATGGACTTCATTCAGAGAATGAAGTGATTACAAGACCATTGGAAGGGCTGGCTGGCTAACAAAGCAAAATCAAGGAGACCACCACTGGTTCTCAGGTACTGATACAGAAAATTAAGAAGAGCTGCTGCCATCCAAAGATTAGGAAATGCAGGAAACTGTGACCAAAGTCACAGTCACCACTGGCTATGGCCCTGCAAAGATGATGGTGGTAAGGGGACGGCATTTGGCCAGCCGTGTCACTACCCTCAGCTGCCAAAACCCAAGCGCCCAACCATCACCTGGAGAAGATGAAATGACCTGGAGCAATCTTCCACCTCCCAGGTCTTCGGAAGTGCATTTTGTTGGCAGAACCTAAACTGTATAGAGAATCCTGCTTGCAAAGGAGCCTAGGAAAGTTTTTCAGATCAGCAGCACAAGGAACAGTCCAATAGAAAATGGGATGGTCGCTGAGTATCAACCTCCAATTTCCAGCCCAGAGGAAGATGGGAATAACGTCAATACAAGAAAACACAAGAAACACAAGAAAATGATGGAGTTGACACTTTGCTCATGGTGTGAATTCTGTCAGACATATTATAAAATCATTTTTACACACACACACACAGACATATATCTATTTATATTCTGACTAGCTGAAAAAAATTCCCCCAGATTATAAAGTTACCCAAAAAAGTGCTTTAAATATGGATTTATAGTCACTATTAAAAGTATGACGTTCGGCCTTAAGTTTTCCATCGTGATATTAGCTGTTAAGAGGAACCCATTATAAGACATTTAAAACTTTGTATCCAGATCATGAAAACAATGATTATGTTGTTTCAAGTGAGGTTTAAGTAATGCAAATCTTGGTCCAATACCTCACAGAATTTCACTGAACTTAATGACAAATATTTGAAAACTGTTGCAGTTTTAAAGTAAATAATGACTGTGGAAAGAAAGATACATTCCATTGGGGGAAACAATTGTTCTTTCTGCCAAGGCAAAAATATTTGTAACACTAAATAGAAAATATGGCAACAAACTAAACGCATACTTCAGTCAGTAAACACTGTTGGATGATGTATATGGTACATTTCTGAATGTCTGTAAAAAATAAATGTAAAAAACATGTAGTCTGAAAGGTGTGCTGTACAGTTTAATAAAAGCACAGATGTTTCTAGCATGTATCATGTTATTTTCTAGAATCTGTGCTAAAATAAAATGCCTACAGAAGTAATTATTTTAAGTCACTAAAGAAAAGAGGTCCTGGAGAAGGTAAAACAATGAAGGATAAAAATTGTGTAAATGTAGCCACTGATGGAAGAACTGCTCTGGCAAAAATAAAAATAGTAATATTATTTAAAGGTTTCTAAAATAAGTTTACAGAGATGGCACCAGATGTGAAATTATTCACAGCATTACTCACAGAAACATTATTGCAACAAAGGGATGTATAAAGTGCAATGGGAGGATCAATGCCCTTAATTGAATAAAACCCCGTCTTTTAAAATACAAGAAAATCTTTAAAATACTTTATTATGACATCGGGACGCCCATTAGCATCCTTTGAAACAAATAAAGGTTTTTCTCCAGTTCTATTACAGCAAAAGTGTTAAAAGAAATTGTTAAAGTTGCTATACTATATATATATGTAGTACATAGAGCTGATTTAGTTGGTGGTGATATCTAGATGTCAAATATCAAATAAACATATAACTTAAAAATAAACTCATTTAATTGGGCCCCTCAAGATATGGAAAATTATTTTTACAAAGAATGAGAAAAATGAAACAAATGTTATGGAAGAATGTTTTCAAATCAATATCTGGAGCAATTCCATCATTATGTTATTTATTATTAAATACAATATGTGGGAACTATAAATATTCAGTATGCTTCTAAGAAATTTGGGCAAAAAATTCATAGCTTGTTTTTCAAAACCAAAATAAAGAACACTAGATTTTGATATCAAAGACTATTATCAAGAAAAATGGAAAAAGGTTAAGGAACTTGAAAGGAAAACCTTGAGACATTGAAAAATAAATTTCATGGTTTGCTAAGCACAAACAATAACATTCTTCTATTTTAATCGGCTTTGAAATTATTTTGTATCCCTGATAGTAGTTAAAATCAAATATCAAAATAAATTGAATTTAGAATCACGTATTGCAAAATGTTAATTTGAGATTTTTTGAAAATTATTGGTTATATTCAATCGCATTACTGAATATTTTAATTAGAACAAAAATGTTATTAAAGTAAAAAATATTATAAAATAGTGTTTCCTTTTTATCTCATAATCTTTTTTGATTTGGTATGTATTTTTTGCCATGTAAAATTACATGGTTAGCACAGTGTATTTTGTTATCTCCTGCTACATAACAAATTACTCCCAAACTTAGTGCCTTGAAAGTAGCAAGCCTTTACTTATCAAGGTTTCTGCGGGTGAGGAAAGCAAGGACAGCCTAGCTGGGTGCCTCTGGCTCAGATATTCCATCACGTGGCTCTCAAGCTGTAAGTGGGAGCAGCAGTCTTCTCAAGAACTCAACTTGACCTGAAAGGTCTGCTTCTAAACTCCCTCACAAGGATTTTGGTAGGCCTCAGTTCTTCATGGCCTGGCAGACCCAAAATCTCAGCTCTGCACTTTGCCACATGAGCTTTTAAAATTTCTGGGCTGCTCACACCATGGCAGCTGGCTTGCCTTAGAGTGAACGAGTGACAAAGTGAGAAAGGGAGCTCAACACGGAAGGCACAGTCTTTTTGTACCATGATCTCAAAGGCACATCCCACCACTTTTGCCATATTCGTTAGAAGTGCATCACCAGGTCCAACCCATGCTCGGGGCTTGTGGGAATCTCACAGAGATGTGAATGCCAAACGGTGGAGATCATCTAGGGCCACATTAGAGCTGCCTACTACATACAGTAGTACATGTATACAACTTTTAAGTATATAGTATGTCAATATTGAGTTGCAGAGAGTTTCTGTTTGAGAGGATGAAAAGTTCTAGAAATGGATATTAGTGATTTTTTAAAAATATTTTATTTATTTATTTGAGAGAGAAAGAGAGCACAGAAAAGGAGTGAGGAGAAGCAGACTCCCTGCTGAGCAGGGAGCCCGATGCAGGACTCGATCCCAGAACCCCGAGATCATGACCTGAGCCAAAAGCAGACGCTTAACCGACTGAGCCACCCAGGTGCCCTGAGAGTAGTGATTGGTATGCAAACTTTGTGAATGTACATAATGCAACTCAATTATACATTTAAAATGTTTGAAATGGTAAATTTTGTTATATATTTACCACAAAAGAAGTTTGAAGAACAATTTTTCTTTACAAAATTAACTTCCCATTTTTTTCCAGTATGCAGTATCCAGACAGTGATGAGATCAGATTCTTTCCGAAAATTTACAAAATGTTGGGGCACCTGGGTTGTTCAGTTAAGTCACTTAACCAAGTAACTGACTCTTGATTTTGGCTCAGGTCATGATCTCAGGGTTGTGAGATCAAGCCCCAAGTTCAGCTCCATACTCAGTGGGGAGTCTGCTTGAGATTCTCTCTCTCCCCCTCCGTCTGCCCCACCCACCCCTCTCTAAAATAAATAAATACATCTTTAAAAAAATAAAAATTACAAAATGTTAAATGATTGGGGCTATAAATATAAGGGGTTTGTGAACAACATTTTGACTGAAACCTATAGTTCTTTTTCACTTCTCATAAAGAGAATAGAGAAGGGTGACAAAAGCTGGGAAAGATCTTTGATTTATTTAACTTTTTTAAGATGTCTTATGAAGCCTGATTCAAAAAGGAGGTGAATTTTCGTATATGATTCTAAAGCAGGAGTTTAAACTAAATTCACTATCAACTTATCAACCATTTCCATCCCTGTCCAATACAAACATTTCCTACTCATATTTTTCCTCTTGGAAAGAACTGTCCTGAAAATCTTCATCCAAAATAGGAGTCTTGATACCATTCCTGATTTCTCATTCTCCACATCCTATTGGCTACCAAGGTTTGCCAATCTTTCCTTCTAAATATCTCTCAAATCCCTACCTTCATTTTTCTTTTTCGGTCTGCTGATGTGATGGATTACACTAATTGATTTTCAAATATTGAACCAACTTTGCATACCTGGGATAAATGCCACTTGGTCAAGGTGTATATAATTATGTTCTTGTTTTCTATGCCTTCAATTCACTAGTAAGTTGTTGAGGATTTTTGCATCTATGTTCATGAAAGATATTGGTCTGCCCTCCTTTTCAGTCTTATTACACCCTAATTCCAACCGCCTTACCTTCCAATCAATGGTACTATATCACCCCTCCCTCCCGCTTCTTTCTCTCTCTCTCTCTCTGCCTTCTTTTTCTTTTTCTTTTCTTGTCTTTTCTTTCTTTCTTTTTTTTTTTTTTGGCATAAATGCCATTACATGGTGAGCATGTGTACTTATGTATGTCTTCTCTGTTTTTCCAGGACTTCTTGAAAGACTTCTTCATCTTTGATCCTCAGGGCTTAGACCTAGTGCTAACTCCTGGCATATATTTATAGTTAATGGTCGTTGTCTTATTTGCAAAAGAATGAATGAAATATTTATGTAATAAAAGAGACATGAACATCACGTGAGATCTTCTATAGTAACTGCTGAGGTCACTTCCATCCCTTTTATCCTATGATTACTTTGATTTTATCTTTTAGTGACTATGTGTGGGATTGGATCACTGTTGTGTGGGAAAGCACATTAAGATAGGATTTAAGGGAACTTATTTTGCTATTATTACTGCAGTTATTGCTACCCTTCAAATTAGCTTCTCTCTCAAAAAAAAGTATTTTTAATATTTATTTTCGGTTGACATGACAATTTTCATATAGATATGAAAGAGTGTGTCCTTGTCCTGGAAAAGCTTTTTTGCCTCCCTTGAACTTTGATGAGTCACTCTGAAGAGTAATAATGATTATGCTAATTCATAGTATTATTATTGTTATGTAACCACAAAGTTTCTTCAACTTTGCATCCATATTTCATTGAGGCTTACCTATTAGCTGGCATATATGGGGAAACATCTTTATTACGTCCCTTTGTTCCTGAGGTGTTTTGAATATAATGTGGCACATTTTATAAGCTCTTTATATAATAATATTTTACTATCCTAAGCAACACAAATTTATTCATTACTGCTCCTGACGTTTGATTACATTTATCGGGGTTTACATCTTTAAAATTTTTTTAAAGTAGCAATCCCTGTTTTTAGCCTTACAATTTTTATTTTCTCACTTCAGATCTTTATTGAAGTGAGATTGTGGGCTTAATAAATAATGTACTATTTCATTTCAGACATTATTGCTTTACTGAATAAATAAATTTAAGCAAATGCTCAATGTCATTATGGACTCTACAATGTGGACGTTAGTCCTCTCTCTTCACCTCCCTGACATTGGTGTACTAGACCTCCAAAAGGCCTCTAGTTGACGCACCTGCTTAGAAAACAATTTCCTTTAGATTGGCCTTTAAAAATTCTGTAATTTAGCCAAAAGGAATTTTAAAAAAGAAATTTAGTCCTGCCCCCAAAATAAGAATATTATTCCTATGTTCGGTAATGCTTAATTTCTTAACAAATACTACTAAGTAATTATTTTGTCAAATATAATATATTGCAAAAACAGATGACCACAAGTTTAAGGCTTATATTTAAGTGGTGACCTTCTTCGCTTAAATGTAAAGCAAATGAAAAAGGCCAGATTTATGGAGCTAGAAATCGAATGTCCTAGCTTATTCTCAGCCCAGCGAAAAGTTCTGCACAACCCCTTGTGCTATCTAATTAAAGTGTCATGGCCTGGAGATGAAAAGAGCATGAGCTTGAAAACCAGACTCTCCATGTGGATTTTTTTTTTTTTTTTTAATTTCTAGGGTGTTGTTGTCTTTTTCTAAGACCACAGAAAGGATTGGTAGTGGTGGGAAGGAAGTGATGGCAAAAGTAGCACTGACAAAGAGTCAAAATGTGAATGGTCCTCTACTAAGTGATTGTGCTTAACTTTCAATTCTGCCCTTGCAAACAAAGGGGGTCCAGTAGCCTGAGGAAGACCTCCTGAGAGCTACAGATCCTGGCCATTAAAGGTTCTCTGACGGCGAGGTTTCCCCCAACCTTTTCCAAAGAAAAGGTTTCACAACATCTAGAGAGCCAGGGGATTTGGAGAGAACACTTACCACTGTTGACTGAACTGATAGAATCTATAACATTCTGTTTTCCTCCCCACAACCATCTACTTATTTTCCTTAAGAATCGTGTAGAAGAAAATATCAAATGGTCAGAAAAGTTCAGTGAAATATGAAAAAAAGCCCACATTTTTAGTTACATAATACATTAATGTTAATGCTTTCTGGGGAGAAACAGTATTCTTATTTGGAGAGGTTTTTTTTTTTGTAGGTTTTTTTTTTTTTTAAATCCCATTTTCCTGATGATTACTGATGTTGAGTACCTTTCCTTATACTTCCTGACCATTTGTATGTCTTCTCTGGAAAAACGTCTCCTCAGTTTCATTGCCCATTCTTTGGACTTTTTGGTGAATTGGTTAGTTTGTTTGCTATTGAATTGTAGGAGTTCTTATATATTTTTTGGATATTAACCCTTCATCAAATATATGGCTTCCAAATATTTTCTTTTATTCTGTAGGTTGCTTTCTCATTTCACTGATTGTTTCCTTGCTTCTGCAGGAGATTTTAGTTTGATGTAATTCCACTTGTCAATTTTTTTTCTTTTGTTGTCAGGGAATTGCAAATCAAAACCACAATGAAATAACACCTCACACAGGTTAGGATGGCTATTATCAGGGGAAAAAAATAAAGATAACAAGTGTTGGCAAGTATGTGGAAAAGAAGGAACCTTTGTACACTGTTGATGGGAATGTATATTAGTGCAGGCAGTCTGGAAAACAGTATGAAGTTTCCTCAAAAAGTTAAAAATAGAACTACCATATGACCCAGCAATTCAACTTCTAAGTATAGAATCCAAAGGAATTAGAACTTTGAAGAGATACCTGCATTCCATGTTCACTGCAGCATTATTCACAGTAGCCAAGAGGAGGAAGACACCTAAATGTCTACCAATGGCTAAATGAATGAAGAAAATGTGGTATGCAAATACAATGGAATATTATTCAGCCTTAAAGGAGAAGAAAATCCTGCCATTTGTGACAACATGGATGAACCTGAAGGACATTATGCTAAGTGAAATAAACCAGGCACAGAAGGACAAATAATACAATGATGCTATTGAGTAAGGAATCTAAAACTGTCAAACTCATAGAAGCAGAGAGTGGAATGGTAGTTGCCAGAAGCTGGAGGGAGGGGTAAACAGATAGGTATAAGGCAAAGGGTTCAAAGTTTCAGCTATACTATATGAATAAATTCTAGATAAGGAGGGCTCATAATGTGATGAGCCCTGGGTGTTATATGCAACTGATAAGTCATTGAACACTACATCCGAAACTAATGATGTACTATATGTTGTTCAATTGAATTTAAATTTTAAAAAATGAATAGGGATGCCTGGGTGGCTCAGGTCATGATTCCAGGGTCCTGGGATCCAGCCCTGTATCGGGCTCCCTGCTCAGCGGGAGGTCTGCTTCTCCCTCAGCCTTGCCGCTCCCCTTGTTTGTGCTCTCACGCTCTCTCTCTCTCTCTCTCTAAAAACATAAATAAATAAAATCTTTTTAAAAAATAAATTAATTAAAATAAATAAATAAATGAATGAATAATTTCTAGAGATCTACTATACAGTATAGAACTTATTTAACAATACTGTATTGTATACTTAAAAATTTGCTGAGAGGATAAATCTTATGTTAAGTGTTCTCATCATAAAATAATAATAATAACAACAACAATAATTAAAGAGGATGGGAGAAAATTTTTGGATGTGATGGGTCTATTAGTAGCTTAGATCGTGATGATGGTTTCACAGGTGTATACTTATCTCCAAACTCAGCAAGTTGTATATATTAATTATGTCTAGTCTTTCGTATGTCAACCATACTTCGATAGAGTGATTTTTTTTATTCCAAATTTGAGAACCATGACAAGATTGCTATTGCCCCAGACTGAATTCTGCTGAACTTCAATTTCTAAGAGCAGAAACTCTCCTCACTGGAGAGCATGTTTACAGATCAGTTTGTAATATTATAAAGGCATCAGAAACACAGAAATAAATGGAGCATCCCTGAGCTGATTAGATTAGCCTGAGCTCTTTCCACATGTGATTGGAGATGATCTAATTGGCTTGTGCAGTAAGTAAGTTATCCTGAGTGTTTGAATATAATGCATGTATGTTTACAATACCAAAACACATTAGAAATAGTTTCATTTACTCTCTATCTATTGGCATAACTCCTACTAGGGAGAGCTTTCCACCGTGCTTCCAATGAAGGGGCGGGGCGTGGGGGGCATTTGGAGTGATTCACCATAGGCTCCTAAGGATTTTCCTCTATCTGAATCGTTAGCTGCCTTCAAATGCCATTTTAAGAGAAAAAGGGTGTTTTCTGAATCTATCTTTACCTAACCAGTTTTCTGTGATTGGTCTCCCACATGAAAGGAAATGGAGGCCACTCTTAACAGTGTATTCAACTGTGTTGGAAACTATTACCTATTCCCTATTACCCAGCCTTGCTTTCTGTCTTAATATAAAGCAATGAAATCATAATAAGAAAAAGATTCAGATCTGACAAAAGGAACATTTTATTTTCATTTCTCATTTCAAGATACCGTTTCTAGCTATTAAATTCTCTAATTCTCTGGACACATAGAATATATATTGCTAGAGACAGAAAGAATGTAATTACTTGCATGTTACATTAATTAATGGGATCCTTTATTGAGATTTTTATATTCTGAGGATTGTATACAAGAATGAGTAGCAAGATGGTGAAATAGACCATTTGGACCACAAAAGAAATGTTCTAATTGCTTAATATTTTTTTAGTAATCATGGAGTTAATAAATCTAGGCAAAGGCATGGAATTAAATTGACATTAGATAAAGACATCATCTAATCACAATTAAAAATTGAAGAGCAATTGGGCGCCTAGGTGGCTCAGTTGGTTAAGCAACTGCCTTCGGCTCAGGTCATGATCCCGGAGTCCCCGGATCAAATCCCACATCGGGCTCCCTGCTCAGCAGGGAGTCTGCTTCTCCCTCTGACCCTACCCCCTCTTGGGCTCTCTCGCTGTCACTCTCTCTCTCTCTCAAATAAATAAATAAAATCTTTAAATAAAATTGAAGAGCAATCAATGTGTATGTATTAAACATTGTGATAGTTACTCCTACATCTAAGGTCCTGAGTCTCTTCTGGTTTCCATCTAAGCTATAATAGCTCTCACTGTATTTCACACACCATTCAGTTTTTATTCATTCGGTAACCACTTACAGAGTACATACTTCATGCTGAACTGTCCACATTCTCAACAAAAGCAAGGCATTAGTAGCCAGGTAAACATGACACCCACACTAATTTTTAACATCTCTTCACCTGTGAGCAAAGATTAACCAATTAACATAGTTTCATGAGATTGGATAAGCAAACTTTTTTATTTAAAAAAAACACACACACGACTAGCTTTTACTAGTCCATCACACAACAACAACAACAACAACAACAACTGTGCAAGGCAATACGTTAGAGAGAATTCAAGAAACAAAAATGTTCTCTTCACAATGGAATTCACACTGTTCCATTGTGACAAGAAGGAGGTGGGCTTTCAAAGCTATAAGAACCTTGTTCATTTGAGCAGTAGCTCATGCTGTTCATTCTCCTAAAAGGAGAAAATGATGTAACCACACTAGTTTTCCCTTCTGGGAACTTGAGTTCTGGAAGGGTATTACCCCTTAGTGCTCATAGGCTTGTAATCCAATTCAAATCCTATTATTTCACTGGAGCCAAGAGAGTTAAAACGCCCTTTCCAAGACCATGTGGTTGATTACAATTCAGTTAAGATGGGAACCTCTATTGTGTGACGCTTATTTGTTATGTATCAAATTGTGTCCCCCCAAAATTCATATGATGAGGCCCTAATCCCAAATGAGACTGTATTTGGAGATGGGGCCTTTAAGGGAATAATTACAGTTAAATGAGGTCATAAGGGTGAAACTCTAATCCTATAGGACTGCTGTCCTTATAAAAAGAGTCAGAGCTACCAAAGCTCTCTCCTTCTCACATGCATGCATGAAGAAAAGGCCAGGTGAGGACCCAGTGCTAAAGCATTGTCTGTGACCTAAGAAGTAAGGTCTCACCAGAAACCAATTCTGCTGGCATCTTGATCTTCGACTCAGCCTCCAGAACTTTGAGGAAATAGATTTCTGTTGTTTGAACCACCCAGTCTGTGGTATTTTTTTATAGCAGTCAGAGCTGCCTAAGACATTATCCACATCCTTGGGCCCAAAAAGTCCTGAGAGACAAACAATCAAACCAACCCAGAGCAACAGTGAGGCAGAGCCAACAAAAGGCTGAGCCAATGGGACCTGTGGGAGTGCATCAGTTCCTCTGAGAAGCACACCTCAAGACAGAATTGGATATGCAGAGACTCACTGAGGGGGGAAAACTTGTGAAAGATAAAGGCCAGAGGGAGCAGGAGTAGATGGGCAGAGCCTTCAAGTTGTAATGTGGGTCTGACATCTGTGAAATGAAAAAGATGGAAGAAGGATTAGGGGAGAAGGGTTCCAAACTGCAAGGGTAACTCCAAGACCTTCTTGGCCAGGTGGATGAGGAGACCCAGAGCCAAGATTGCTAGTTTGAGAAGTCCTCCATTGGGATGAAATGGCCAAATCTAGGACTCTCACTGTGCTCATTCATTGGCTGAGAACAGCCTGGAGCACATGAGGCCTCGGCATAAACACTGAGGTGGATCTGAAGGGGAAGCAGCTGGAGGCTACCCACCAACTGGCCCCCTCCTAGTAAGTTCCCCTAAACAGCCCAGCTCCAAGGTCAGAGGGGTCAGTGTATCAGGGCAAAACCAGGACTCAAACTTGGATGATGTTGTTCCTTTCCAGTTCTAAAACACTGCAAATTTTTATTATTTTTTATTTTTAAGATTTATTTATTTATTTTAGAGAGAGGAAGAGAGAGAGTGCAAGCCAGGGGAGGGGCAGAGGGAGAGAGAATCTTAAGCAGACTCCCCACTGAGCGCGGAGCTGGATGTGAGGCTCCATCTCATGACCCTGAGATCATGACCTGAGCGGAAATCAAGAGTCGGATGCTCAACCAACTGAGCCACCCAGGTGCCCCACATTACAAAGTTTTAAAGCCGAGGGATGGAATAAAAGTTAGGTACACTACACAGATAGTCAAAAAGTTTAGGCCTGGGTGGACAGGTTGCTTAGCAAATGTTTACAGTGTATGATGTTTGTAGTGTTCTGAAGTCTGTAATAACGCTCGCTCTTTTATTCTGCTTATTGTGATTAGATGAAAACCCAAAGTAACGAGTGATGTGATTCATTCTGCCCTGTTGACAATTAGGAGTCTAATATTTGCAAATAAAGTAATAGCATATCTCTTGGGGTGTGAAGCCATCTGTCATCATCACAAAACTTGTCCTTGCCAAGTTACCAAACTGTCATGTGCAATTTTAAAGACCTTTCAGTGCCCGTGCTCACCTGATCCCAACAATCTGATCAGAACCCTCTCAGTCCATGAAATGGAATGCAGTGGAGTTAGTATAGTTTTCTCCCTCTGACAGGCATGCAATTAGTCCTAAACTCTTCAGAAGGAGAGTTAGTAACATCAACTTAGAAATCTTCTATAAAACTCCCATTTTTTGTGGCTATCCAGAATCTCAATGCCCAGCTAAGTGGAACGTAGTGTGTCAGCAGAAGGTGGGAGGGCTGTATCTAAAAGGAAACACCTGGGGCAGAGAGGGTCCTTCTGTGAGACAAAGCTCACCACACTTGTGAGTGGACTGACTTGTGTCTCCATAAGATCCACATGTTGGAGCCCTAATGCCCAGTGTGATGGCATTTAGAAAGGGGGCCTTTGGTAGATACTCAGGTTTAGATGAGGTGATGAGAAGCAGAGAAACTCGCCCCCACTCCCTTTCCACCTACTCACAAAGAGGTCACGTGAGCACACCAAGACGGCCGTGGAGCCTTCACTGGGTCTGCTGGCACCTGGACCTTGGACCTCCCAGCCTCCAGAACTGTGAGAAATAAATGTCTGTTGTTTAGCCACTCAGGCTACCATATTTTGTTACAGCAGTCCAAGCTAAGATACACCCTTAGCTCAGCAAAAGCAACTTCTCCAACGAAGCTTCTTCCCCTGTGATGTTGGAGTCTTCACTGCAAAAGGTGCAAGAGCGTGCCTTCAGAACAAACTGAAGTAGTTCTCTTCAGAAAGCAGTTTCCTTGTTGCCGAAAGACGTCCCCTGAGGGTGGACTCTCGCATCAGGCTGCCTAGAGACTCCATGCTCAGCAGAGTTAATCACAGCCTTTGTGCCTCATTATTCTTTCTTGACATTATGGTTTCATTTGTGTGTCTGTTATCCTCTGGCAGGATGGGGCTTCCATTGGCCCATCGCCTTACAGCCCGCTACAACTCTGGTTAGGCTGAGCAAATGATAAGAGTCATTAGCAAAGATAATAGAAATTGAAAATGCATGTGCCCTGAGTATTACATTATTTCTATATTCGCGAACAGATGCTCAGAAATGCTTCCTTCCATGGATGACCCTCAAGGCCTTTACTCCCACCAAAGAGTCATTGTGATAACATGGAATCTTCCACATTTTGGCTCAGTGGATACCAGAACTAATGGGCCATGAGGAGCTTCCAGGGGACAATGGCTCCTCTCACATCTTTCACAACCTTCTTGCCACTGCTTAATCAGACACAGGGAGGAAGCAAGTCTCTGGGGGTGACTCTAGGTCAGGACTGACCGAGCAGACCTACGCTGTTTAAATACGCTTTAGGTCTGAAATATGCTACTTCTGCTACTCTGCAAAAGTTCAATGGAATGGAATGACTTAGAAATGTTACACATTCCAAAACACAAAAGTTTTGCTAAATTCTTTGTAAGTTGTCCTCAAGTACTTGTTTATAGCTTTGTGCCAGAGAAAGAATATAAAACAGATTTTCCTGTTATATCAGACTAATATACTCATTACTAAGAGGGGGGAGAAAAAAAGCATATCATTCTACCCAGAGTTATTCCCTTATTAGGATGGAGCAATAATTTATAGGCCACAAAAGGATATTGTGTAAGGTGACATGCTCAGATATGACTGGCTTGATGGAATGCTTCACATATTTTATTCATTTCAAAGCTCAGCTAATACTTCACAAATGTATGTGAAATATTTTGTTCTTTTCACAAAAATGTATTCCCCTGTGCTTCTTGTTGTTTCAATAATTGACCACAGTTCAGGCTTTGGGAGCCAATGTTCAAACAGTTCAATTACATAATTGAAGAAAAGAAACATCAGCGCCGAGTAGTTTGGTTTGGTTGTCTAATTGTATTAAAAGTACAGCTGTCCTTGGGTATTCCCGAGATCCCAGCTGAATGGTGCCCCTCATTCTGACCCAATGCTGACCACCTGAGCCTGCACAAGCAGATTCCAAACGCACACAGACACCTCGCGATCTCATTTTTTTTATTAACATTAGGGCATTAACATCTAACATTATTAACATGTGGTATTACTGCAACATATTGTAGTAGGCAATATAGTTTTGGCTTTTAACTCATCTTATATATATTTGGCTTCCTTGAGGAATCCAGGTAAATAACATTGGTTTATGGCATGGTATCAGGAGAGACGGTTGTCCCAGGAGTGAGCAGGCCAGTTCTTATTTGACTCTGCATTCATTTCCTGGGAAAATCGCTTTTTCTCTTAGCTCAAAAACAAAGCAGGAGGAACAGTATAGTACCTTATTGCATGGGGATGCTCTGCATAAATGAAGTTAACAGTCAGGAAACAATTCAGATATGACTAGACGCATGGTGGGAAGAATTGGTCATCTCCCTCTACTTAAGTCCCCTTCTGCATTTAACACTCGGGGACGACCTGAAGGGCAGCAGAGGCAGACGAGGTGAGCCAGCTCTGCCTTGCCCTTCACCAGGCTTCTTTCCCATCGCCCACCTGCAGTCTTATTTTATTTTGCCAAACATCACTCATTCTCTCCGAGGGAAGTGGTTCCCTGGGAGAAGGTACACCCCCAGACTGGCATATGCCAGCACAACTGAAGGGAAAAACTCCCAGGAATCCACATGGAGAGGCAGAGGCTCCAAGGAGCTAATTAGTTCTTTGAGGGAGACTCACACAGGCACAGACCTAGGCCCCTCCAGACCCCGATGCAAGATGCGGGTCAAGCCCTGAACGCACCGCGGGCCTTTCGCAGCTCCGGAGGCAGTGCCTTCCGAGAGATGAACTGATTTTCTTTCCCTGAGATTTGTTGCTTCTAAGAATGAGATGAGACATTCAAACTCATTTCCCTAGAGGCTTCAACCAAATTTGAAACTGGCAGTGAAAACAGTGAAAGACCAATAATTTCGCCAGCTGGCTCTCCTACAGTAATCTAACATCGAATGAGAAGTTGTAATATGTTGTGTGATTACTTCCTCTCTTTTTACTTGTTTGCTTTCCTCCTCTATTTCTGAGGTATCTTTCTTCATTTTGTGAAGAACAATATAAATTTCAGATTGGAAACAAGTTTGTTCCAAGCCGGTGGGTTATTTTTCGTTTCTGAATACTTTGAACAGGAAGTTGTCATTTTTGTTTTCCTCGCTGTGAAAGGTAAACAAAGAGTAACCACAGAGCTAGGTACATAATGATTATAACAAGGAATTATGTTATTGGAATCCTACGTGTTCTTGGTTATTAGGCTGCTGGTTTTCTGTAATACTTGACCCTTTTCAAACTGTGAAGTTTGCTCAGTTTTTATTGGAAACACGATGGTATTTCAGCCAGTTTAATCTTCTGCTCAAATTATTATATTTCTCAAGCCCAAAATTCCATAAAGAATGAGTGCGTGTAGTGTAATTGTCTCACTTCCAATATTACATACATATTTGTAAAATACATATAGATATGCATCTGCATAAAAGCTAATCTTGAGTGTGCAACCCCATCATAAGACACATATCGTGGGTTTCTGAAGAATTTTTGCATACTCTTTGAAGTATGAATTACCTAGAATTGCACAGACACACGTGATGTTTAAGTGACTTTTTTCTTGTAAGGTATTTTGATATAACATTAGTTACAGTGCTAAGAATCTGAATGTTGTTTCTAAACCAAGTGGAGATTTAATCCACAGTGGTATTTATTTTCATCCAATCCTCCCTACCTGTGTGAAACATTACAAATTACACTCTCCACCACCATGCTATCTTATTACTGATGGATTCCCATGATACTTTGCAAGCATCTGTCTGCCCCCAGCCCGGTTTGGGTTTGGCAGCTGCAACCACAAGAGGCTTATGCCCAAAGACCCCATGACTTAGCAAGTGCTCAGACATGGCAGGAAGGAACTGCAATAAGCAGGAATATTATTTTTTTCCATAATAATTTAATGTCTCTTTTAAGTCCCCCTTATATTAGTTAATAGAAATGTAATCGATTTAGCACCAACTCCCTGCTGCTCTCCTTGCTTTTCCTGGGAGTGTGTGTGTTCTCAGGAGTTCATGCAGGGCCCAGGGATTGCCAAGCAGCTCTGGCTCGGGCTGTCCCCTATGCACAGTGGCATTACCCGAGATAGCCTTCTGTCAGCTGTTGCTTTAGCCATCCTCACGTGTCACTCTGAGGACCTTGCTCTAGCGGCAAAGCCCTGTCAGGCTCTCTCCCCCTTTGCTATCCCTCTCTGGTACAGTGCCGCCTCATTGCTCCCATGGAATGGAGAGCCACTTAATGGATCCATCTGAGCCTCTTCATCCTTTCTGTGCTGAACTCTGACAGAAATCACTCAAAGCCTCTCACTCTGTGAGGGCGCTCAGGTCCCTTTGCCTAGGTACATCACACAGGCATTTCTACTCCTCTACTCCCAAACCTGCAGGTGGGGAAACTGAGGCCTTTCCTGTTTTCCAGGACTGCCAGGCAAGGTCTCTCTTCTCTCAGACCCATGTGAAGTACCTGTTGTCCCTGCTGCGGCCGGGCTCTTAACTCCATTTGTGGGAATACACGTCAGCGCACACCCTCTCTGCCTTCCCCTGCAAATCTCCTCCCACCTGACCCAAGGAATCATTCTGAACAGAGTCGGTAACTAGGGAAGACTTACTCCAGATCTCTGTCTTCTGAGTTCCCCGGGTCCTCAGCTCTTGAAACTCAAAAGACTTTTTCTCCGCTGTAACTTCCCTTTCTTGAGACTAACTTCTTATTGACAAAACAAGAAGGGGATCACGGGCTCAGGGCAAGTATGAGGGAGGAAGGGGCACTTATCAATTACATCAGAATATTGTATATGGGCAGTGTAGTCTAGCAGAATCTGTGATTGGCAGAATTACTGGTTACAAGGAGGGTCCCTTCTCTTGATTTTTGCCCAGCCAATGTAATGACCAAGCAAATGATGTCACAGCTGGGACCTGAAAGATTCATAGACATTAGTTGGGCAAAAGGAAAGACCACTATAGGCATCGGGTGCAGAAGTGCATGGATGCCAAGAGCACATGGAACATTCTAGAAACTAAAAGAAGTTCAGTGTAACTGGAATATAGAGTGGGGAGCATGGAGAAAGATCCCACAGCAGCAGGAGGAAGGCTGCAGAGATAAAATCAGCTCAGCAGACATCACCAGTTGCTGACTCACAGCCATTCCTTCTTCCTTATTAAAAATCTCCATATTTATTTGGGTCTAATGGCACTAGTCCTACAGGGTGAATCATGACTAATAGGAGCCAATTCCAGCAATCGTATGCAAGTGATTGGTTAAAGGTGGGCACAATCTGGTGAACAAGCCACAAGAGAAAGTCAGCTGAAAACTTAGGAAAAGGTTTTCTCCCTGATACTGGAAAGGTGTGTGAGGTGAAAAGAGAGTATTCTCTTTCCCACACTGTCCTTCCTGCTTCCGAATGCGATTGTCCACTGTCTGGTGTTAGGAATTAGAGTACGTAACATGTGAACAGAGAGCTACAAATTTCAGAATGGAAAACGGTGTGATGATGTGAAAGGACAGAATGATAGAAAAAGCCAGGGTTCTCGGATGAGGCAGAGACCCAAACTGGAACTGTTTACCGCTGGATGTTCTAGTAAACAATAAATATCCCTATGGTGTAGGCCACTATTAGTTAGCTATTCAGTGACTTGCAACTAAATTCTTCCCAACATGGCAAGATATTTCAGGATTTTGTAAGGGGAACATATATCATTGGGGTCAAGCATGGGAAGATATTTGGCGACCAATGTGAAGGCCCACATTAAGGAGAGAGCATAGCAAAGACAGAATGGAAAATTGAAAGAAAATCAGTATGGTTGGAACTTAACGTGTAAGTTTTGAGAAATGAAGCTCAGATATACGGATGAGCTAAATCATGAAGGTTCTTAGAATCCAAGTAATGACATTTGGATTTTATCCTAAGGGCAAAGAAGTTACTGATGGAATTAAGAAGAGTTAGGTGATCAGATTGGCAATTTTAGAATTTATTCTGGATAAACATTGCCTAAACTAGGTTTCTAGCGAGGAGTTGGAGAATAAGTTCCAGAACAGGTGACGGAATCACTAAGATTTTGTAGTCAGTTAGATTTCTGTGGTGAGAAAGAAGAGCACAGAATAATGCTCAGACCCAAACTTCTGGCACAGCAACAGGAGAAGGAGCAAGAAACTCATAAGGAGAGAAGACATTGGAAATAGAGATTTCTTTTTTAAAAAAGCAATATCTTACGGCACCTGAGTCGCTCAGTTGGTTAAGCGACGGCCTTCAGCTCAGGTCATGATCCTGGAGTCTCCGGATCCAGTCCTGCATCGGGCTCCCTGCTCAGCATGGTGGCGGGGAGGGTCTGCTTCTCCCTCTCCCTGCTGCTCCCATTCCTCATCCTCTCTCTCTCTGCCAAATAAATAAATAAAATCTTTAAAAAAAAAAGAAAGCAATATCTTAAATATTAGTGGTTATCTAAATTTGAATTTCCTCATTATGGAGTCACTAATCAAATCGGTGCATTAAGTATCCTTAATAACCAGATTACCTGGTCATGACTGACCAGAAAACCTTAATCAGTTTGAAGAAACCAAATTCCTAACCATATTTCTTTTCCAGTGACCACCTTATTTCCTTCCAGAATAAAGGCAGTGTTGATCGTACATTGGAGCTGAAGAACCCCACAGAGACTAATGTGTGCATCAAGACTGTACTTATCAATTAAGGTATGAACAGTTCTAGTATAAGTTTAATAATCTGATATTAACGTTAAGACCCTATGCCTTAGCTTAGCATAAGGGTCTACTGGGTCACGAGGGACCCAATAAGAAAAACTGTACCTTCAGCCAAGGAAACTTCAAGAAGAGTTCATTTATAAAGGGACAATTTGCGAAATGTTGCTGGGGTACAGAGGAACTACAGAGGACAGTACAGTCACCTGGGACAAAAAAAGAGAAGTTGTCATCACCCATAAAAAGGGACAAGAGAAGGGGCAGTTACTAGAACCCACCGGAAGAGAAACATGTATGTAAGACCACCTCGAGAGGAGTGGTCCCTTTAGTGTAGAGACATAGCCAGCAGGAAGCAATCACTCAGGTAGCCAACCAGAGGAATAAGTTGCCCTGACTTCATTCTGTTCCTTCCTCCTGATTTTCTGCCAGGGAAATTGGCTTAATTAGCTGAACCCAACTCAAGGACCTTCTCCAAGGCATCTCTTCAATATATTCATGTGATTCAGCCTGCACCCATGTAAGGGGTGGGAAGAGGAGAGCGTTAATCTGGAGGGGTAAGTAGCTTATATCTGGCATGATCATAGGTGGAAATATTATCTGAATCCGTTATCCATGTCAAAATGAAACTCACATGTGAATTTAATAGCTAGGTTTTCAACCACTGAGAAGCTGAATGGCTAGGATAAAGACAGAAAAGTTTTAGCTCAAAAAACTGCTTTGATAAAATAAGTGCTCACCAAAATCTAATCAAGTAGTTTTAATTAGTCTTTCCTGCTACAGATATTAGCACATATTTGTTTTTAGCCATAACAGGCTTTGTGGGCAGAAGAAGGGAACTGTAATAGGATTAATTATGAATGAAAATGAACAAAACTACAGTATTAAACTACATTACTAATTAGCCATTACTTAAAATTATAATTGTGGTTTTAGTGAATGATGCTTTTATAGTTAGAGTGGTATGATAATTGCTAATAATGAAAGGAAGAAATTGCAATAAAAGATTTCTTAATTTGATTTGGGTTGTGGAGAGCATTTTATACATAGTAGATGCTCTTGCATTGAGTGCCATCTCGATTCACTCTAGGACTGACGATATACCGGGGTGTTTGGAGAGCCCATGTTATGGGTCAGCTGGGGCTCTCTTTACATAGAGACTGAGGTGCTGCCTGAATAGGATTGAGTCCTAGAGAAAGATAGAGCCAGGGAAATCAAGTTACTTAAAGAAGAAAAAGTCAGTGATTCTGAAATATGGCATAATGTCTATTCCATATTTCTCTCAGATCAAGCTTGTAGGGATTCATCCCTGAGTGATAAAGCAAGGGAATTTAATGAACAGGCAAGGAAAAACTGAAAAAATAATTATTTTACCAAAAGCTGCCAGGAACAATAAAAGAAGGCATCATATTGCAGTGAACAGAAGTGCCACTTTCAATGCAAATGGCAGGATATTTGAGGTCACATATAACAAACAGACTTGAGGAGATATTGATGTGATTCTGTAGCAACATGAATATCCTCATCAATTAAAGATACTTAACGTCCCTATGTTTCTTTTAAAGGTTTATTTATTTATTTGACAGAGAGAGAGAGAGAGAGAGCACAAGCAGGGGGAGCTGCAGAGGGAGAGGGAGAAGCAGGCTGAGCAGGGAGCCCGACACAGGGCTCAATCCCAGGACCCTGGGATCATGACCTGAGCCAAAGGCAGACCACCCAGGTGCCCTTTAACCTCCCTATGTTTGCTACAGACGTAAAAATCCTTATCATCCAGTACCTACAGTCTTGAGAAAATGTTGATAGACCACAACATTAGTGTCACCGTGGTGTCCTTAGAAAGTCTTGGCAATACAACGGCTTCTTTGGCCATCAGCAGCAATGGAAGACTCTCCAGGGTAAATTGGAATAGGAGACAATTTAAGTATAGGAAGTCATGGTAGAATTCCAATAGAACAGGTGAAGGCAAGGCCAGAGAAATAGAATTTGTCTACTAATAAATTCATAAGGATGGAAAGGAAACAAGGATTAAATGACACATGAAGTTGAATAAGGGCTTTAGTATCACATAGATTAACCAATTAGTCTCTTTGCTATCCCTCAAAATCTTGTACATTGTCCAATTTAATCTTTTAACAAATGTTTGGCCAGTTTTGCAACATGCCACTCAATTTTACAGTCAACCCTTCCCCTCAACTTTCAATATTTATGATTTACACTCTTCCTCAGGTTAGGGAAGATAACCTGAGAGTTACATATTATAGTATAGCTTTTCTCTGACCCTATAATAATCTCTTGATTATTTATATTTTAAAAAATCAAAATACCACTAGTAATATAAAAAATACCATCTTGGGATCTAGTATAGATTCTTAACTATTCATTCATTCACTTAAAGTATTTATTAAGGACCTGCTTTGTGAAAGAAATACATTAGTTTTACATTTTTATTAATATTTAAATTTGTATTTTTAGTAACTGATGGGTGAAAAGCCGATAGGAGGGAAGAGAACAAGAAGAATGCCCAATATTTGCTATATGGTAAGTTCAACAGTTTCTATGAATAAACAACAGTGAATAACTTAATATGTTAGTTATAATTAATTTGGCTTTTTAAAGTATCACAAGTAATGCATAACTCCATTTACTTTGATTTTGTGCTTTTTAAAAAAGTGATGTCTAAAGTAGACAATAACTGAAAATATATACTTGAAATAAGTTATATGTGAAAACTAAAATACCTCTATTCAGCAATATAACGATGTTACTTTTACCTGTCTCTGATGATATTATGGGTTTTCTAATGTATTTTCATTATCAAATAAGTATTACCTCTAGGGAAAACAACATAAACCGAAGTTACTGACATTTTTCGTGTGGTCATATTTCTAGCAACTCGTTTTTCTTGTATAAGTCCTATGATTTCCATTTTTGAAATTTATAACATAGAGAGATGAGAAAAATAATCACAGCCATAAGATTTTATTTCTATATGCCAAGTTTACACTTAGATTCAAACGTTAAAATTAATTATTAGAACAATTCTGGAATAGACAATATTTAGCTTAAGCCGTATATGCAAAAAGTGAATATTTATAGTTATAATATTTTATTCACTCTTAAATGTGTCTTTCTCCCCAAGGATTTTGTTTTAAGTGTTAAGCAGTGATGCTAAGGATTTATGTAATGAAGCAATATGATATTATAAACAAGTGTACATTCATGGTCTTATCTATGGCATAAAATCTAATCTCCATATCTTCAGTGACAACTTTTAACCAATTTCTTTTAAAGATTTTATTTGTTTATTTGACAGAGAGAGATACAGCGAGAGAGGGAACATGGAACATAAACAGGGGGAGTGGTGGAGGGAGAAGCAGGCTTCCCACTGAGCAGGGAGCCCGATACGGGGCTCGATCCCAGGACCCTGGGATCATGACCTGAGCCAAAGGCAGATCCTTAACAACTGAGCCACTCAGGAGCCCCAACAAATTTAATACCATATCTTTTTACCAGGTTTGGGGAAGGGGAATATGGTTTATTGGATGGGAGCTTTAGACTGCTATTTTCATCACTTACATAAAATCTATTGGTAGCCAATCCTAAGGTAAAGACAAAGAAAATTCTGGATCTGTTTAAGAGAATTCTTCATTCAGTGTGAGAGAATATTTGTGTTGATTTAGACATTTTTGTGAAATGATTTAAAATAGATTTTATTATGAAATGACAGACTACACAATATTTATCTTTGCCCAAGAAATAGGCAATCAGCTCATCGATTAAGGGCTTAATCTTCTGATTTTTCTCAACTTTATCAAGGATAATTTCAAACCCCAAGCGTTTTAGTATGTTATTGATTAAGTAGTTCTAAACAGTCACCTTTTTATTCATTAATATGTATGAATATAATAATATGATATCATTTATGAGTAATATCAAAAGTAATATCAGAGTTTCAGATTAATCGACCATAGCTTATGTTTACTACAAATGGAAAAGCATTTTTCATATGAATAAATCATCCTATTTTTCATGTCATATTCCTGCAGGTGCTAGTTTTATAGTTGACATTTAGTAAGTGAGCTATACTCAGTAGGACGTAATGAAGACAATTTAGGCATGATCTAATATCTAAAATGTGAGGATAAACCATTTGTTTGGGGTACTTTCATCATTTGAATAGTGAATAGTACAAGGCCAAAACCAAACCAAAAAAAAAAAAAAAAAAGGAAAAACCCTAGAGGAAAAAATTATTTCCATTCCCTGTAGCACTACTTTAACCTATAAATACATCTAAATACTCTGTATGAAATATTTGTTCTGCTAGTTCTGGGCAAGAAGTATCATCTTCATGTATGATAGATCACTTGCAGTAAATGTATATCTATAATCATTATATCCTGGTCCTAAAACACTTTTCATCAAAATTACACCCATTTTTCTGTGTTTTCTAACAGTGTAAAACATTATTCTTTTTATTCCATCTGAGTGTACTAATTTGTAACAAAAACTAAGATTTAAGGCTATTAGGTATGCAGCCAAACACCCAGTTCCTGGGACATGTTTTGCTTCCCATCCTTGGAAGACCTCTTTAATTCGGGAAGTTGAGGTGATAAGCAACACTCCCAAACTGCCACCCATTTTGGCTTCTATGAGGGGAAATTTCAGAGAGCCCTGGGTCAGTAACTCCTTTGACTTAGAACCAAATTAACTTTGCTGATAATTCTGTTCTGAAATTAGACCTTAGGCTCAAGAATTAGATCCCTGCCCAACTACCACAAATTCAAATTCCCCCCCAAACCCTAGTCCTAATAGGTAATGAGCGAAAGAAGATGATTACATCAACTTGATAAATGCAGTATGTTCTGTTCGTCTCTTGGAGATGTATGAAGAAATTAACAGACTAAAAAACTGAAAAATTCTACAAAAGAGAAAACTATTGAACCATATTTTACTCATCATTCGTCATATATATATGACCAGAAAATCATAGCACATTTCCAAACCAAGCAAACTAATTAAAATTCTATATCAACACTGGGCTGGTTATATAATTACAAACTGCAAGCCCCCCCAGAGATCAGAATCTGATTGTCTGTGGCCTAGAACCCAGAAATATGAACTTTCTAGTAGTCTGCATGAAATTCCAGTAATAGCCAAATTTGGGAACTTTGGGCCTATACCCTCTTCACTGTGACCTGCCTGTAATTTGCAGCAAAAGCAAGCTCTCATCTGATTAGGTGCCATTGAAAAGTTCATATACTTAGTATTTAAGTCTCCGCATTTAAGTCTTTTTTGTCTTCTTTTTTCTTTGTTTTTCCATTTGCTTTTTTTCTTAAATTCCACATACTAGTGAAATCATATGGTATTTATCTTTAAAAACAGACTTTTTAAAAATTTTTATTTAAATTCTAGTTAGTTAATAGGGTAGTATTGGTTTCCAGAGTAGAATTCAGTGATTCATCACTTACATATAACACCCAGTGCTCGTCGCAAGTGCCCTCCTTAATGCCCATCACCCAGTTAGCCTCTTAAACATAGAGAACAAACTGGTGGTCTCCAGAGGGGAGGTGGATGGGGGATGGATGGAATAGACAAAGGGGATGAGGAGTGCACTTATCTTGATGAGCACTGAGTAATGTATGGAATTGTTGAGTCATTATATTGTACATCTGAAACTAATATAACACTGCGGGTTAACTACACTTCAATAAAAAAATAAATATAAATAAAATTCACATCTTTAGTTGACATCGACCAATTTCCCAGAATGCCCCACATTGTCTGTCACCATCCTCTGCTAATATAATATAATAGCTGTTCTCATGGAGAAGAAAAATGTTTTAAAGTTATATTATATCTCAAGCAGCCAAATATTTATAGAGTATCTACTTATGCCAGATCTTCTGCCAGGTTCTGGAGGAAATGAAACTAAATAAGGTAAGACTCATATTCTTTAATAGGTAGCATTCCAGAGAAGATAGAATCCCAGATGATGGAGAGTAAAACACGAAACATTTTATTTAATAGCTTTAGGGAAAACCTTCAAATCTGGTGCCAGTTACGGATGCTCAAGAACTAATGGAGAAAAAAAGTATTTATTTTGATGGTCTCCTGAGCTTCAAACCTTTTTAAACTATTATTTATTCATTCATCTTTTAATAATTACCATATTCTAAACTTAACTAGTTTTCTGCCCAACCCAACTGCATAAACCTTCCTCCTTTAGTTCAATCTTCAGTAATGGCCTTGCCACTCACTTAGTTGTTCTAACTAGAAATTTCAGAGATTCCTTTATTTCTCATTCTGCCTTATCAACTACATTGAATTCATTACCAAGCCTTATTGACTCTATATCAGAATTGAATCACAAGTCTCTTCTAGCCTCTCCTGTGCTTCTGCCACCACACTTAGAAATGCTGCTTTAATTCAGGTGCTCATAGTTTTGCTCTAGGATTATGGATAGTTCCTAACTGGTGTCCTGGCTTTCTTTACCCTCTGTCTCTCCCTTCCCCATCCAGTAACTACATCACATCCATATTTGCCATTCTAAACAAAAATAAGATAACAACAAAACTGACCATATTTGACTTTTCCCTGGTTTATATGATAAATTTCAAACTCCTTGGCATTCCAAAGAAAAATTTATAATCTGATCCCAGGATACCTACCAACTATCCAACAAATTACCTTTCCATAAATACATTATGTTCTTTCACTCTTTTGACCCTAAACAGATTTTCTTTTCCTTCTCCTTGAAAGATGGTCTTGTTCTGCCTATTTGGTGAGCTTATCTTTATCCTTAAATATCTAGTTTGCATGGCTCCAACTCTGTAAATTTCTCCCCATTGAATGATGGCAGGAGTAGAACATTTCCAGATTCTTAGCACTCTGCTTATATTCCCCTCACAGCACCATCTCATTACGTTTGTGTAAGATATGTCTTCTTTCCAAGATTCTAAATATCATCAAACTATAGCATTAATATTTGCATCTCTAGACCTTAGCAGAGATTTTCTTAGTAAAAGTATTTATGATTGAGTGAATTTATGTTATAATTTAAGTGCTTATTAAAACTATCATTGGTGAATAACAAATATGCTACAAAAATAATATATCAATCAAAATCTGCCAAAATTGTTGTTTTTTTTTTACTTTGCTTCTGAATATGTTGGGAAACTATCTGCCTATGGCTGGACTGGTACTTGTTTTATGAGCCATTATTGTCTATTCAAAGACTATTTTTGTTAGAGATTTGAAAGAGGGTGGAAGGAAGAAGAAAAATAAGAATGGGATGGAAGGAAGTATAAAAGATGAATACAGACTGTCAAGTAACATTTTGAACTGACATGCATGTTCTCTTTTGCTCCTTCCAAAATTCCAGTAAAAGAATAGAGAGAGCATGGATATATTTAAAGATGTGAGGGGAGGAGCAAGACGGCAGAGGAGTAGGAGACCTAAATTTCCTCTGGTCTCAGGAATTCAGCTGAATAGGGATCAAACCATTCTGAACACCTACGAACTCAACAGGAGATCGAAGAAAAGAATAGCAGCAACTCTCTGAACAGAGAAGCGACCACTTTCTGGAAGGTAGGATGTGCGGAGAAGTGAATCCGAGGCGATATTCGGGAGGATAGATGGCGGGGGAGGGGCCGCCGCCGGCCGCTTCTGGCAAGTGATAGAGCCGCAGAGCACAAAATCGGAACTTTTAGAAGTCGGCTCCGCTGAGGGACGTCGCTCCGGTGGCTAAGCGGAGGGTGGAATCCTCGCGGGACAGTGTGGTCTCAGGACCCTCGAGGTCACAGAAAGACCGGGGGTGCCTGAGTGCAGCAGAGCTCCCAGGTATTGGAGCGGGGAAGCCGGCTGCAGAGACGGAGCCGAGGCGCGGGCTCTCAGCTCGGGGTTGCCATAAACCATGATCCGCGGCCCAGTCGGGCCACTGCTCCTCCAGCAGGGACCCAACAAGTGGCAGATCCGGGGAGACTCCCCTCCCTCCCCAGGGAGGAGCGGCGCGGGACCGCACTGCAGGGATCTGCTGGGTTTGGAGACTCCACACAGGGTCAGGTGCCAGAGATTGAAACGCTCAGTGACAGGCCGGGTGAGCACGGAGTGCGGCCAGAGATCGGAGAGACGGGAGTAATTGCTTTTCTCCTGAGGCGCACTGAGGAGTGGGGCCCCGAGTTCTCGGCTCCTCCGGGGCAGAGATTGGGAGGCCGCCATTTTCACCCTGGTCCTCCAAAGCTGTACCAGAGCTTGCAGGGAACAAAAGCTCCCGAGCAAACCCAAGCAGATTACTTAGCTGGGACCAGGCAAGGGCAGGGCAATTCTGTCTCCGCAAAGACATTTGAGAACCATGGCAACAGGCGCCTCCCCCAGAAGATCAGCAAGAACAGCCAGCCAAGACCAAGTTCACCAATCCATGAGAACGGCAGAACTTCAGCGCTAGGGGAATACTGCACATAAAATTCATGGCTTCCTTTCCCCATGATTCTTTAGTCTTTCAAAGTTAATTTTTTAAATTTTCTTTTTCTTTTTTTTTTGAATTTTTCTTTTTCCTTTTCTCAACCAACATCTTATCAATCCCTTTATAAAAAATCTTTTTTATTTTTCATTTTTAGAGTCATATTCTATCCCTTCATAGTAGTTAATCTTATTTTTGGTATATATATATATATATATATATATATATATATA